>NC_089989.1:26386985-27040874 GCF_036417845.1 Apteryx mantelli | reverse complement strand
AGACCAGGGACTCCAGGCTCCTTTCTCCTCACACCAGCCTTGGCTGCAGTCATACCTTTAATATCCATGTACACAGGTAAAATTACTTCAATTCTTTTAAAACTTTTCTTCTTATTTTTCCACCCATAATGGTATTTCAAATCCCCAAACTCTTAAAGCTAATAAAACGACTTTTTGATTTTAAACACAAACTTATATAAGGAAGTGCTATATTCTTATTTCCTAGGGTGCAATATATAATTCCAATTTGACTGACTTCATGAAAACTAATTAATTCCTAATAAGAGGATCTAGAATTACAGAGCTCAACATTCCATTGAAAGTATCTAACAAGAAGGTAAAAGCTTCCCTTACATTACTACACTGCTGTTCTTTAGGTCTGCATGATTTCTTCCACTCTTTATCACAGCATATTACCGTGCTCCCTTTGAAAGACAAGATGTCTCTCAAATCTCTTTGTATATATAACCTGTAGGACATAAATTCAATTCAGCAAATATTTATGCATATTAATCCTGCTAATAAAAGATGAAAAACGGAGGTAGGTACTTAAAGGACCACAACCCAAGGTCCTCGTAAGCTTACGAGGTTATGAGAACGCAAGGTTCTCATAAGTATTTGGGGGGGGGGGGGGGGAGAGAGAACCAAATACAAACTCACCACTTCATTAAAAAAAAAAAAATTGCACCATATGCCAATTCAGTATTTCTTACTGAGCCTCACTCACATGTATAAATCCAGACCTCAAAGCGTTGCTTAATTTTTTGAACTTTTCTTCCTCT
This sequence comes from Apteryx mantelli, assembly GCF_036417845.1. NCBI lineage: Eukaryota > Metazoa > Chordata > Aves > Apterygiformes > Apterygidae > Apteryx > Apteryx mantelli. Next base: position 27,040,092 of record NC_089989.1, on the reverse strand, counting down.
TGATCCAGATATAAACAAGCTTTTAGTATTGGGAAATAAAATATTTTTCATGCAACAGTACTAGTTCCCCCATCATTTACATTTGAATTAAAATAGGAGAGTTTTTCTTCCTTCTCTTTAATTACCTACACTGATATTGTTCCTGCATTATCTGTAACGTTCAGAAGTTTTCTTGTATTCCTTGTCTGTTTTCTCCATTAACTTAGGGTATAACTCTGGGTAAATTAAATTGACAATTTTAAAACACATATAAATGGTGGCTCAAGATTGGCATTAGCAGACAAGAATAAAAGCTTTATAAAAATAGGATTTATTAAAAGTAATTCAGCTTAGAGAAACAGAAAATGAAATTAAAAGAACGATGCTGGAGCATATGCTAATTTCAGACAGCTGATTTAATTGCAAGGACAGCTGATGAGCATTAGAGCACTAGCTAGAGACTAACAATGGGGACTCGATTTCTAGCTCTGCCACAAAAGAGAAGAAAAACTAGTGCCCTGAACAGCAGAAAAATTATGTCTTCTCATAGTTGGGTATTTAGTTTTTCTTGTCTAGTCATTTTACTTCTCATTCTCTTTCCGGAATAAATAGAAAAAATAGGGTTTGGGAGAAAAAGGGAGCAAGTAAAAGAAAGACGGGGGGGAAAAAATGAGAAAACTTATAAAGGAAAGTAGTTTTAAAATAGGTTTACATTTGACAGCGTTCAAAATGGTGCAGCATACACTATTACTACTATTTCTGACCCTCTCCTGAGTCAGAAAAGGTTTTCAAAAGGTTTTAAAGTTATTTTCTCCCTCTTGGCAACTTCCAATGTCACCAGGTCCTTCAGGATGTTAGCAAACATTGCATATACCTTATCTCCATTAAAAAGAGGGGAACTGACAAAACAGGTAACACTAGCACTAAGGGACACTCAAATTTGTAGGTAGATTAATAAGAAAAAAATATCCTGGGGTAGATTGGAATTCAGATTGGAATCACACTATTTTACCCATAGAATAAGTTTAATAGTTCCCCTTTGATGTGGTCTGATTTCTCTATGCATTAGTGGATCTAAGCTTAGTTTAGAATGCACTTTTTGAAAAAGAGAGGTGAAGAATGAAACGTGCCACTTCCACTAGTGCTAAGGGGAAGCGTGTAGTTTAATCCCCACATTGGGTACGATCTAAAACTCACCAAAGTCAACACTCATTAGATTAGGCTGACACTCAGTTGTCCCTGTTTTCATTACGAGGGGGGGAACGGAAGGAAAACTCTTGTGTTTCTTCTTGTCTTTTCTTGGCAGTTTTTACACTTTCACTCAAGTGTTTCAATAGCAAGCACATTACATAAGGAAGCCCCGTAAGGACACGGGTAGCACCAGCTAGCGTCACCGATTCCAGCGGGCCAAAGCTCTAACCTCGGGGACGGCTCTGCTTCACAAAGCCTACAGGAAGTTTGCAGTTTGCACACAGCTTAAGCTGTCTAGCACCAGGAACATGCTGCGACTCCAGAAATGGAAGTGGACAGGGCATGGATCCATAGGACACGCTTCTCCTCGGACCAGCTTCTCATTGGGGGGAGACCGCAGGAGTTTGCACGGTTCCTTTTCACCCAGAGACATTAATTCTAAGCATGAATTCTGATTCAAACCCATGGAACATCAGCTTATGATCAAAGGAATGTTTTACAGTTGACAAGATTAAGATGTGTTGAGCATTAAAGTTACATCATTTCAAATCACAGTAACCACTAACAATCCTTTTTAAATACAGCAAATTACCTTTGATTTTTATTGCCAGGAAAGAGAATGTCCATTTCAAAATATGTATTTTTATTATCATTTTATATCTCCCCCTGTTTTTATGAAGTGAAAGTTATGAAAGCATTTCCAACATAAATTACTTGAAACTTCTCCTGCTTAATTCCCACTAGAACTAGGCTCAAATTCACTGGATCAAGGTATTCTGGAGTTCATTTTCTATTTCTATATCAACAGAAATAAGGGGTTTTTTTTAAATGTCTAACAAATATAGTCTAAAAATCAGGAGAAGAATAAAATGGCCAACAGTACAATCCTTATGGGGAAGAGACCTGTTTTACCTCAACCTTTGCCCTGCAAAAGGACAAATGTCGGAAAGCCAATAGCCACAACAAGAAGTTTAGCAGCTGCATCACTCAAAGGTCTTTAGTTGACAATGAGTGGCTATATCAGTTAAGTCTCTGCAATGGTGAATTTAGAAATAAAAAAATACTCAAATGAAATTGCTATGATAAAATCATTTTATGATTACTCACAAAGGCATACCTTTAATTTCAGATCTAAAGACTTTAGGACAACAGTCCTATTTTTACTGCATCACATCTTATTTTCATTCTAAGCGTACAGGTCTCATACAATTTCTTATTTAGTGTACCCTGCAAGAGTCCTTGCCTTGCCCTGAAATACATACTTTGAAAAGCATTCACAGAAAGAATACAACCATCAACAAAAACAATTACTCTAAAACCACCATCAGCTTTGAGCATTTCCATCAATCCAGCTCTTGCTGATGCTGCTGTTATCTGTGTGTTAAATGATTTCTCACTTTCATTGTCAATCTGAAGCTGCACAAAATTCTCACATTTAGCAGCCACTGGAAGCAATATGGAGAGAGCTGCAAAGCTCATGGGTCTCCACAAGAAGCAGGGAGCATTTTGCCTAAAATGTACCCATTTCAGTCAGCATACTTCATGCTAATTGAGTTTTAAAACTTCAGCTGAGATTCGTGTTGCCAGTTACTGGCCCATAGTGCCATACTTTACAGTGTTATTCTGGGCCTCCTGAGCCTGGTCTCAGTTCCAGGTTTTCCACAGATTTCCTGTGCAGGACTCCGGGGAACAATCTTATTTCTTCCTAACGCAGTTTATCTTCTGTACAGTAATAACCTACCACTAATTCACATATCTCCAAGACACTTAGAACTACAGCAATAAAACTTGCAAACACATGAGAAATAGAAAAACCTGTAAATATGATTCAAAACCAATCTGAAGTTACTAAAATACAACTGAATTCAAATTTCTCTTCTTCTATTTACCCCAACTGACGTTTCCCCAAAGCTACTCTCCTGAATTACATGTACGCAGCCCCCTTAATCTCGACTGCTTGCACTACATGTCAAAAAAACCCACCTTACTTTGCTTACGGAGAAAATTGATTAAACTACAACGTAGTCCATATATGTACTCATAGAACAACTGAAAGCTAGGAACATGTCTTGTACTGAAAAAGGTCTGCAGGAATGGAACAAAGAAAACATCTTGCCACTATTTAGCAAAGAAAATTGAGTCTGCCTACAAAAGCAGACCAAAGAGTTTGAATAGTTTAACAAAAGGGACCACAGAAAAGAGGAAACATCTAAAATAAAAGACAGTGTTACCACTAAACAAATGAGTGTAAATTAGTTTTGCACAAGTTTAGGTGAGAGCATGGAAAGTTTCTAACCATCAGATGATCCAGCCTTCCTACTAGAGCAACGGAGGAAGAGACAACTAGTTAAAAAAAGAAAAAAGGAGTTTGATAAATTCCACACTATGCTGGTGCCTGTGCTACTGGATTTGGTGACTCAGGGTGTCTTTTCCAGTCCTTTGTCCCCAGGGAACAAGGAGATTGTTGATAAAGACTTGATTAATGAATGGCACCGCCATCGTCTGCTCCTTAATGCCAAGCCAACATGGATTTATGGAAAACACATCCTTTTAAACTAATGACCTTTCCTTTCATGAGATTACAAAACTGGCTGATAAAGGTGGTGGTGCTGAGAATAGATTTTCCTGTAACTGTAAGATAGTTTCATATGACAATGACTAAGAAACTGAACTGGGACGATACCAGAAGATATATTTTACAAAATATAAACAATAAATAGCTAATTCTTTTTAAACAACCCACGTCTTCCAGATATCAGTAATAGACATGACTTTTAGAGGAACCACCCACACAGGACAGGTAATTTGGGTGGCAGGAGCTGCAGACACGAGGGGGGCCATCACGCAAACACCTGCTCTGGCAGTTCACCAATGGTAGCTGATATCGCAGTGCAATCAAAAGCAGCAACGCAATTCAGCTCCTAGCAATAGCTTAAATGCAAAATTTCAGCTGCAATACATCACACTGTGTGGAGGCCTCTTTCAAAAACAGGTCTAATATTCAAAATTTAGAAACACCATCTGTTAGAGACTTTGTTAAATAAAAATATCTCATTACTGAATGTAGGTCTTGGATCAGTTTCTTCCCATATACATCTGATTTTATTTAACTGGACAATCACAAATAGTTATTGCCGAGTATTTCTGAACAATTTCCAAAGGTTTCTGACATGAAACACATTCCTAACCTGTAGCAAAAGAAATAACTATACTATTAATCTGATCTTGGTAATAATTCATGACGTTTGAATTATGTTGCTGAAAGGTGTCTTTTTACCAGCCTTATTTCTGCTGGTAAATAACAATTCCCTTAATTACAGATATAAATCTGTTGAGGTATGAATGTGCAGTTGAAAGTGATGAAAATGTTTAATAAAATATGTCCCAGAAACAGAGAACATGATTAAATTCAACATGTTGGCCATAATTTTTTTTTTGGATATACTGATAGAACCACAGACCCTCAGGATGAGAACAAACTTATCATTCGAGTGATAAATGTAAGGGGTGGGGGGGACATTTAGTTTGGTGATTATAACTGTTCCTAGACATCTGAGCAACCGATGAGGCAAAGAAAACCTATTTAGCTATACAAGTTCTCATGGCTTCTTACAACAGGGAAAAGCATATATTATACGCACCCCTCTCATAAACAGCAGACCTTTTAATTATTTTGTTTTTTAAGTGAAGCTTTATGAAGACACAATTATGTTTTGTGATCTGAGTTTGTCACCTCTATGATTCAGACTCACTACAGATCTCTAAAAAACAGAAACTGAAAACAGCTCAAAACTGTAGTTTATTTTTAAATTAAAAAAAAAATCACCATTTTCAAAGTCCCATCCTAGCAAAACTTTTTTGTAAAAGCCAAGGAATCTTCACCTGAAATGGCATTCGTCTTTGTGTTTTGTTTTCAGTCTCATACAATATTATACTTATTACAGGGTTTTTTGCAGTGTATAAAGGCAAATTCTTTCATTTGAGATTGATTATTCTGCTTCTAGGACCAGCCTCACCAGAAATCACCAGCACAACTTCCCCAAGTGTCGCGGACCTCCACAGCTCACTGATACCAATACAGAGACTCTCACTGATTGCAGTAGCATCCGAGTTGGGCCATAACGAATAAGGTTGTGGACAGGATAATAACCTTTAGATGAAGGATATGATAGCTCATGCCACATACAGGTTGGGTTTCCTAACTCACAAACTGTACTCATTAGACATTATTGTAATCTCATCCCAAAATATCTCTCCTTCTTTTAGGTATCTCCTTTCAACCAAGACATAGAGGAAAGATGGCAAGCACAGCCTCTCTGACCTTCTTCTGGGAATAGATAGAGAAGTTGATTCTCAGGCTGCCAGTCTCGCTGCATTCGCCAGCGCTGAACGCTTTTAACAATGGAGCAAAATGCTGAAATAACTCCTTTTTAATATCTGCAAATGATTTTCATGTCACACTAAGGGTGGTTACATCTCATTACCGCTTCTTTATTTTGGCATTATTAATGTACATGTACTTTCCATGCAGGTATTAATAAACTGCATTCATAATACATATGCTCCCTTAAAAAGAATCTTTGACCTAATGTCTGCATATTTGCATTCAAATTACAAAAATGATTTTCTTGTTCTGATATAAAGCTTTCTCTCATTAAAAGGATTTCCCACATTTTATTTTTTAAGACTAATATTTACATAACTTAATATTTTGTAATTTTATTTGACAAAGTACTATTGCCAGAAGGAATTTTTCTTTGGCTAGCATATATACCAAGTTTAGTACTGGTATGTTGACACCACATGATAGTTCACGTCAAAGTTCAGAGTAATAAAAACTTTTCCACTGCTCTTTAAATTCTTTTTTCTCTCACATGCTAAAGTATCGTTCTTAACTTTCAAATAATTGGGGCATTTTCTTTTTGGGACCTGTAATTTCATTTGTAGATCTTCAAGTGGTGACACCATACTATACTAGAAAGTAAGAAAATCATAAATCTTCAGCTATCTATTTTTACCAGCTGGAAGCGGCTAGTTCAACCTTATCTGGCAATATGTTGCCTGAAATCCTTGTCCACTGCATGGACAACATGCAGTTTTTCTCAGTTTTACCTTTTCTCCCACAAAAACTGAGCTATAACCTTTTGGTCAGCCCCGCAGTGCCCTCCTTCCCTGTTTCTTTAAATGACCGTGGTACGCTCCTCCTGTTACCAGAGTTTGTAACCCGGAGGTCAGTTTTGTTTCAGGTAACAAATCAAAATTTTCACAGCAGTGAAACTGTTCGAGTTTCATAGAAGCCACCCAAAAGATGTCCTCAGACAGAGATCTGTAAGTTTTTTCATGACAATGCAGAGAGTTAGATTTGTTTTCTACAATTTTTGAAGTTTTCTGCTCATACTGTTGCTGAAACCGTGTTAGTCTTTCTGCCTCCTCTCCATAACTTTAAAACTGATTTAAATTCAGCGGATGTTTCAGAGTAAACAATATATTGAGCAATGCTGTTCACGGGACAGAATTCTGCTGGCCGTCTGGCTACCTGAGAAAGACCAGGACGTTTTTTCACATGCTACATTAAAATATGCAAAATGGCAGCAAAGGATACAGTACGTTCCCACAGAAGAAAGAAATGTTAGGTAGGAAGACTGATACTCACAGGAGCCATCCGCATGGTCGAGGAATGATCTCCTTACGGCACCTGAAGACAGCTTGGCTCACAGTGCGCTGGAAAACTGCCAAGTTGTGCAAGTTCAACAGAAACCCAGATTTGAAATTTTGAGGAGGATTTGTAATTAACGGCCAGAATAGATACTTAGGGCTACCAGGTTCCTCTTGGGATACTCAGCTGTAACTTGCCTTTCGGGAAGGCGCTACCCGGGGAGTGTCAGACGGCACCGGGAGAGCGGGGCATCCCCGCGCGGCAGCGCGCCTGAAGCGAGCACAACGGCATTTCTGCCGCGCGCCGTACCGCAGGGTTACCGCTGCCTTTCCTTCGGACTCGAGAACTACTGAGACAAGCACCTATTCATTATCGTTATTATTTTTATGCTGCACTCAGACTCCACAGTGAAAAACTATTCTCATCAAACAGCTTGAGATGATTCTAAAACAAAATTTTGAGCGGTTATGGTAACAGCTGAGGAAGGAGAACGCACCTTTTCCACCGGATGAAGGCAGACAGATCCTACAAGCTGAATTTTCTTGATAATCAATTTTGTAACTTGTATCCCGTGAGGAAATCACAAGAGTTGTCCTAATTCAGATTTTAACGTGTGCCGATATATTAGGTAATGTTGCAGACTACAGTGGCAGATATTCGTATACATTTATGGCGACTAAGAGCAAAGCCACTCCTCACAGACCTTTGCTTAATTAAATCAAAAAGAAACCATATCAGCAAGCATTAAAAAACAATGGAAAAACAAAAATCAAGTACAGGCACTGCAATTTTAAAATCCACTCTCTGGCCTGGGTACCACTGAAGATTAAACCAATAAAGGGCTTTTACGAGGAAACTTGCATGAGAGAAACAAATATGCTGGAGAATCTCGGGCTGGCTTGCAGACTTGAATTAATAGCTTAATGCAATTCAGTTCTTACTGGTTGCCTAGAAACTAACTTAGAAAAAAAAGTAAAAGCACAAACCATAATGGGTGTAGAGGGCTTAATAGGGAATTATTGATGCCACCAAACTGTTAGACAGTCTGATGTATTTCTAACAAAATCACTCAAAATGCTCCTTTGATATTCTGAATAACAAGGTCCAAAGCCAAAGAAGGTAAAATATTACATAATGCTAGCACTTACTGCAAACAGAAGAGACTGGCATCCTGGTATATGCCCTCATGCCTATGACAGACCATCCATTTTCTTCACTTCCATTTCTTCTTTCTTTTTTTTTAAAAATAACTTAACTAAAGTGAATCGGTTCTCTAAAGGTAAAAGCCATGAAGTGCTTGTGTATTTCTCATGAAGTAAACTAGCTTGAATTAGCCCTATAGGTCTGATCAAAAAAAATCAGATGAGTTTATTAATTTCAGCTTAAAACTATTTTCTGAAGCAAGACGCAGCTTTTTGTCAAACACTGTCTTGGGCAGAGCTTTAGCGAAAACTCATAGTTACGTCTATTGGGAAAAAAAAAAACCCTAATCACATCACTGTTCTTACAAGGATTAAAAGTGCTTTCCTTGGCGGGTCAGATCCCAGGAGAGGTCACAGAAAACACGTGAGCAACTAGAGGCCACGGCCCCAGAGCAGTGGAAGGGGCGCAGGGAGAGCAAGCCCAGCTCAGCACCAGCTCCTAGCGACCATCCTCCGTGGTCTGGCCTCCGTGAAACCCAGGCGTTCCTGACTGCTGGGGCACGTAGCAGGAGCCTGCTTTGAGGAGATGCAACTAGATCCTACGTTTAATAGGCATGAATGTATTAAAGCAAATTCTTGTTGCAGTGGAAAGACTCCCATTAATTACAGCAGGGATCTGGTTAAGTTCTGAAGACATGAAGTTAATTCATAGGACTAAAAATGCATCTTTTACTTAATAAAAAAAAAAAGAGCTTTATGATTCTGGAATCACAGAACAAACACCGTTTCGATAGCAATCGGTCACGGGCTGCAGACAAACAGTTAACCCCGCAGCTTACAGCTGCCCGCACAGAACCACCGCAGCATCAGCAACTCTAGTGCCCAGTTTTCCATCTTGAAAGAGCTGCTTAGGGAGTAGAGTTTTTCTCCTAATTATTTTTGACAGGAATTAGGTCAGTTTAATTAGTTTAAAATTCAGCTGAACAGCCACCTCTCTGCTAATTACTTTTGGATGTATACATAATTCATTTACAGCACCAAAAGAGAAAAACGCCATAAAAACTAGCTGCAACCTATCAGAGACCATCTACAAGCACACAAATAAACCAACCTTGTACTTCAAAGACAAATCCTGGCAGGTTTTCAGGGGGTAATGATGATCATATGTTAGAAACAGCTTTGAAAACAGATTCTGTCTCTTCCTCCACATCTAACGTACAAGGGTACAAGCCATGTATAACACACATTGCAATATAGAACATACTGTAATATATCACAGTGTGAAACTCATTTTTGAGTCTGCTGATTTATCAGTTATGTTGAGATATTCAATAGATACCTTAAGAGCATTTTAAATAGTCTCTTAATAAAGCAAGTCATTATTTCTTACTAAAAATGGAGCTGCTAAATGTTCCAGTCACTGAAAAAACAAACTGTAATTTGTTTTTAAATTTCAGTTCCCCTTCTCAGTTCTAAATGATCTATGATAACAGAAGTATAAACACAGAGATCAAACTTTACAATGAAAATGTTTAACTACTTTAAAAGGTACCATCAAATCCCCGTAACCTAGGATAAGACAAACAAACAAACAAAAAACCCACACACAGTAAAAGCAAAATCATTGCTTGTATTGCAATTCCATTGAAATTGTGAACATAAATAGAATTCACCCCAACAGTTAACTTATTTTTCATTATTGCTCCATTATCCACAATTTATATTTTCCATGTCCCTCTTTGTATGGGGCCTTGAACCTGCAAAACCAAAAGGTGAAGACTTTTCAGAGTCTTCAGTCATTAGAGGTCTCTACATATGTTCCAGAAAGAATAGCAGTAAGGACACAGGATTCAGGCTAACAAGTTAAAAAACAGTTTAGGCCTGACTGCACTCCAAACTAGTCTATTAAATGGCCATTTAGTATCACTTCAACCCCCCCCCCCCCCCCCAAGGGAACACTCTAAAGGCCTGACCTCGAAAACATCCAATAACATGCTCTTTGCATGAGCGCTCTGTGCCTGCTTCGTACCCGCACACGTTCCTTCTCATCCGGACTCCGGCTACGAGGCGGGCGAGGGGCCCATCACCTGGCACCGGGCGGCTGCTGCTGCGAGGGGCCTGCACGGGACTTTTGCTGCCCGTCGTTCATGACCGTGCTACAGGCTGCACGTGGAAACCACGAGGATGTTTTCTCCAGTCAGTATTTTCATTAAAGCAAACTCAGTAGCTTCAGACTATTGTTTATTGCTGTTGAAACAACTGAACACATTTAGTGAGTATTTCAGTTGCCTGAAAGATAACAGTGGATTTTGAGCAACCGCTTTTTTTGTGTGTTACTTTTTATTTAGAAGCATAAGCACTTACGCAGGACCTGCTCCTGGGAAAAGCTGCTTCAGCACTGTTGCAGCTTAGGAGACTTTTTGTGAAAATAAGTAACCAAAACCATCAAGGGAAAGAATACTTTATATGACTTAAAGATCTACAATACCGTGATGTGCTTAATTTCAGTGTTATGTCTACAGATTAAAAATGAAACAAAAAACAAAAAGTCCCACTCCAAACAAACATCCCCGCCTTCCCCATGCCATGAAGCACAGCGATAAGGAAGCCCGTAATTGCTTGGGCTTGGTACCTAACACCAAGCATTGAACTCGCAGGCCTCCATGTCCCGACAATGTTCTGCAAAAGTTCAAGTATTCAAAAACCGTATTACCTAAAACAGCCACAGGCTTGAAATTCCTAGCATTCACCTTATTTAAAGTGGATTTCACTAAACAATATGCAGAACCTTAAGTGTAAGCCGTAACTATGCCTTGCATATTTGAAACATATTTACTTATTTCGCTGACAAACTAGGTTTTATTACGGGCAGCATGGTGAAGTCAGGCAGCTAGGGAACGTCAGATTTTTTATTCTGCTTCATAGCACTTCCTGAATCAGATAAAGGTGATATGAGAAGCAGAGATGATTCGACTTGACATTATGTGAAGTCCAGTTGGAAGACGTGCTGTCCCCAGACTCAAATGTGACCTATAAGCTGACCAAAATCAACTGGGAAGTCCTTGAGATGGGACAGTTGACAACAAACATGGAAGCTTAAAGGCTATTTTTATACATTAATTTCCCTGACTATAACCACATTGTAGCTACTGGAAGTACATGTGATTAGCCTGAAGCTATTATGCCAGCAAACTACAGTTCAAGTCAACTCTCATCAGCACCTTTTAGCGTAAATTGCTATCCCCTTATTGCCATCTGCGGAATTAAACTGATTTATTTTAGTTCAGGAACTGTCTCTTAGTATGTAAACTTTTTATGGTGGACATAATTAAAAGTATTCATAAACCTTGTCTTCTGGAAAGAGGAAAATGTCATTTTAAAGTTGAAAAATGTCAGTGTTTAATTTTTTTATAGCTGTTGGGATAAGTCATTCATAGATTGCTACTTAGCATATTAATTCATAGATTACAAGTATTGATATTTATAGTCAAAACAAACCCCTAAAATACATTTTTTTTAATGGAATGTTGGCAGGTCCTTTATTATATCAAAGCGAGCAGCATTGTTAAAAATCAGGTATTCGACTATCAACACATGACAAATGGATGGTGAAGTTCTCATGTGATGCCACATATTAGTTTGGTACCATAAATTATTATACTATAAAAATCAGTGTTTACTTCAATCTTTCTCTCTTTCCATATTGTTTCAGCTCTTTTCTAGAATTTATGTAATAAATACAAGAACCACCAAACAAGCAAAACTGAAAACATGTGAAACCGGTTAATTTTCTTCATGCTGAGTTGTCCTCCATCATCTCAACAAAAAAACAACTAGAAGTATTGCAATTTTACTTCCACATAATAAAATCTGCTAGATAAAAAAAAGTACAAACTGGAGACTGATCAGACCATAGAATTTATATATTAAATGAAAATTCCAAGAGTCGAATTAAGAAAAGAAAGGCCCTATGAAATTTATTGAGAATGAATCACTGTTTATCATCCAATTTATATTTTCTATTGTTATGCGATAATTCAAAGAATGCTGTTAGTGCAGACTAAGAGGCCCTTTAACGTCAGGTACTGCATTCAAAAACTTATCACCTAAAACAGCCATAGGTTTGAAATTATTCGTTTGAAATTATTAGTTCTTTTCAATTTCTCACAAGAAAAGAACAAAATATATCTTAAAACAACACCTCCTGTTGATAATTCTTAAGACTAGAAATTTTGTATAAAAGCTAGTTATAATAATAATAAAGTTAAATTGTAATATAGCATCTTTCTGAATTCTGGGTAATCCTCAGGCAGAGCCAAAGACACCGAACCATCTGCTCAGTCGCACACGTGTGACATCTCCGTGGCACGGGAACCTAAACTCCAGAAGCACAGACTTGCCCCACATGGGCTTTTCTAAAAGGACTTCTGCCCCAGCTACCGCTAGGGCAGTCATTAGGCTTCGGCCTCCGTACCAAGAGGATGCCTGAAGTCGTCAAAACGTGGCCACTTGGCAACGGAGGAATGAAATACATTTCTGACTTGTTCTGAGATACATCAAGACAGTGGACTGTATTGTCCTTTGATCCCTTCCTAAGCGGAAAACCAGAACCAGGACTAGTAGAGAACTGAATTAAGGTTGTGCTATTCCCCTGCTTCAGGAGACAGGAAAGATCTGTCTCGCTGCAGATCTTTTCCTCTCTCTTTTGTGCAACAGAGACAATCGAAGGCCCTTTCAAGATCTGTATCTTCAGTATAAAGGCTGGCAGGCTTAAAAGCAAAGCAGACTGTACGGCAGGACTACCATCCCATGCGCCACAACGACACAAAAGGTAAGTCTGTGTAGATAAGGTATCTGAAGACCATAGCAACTCATAATTCTGAAGGGATTTTTCTCCATGCTATAACCAAACTATTTCCAACCAGCCTTATTAACATTATGCTTTAAACCTAACATCACCATAGTGATTCCCAAAGCTCACAAACTAGCGCTCATTTGTTTTAAGGCCCAGTGCCTCTGAGCTTGAAAGAACATGTCCAGGTCCACAGAACGCTTTGGAGTATCATCCTGAGACTTGAGAAAAGACGGCACAATGATTGTAAGCAATGAGTGGCTGTTTTCTCAAAAGTTAACCATAGTCTTCACATTGAATGCTACTATTATTGTGAAATTAAACCCCTGAATGAGTGTTTAGTTGAACTTTTTCCTCTTCTATAGTCAGAGCACTAGTTTTCTACAGTGAACATTTAAAATATTCTCTCACTTTTTGTATCCAGAATCTCTGTAGTGTAACTGATCAAATTAAGACGCTCTGCAAACCTTTCTAGCATTCCCCTGAACTTCAGTATTGAGTCTTAAGGAGTGATTTTATAACTACTTTCTCCCTTTTTCTATCTGTATGCACTGCATGTGGGATTTGGGATTTTTTTAAACACCCTCTCACCCCCAGAAAATCAATTCCTGTGGCACTTCTGAATAAGAACAGCAGCATCCGTAGGTAAAATAAATTTTGTTATTGCTATGAGGTTTACTGAAGTGGGACAAGACCTTCGGTCTTATGAAATTATGCTTCAAACATATTTATTTTCTTAAAACACTTCCCAGAGTTTCAAATATGCTGCACAATTGTTGAGTTCTTGCTTTAAAAAAAAAAAAAAAGAGTAGGAAAGAACAAAATAACCACACAAGAGTTTGGAAGAAAAACAATACTGCATCGCTGTTTGCATCATGTAATTAAGTGTGGGATCAAGATCATACCACATCCATCATTTGACAGAGACATCGCATGCACATTATGAGCAGCTCGACAGGTTCCATTAACATTTAAATACAAGAGAAATAGATTTTCTATGTTTTCACAGTCATCGGACTGTGGACTTTTTGAAAAAACTATCTGACATGGTTCTGCCAGTTTGATTTCAACTTCTGTTTGGCTTGAGATACACACCAGCAGCAAGTGACTCCTCTACTTTTTGATAGAACCTTTCTCCCAAAACAAGCTATTTTGGTTACTCATCTCCTCAAGTACAGCACCTAACCATTTGTAGTACTTTCTGTATTACTAGAAACAGAAGGTAGCTATTTATCAAATACAATATAGAGTACACAAGACGCTAAAAAACTCACTTCTTCCACAATGTCCACAACACTTGAGTTATTGTTAGTAAGAGATTTCACAAACAGCAACAAAGAGTACATTATCTTTACCTCCGAGTTTGCAGTATATCCTATCTTCTAGGAGATTTTATGATAGATGGATTGGAAGGGGAAAAATCAGCTGGCCTCAAAAGCTTTTATGGGTTTTCTTACCTCATATGTATTTGCAAAACATCTTAAGCTGAGCATGTACTGCCTTTGTTTTTATGTTTGTTTTTACAGCAGAGTGCACTCTTTGCAGTAAATAACTAAACTGACGAATAGAAGATATCAATAAGCCCTACATGGCTAAAAGCTGTAAGACATATTTACACTGCTTACACAATAAGAGAGCGAGATGTTCTGATTAAGGTTAGGCAGCCAGCAGAGTACAGTAGCAGTGGTTGGACCGAGAGGGTCGACTTTGGCTTTTGATCACGACTCTGCCACTGATTTTCTTGATGGCCATCTGCACAACTCTTACCCTCTCTCAGTCATTTTTCTTGCCTATAAAACATACACGAAATGCTTGCTTGCCCAAGAAGGGTGTTGTACGTGAACCAGATGGAGCATCAAAAGCTTTATATGAATACTATGCTTTACAGTGATACAGGTTTTGCATTTTGGTTGGTCAATTGCTTCATGAAATCAAATCTTGCTATGTGAAATCCCTTAATTCCTAGCAAACAGATATAGATGTAAGTTAGGAAAATATATTTTGTCCACAAAGCATATAAAATAATAACAAGATTATAGAAACAAAAGCAACAGAATTCTTTGCAAAGAGATGGTCCACATGCATTCAGAGTATATGCCTCCTTCCAAAAGCAGTTTCAGAAGCAATATGTAAGTGCTTTGCCAAACACTCATGCAAATCAGCAGCATTTTAAAATACACAGCACCTCTGAAGCCACGTAGGATAATGTGCCCATTAACAACAGCGGACATTTAAAAAGCAAACGTGCACGCGCTACATGCTCTGACAAGGCAACAAGGGAGCTTGCCGCTGCCAGCTCCCCGGACCACCGCACGCCCGGAGCCGGCAGGGCTGCGAGGAGAAGCGCCGCCCGCGCCCTCCGAGGAACCGGGGGAACGCCACCACCGCTGCCACTCTGCACACGTCCCCTCTTTCACCAAAGCTTAACATGAAAGCCCTTTCAAAATGCTATCTCCTTTTTAGCTTTTTTTATTTATTGGGGAAAAAATTGTCATTATCATGCACGCTTTTCTCTCTCACTGCAAGAATTCTGGGAAACTCCTCGGAAAGACTATTTCCTTTCTCTCTGATGACACTTGATAAGCAACATTACTAGAAATGACCTTTTCTGAGACCCTGGGGGGGAATATTCCACATACTTTGACATCACATACATTAGGAGAGCTTTACCAAATTATTGCTTGTTAAGCTTTCTAAAGAGACAAGCTCTCTCACTCTCTCGTCGAGTCCCAAGGATTTGGTTTAAATTAGCCCTAAGTTAGAATTCCAAACGACTGGTTTGGGTCCCTTCGTTTGCTTTTTGCAAGCGAAGTCTAGGGCGGATTGCTTACGAAGGAACTTCGGTACGTAAGCACAGCATCAGGGAACAAGACCTCAAACCACAATTTTCCCATTTAGGTACTAGAAGCCAACGCAGTATAAAATGTATTTGGTATTTTAATACAGGGGGATGCCTGTGTGCAGCAGCAGCGCGGCCGGCCCCAGCGGCCCCAGCGTGGGCTGCACAAAGCTGCCGGGATCCCGGAGGACTGGCCGAGGTGCTGGCTCACCAAGCGCTACATTGCCACGGATTAGCTGCCATTACCACCCTAAAGAGAACTTGCAAAGCACCGCCGCAATCCGAGGCGTGACCACAGCAGAGACCCTCGGCTACGGAAAAGAAATAGCGTCACTATGCTGAGGATGAAGGGAAGAGAAAGAAAAAGGGGAAATTACTGATTGTTTTTCTCATTTTATGGGAATTAGGTGAGTGTCCCAAATAAGAAGCGAAGCAAACCAGTTCCAAACATTACTACTAGAGCTAGCCTAGTTAATTCAGGTCCTTATGCTCACCACCAGCTAGGGAGGCCTTCTCTTGCTTACCAGTAACGCGCACAGCCTGGACCTGACGGAGTCGCACACCAGCACGTGCATCAGAATTCCCGCTCGTTCTTTAGAGAATGGACATGAGGAAAGAGGAGGCTGAGGAGCTTGGGTCTTCTGATGTTGAAGGTTCACAGACTTTTCCAGTGTTTAAGTAACAGAAGGGTTTGTTTGTTTGTTTGAAGCAGGGATACAGTAACAATTTTGCTCTAAAAATAAATTCTAAATTTTGCAAGATACCTAAAACATCAAACATTAAACTTCATCCACCTTAAAAAAAAAAAAGAAAAAAACTGAAAAAGAATGCACATCTGCCTATAAAACTAACAACTTCATCTTAGACTCTATTTATATAGTGGAAAAAAAGGCTACTGTAGACTTCCAATGCAAACGTCTCAGATCTCAGGACAAATTCTCACAGCCTACACGTGAAGAAAGGAACGTTTTTTCAGCCCTCGTTAGCCGTGCTACAATGTGTCATAGGGCCTTAAAGGTCAAGTACTTCTGTGTCTTTTACTTCATGATCATTGTAGCAATTCTCCCAGTGAAGAGTCACCTGATAATTTTGCAGAAGATGCATGACAGCAACAAACTCATGAGTCTAGCAGGCTGACCATGTTAAATACTTACTCCAAAATATATTTTCTTTCATTCCACGCTCTATCCTATTACTTTCAATTTATTCCATCCACCTTGTTTTACATAAAAAGCAGTCTGCAGAGTAAATCAGACCCAGCACATACTTACTATGGAGACTTTTCTTTACTATGGAGTTTTTGACAGAAAAAAGTATTTTTGCATTAAAATCTAAAAAAAAAAAATCTCTGAGGAGTATCTTCTCAGCCCTCTCAAACTATCATAGGAACGTTGCAAGTACGAAATCAAAAACCATGCAATTTCCTTTCCTACACAGTTGGAAAGTTTTAACTAATTAAACCAATTATTTTACTATTATATCTGAAATTAAGTTTTCCTTGTGTTAAGAAACTCCAAATAGAAAGCTGCAGTCTGATCTAATCTTCCTTTTGAGTCCGCCTGGGGGATACCTGCTGGTGCTACTCTAGGGCTGATGTTTAATGAATTACTGAATAAGATACGACATGCATTGGCTGTGTCTTTATTGCCTATTCTATTTATTTACAAATTTAGTTGTGATTTATTACCTGTCCTTTGGTGTTTATACATGTGGTAGTCAAATACTTCACCTACATTAACATATTTCCTAACAGCCTGAGAAGGTGGGGAAGTTTTATCCAATTTTATAGTTTTCAGAACTGAGGCCGTGTGACAGGATCACCACTGCAGCCTAAGGGGATACGCTCAGAAGAGATCACAAATCTTTTTAGCCTTAGACATTGTTGGTTGCTGCCATCTGGCTGTCCTTCCACCAGACTGCCGTCTCCGAGCAGAGCAGTCATTCCTGTACTAGAGAAGCAATGAAAACACCACTAAGGACAGAGCAGAGGGAGGGCACCAGGCCCTCCCCATTCGAAGGACCATTTGCGGATTCTCGCGAGCATCAGCATTCAGGACTCCTGTCCTTATCCTGAAGGAACGAAGTAAGTTTTGCTTTATCTTTTGCGAAAAGATGGATGGGCTAAAGGGAAAGAAGGTCAAACTCGAGGTCTTTTCCATTCAGTTTTTGTTCAGCGAGATGTGGAAGTCTAAAGGGACACGTACGCTTGGCTGGGACAAGTGATCCTGCAAAATAGGCAATATCACAGTGCAAACACGTTAAACACCAAAGTTTCCCTGAATCTTTCAGATGAGCTTCTCTTCTGGTCATATACACTTCCTTACTGATTTTCCTATTAGTTTATTGTTGTCTACACAAATAATGACTACAAGACTTTATCTGTTTACCTGTCCCCTTTGCTTAAACAAAGGTTTTTGTATTTGTAAGCAGCTGTTGCCTGTACTACAATTAAAATTAAAAGCCAGCTGAAAAACTACCAATTTCTTAATGATTGTAGCTGAGAATATAACAATAGCATTGCTTTTGCTCTCACAGAAGAGCCAAAAACAATACACTTAAATCGTGGAATAAGTTTCACCTATGATCAAGGTTCAGTTTCAATCACTGTTTATAAACATATATGACTGGGCTTCTCTGCTTGCAAATTATTCCTAGGTAACTATTACTGAAAACTCTTCTCTTGAAAGAATGCTTGCTAAATATCATAGTCTACAAACAGGAAGGCAGCTTCTGTATTTCAAGAATACTCAAAAAAGGACATCACTTGCTGGAAATTCACTGCTTAAATAAGTTAGGTTTTCAGACTGCACTGCCAACCTGAATTTTAATCCTGCTTTCCCCATTTCCCAAGACAGCCCCTTCTCGTGTACTCACACAATTGTCCTAAAGGTCCTACTGACTGCTCCTACGCTGCTGGTACCAAACAACCAGTTAGCAAAGGTTTTGTGCTTGTGCACGGTGTGAACTCTCTCAGCTTCTAGGATGCTTCCCCCCGGATGTATCATGGCACAGAAATGATGCACAACAGGGGGTGAAATATCATCTTGTAGATTTGCTATGTAGTTTCTGAGATATCACATAGCAGGGGGCTGGGAAATAACCTCAAAGTAAGTGAATGCCACCGCATCCCCAAAGCTAATACAGCCTTCCTAGAGTGTCTGCGCGTGCAATACACCTCAACAAGCCCTTCCTCCATTCATCACCAATTTATGGTTATTAGGATGCAACTCCAGGTTCGAAGGATTTGGAAGACCACCCCAAGACAGAGGTTAGCCCTTGCTTCTCATACTGAAGTACAGAAACACTGTATTCCCCAACTGTAATTTTAGATCTTAACCTTCACTGAGGTCCTCTCTAGCTTTTAAACTGAGTAGGATTAGCACAGCAGTGCATTTATGTGATTACCTCCTCTGACAGCTTTCAGGGCTTTATTGTTTTTCTTTTTCCCCATAGCCTTCAGTCACAGCCACACATACACTGAATATATTTAGAGAATAAATACAGTCTTCAATATAGACTAATTACAGTTGGGCATTACATTTTGTTTCTACTGGCAACTCATAAAAATACTGTTTAAGAATGTTTATGTTCTATCGTATTCTGTTCTCATTCTATCTGCATAGAGGAGATGCTGCCCACTGCTGAACTCCTTGGGCTAGTGATAACGGAAGGAACAGGAGACCTGGGAAGCTCAGGAGCAGCATGTCGGTTGCTTCATTTCACTTTCCGTGTTACAAAATCCCAGAAGGAAGCAGATTCTATAGAGTAATTTATAAGTCCAGATAACATTTAGAGAACAAGAGTAAAATCTCCTGTGATGGGCAGGCAGATGAGAAAAAGAGCCCAAGATACCACTAGGCACAGAGAGGAACTGACTGGCTGCTGCTGTTCTGAACACCGCCGCTTCCGGAAGAGCAAAACACATCCAGGAGAAAAGGCAGCGAGAGAAAGAAAGGAGGCATCGCAGAAAATATTCAAACTGTAGGAATGCGCCACTTCACTTACAAAATCTTCTCCTGAGGTCTGAAGCACATGCTTTTAGATACTCCAGATACAACATTTTCACTAAATATACTTACATTCTTCAATGTATAGATACAAATTCACATAAATTAACTCTCAAATTAATTTACCTATTTTAAATATGTTACATTTATAAACTGAATATATTAAGTATAACATTGCTGACTTTTTTTTTTTTTGTACTGACCTTTAAGTCTCAAATCAGTGAGCTTTGCTAGCAAAGCCAGAAATGTGCTCATACTGCACAAAGGAAAATCCAACTGCAAAATAGGAGCTGTGACATCTATTTATAGTAGACGTAAAATCCCTATAGGAACTAGTAAATCCCCTTCTCTGTATTCAAATATTGGGGGCCGCAGCATCACATTTCTTCTGAAGGAATACGGATTCATTAACTGATACTGCTGATTGATGCTGTTCCTCAGTAATCTTTCGGATAAATCATTCCTCCCTATCTCATTTACATAACTATTTTATCACAGTAGGAATTAGTTCTTCACACTTCTGCATAGTTATGTCTCAGACTTTTTTTTTTTTTTTTTTTTTAACTGAGTAATAGAAACATCTATCAAATGAAAACGATCTCTGAACCTTATAGGAGACAACTAGTGCTAAACATCTCCTAATAAGTCTCATATTGATTTTATTTAAGCAATTAAAATATAGATTTTTTTTTCCCCATCAGTTCATTCACAATATGAATACAGACAAGAAAATCTAAGCCTTGTAACAAGGACCAAGCAGAAGGTAAGACATTTTTTAGGATGCCACAGAGAAACTTAGTGAGTGGTTATCCAAATAAAATACAAAATAGATGTAAAATCTGAATTCATAAAAAGCTTGCATTTAATGTCTACAGCAGATTCCTAAAAAATTGCCACTTTCTGGCAAATAATTTCAAGCTAAACAATTTTTAAAGCTTTTAAAATATATTTTGGTGAATTTGGAATCAAGAAAACCCATTACTTTTGAGAAGATCTATTCTTGCTTATATTACTTCATTCAACTCTAATCTGGAGGAGTTCTGAAAACAGGGTAAGACAAGGCCATGACTTCATGGCCTTGATAGTGTGCTAGACCAGAGGATTAAATCTTTGGAGGATCAATTCCAGATGACCTTACGCATTTCGTAAGACTCACTGTTCAACCATTTTTTAAGGGTCTAACATAAAATCTAATCATATTCTAACACTGGATTAAGTTTACAACTAAAAACATGGGAGAGTTTTGTTAGAGTGAATGACTTTGTTGTTTTTCTCCTTGTAATCTCCTATGTAGTGACATTTAGCCACAGGGATCTCAGTTCACCTACAGTACATACATAAGAATCTTTCTTCCACAAAATACTTATGTTTCTTCAAGAAAAGAAAAAATATATATACTTAATACCTTTTGATGGCGGAATATAAGATCAAAGGAAAAACTATGTATATAAAATAATGACAATAACATTCAAGTATTTCAATATTATTTTTGATTTAAAAATCATTACTGCTAAAAATGTTTTCATGTCAACAAACTGTCTAAATATATGCCAGTAAAATAACTGAAGAATCTGAACTCAAAATGATTTTGTTCACAAAAGTGTTCATAAATCAGATTTTAAACTAGTACCTAATATTATTATCTAGCTAGCAGCTGTCAACAGTAAAGAAGGAAGAAAACAGCAGTGAGGTATGAAATCCAACAGTTAGAAGAAACTCCATTTTCACTGAATTTTTTGTTTTGCAGAAATGTCTGTGCACAAGGCGGGACGTCCCCTGCAAGCCGCCCACTGCAGTGCGCCGTCCCACGGCCATCAGGCCCCGCGTGGCTCATGTTCTCCCCTTCAAGGATCAGGACTCGTCCCATGAGCCATGCCAACGCAGCCCTCACCACCACCATTCCTCGACGCGGGAGTTCTTTACGTCCCCCCTTCCTCACGGTGAACTGAGGGCGCAGCCGGGGCCGGGCTGGCGGCCGCTGCCCCAGGCGGCCCTGTCGCCGCAGGGGGACTTGCCGAAGCACCAGGAGCTCGGGCCCCAGCTGCTCCCCTTCCTCCCGCAGCAAAAACTGTGGCTAAACAGAAGCATCCTGTGACCTACCATGGCGCACACGAAATGTAATTACCTACCATTAGCAAGATCTGACTTAGGTGTTTCTAAATATTTGATGATGAAAGTTAATAGAAGATAGCAGACAATCATAAATTAGAAGCAATCCTCTACATTCATTTTTTACCGCTCCTCTTTAACGAACAAAGCTCTGCCATTAACTCATTTTACAAACGTTAGCTGCCAGACAGAATGTCCTTTTTGCGAAGAGAAATGTTGGCATTCAGCCTAGTTTTGGACTGAGGTCATTACAAAGTTGTAAGCAGCATATCCTGGAAGAAAGGGAATACTGCGATGTTCAGATATTTATATACAGTATGCCTTTCTTTGTTACCATGACACCAAATCACCCAGTCCTAGCTTCTCTGTCTATATAAACTCTATCTTGAATTTCATGTTTTCCACACAAGCATATACCCAGTAACTTCATTATCTAATAGAGAAAACTGGCATTACCTCATACGAACTAAACATTGACTTATTTCAACATGCTTATACTCTAGCATATACAGTATAATGACATTTGTGTGGTGTTTTACATAATTCTTGTTTCTTCTATATATTAGTTTTAAATAAACATACAGCTAAAAAAAATAAAAAAAATTAACCACACAGGATCATTAGCAAGTGCAAAAGAGAGCCAGAAAGATTAACACATCTCCAACTAAATGACTTATTTCCTTGCAATAGGATAAAATCAGCATTACTATCGCGCTAGCATTTTTGTATCAGCATTACTTTAACGCTACGAGTTCAAGAGAAAATGAATCTCTTCTAGGTTTGTCTTTGCTGGCAAACAACGCAGTGCACTGAGGATATACACATTAATGTCCCTTTTAAGGTGATGCCAAAGCGTCCTTTTGGCAACAGATTTTCTAACTTGGTGAAATTTGCATAAACAATATGAAATTACCACCTCCTATAAATCCATATTTATGCTGAAATCAAACATATTTCCCTCCTTTATCCTGGAGGCCCGACTTCTGGCTTCATGTGAAAGATATGGCCAGAAGTTCAGCAGTTCCTGGCCTCTGCACTCTGGGAGCGATCGCATGCCTGTACTCACATATCTGTAACTTCAGCTGAGAAAACAGAAAATATGAAACAAGCCTATAATAACAGGATCACCTTTAAATAGGTGGAAACCTCTTGAACTGTGCTGTTTCTTAGTGAGGTGGCCAGAGCAGATTTATAATTTTTACCTGCAGAGGTGAGACACCATTTTATAAATCTTAATGCAATTATACTGTCAGCATATGTGTGCCCATTTATGGCATGAAATAACAATTTGTACTTGTTCCTCACCCTAAGAGATAACAGTCCAGCATTAAGTTTCTATTAAGTCTCTTTCAAGCCCTAGTGCCCCCACATACATCTTTGCTTTCTCTTTAAAAATAGCAAATACTATTCTTTAAAAAAAGTGTGACACTTACCTGTACTGATACTAACACACAGATGAAGCTTGGCATTTCGGATTCTTCTGGAGGTTTGTCTTCTGCAGATATCGGAATAAGTAAAGACAACTTTATCCACGCCACTTTGGAAGAAGGATCCAGAGGCTTCCATCATCTTTCTCTTCTTTGGGAAGGATTTTCGTTTCTTTTGGAATAGCCTATGTGAAATTGTACCAAAACAAACAGTAGTCCTTAATTTTATTTGTTTTTTCAACAATAGAAAAAAATACATGCAAAATATACTTAGGTTATTTTAAAAGCTTACACTAGACAGCTTTTACTTGGGAGACTACAAAGAGGAAAATAACAATCTCTCTCTAAAAATGTTTTTTCTGAGTAAAATCCACAAACACTGGCCTAGGCATTTTACTGTACCCATTCATGGTGGGTGCTCCATCAGTTGTAGGGGCATCACAGACGTTAAAACGCAGATCAAAGATCTGGAGCGCAGACACCAAGTCATGCTTTGGGAAGAACCAAAGCCTCCTCTCCAAACGCAGCTGCGTTGTTCTGAGCTTGCTTCGCCACTGGGGCCGACCCAAACAGCCCCTTTTTCTTCAGGGGTCGTTTCCCTGTCCCCATCCTCACAGCTGGGCCAGTACAACCAGGCTGTGGAGCCCTGCTGCAGCCCACATCACTGGCATAACCCAGTACAGAAATAGCTCTTGGCGGGGGGGACAGTATTTTTTCATTTTAAGCTTGGATTGTGTCAGTGATGTGGGTTACGGCCTGGCTCTGGGAACAGTTTCACCTGCACAACTAGAGGGACAGCAGCGGGTCAGGCACGAGCAGCTGCAGGAAAGGCAAACTTCATTTCCCTTCACAGCTAAATCACAGAGAGAAACGCTGCTTAAGACTCAGAATTCACAGCTGCAAATTCTTTCCTAAAGTACGGCTGATCTAGCTTTACCATCTAATAAATAAATAAATAAAATAATAAAATAATAATAACACTAAAAAAATCCTATGTCCAAGCTAAGAGCACTGGACGGGACCACGAGGCAGGAGGCTGCAGCACATGCAGGGACAGTGCCTTGCCACCAAACCCCACCAGCAGGACACGGGTCAGGGCTTGGCTGCGCCTTCCCAGAAGCCCGGCTTGAACAGGGGCTCTGAGGTTTTCAGCAACTCTGCGTCTCTGGAGGAACGCAAAAGCCTCAGCAGAACTGAAAGGACAACTTCCTTTGGTTTAATACACAATGCTCCATGATATGGTTTCCCCAGTTTTGCTTTGCATTTAAGACTTTTTTTTGCATCTTATACGTAGTACAAGCTCCCAAACTACCCTACCAGCCTTTGGTCAAAATGGACCAAACCACAAGAAAACCCATCTCTGGTCCTTGCAGGAAAGCATAATTAAATGGTTAGACACAAATTTAGGCCAACTCTTCCTCTTCGAACCATCAACAAACATCAAACAAAATAAAGCAGGATGACTCTGCATTAAAAGCCATGAGCTCTTTTCTCTCTCAGCCTTTATTCTGAGCCAAGAACTCCCACAGGAACGTTTTTATATCTCAAGACTACTTGAGAATAACCTAAGTACTACACTTTCACTGCCAAATTTAATTCCTTCTTGGAGGCCCTTAGCTCAGTTAAAAGCTTGTTGGCCTTTGTAAGGACCCAGCGCTCTTCAGCCCACCGCCTCTCCTCCTCCCTGAGAGGCGTCATTAGCCACGGAGAGGCTGAGCCCACGCGCCTGGGAAGAGCCAGTCACTCAACGACCCCATCAGGTTCCTCCATTCTTCTTCTGCATGCCCAGGGTGTAATTCGGTATCTCAAGCACATATTTTACAGCATCTGGAGAGCAGCAGCCTCGTGCAAGAGCAGCACTCTGTCTTCGCCTCTGGGTTTGGGGCTGGCGCACTGCAGGGCGAGAACCGGGGCACGGCCAGCGCCGCAGCCACGGCACCAGCTCCGGGGCCACACGCGTCCCCAGGACAGCAGCAGCACGCTTTCCAGCCGGAGAGATGGGAGGGCGCATCCTAATACGTACACAGTTTGCCATGATAAAACACTCTCTCTCGATTGATTACAGTCCCCAGAATAAAATAAAGAAGCAAAGTTAGAAACAATCTGTGTTTCGAAATGTGGTCAACAGCATTTCTCACCATGACAATTCCTGCTGGCGGTGGTGGATGGTGCTCCTTCAGTAGTGGAGAACCATCACAACACAGTTTACAGTACCAAACAAACAAATCTATAGTGGCATTTTGTTGGGTTTTATTCTTAAAATGTGAAAATTAGACTGGAGAAGAACTACCTCACGCTGCATAGTATGAAACATCTGATCTCAGCTTTAATGACTGAAAATCAGAGACATCTTTAGCATCTTCCTTAGTGGTTACTTTATGGACAAAGCTAAAATAAAGATCAAAGATTTATATCGCAGATATAAAAATGAGATTGAATGAGATTCTCATACTAAAGCACACAGAGTGGAGTTTTAAATAATAAAAATGGTTCTAAAAGGATATATAAAGAAAAGATTAAAATACCTATCCCACTGAAAAGTAAGATTATTAACTCCTTTTAAAGGCCATCAATTGGTCTAAAATATGTAGAATACAAAGCGACATGTTAGAGCGTAACAAATATTAATATATCATTTAATGATCTTACTGAACTAAATGTATAAGTAGTTCTATTTTTTTATTTTGTTTTGCATCCGGTGTGTCGGCAGACAGCAGCACAGGGATCAAACAGATTGTTTAGACGCGTGTTGTTGCCTGGGCCTGTGTAAATGAAGGCAACGCGCCCACGCACAACCAGACATGCCCATACCGGCGCGGAGAGTTCCCTGGGAAAAACGCGCTTGAACGGACACCACAATTCTACCAAAGCCAAGGTTACTAGCCTCATATTTCTTTTATTCCAGCTTCCTCCCTATCCCAGCTCTCAACTACTAGCAACAGCAGAAGTGGATGCAATTTTAATGGCTGTTCCTTCAAAAAGTTGCATTCACAAAACTGGGCTTCCCACCCCCACAGCAGTCCTTACTAGTTAGCTGTATAAAGATCCAGAGTCAACCAGAAAGGATTGTTTTAATTTGGAGCAGCTGGGAGACAAGGCCAGCGTTTCTGCAATAAATAAAGCAGTACAAATGTATTCACTCTCATCACAAGGGGGAGAAGTTTCAGCTGAAAACTGGGAAAATAAGGATCAAAACTAGTATGCAGAGAGGAAGCCAGCAAATCCATCATAAAAAAGGAAAGATAGGAATACTGTGATGATAAATGAAAAAAGGACGGGGGCTAACTATCCATAGTTTGTTCTCACCACGTGCCAACGCAATAAAGACGCTTCTGGTGGTTATCTTGGCAGCTGCCATTCAGCTACCATGGATCACCCAGCTAACTGGCAATGATCGTCAAGCTCCCCTTGGGTACAGGGTCCAGCAGCAGCTAGTGCATCGCCATCAGTGGAAATCACAGACAGCACTTTGCGGTGTTGAACCTAACAGCTCTGGTTTTAGGGGTTACTGTTTACATTTTAGGCAGTTCAGGCATTGAGGATAATTTTTTTTCTTTTAAGAACATAAATCTGTACCAGTCTGATTGAATTTAAAGCATAGTATACGCACATGGCAGGAGCTGACCCTGAGCTGGAGAAAAGTTTTATACTAAACTTTTCCCTTTGAAAACCACAGATTCAGGCTGATCTAAATGCCTCACAAGTATTCATCCATTTCATCAAGTTGTCTTAATTTTTTTTTTCAGAAGTGCTTAAGTAACATTTCCTTTTCATCAAAATATTTTGTTTTGAATATTTCATTTTGACATGCTATTTTATGTTAAAAAGAAGCAGTAAATTACTTAGCAACTAGAATGAAATATCTAATTTGGGGTCAAACTGAATATTTTGTAGAGTCTGAGAGGGAATGAAAATTTTTCATCATTTTGGTTTAAACAAAGCTTTATTTTTTCCCCTGGCAATTCAGAATTGCCAGGGAATAAAAGAAATATATTACCTGCAGCTAGGTACCATATAAGTAAATTATAATACAGAACACTGAAAAACTCCATTACATTCCCATTCGGTTGTCAGGTGCGGAACTGCCAGGCTGGAAGAGTGCTTGTGCACCTAGTAATATCTAATTCTCAGAGAAAACTTATCAGTAGTGAAATAACAGCTAGCCGTACACAAACAAGATAATCAAATACAACAACCTGCGAGAAAGCCGCCAGTTCACATAACCGGAAAGCAAGAAGAAATGGCAAAAGAGACTCTAGCTACAATGCTCATAATTCACAGTAAGATCATTTCCCCCTAATGAGGGCGCGCCGCTCCTCGTACAACCGGAGGCAGCGAGCGAGAACGGCAGCCAGCAGCACGAGGGCAGGGTTCCTCCCCGGGAGCCCCTCGCCTCAGCGAGGCCGAGGAGCACGGGCTCGGTGCGCTCCTGGCCCCCGCGGAGCAGGGGACTGACCGGGAAGGCCACTGCCCGGCATCAGCCCCGCACACCACGTACGACTCCTGCACCTGGGCTGCAGCGGTGCCGGCAGGGCCACGGGAAAACGCGCAGCCACCATCGGGCCTGACCTCTTCTGCTCTGCACTCAGCAAACTTGCTCCCAGGCGGGATTTTAAGGGAAATAGCAGTGTGGTTGTTCCAGAGGTAAGAATCCATCCAGCTTCCTGAGCTCCTTCCTATACAGTGGCTTGAGATTGCACCACTTAACTGAATGGTAAACTGTTATCTTGGACGTGAAAAAACAAAGTATATGCTGTGCAAAAGCAAGCCTATTTGAACTAATACTTTGAATCCTTTGAAAACTTATTTTTCCATAGTATTGCCTCCTAAATCGATAAAACCCTTAAGCAGATTTATTGCACAGTATGTACGTGTACATAATTAAAACAGCTCATCTTAGTCAGGGATTATCTGATGCATGCTAGTCGTCTTCGTCATCCACTATTTTTCTAAACAATGTTACTAAAAAAATCAAATTAAGGATGAAAAACAACAGCAAAATATATCAAAGCATAAAACAGACATTAAGTGCACGGAACACATAGCTGTAGGGAAAAGCTTCAAAATATTGTGAGAGCTTCAAAGAACAGCTTGTATTTCAAACATTTTTATCTCTTATTCTTCTCCCTCATTTTTGTGTGGAAACAGGCTTAAAATTCAAAGATAAAAAAAACAAACAAATGTTGTCCTTCCTTCATTTTCAAATATGAAATAGGAGCCTCAACCTCTTCAAGTTGTAAATACTAGATTTGCTTCCTTAAGAGTTTGTCTTATCAGAAGATAGTTTGGCTTACATAAAAAAGAAAGCAGCAGTACCAATATCTAAGCGATCGAGTGTGGTGTTTCATTTCCCCTGGGAATATTTCATATGGTTCATTCCACCTTTACCTAAGTGAACTGATAGATACAAATTGACTGTCAACACAGCTGTACCCAGCATCAGAAATTATGCTCAGCGTCCAGACTGGAAATGTTTAACCCCACACCACAGTAAGATCAAACCTTCTTGGTCCAAGAACTGCTTGCGAGCGCCCCGGGCAGCCGGGACGTGTATCGCCGCAGGCTGAGACCTGGCAGCTGCCTGCGGCATCGGCAGCCGCCTGCGTCTGCTCCGAACCGCTCAGCAGCAATGCAGTGTCCATCTCTGCACCAAATTACCTGAACCAGTTCTGTGTGCTTGATCCTCAAGGTCCTCAGTTCACAACCACAGCAAAGGAAATCGAGGTATTCAGAGCTTCACGAGGCACAAGCTTATAGCACATGTTAGAACACTCTTCTCAAGCCCAAATAGAAAAATCAGTTGTTCCCATCAATACCATGATGACAATAATTGCGTGAGCCAGATTTCTGTGCCCACATCCATGGCTGAGCTCTGCATGCACCAAACAAATTCTGGTGAGCAATACGAACTGGAGCAGAGAGCTGGCTCAGCTGTGCAGATTTTTAATGCAAATGTACAGTTCAGGGTACTATTCATCATCACAACCTTGTTCTGCGTGAGTCATTTTCATCCAACAAACTAATACAGACCTGGCCCCATTCAAAAATAAAGATCATGTTTATTGATGCAC
Organism: Apteryx mantelli; assembly: GCF_036417845.1. Taxonomy (NCBI): domain Eukaryota; kingdom Metazoa; phylum Chordata; class Aves; order Apterygiformes; family Apterygidae; genus Apteryx; species Apteryx mantelli. The sequence continues at coordinate 27,010,819 of NC_089989.1, read as the reverse complement.
AGCATCCTGCTAAATTGCTTAGGCAAAATATTCCACATAAGCAGTATTCCTCACTACCACAACGTGGCAGGATTCTTAACTAACACTTCCACACTTGCACAGGGTACTTACAACCTACGTGGATGAGAGCACTTGGGACCTTGTTTTATGACTCACTTTGTCAACTACTGAAGTGACAAAGTGTTAAATTTCCTTTATACCCCATGTCACAGTGCATCACTCAGAGAGGGGGCACAATTTTTCTCTTCGTATCCCTTCCAGCTATATTTATTTGTGCAAAGACAGAAAAAACATGCTCCTGTCACATTTTAAAATCAAGTATATGCGAATTTTATGAAAAGTACCAGATGACTGTGCACATGTCTGAAGGAATATTAATGTAGCCAGTGACACCTGAAGTTTCTTTGTGCTGTCTTGAGAACATAACTGAGCTGGTAGGACCATCTCTAGATACCTAGTTTCCTCCCCTATTCAAACCTTGGCTGGTTTAAATAGAGGAAGAGACATGCAGGTATTTCTGTTGCTACCTCGGGATTGGTATTTCACTCTGCTGTGGTTAACGTAACCTCCAGAGACCCAGATCCTTAACACAGCAAGTACATGAATCACAGACAGGCCAATTACCAGTCTCATAACTTTTAAGATGGAAAGTACTGGGGAGAAGAGAAACACTGAAGCATTTCAAAGTATTTTCATTACACAGAAATTTTAGTTCTGTGAAATCCGAACTGATGTATTTGTTGCAATTTTTATTTTAGAGTATTCGTTTAAAATTGTCATTCTTCAACGTATTTTACAAAGATATATAGTCTTTCGACCAAAACCATGCATCAGCAATTAGAAAATGCAAATGGCAACACTATCCAAATGAATGAGACCGTCGATGTAGAAAGGTTTTAGCTTCTCTAAACCTCATTTGTAAGCAAGGGTAAAATGCGAACAGGATATGGAGGAAGAACTTGATAGCCTCATGTCAAAAAAGACACGAACCGTGACACAGCAAAGTCAGTAAGACCAAAATGAGCTGTTAAAGTATCTACAGAGTGAAACAACACAAGGTTTCCAAAGTGGCAGATTAAAAAAAAAAAAAAAAAAATCACTCTGATAATGGGTCAAGACTGAGAAAAATCTCTGCCTCATTTCTGCTATGCACTAGGAGTTTTACTTCAAAATTTTCAGTCAGAACATCTTAAATTGCCTCCAAATTAAAGTGTCAAGGTAAAACTCAACAAGTGTAGTTGAACAGTCCAGTAAAAACATTTTCAGTGAAGGAAACAAGGAAACAAATCTCATTCTGATTTTACTTATAGCACATGAACCTGAAGAACATGCCTTTAAATAGAAGCACTCCAACCACATAAATACGATAAAAAACGGGCCCTGTAACAGTTTATAAGGAAGCTTTATGTGCCTGCCAAAAGATTTTAAATAGGATTTTTGGAGCTAAAATACAATTTAGCTTTCCCAATATCATAGAAAACTAAAATCAAAAAAGGTGAGTTTTTTATTGAGCTTCAGGAGAAAAAAAAATCCTGATAGCTGATCACCGTTGAGGGTAGCAGAGAACAAGCCGTTCCAGCTTGTGTGATTATTAAGGAAACTACTTTTTCAACCATTTTTTCCACTACTTCAAGCAATGGCTCAGCACAATTTAACAGTTTCCAATTCAGTAAGTAAAAATGCTCCAGGGTCTTTATTTTTCTAAGGTGAAAAGGGCAGGTGACAAAACAAAAGTATTCCTGCTGTCAGGATACCACAACATTCGTCTAGCATGAAAACGTGCCTCATCGCACAGTATGGGATTGGATACCCACCTCTGCGTTTTCAAGGGCTGCTGTGATGAAGGCAGAAAGCGCTACATTGCCTTAAGTATCTCCCAAAGACTATAACGAGGAAGAGGAGGAAAACTAATTTTTCCTCCTGACCCCAAATGAGTTCCCTCAAAATAGTCACAGATTACTTATTTCTCACGAGGTTCAAGGAAGCCGTGAATCAACCATATCACGCATGTCCGTGTTCAATCTGGAGTGGCTTCCTCTTCTCTGAAAGTTTAATACAACTGTTTTTGGAAATCTTACCAATTAAGAAAATTGATCTTCTTTGGATCATAAACTTCAAATGGAATCAGTAGCTTCTACAATTTTATCATACTGACTTTTAGACCATCCTGTTTTTTCACTTCTCAGTTGAAACATCAGAAAACATGATGTAGTGAAGCATGCACACTTGCATTGCAGAATTGTCCTCATCACCAAAAAAAGACTTTAACTCTTTATTCACTGAACTGAAAGTTAAATTTTTTGAATGACTGCTTGAAGCAGTGGATAGGAAGAAGAAAAAAACCACCTTATTTATAAGGCTGCTGTTAATTGTTGTCAACTATCAAGATTTTGTTACTCACTTGCATCATTTTGTTTTAAAGGCATATTTTTTCTGTTAAGACTATGTTTTTAAAATTGCTTTGCATTTTAATTGGCTTTGTATTTCAGTTCTCTTGTCAAAAAATAGACTTGCTTAGAAAGCACAATCTGTCTTCTCTGTGGATTCCTCCCTCCTCCAACCTCTTAAAGGCTGCTTACTTTTTGCAGAAGTTTGTAGTCCACCAGTTGCAGTTATTAAAACTTCAGCCTTGATTTTACATTTGAAACAAGTATGTCAGGAAAATCTGGTCATCTTGAACAGTGATCTGCCTGTACCAGCCTGCCTGCAGGGGTCAGAGATCCCTGACCAAGTTTTGGGGGTCTTTTTTTTTCAACTAAAGAGGTACAAAGATAGAGCTAGAAAAAGCTACAACTGGCTGCAGATCTGCATTGCTAAAAGCAAAAACCTCTTGCAGAAACTGCAGTTTAAAAATAAAACTTCAGGCTCCAGTTCCTCATCTTTTCCAGTCATCCTTCTTCAGCACTCTTTGGACTGGAAGATCAGGAGTGTTTTCTGTTTGAAGAGGAACATAGAGAGACCACCACGGAGGTGGAACGGCGGCAGCAGCCACAACGACTTCCGGACAGGAGCGCACCTAGCATCCGACCGAGTGCTGGTTACCCTGGACTCAGTCTTCCCTGCCATCTGGCATATGGATATATTTAAATGCACATATGTACATATTACCAGGAATTGCCTCGTACAAGGGAAATGACAGGGATTGTCAGTTTTCTCCATTTAATTTAGTAAAACCAGTAGGAACAATGTTAGTCTTTTTCTGTTCTGTTCACTCTGCATTTTTCTTGCAACAAGCAGACACAAAAGTTCATACTGTAGGAACACTGGAAGGAACATCTCACTGTTCTCCATCTTGGCTTTCTGCAAGAAACAGGTTTCCTCAGTCGGACATGGAAAGCAAATTATTATGCACTGTACTTGCTCAGTACTACCCAGAGATGCTCACAGGGATCTGTTACCTGAAGGGCCGGCTTTACACAGTCCTAGCAGGTCGCACTTTCAGGCAACAACAACAGTAACAACAAAAAAGCTGTATTCTGCAGCAAAGGTTTCTGCTTTTTGGTTTCTGAGAATTTAAATAAATTCAAAATTCAAGACGTCTGCTGAAGTTCAGCCATTTTGCATCCCAGAACCAACAGAGCATGCATTTATTTTCTTCCAGTATCTTACACAGGCTAAAATATTAGGATCTGGTAAAGCTTATTAAATTTTAGATGCTTCAGGAGAAAACGAGGAAGGTTGGGACTTGTTACATCAGCAAAGAACAGCCTGCCTGCTACAGTAAATCACAGGTTAACACCTGTGCATAAGAAAACAATATTAATGGCCAGTTCAAAATACGATTCAGTTTCAAGTTGCTTGAAAACTGAAAAAAGGTCAGCATACCCAGTCAGGTTCTTCCTGGGTTTGATTTTAGTTAGCACTGTTAATCTGAGTTTTCTTTATTTCTTGGGTCTCTAGTGTGAGAGTAAAAATGAAGTTGCAACACTGAAATTTGCAACACTGATATAATGTTCTCCATCCTTATTATATAAATTGCCATACGACGAGTGAATTCAAATCAGAACTCTCTACTGATCAACATCTCTCCGACTAGAGCTACTTTTTTTTTCAAACCCTTGTGTGTTTACATATAGCTGGAATAATTTGGAAATCTGTTTACAAACTGTCTGATATAATTGAAAAGGATTTTTCATGTGCCTTTGAGGTCACATACTTGTAAAGGTGAAACTTGCTGCAGTAGCTATTTTAAAAGGATCAAGGACAGAGAACAATTACATGTAGACTTGGGACCAATCAAAGGAAATCCATAGAGAACTCTAAAGACGAAGAAATAATCTAGGCAATGTACTAAGAATAGAGTGAGTCAGGAGAGGAGAACTTCAAAAAAACGTGATTTAAACAAACTGCATATTATTAGATTGAAAAAAAATGCGTAGTCTCAACACTTTCACTTACTGCTTTTTATCTTCTGCTTATTGATTCTAACTCACTGTGGGCTCAACCCGTGGTCAGCTGTGGAGGGACTGGCACCATGCTCGATTTTCAATGAGGGGCCTGATCCGTAAGCATCACTGGAACATGAAAACTGATTATATATTGTACACTGATTTAACGTGGAAGCCAGAATGTGCAGGAACTTCAGTGTGTAGCCTGAGCTCTAGCCTTTAAAATCAGAAACCGTCTCATCAGGCAAGAGTCCTGAGCAATACTACAGTGAAATCAGAGAAGTCAGGGTACAAAGGATGGTGCAGTTAACAAGATACCATTCTGTAAGTACATTAGTAATAAAGGAAGAACAGAAAAGGAGTGGGAAAGTTATTAACCAAGTAAGCTGAGCGTTTAGTGAGTTTTCTTTGCTTCAGTCTCCACGAAAAGGCCAACTGAGAGCAGATGGTGGGCACAATACCGAAACAAAGAGGGAAGACTGTAATCTCGTAAAAAGGGAATGGTGAGAGTGCCTAGCTAATTTAGAGCTTTATTTTAGAGCATACTTAAGGAACTGTCTGCAGCAATATCAGAATCTTAACTATTATCTGAGAACACGAAAGAAGGAAAGATAAGGAAACAAAGTGACTGCATGGCCCATCTTCACGGAGGAGGAGGAGGAAGAGGAGCTAGTGCTTTACAGTCCAGTTCACTGGCCATCCCTTCACAGAGAAGTACTCAAGCAATCCTCCTATTAAAACACCAAGATACCAAAGGCATGAGCAGCAGCATTTGTCAAATTGTACCATACCAATTTCATTTCCTTCCATGGCACATAAGGCAGATATAGCTAGGCTTAAGTCTCAGCTATTAACATTGCATCAGGTGAAACGTACACAGGCTACAAAGCTTGCTAGCAAACCACTCATATCCAGAGAACAGTTCTGTTCAAAACAAAAGGATGAATCGTGCACAGTTTCAGAGAGACCTGTCTTGAGCTCAGTATTATTAATTTTTTCATTAATGATTTCAGTGATGAAAGAAGGAGCATGCTTGTTAAATTCGCTGATAACACTGCGCAGGGAGGGACTGCAAGCACATGAGAGGACAGAATTAAAATTCAAAAAGGTCTTGACAAATTGCAGAAATAATCTTAAAAAAGAAACGTTATTCAGGAGAGACAATACAGGATACTATACTTAGGCAGAAACAAATCAACTGCATAATTACAGCCCGGGGAACAAATGCCTAGACTACAGAACAGGTTTAGGAAAGGAAGCTGGGGATAACTGCTCTAAAAAAGATAAACATCATTCTGGGATGGATTAAGAGAAGTGTGGCTGTCCAGGTATATGAAATAATCCTTCCACTATGTTCAGTCCTAATAAGGTCTCACTGGAGAAAAATATTCTGTTCTACATACTGTATGTTAGGAAAGATTTGGACTAAATGGAGGTAATCTAAAGGGGACAAGAAGAGAGATCAGAGGTCTAGAAAACATCACCAAAGGGAAGGACTGGGCAGTTAGGGAGTTAAGCTGGAAAACAAAAACGATTGAGAAAAGAACTTACAGACTTAAAATATATAAAAGATAGCAGTGAAGAGGAAAAGAATAATTTGTTCTTCAGGTTTTTGCCCTATCAGCTCTGAAATACATAGAAACTGCAGCAAGGAAAATTCAGGTTGAAGATTAGGAAAGGCTGCCAGTACGCAGGAGAGAAAAGCCCAGCGAGGGGGCTGCACCCAGGCCTCCGCTGCTCCCTTCTTGCCCCATGGTGCTCCGACCTGCGAGGCCGGCCAAACCTGACAGACTTCTGCTATCAAACATGTGAAGTGCTTGCAAACCACTTACCAAAAAAATCTTTGCATATTAAATGAAAAATTCAGAAAGGTCAATTAAACTGTTCATGGATATTTAATAAAAGAGAAGATGAGATAAATAATCAAACAAATTACTTGTTACTTGTTTCAAATTATCACTCAATTTTAATTGCAGTTCATTATTGACTCAGATTAATGAATGCTGAAAAGATATTACTCTCATATGAATATTCAAGCTTTGCAACCTCATCGCAAATTTTCAAATAAAAAATGCAATATATCAGTTCTCAGTGAATTTTTTATAGAGCCAAATGTCCTCCCTGGCAGGCCAATCATTTAAAGAGATCATACTGATATGCAGGGCTATGGAAAATTTCCCTGCTGAAAATACAGGCTAAAGTACAGAGAAGTTAACTCGGAAAAATTTAGCTCAGTACAGCATGGGGAAACACATGCATTTCTCCACAGAGCTCACCACACTTCAGCTGCTTTATGTTATAAATAGTGCTAACTGTGAAAAGACCTAACCCTCCCCTTAGTGTTTTGTGGGCTTGTTTTATTCGTTTTCACCTTTAGTAAAGGAGCATTTGCCAGAGAAAATGCTTTTGTACTCAGCAAAAAATAAAATCTGCGAATCACCCGGGAAGCCGGGTGTGCAAGGTCATCAACTGGCTTCCATATAGCACAAGACATTTATTTTATAGTTGTAGGACCTGAATTCATTCATGTGATCATCCACCTTTAGATTTTAATAGACAGAATTTGGTGAAAGTGAAAATCTTACGTTTCTTCAGGGAGAAGCAGAAAAGAGGTGACAAACAGCATGCTGTTCAGTGCCAAAACCGAGTCACCTACACAGATACTGCTAAATGAATTTATTCCATTTGCTTAACTTGGAAAGTGGCCAAAACCAGAAACCCCGGGATGAATCATTACAGAATAGTACACCCAGAGGGGAAACTTCTTATTAGCCAATTAAAGGTTAGTTTATATCTTTTACAAGTTTAATTTAACCCTCTTCAAGTGAGATTAGCTCTCTGCCTATGAGTGGATCAGGCCACTTCCAACGCAGACCTGTCTGCACTTGGTACCTAAACAACGTACTGCCTTCCTGACCCACTGGTCCAGCCAGTCTGGTCTGCAGATTTTATATGAAATTGTGATGGCCAAAAATATCCCAGTAGTACAAGTGTCTCAAGTAGAACATCAAGAGGCCTCAGAAGATCCTAAGAGATTTACACTTCAAAATAGAAAGGAAAAGTGTGACACGTAGCTACTTCAGAGTAAAACCGTTGTAAACTTTATGAAGGAGGAGAACTTCCTTCTTTTCAGATGGGGGTCATAGCATGCAATGACGACACCTCCCCATAGGCCAAGATTTATTTAGCTATAAGAAAATGATTTTTCTGATGCATACTGTTCATTTACTTTTTCTGGAAAGCTGGGTGACTAATTTCCCTGGTTCCTTGGAAAACCCAGCCTGCTCAGTACAGCCAGCTAGCATGTTTACGACTCCACAAAAGGTACATCTTGTAAGCGGTGTCCTTCAGCACGGCATTCATGCGTTAGGCTGCTGGCTCCTGTAAATAACAGCTCTCAAGAGTTACATAAGAAGCAAAATTTCCTCCTTCAAAGCATTATAAAGAAAGATAAAACAACTTACTTAAAGCCAACCTTGTCTTCACGGTGATTTAAACTAAAGCATTTCACAACTGGAACAGCCAACGAATACAAGAGCAGCTATGTACTGCAACTTAGGCAATGCAGAGTCATTCATAAAGCCTCAGTAACTTGATCACTTTGGACCACGTGACCGCAGCTTTTTGACAGATCAGCTTTAAGAAGATCAAGATTTAAAGGAAAAAATGCATTTACCAGTCCTGGTTTTCTCTCCAGCACTTAAAATTGTCTTCAGATTCTGAAAGGTCAGATTATTCTGCCCTCTAAGGTTTTTACTAACTTCTGTTTGTTTATGAAATGCTCCGCTAAATGGCAAAACTACTATTTCAAAGGCATTTTTAACTAGTGACAGTCATCTTACAGTCTTATCAGCCATTTCAGAGACATACAACATACTAAAAGATAATTACATGCAGCAACATCCATAACTTGCATATACATATATATACATACATATGTTATCTACTGAACAATTACGCAACTAAATCTCTGCAACATATATGTTGTGAACCTCTTATCTAATTACTCTGCAGCAAAAGTCATCTGTTTACACAGGGTTTTTTTCCTACTTCTATACCTTTTATGTTAATCCTTCCCTCCTGAATAAGAGCAACTCCCTAGTGCCCATCACAAATAAGCCTGGAATCAAGACCAAGTCCACAAGAACACCTTCATTTGCTCCTTTACAGCATCATTTAGATTAACACCAAGGAACAGAAGCCTAGAGTGAGTCCGGATGTTCTCATTTTCCTACATTCCTCTGTTTTATCCTTTTACCTTTCAGTATTTCTACCACCTAAGGTCATACTTCTCTCACACCACTGAGGATAAGCAGAAGGTCCTGTCAGCAGCCCTTCAATATTTTCCCATCTTCTGCACAGAAAGGGCTTTATGCAAGTGAAAGAAAGAGAAAGAGCACAGGGCAGCCAAGGACAAAAAGCAGGGCTGCCACACATGCTGCAGAACACGAGGGCTACCAGGAGACAAGGAGGTCTGGATATGAAGTGGGTCCCTGAAGAAGAATCCCAGATGGCAAGAGCACAGATCTCATGCCATACTTATTTCCCTTTGCTATGTTCAGTCCAGGAGGACTCAGCCAAAATCCTAGCCTGCAATGGCATCCTCTGAGAGGATATAATCACAGAATTTTTTTACGGCTATACTTTCCTTCTATGCTTTTTATGGCTATTCTTTCCTCAAAATCTCTTCCCTCCATACCTTGTTTTCCCAATACCTATTTAAGCACCTTTCCTACAGGTGAAAGCGTAGCTTGCAGACCTGCAGCTTTCTGAACCACGTAAAACTTTTTTTAGATGTCACTGTGTCACACCAGCTTTTCATTCTGTTTGTTGAGATTTTTTACATATTACTGCTAAAGGTTACCCCTTGACCTTTACTATGGCTGTGTTTAGTATTCACAGACTGACTGTCCTGGCCTGCCTTTGTGTCACACTTCAGGCATTGCTGTGCCTGCATGGCCCATTCTGGCACCACTCTCACTGCTTTTCATTGCTGTCCTCCCCAGAAAAATTAACGCATGTTTCTGGCATTTGGCTCGTGTTCTCCTTTTTTGGACAGAGAGACACCAAGTTCATTTCATTTTTGGCCAGAATTACTCTTTCATCAACAGTTACCTCCTTTTGTCACTCAGAAGTCAGCCAGTATCTCTCTCTCACTTCTTTCTCATGCGCTGAGATATTTCTATCCATATCTTCCAATCATTGTTCTTCCTCCATTGCTTGTTTTCTCTACAGAATCAAGGCTATAACAAGTTGTTCCATAAATCCCAGGATTAACAAAATCTGATTGCACATGAGAGTTCAGGTTTTCAGTGCTTTATGATGCTCCCATGTGGCAAAAACCACTATCTGACACCCAGAATTATTCACATGTTGGTTTCCTGGCCATGTTAGTTTCTGAATGCATAAATTCTGCCTACTTTTCTTTAGGATATCTCTCTCCTTTAAGCAACTTCTTTTTTCTAAGTGTTTTACTATTTAGTTATCTCTGAGATTTCTCTCCCCTGTAAAAGCTAGCTGATTTTATATGGACTGAAATAGATTGAAAAGCTCAGTGTGTTTAAGAGTATCACATGAACCTCACTTTCTCAGAAAACTAGGTCAAATTCAAATCCAGAGAAGGCAGTTTGTGGATGCACAAGAACCTCAGAACCGTAGAAATTCACGGAATCAACTCCCTCATTAGAAAGTGTAGGCAGTTGCAGAAAAACTCTCACCTCAGAGTGCCTTAAAAATTGAAACGGGGACATGCAGCAAATCATATTAGTCCAAATCCAGATTTGGCCTCAGCAAGCACAAGTCACCAAAATGGGAAAATTGTATGTTAGTTCCCTAACAGTTAGGAAGAGATAAGTTCTGTATGCCCGGAAAGACAAATCTATCTACTCATTTTTTCCCTACTCTGCTCTACACACACACTGATTCTAAGAAATTATACTTGATAAATGACTTGTCTTCTTCATGCTAGTGTTAAGGTGTCACTGAAGTAAGAGTGGGGAATTACAGCCAGCGTTGTTGCTGTATTACTACTACTAGGTGGTAATTCCTCTAGCTTTCTTTCCTGAAGGAAGACACAACTAGCTGGTCTCCTGCTCCCAAGGTCATCCCACCAGAAAATATTAGCTATTTGCTTCTATTAGTTGCAATTATCAAGGTAGAGCAAACCAAAAACCAATTTACTGTATTACATGGCTTGCCTTAAGTGTGGAACTGCAACACTTACCCAAAAGCATGAGTAACTACAAGACAAATTCTCTGCCGTGTAAACCATAAAACTTCAAGGCAGCCACAAAAAGGGGGATGTTGAACCTTAGAGCTTCCTTTGCACTTGATGTGAAATACAGTCTTCAGAGATTCCCTAAACTTGTACATCATCATCGCCACATCATTCTCAAAAGCTAAATAACTGTGAATTAGGAACAAAATGAGTTGCTTCTGGTATCTCAACCCTTTCACATATTTTAAAGCATATTCTCAGTTTTCCCTGAGTTTCTGGAAGTTATCTTAGCCTTCAGTAATTTTGCAAGAGAGCAAAAAGAATCCCACCTGTAATGACTCCCCCTTTTTTTAAACCCTGGGTTTCACTCCTTGTAAATCCCACTTTTCACTATTTCTAATCCATTTGCAATTATTAATTTCTGCTTCAATCATTCTTTTTCAGAAAGGTAGCAACAGTTTGCTGTTTGATGAGAAGCAGCCAGGATCCTTCACACACTTTGCTTCCGATTCCCCAAACAGGCTTGGGAAAGCCCCTACTCTTTCATTTTTGTGTCCTCTCTGCAAAAAAGGGGCAACTCAACATACTGAGAGGCTAAGATAATTAATTCCTGATACAATTATCAGTCTTCTGGCATCTTTTAAAATCCTCAGAAGGTATGAAATAAGTAATTCTTCACATTTTTACAGGTACAATAAACACACTCTTGATAACAGCTGATGCATCCTTATACTACTGTTGCCGTTTTTATTGCACTATTTAAATCCTGTCTGATTTGCATTGTAATGTAATATCTGTCCCCTTCGCCTAGTCATATCGTAGTGGGCGGTGTATTATTTGTTTAGAAGACAAAGGATATTTCATTTCAAAGTACAAATAGCGATGATTAGATACGCTTAGATAAGTTATCCCACAATCACCATAACTTCTCAGCCAAAACAGAAAACTTTGCTTCATATACACATAAAATGAAGGGTTAGATTTATCAATCCTGCCACCCAGGGGAGAATAGACATGGTCTCCAGCTGGGGACTGCTCCAGAGGGGTCCTGCAGACCCCTGAGAAGCATCACTGACAGGCCTACCCAGCAAGGAGAGAGATACGAAGTCCGCGGGAAGGAACAGTGCACCTGAGCCCTCCAGCGCTCGAGTGGTTTGAGCTTACTTCCAGCCGAGTGCATGCGTTATATCCGATTCAAAGAATTCAGTCTCAGTCAAGAATTCAAAAACCATGAGATTCACTTAAAAGTCTCAAGATTTGAAGTTCATTTTCCTTTTATTTTTTACATTTAACCTTGCCTTTATTTTTTACAACATTTAACCTTGCAATTCCTATCTTCCATTGCTCACCTGTGATCAAAAAGGCTAGCAGCTTTCTGAAAAGAAAGGCTAAGAGAGGGGAAAGAGTCCCCTTTACATCACCTTCTTCCAGGAAACAGAACTTTGTGAAGAAAGAACATACCAAGTGTCACAATATTTGCAATAAAACAGTGCAAACTGGCAGTGTCATCAAGTAAGACTCCCTTTACATTTCACATGGTAGAAAAGCATGTGTTAGCTATCTGATGCCATAAATGTACTGCAAGAAAGACTATATTCATAGCAATTTATCTCCAGAGAAGAGCTATGTGAATACACTTATTCAGAAAGAAACATGATCTTCTTGATAATACTTGCTTCCTTTTACACACTGTTGCTATGAGCTAACAGTTGTGAAAAGAATAAGGTGTCTGGATGCAGCCATGAATATGCACTAATACAATATTAAATCAACTGCAAACTCATCTGGAAAATGCTGCTGGCCTGCCCCGTTCCCCCGAGTGAATGCTTTCAGTGGTCTGCACAGACAGGCAAGAAACTAAAAGCTTGTTTTGCCTGAAAATTCTCAAATGGAAAGATTTCACCCTCTTTCTAAATGTTTCTAAAACATTTTACCTCTACTTTCTTGCAATTATACCAAGGCTGCCTCCAGAGGAGCCAGTGGGTGCTCTACACAGACCATTAGAGCAACAAGTGTTTGAATGCAAACTCAGAGCCAGCAGGTAAGAGGCTAGGCACCCGCTGGACACCAGGCGCTCTCCTCTCTCCTTTTTCCCTAACCACATGCACACACATTCTCCCCCTGCTTCTGGCTCACCCTCTAGCCGCATTTCTGCAACACTGCCCTGCTTCACTTTAGCACTTCCCCCCCAGCAGGTGACACGTTTCCTTTCAAGCACAAAGGGGACCAGTAACAAACTCTCTACCTCCCTCCCCACCTCTCAGTTTCCCCTTCTGGCCTTTTAGCGAAGGCCATTTCAATTTTAACTAACGGATACTAAAAAACAATCAGAAAAACCCCAACCACATAAAAAGCATTACCTTGTCTTCAGCAAATCACCCATGTGCAAGATCAGTTAATGAACATACCATGAGGGGCATTGTAAAAGTCATGCATTTCCACCAAACACATCCTCTCACAAGACAAATTCATTTTGAATGGATTAAATTATAGAAAAAGCTCACAATGGGAAACATCTGTTTAGTGTTCAGGAAACAAACTTGAATGAAAAGCTATCAGATGTCAGCAGATGTCAAACTTTTAGATGAAGGTCAACACTGAACTTATTGTTACATGATCTGGAAGGTCATTTTTCTTCAGAGATAAAAGATACGTTGATGTTTGTTTCTCTCCACACAGATGAACGATCATTTCCCCATATTTGTGCTGTGATCTCAGCTACCTAGCAACAGGCCAGTAGGAAAAAAGTATGTGAATTCCATTCCCACTGCATGGAAAATTAGAGCAATGTACTCCAGAAACCCTGCAAGGGAACAAAAAGAGGAACGAGTCAACAGAGACAGCACAGGAGCCGAGACTCTAATCCATGTTACAAGCACCGCTCGCTGCACTAATGCATGGTGTTTATGATAAGCTGGCAAAGGTTTAAAAAAAATAATAATACTGTGGTGATGTGTTGCCAATATTTCAACGGGCTCTTCCGAGCATTTTCACTATTAATCTCTAACATGGTCATGGGCTGCATTAGGTTCCCAGAGGGGCTGGAGAAATCTATGAAAACAGTCACCTAAACAGCAATCCTTTCTCCAAGTTGTAACTCGGGTGAAAAAAAGAGGTATGAAAGGTACAGGTTCCACAGAAATCCCTAAGACGACAGCGGCAAGGAGGAAGCAATCATGAAGTGCTCCATGGGTTTTGTGGGGTTTTTGAAATCTGACTCATGGAAAAGTACCTAGCGCAGTAATAAGCACTGCAGTGCATCCTTCTGAGAGCTGAAGAGAACTAGGGAAACGTGAATGAGTCAAGATTTTCTGTCTGAACACTTTGCCTATCACATCTTTTAGGTGTAATCTGGAACATTCTGTTAAAACAGGTTTGTAACTCAGAATTAATTATGTTAAACACTGGGACAAACAGTCCTTAACAAAGATAGTTTGGAAGGCAGGTAGGGAGAAGGCAGCTGTACTGCAGAGAAGGAAATGATTCCCAGTTTGGCTGGTGCAATACAAATATTGCGACAAGGGTCTCAAACGTATTCACGAGCAGGTAGCTGATAAGCTGTTTACCATATAATGAGATTTTCCATTCTAGCACTGACGGTATTTTTACTGGAAAAACAATAAAAATAGGCTTTTAGCCTTATTTGTCTACTCTATGTTTAGGCATTTTCAATTTTTTTGCTGAGGTTTTTTTCATTTTATTTTTGCTTTATTTTCTTTAATACAGAACACTTAGAAATCCCAGCAGACTCTGGTAAGCTTTCGTGGCCATTTGCACATCTTATATTTAGAAAGAGGAATTTTGTGCTCCTACAAAAGTATTCAAGTAATACTGGTTTTCAGTACTGGCTGCCCTCAAAATAGGCTTCACAACGATACAATATTGCCATAGTATTCCCACCATTACCACACTGTTCCTACTGCAAACAGCACTGCCGTCATCATTCAGTTCCCAACAGCAAAATTGAGTTTCAGCTGTAACCACAATATTAAACATATGAGAATAGGTAAAACTTTCTAACGCATCATGTACATCAGTGGGAATTTGAGGTACAGTTGGCAAAGGAAACATTTAGATTATATTTCTAGGCAAAAAGAGTGTACAAATAGCCAGATTTATTTGCCTACCCAAGAATTTACCACAGGAAACAGTGAGCAGCCCAAACACTTCTACTGAGAATATACTGCATCTCAGCAAAGGAGACCTACCAGGGAACAACCCCGACCTGACAGCTCACTAGCTTCAATTCAATATATTTCTTTTAATTTCTAGATTTTTTTATTCCTGGCTTCATTTAACAATGAAAGAGTTTAATACTAGATGTATTCCTAAAGTGATTCTTCTCTAAATGTTATTCTAATAATCTGTAGTAAGGAATGCAATAGATATGAATTATGGTTCCTAGCATTAAAATACCAGAACAAATTATTAGCATATAAAAACTGATTTGATCTATTCAGATAAGTTACTGTGAAAGATGATACACAACACAGTGCACCTATCTTGAATCATAAAACTTGTCAAAGGTACCAAAAGTTTATTGCTTTAGAAGATTCATGAAGCAACACTGCAACACTTGATTTAGGTCCAAACAGCCTTTTATAATTCTTGCAAGCATACAAGCATTGCAGAAGATTTATTTAAATACAGAAAAAATAATTTAAGAAGCCAAACAGCCTTTTCTGCTAATCGGATGAGACAGAACTTCTTTCAAACCACTCTAAGGATTGACTTTTTCATTTTTCTTCCTATAATTGTAAACTACAACAAATCTTTCCACATAAGTAACATAACAGTTACTTATGAACGCAGCAAAGCATGTTTTTCTGATGGTATCATCACGCAACAGGCGCATTATACATAAATGATGTAATTGCACACATTCTTTCAACCGGACATGCAACACAAAGCTGTCAGGGCACCTTGCGTCTCCTGCCGTAGCGTGTGCACTGCTGCACTGACGCTGGCGCACCCGGTCGGACGCTCCCACTGACGCTATTCGGGCTATTTTGGTTACAACGCTGCAGGTCAAAAGAAGTGCTACACCTATAGATAGCCAGAGGGATTTACGTAGGGATCAGTGTTTAACACGTATAGATTTAAATGGCCAACAGAGAAAGCTGGTTTTTTTCCCCATTTTACAAATGGGGAAATTCAGGCACAATAACATAAAACAATTGGCTGAAGCTCATTTAACAGGTGCTGAATTCATTGTACCAGTGTTTTTCTATTAGGATCAAGCGCACATGACTACAACTTTAACAACGCACACAAAGTTTTGCTTGCAGAATATCCACCATTACTGATAACACTAGAATCCATAAATTACTTGCTTTTTTATCAGGACCGAAATGTAAATAAAATGTAAGTGACCTGCAATGTATCAAAGTATTGCTTGAGACAACATTACAAGGAGACAAATTCCAGGAACAAATGCAACCCCTCAGTATTTTGTTCAAGTTATTAAAGCATACTGAACAGAGCAGAACTCCTGTGGAACGAAGGGCTTGGGCAGCCAGCAAGCCTGCCCTTCAGCTGCGCTCACTGAATCTGGTCTGTGAAGTACTAGAGAACTGTCGGCAGTCAAGTCAAAGACTTTCAAAAGTACATCAAGTATATAAAACCATGAAAATCTCCATGTGACCAATCCACTCCAAAATTTGAAAATCTTCCAATGACAGGCAGCAAATTTTCAAGACTGCCTGGCTAGAAAAGTCTTTAAAATTACTAGAACTCCATTTCGCCATTCAAATTGATATTGCTATTTTTATATTAGAACTGCAAAATAGGATATGGTCTTAAAAAGACCCATTTTAGTACTGTAATGACTAAGAGAATCTCTAAACAAATATTGTTTTGACATTCTCTTACAATAGCATTACATTATTATGAAAAATTAGGATACACCTCCACCATAGTCACCCTAGCATATGAGAAATACCTCAGAGGGATCACAGATTTCTTATGACAAACAGTGAGTATTTCAGGCAATTAGATCCTCAGCTTTTACAACGTACCATAAAACCACTGAGACTGTAGAGATTATGGCAACTAATGCCAACTGGTAAGTCTATCCTCTTCCATTTTAACCCGAGAGGAGTTAAAAATTGCTAAAGCAAGCTAAGAATCTCCTCAAAGATCAAGGTAAATTTAATCACAGAGTTCTGGTCTGGGGCCAACTCTTGTTTCTTCAGGCAAAAAACTTTACCACCAATGATATGGCAAATGTTGTCTCTCTCTGGATGGATATGTTATCCCATCATTTACAGGAGTAAAATGTAACCGACCTGTTTTGGCAGCTGGTCACAGAATTTCTCTTTTCCCAGTTGCAACGCACAGCTAGACATCCATGTCTCCACACTAAAACAAGCTTCTACAGTAATGCAATAAAGATGCAGAAGCACAGCTCTTGACAGATTTTAAAGGATAGTAAAAATTCATCAATATATGCATATTTTAAAAGCCAGTAGAAAACAGCTCAATAGTTGGCTTCAATGTACTCTTCTTTGGTTACATGTTCATAGCAAGGCAGTTGTTCCATCAAGCCTTGTTCAAATAAGACAGAAAACATTCCTCCTAATGAGCCTGCAAATATTAAGATTGCACGCACGAATCTTGGGAGAAACAGTTGCTGTGCTTCTGGTAGTGACTGGGAGCAGAAATTTTGGGGTGGTAAGAAGGACCTATACAAGCTTCCCAAGTTTTTCTGGGAAGTCCCATAGAGCTCAGAGTTTTGATTTATTTATTTATTTATTTATTTTTAAAGAAAAAAGAATTCTAATTCTAAGAAGAAAGAATTTCTAAAATATATGTTTTGTTTCAATTATACAGTTATGTTTGTCACCAGATAAGACAATTATAGTGGTGTTGTGACCCTACAGTACGTTGATATGATACTATTTCTGACTACAGGGGCACACATGCATATGCAAGTCAAGCTCTTATACAGGTCACTGCGGGCATATTTTATATGTGCACTTGTATACATACTCCTTAATATCTTAGCACTTATGTTGATCTTAGGACATGACTGTTTATCACAAAGATGCAACTTACTTATTTAGTAGAGTTTTCTAAAGTCAGAAAAGCTTTTTAAAGTTCTTTGAGATCATGGAGTGTGCTATAGAGTAAATGCAAAGTATTGCAGCTATTAATAATGAATAAGTTTTGCATCATTTTGTCCCCACCTTTTTTATTTATCTTTGTGGCATCTCCTTTAGAAAATGTAAATGTTCCCCTCCTTTTGCAGCTTAATCTTCATATGTTTATCAGCTGTAATTGCAACTTGGTCACAGTAAATAAAATACACGACACCTACTTGTTAATGTAGGCAAGAAAAGTAATTTTCTCTGTCACCATTTCAAAACATTTGTTCGAATTGTAGCCGCAAAGAATACACACATGTTAATGTATTACACGCCAAAAAAAAAAAAAAAAAAAAAAACAACCCCCAGAATGATTCAAGAGAGGCAAGTGCCAGCTTAATCCAGCAATGAATTTAGTAAATAAAACAAAAATCTGTCACAGTAAAAAGCCAACATTTGTACTTTCCTAGTATATAATGAATTGTAATATTATAAATATTACATTTTCCTTCATATAAAAGGAATTCTGTTATTTAGGGACATAAAGCAGGTCAGGGTTCTTCAGTGTCAGGTTAAGGGTCTGATCCTGAAAACTGCGCGGCCAGAAAGAACAGCAGGAGCAGGGGGCCTGGGAAATCAGTGTCCTTTTATAATCCTACATACAGGAAGCGGAGTGCCAGGCTCCACTTCCCACGGGTCCCTGGAGTCCCAGGGCACTACTTGTCTGAGGAGCAGGGTCCAAGGTTTTTTGTTTTTTTTTTAAACGAAACCCATGGCTCTATAAAAGACTCAACCAACTAAAAGCCTCTCCAAAACCCAGCCAAGTTACGGGCTTTGAAAAAAGAACGCCAACTTACTCTTCTATATTTTTCTCACCCTTACAAGGGAGTACCTTAAACTTCCCCTGTTGAAGATGAGCAGGGCCAGAAAGCAGCAGCGAGGCTGCGAGCTCGCGGGGCGCTGGCAGAGCTCGGCGCTGCCAGCAGCTGCCTCCCGCCCGGCTCCACGCGGCGCTCTGACCAACGCCCTCGCACACGCTGCTCTTGCCATGCACTGAACTCAAGCCAAATTCTCAGTTTTGCATCCCACCAAGGGGACAAGACACAAAGTGGTCCAGTCTAGTCCTAATGTGAAAGGGGTAAAGCATTCAGTATGGAGTTTCTTGACATTTATATGATTTCCTTCTACATCATTTAAAGTACACTTAGAATGCATAGAACTGTCAGTTTTGCGCCCCTTGATGGCCAAAAAACAAAATAAAAAAAACCCGAAAGAACAAAAAACAAGGAGTGTTAATCAGTACCATCAGATCTGCACCTTGGCTAGAAAGATAATTCAGCAAGATCCTGATTTATTGTGTTAGCCTAGGAAAACCACTGAGCTGAGCACCATTTGCAGGCAAAGGCAGGAAGCCAACAAGAACGCTCTGAATTTAAGGTCACCCATGGACTGATATTTCAGGGGATCCGAGTCAAAATGAAAATGATAGAAGCTTTTGAATAAGTTAATGAACCGATCAATACAAACTTTTGACTGAAGGAGGCAAGATAATACCTAAATAAATCATAGCTTAAACACACTCTTGAATTTGTTCCTGTAGCACCAGACCACATTTACTAGAGAGTACTGAGAATAAGGTCAACTTTAAAGCACAGATTAAAATAATAATATAAATAAATAAATAAATAAAAGATCTTTGTAATTTGGTTGTGCTCAGGAGGCTTTATTTGTTGACACAGAATGCACCCAAGTCATTTTGCCACACACAACAGTCATTACTCATCTACTAGGTCACATCGCATTTCCCCATCCTTTTAGGTACAGCCTTAGAATTATTGATTCCATGAATCACACTGACGCGGAAGCACTGGCTGCTCCTAAGCCGCTGCTGGGTATACTCCACTGCTGGATAGGAGTGAGACGAACAGATCTGGCTTCAGTGTACTCCTAAGGGAAAGGAGGAACCAGGGAAAGTGGTGAATGTTAAGTATTTTTCTAAATACTGTCAAGTCGCTTCCAAGGTGCGAGCAATGAAGTCAACTCTATTTTTTTCCATCCAGCCTGACTGGTGCTGAACTCAAAATACGTAAAAGCTCAGCAAACTTTACATGTGTGGGAGAGTTGTTTAAAATTTCATCATAATAGAACAAAAGTGTAACAATTGTGCTATACCACCTCTTGTCCTCCATTAGCCTCTGAACTCAAAACTGCGCATATTTCAAACCAGAAAAACATAATGCGAGGCTTCAAAATTGAACTTACTGGAAATGATATGTTTTGTGTCATCCATTAATTTGCCTCCTACAATTCTGGAGTACTTAATCTTATGTAAAAAAGACTTCAGAAAATTTTCAGATACCTAAGAAAATATAAGGAATGTAAACACACAATAAAACCAAGTCGCATGTATTTTCTCTTTGGCAAAGAACATGAAGTGTAGAGAAACATTAACATGAACTACAAACTAACAATCCAAGACCACTGCATCCCCACAGATTTATCTAACAGGTCCAATTAGATAATCTTAACTAGCACCTCCAAAGGCAGTATGGCAGTTATATGCATCCTGTCAATACACAGCACACACCAACAAAAAAGAAGCCAAAATCCCATGGGTTTAAGCCTCTCCATACGACAATGCAACAGTGAGGCCTTATTTCCTACGGATATTCATAACGCTAATACCAGTTACCAACTGTTCACATGAAGGGCAGAAGACTGCCACTCTACTGAGAAAAGCAGAGGTTGCTATCACGTGGCATCTTGCCTACAAAAAGAATAATCCTGAACAAGGTAAAGAATCTTCATCTTGCTGTGGCTCTGACCAGCAAAGAGTCATGTATAATGCAACACTGTCAGGGCTAACAGCAACAAGAAATCATTTACTCTTGTTCTAACGGCTATGTACTCCTGTCTCTTTCCTCCAGCGTATTAGAAGAGCCCCCAGCAGGCAATCACTTCAGCATGGACCATATATTCCAAGTTCCCCCACACCACTGCTTTCCTGAAGTTTCAGTTCTGCTCTGAGAGACTCAGTGCATTAGCCTGGAGCAGCTGCAACGACACCGTGTACCTGTTTCACAGGAATACTAACAGCTCCTGGCAAATACCTGCCTTACTCCCTCCAATACTCATTTCCCAGTGTTTCTGGAACTATTGTGCCTCTACTAAAATAGTCTAAAGAAATAATAAATAGAGTCCCTTATTTCCACCAGTAGCTAGTGATGTCCCTTCTTTCTCTTCCCTCCTCCCTAAACGGTGCAGCAAACTGTGTGACTCTCGGGAAGACTTTTGTGCCTTATTTGTGTCAACATGCAAATACCTTTCCTACTTTGAGTTAGGAAAAAGCACTGGAATTCCATGTGAGCCAGAGACTAATCTGAACACAAAAGCAGATGGCTATCCAGCGTGCCACACAATGCGCACTGGCAGTGAACTTGAGCAAGACAACATATTTTGACACTCTCACAAATTTGCATCTCATAGTTTTTACAAGAAAATGGCTGTTTCTTTACAACACAAAATATTTTTTCTGTTTCAGAAGATAAATCCCATTAGGCAATGAAATATGCTTCATTTTGATAGTAAAAACAGATTTCCAGAATGTTTTCTCCCCCCTCCCTTTTTTGCAATAGCTTCTCTTTCTGATGGAGAGATTGCCTCTCTTCATTCTTTGAATACTCCCAAGAAGGAAATAAAGTCCGCAGTACCCCAAGCAGGGAAGACATGGACCTAAGGAGGAGGATTGTGCAGTGTTGTGGCCACGATCATACTGTGTCATCAGAAACGCTTACCAGCTACTGCAGATGGTGGTGAAAGAGGAAATGACTGAAGCTCTGATAGGACTCCTGCTATCCATGTCTGAAGTTAAGATCATAGGGATATCACCTAGAACCAAGAATCTACTGCCACATACAACTAAAGGAAATAAATTGAGTGCCTGCTGCTTGTAAAATATCCATTTGGAACTTGATCAAAAGCACTTTCAATTAAGGAAAAAAAAAAAATCTGTCTTCTACGTCAGTGTTACTGAGATCTTGCCTTCATGTGACATTAGGGACACTGCAATATTAAAAGTGAGGAAATATACAGGGCACTGAACATGAAGCGCATGGAACAAAGCAATCCAAAGAAAGCTATAACTAAAAGCACAGATCAACCCATCTTCTTTCTGACTTCATAATCAACAGTTTTTCTAAAAACCATGTTTGCTCTCATATACTTTTCCTCTCAACTGCAGTCGCAAAGAAAATCTCCCAGGAAAGTTAACTTCTACTCCAACACATAGCCTGTGGAGAAGTCCCCGAATAACCCATATCCTAATAATTCCATGGAGAACACGAAGAGGGCGATCGTCTTCTCTCTCATACAATACAAGAAGGCTGCACCCAAGGGAGAGGATTCCTCCGAGTACCTCCTAACTGGAGCACAATCCCAGTTCTGGTACACGGCTCCTCTGAACAGGCATCCTGCGCACAGCTGACAAGCAGCCACCTTCCCCTTCTGCCCAGGGTGCAGTATTTGGGCTAAAACTTTGAGGTTTTCGAAAGCGACTTTCTGAGCACTGTCAAGGTAGGCGTCAGCAGGTGGCACTATTGAACAGGGTCTCCCGAGCGCTTTCCGTGCAGGCAGCGAGCACTCGCCGGCGGGCGGCCCTGGTCCTGCAGAGCACACTGGGCAAGCGCGGCACAAGGCTGTTCTTCCAGTCCCACCACTTGTTGGACTATAATCCAATTAATCCAACGCTCGACTAGCGCTTGGGTTTTTTAACCAAACAGCAGGGCTTTATGACCAAACTTCGTTTTGCGCAAGTCTAACTGAAATACCAGGTTCTTTCAAGAGGTTTGTGAAAATAAAATTGCTCATCTGAGGAGATGAATTCTCTGTAAAGTGACTTTTATTAATCTTGCTTCCCTTGAGCCTTGTCATTTAGGCTTTAATGATACTAACAATCTACTTCGTCAAAGCTGACCACAAACACTGGTCAAGCAAAAAAATCATTAGCAGCTAAAAGTAATTTATACGTATTGCTGGATTTTTCTTTTAATTTTAAAAGGAAATAACCATAGTTAATACATATAAATATTATTACTTCTTCCCACACAGAAGCTGTTTTAATATGAAAATAAAATGTGCAAGAGATTTTCTGTGAAAGGCTTTGGGATCCATACCACTGAAAAACAGGCAAGTTCTCTACACAGATAATCATGGATTTCATGGTTTTCTGGCTGAGCCATACTAAGGTCAATGTCTTTTTTGCCTTGGAAACAGACTGGAGGCAACACATACCTACATAAACAGCAATATTAGTATGCCACACTACGGTGGGTATTTCCACTGAGGATATAGGAGGGTTTTTTTCAGTTCCACTTTTAATGAGATATAGTCCAGACCGCTACCAAGGGCAAAAACTGGATTTAAAGTATATTCTAAGACTTATCAATGAAGTTACATTATCTAAAGTTAACAGTTCATTAAAAGGACATAATTCACTCTTAACCCTTATAGTTCTAAACCCTATAGGAAATCCATAGTGTGTTTCATGCTATTTGAGATTAAATTCAAGCCCTAGAACTCACTATGCAACCTATTTTTCAATAAATGAGGTTTTCACACTACACTAACACACAGCAGGGTCAGAAACAACAATCCTCCTTTATTTTACCAAGGCGGGGGGGGACACACAGACTGAAACGCACCCTAGCTCTATCATCATTATATGCGTTTTAGCAAATGTATTTGAAATGCTATGCAAGTTTCTTTACTCGGGGAGCAGCATGATAGTTGCTCTTACTGATAGCTATGCAGCATCTCACTGCAGGCACGAAACTCGGGATGCGAGTTCTCCAGCTCCGCAAGGCTCTCTCCTTAACTACTTCCCAGAAGTGTCAGTTCAGATTGAAACTCTTGTACAACATTTATTGTTTCTCTATAAAGAAAAGGAAATAATTACATGCTTCTTTTCATTCCTTAGATGTAAAATGCACATGCACACACGCAAAGAAGAGAGACAGATTCCAAGACCACCTTGCGGAATAGCAAAGGATCATGAAAATAAATTAGGGGGTCCAATGCTGGCGACCTTATGGAGTTAATCAGTATAATGCCCATAAATTGCTACAATAACATCTTACTTCTTGGCATTTCTTCCAATTGCTTTCTTCACCTTTTCATTTTTATTTTAGCTTGGAACTTGAAGTAAAAGTTAAGAACCTTGGGTTTTTTAGCATAATACTTATAACTACTGTGTGTTTTAGCAAGTGTTCAGACAACTTAAACTATTCTTGAAAGGCTTTGGGATGGGGGGGGGGAAGAGCATCACCAATGTGCATTTGTATTTACCAAAGAAAATACTAATGTGAAAGTGCTGCATGTATGCCTCTATGTAGCTTGCTTTTAAATTAATAATTGAGGCTTCATCTTTTAGAAGTGCTTCACCACTGTATTTGGGAGGGTGGGGGGAAGCTGTTGGGCAGCTAACATACTACAGGCTTGATTCTTCAGAGGGCCTTAGACACCATTTGAAATTTTGCTGGTGCTAATTTTTTAATTGCTGACAATTGCATGAGCAATTATATGCGGGTAGAAATAACTATGCTTCTATGTTTACCTACGTACACTCTTTAACAGAGGAGCTGAGTGAACAACAGTGCTTTAAGGGAATGTTACCTTGATAGAGAAGAATTTTCCAGTCTCCTCCCAAGAGGAGAGACCCCAACCAGTCTTTATCAGAATAACTAACAGCCAAATGCTTACAATGCTCTCCTGAACAGTGAAACAGAATTCAAACTAGTTTTTGTCAAAAAAGTTCTCCGCATTCCCCATGGGTATCCCAATTAATGTCTATTGGAAAAATTAAGTTAAGACAGACAACCAATTCCCCCGTAGTTTTGTGGGATCTTTTCCTGGAATTTTTCTCTCGTATCCAGAACTATTCAAATTAATTGACCCAATATCTGAAAATAAGCTCAGAATGACTGGCACAGTATTTACTATTCATCAAAAATAATTCACTCAGTTGAATCTATTACAGGTCCCACAGTTATTTGACTCACCCACAATAGACATTATCACAAGCAAAGCCTGGTCATACGGATAGGAAGCACATAATTTTCTTCTCATCTGATCCTCAAACTCAGTAATTTTCTCTTTTGTAACATTTTATGAAGAGGAAGAAAGATGATGAGTAGGGGGAAAAAAGAACAGATAACAGAAAATGATAAAAAAAGAGCTAGAAAAGAGGTGATATATAATTTACTACAAACAGCAGCAGCAGCACAAGGACTTCAGGTACTGTATAGACAAAGCATGAATAAAATTCATATTCTTAGTGTGAACATTTTCTTGTATTTTTTTCTTTTTTTTTCCCTCCACTTATTTCAGAACATGTTTTTTAAGGATTCATTTCAGTAAAAGAAAAATATCTTCCTTTATATAAGTACAGCATGTTCCTCTGGGTAAAGTGTTATTATTTGGCCTTTTGATGCAACAATTTAAGATTTTTTTGGGCAACACAAAAAGACAAATGATAAAGGAACAAGACTGAGAGAAACAAGAAGAGCTTACAAAAGTTAGCTCTTCTTAATTAAAAGTTCTATACTACGTGCTACACTGTTACATGTATAGAAAATCATAGCATTAAAAAAGTGATTATTGTTGGTTCCTCTGACATCAACTACAAAGTTTGACATACAACTATTTGAAATTAATACAGCGTTATTTCACAGCCATGGTATACCAGTAATAGGACTGGCTAGTTGGTCTTTTCTTTTGATAGGAAATTTTTACTGTGCTGTGTATTTTCAACAGTTTCAGCCAATTCTCTCTTTCCACACGTGTCAGAGGCATTATCCAAAGTTTTATCCAGAGACTCCTTCTATTACCAATTTATTTACGGCCACGTGGGTGTTTGGGAGAGTTGGTGTATTTTTTGGTAAAACGCTTAGGCAGGAAAATAGATGTAGTAAAAGGTATTTTATCTTTCTAAACACAATTGCGGAACCTAAATACAACTAATTTAACATAATTTTTGTCTTCTTCCCTGAACCCCTTTTCTTTGTTATGAGCATATGGGTGAGAATAATTTCTCTCACCTAACAAACTCCACTGACTGTCAATTTTTACAGCCGAAAATTGTCTCCAATCCAGAATCACACCTTTGCCTTAAAGATCTTTAGTCGTCCATATCTTCTTCCCATCTTTCCTCTTCCTGTGTATACAGCAAATGAGAGAGGCAACATTTTTTCCCCACATTATAAAGAATATACTTTCAGAAATAACTAGACCACATAAGCTGTCACATGAATAACCCACCTGAACAGTTTGTGTGGTACAAATGCAAACTATTAAACAGGGGGGTACAGAGCTATCCTGCTCACCTCCAGCCTTGCTTTTTACTTTGGTCTTCAGGCAAGTTTATTTTGGCACGGTAAGATGCAGCTCCCTGTCCGGCCAAGTGCAGGCAGGAATACTGCAATGTGTAAAAGCGACAGCAAGGAACAGGAAGGTCCAGCTCGATCGCAAAATGATTTTATGTGAATATGAACAACAGCACGTGGTAGGATGTTGGTGAGATGATTCCACGTATCAGAGATCTCATTACCTATGAGACCTGAGACAAATCTCATTCCACTTGTCAAATCCTAACAAAATGTTTGTTTTCTGCTACCTGGCTAAAAGGGTTTTGTTACCTGATTATAATATGCATGGTGTGAAGGATGCCCTATCAACTTTATAGCTTCCAAGGGAGATTTTGTCCTTATGGTTCTGTCCTAATAGAAAACTAAGCAGGGTTGCTCAGTTACCACAAATATCTGCCACAGTTTGAAAGCTGTAAGAGCTGGATTCTCACCAGAAACCCTTCTCTATAATCACATGAAAACAGAAGTTTATATTATCAGAAAGGATTTCAGATTAGCAGAACAGGACCCTAAATTAGGTTTCTTGAATAACTTTCCAGTAGATCTTCTGAATCTGAACTATTCAGGCAGCTTAAGGAGCTGAGCCCCCTAATTTAGATATGTATCAACTTAGGCCATGCAAATAATCCTAAAGTTCTTTAAGCTGTCCACGGCACAGCAAACAAAATCTGAAACTAAATCAACATCCTACAAAATTACACACACGGTGACTTGCGAAGAAGAGTAAATAAATATGAATATTCTGATTACCACTGCTGCACTAACTTCCAGTCTCCAAAGACACCAACCACGACCATCCCCACACAAGGCTTTCGCTCTGAATAGCTGATCGACAGATTAAAATACTTTCATTAGACTCCCTTTGTCTGTATGTTAACAAGTGCTGCTATCTCCCAAGAACTGCAGCTGAAGAACAATGTCACAGAGGAATTCTGGGCATAATTTCTCATTCTTGTGCAACAGGATAATTTCAAACTTATCTGAATCTCTTGTCAATCTCCGCGTTCTTAATTTTATTTATTTTTTGTTATTTATATTTAGTCAGTAAATTTATGTATACTTCCTGGGAAAGGAAAGGCGAGGGGAGGAGAAGGGAAAACCTGTGCTGCCGGGAGCAACACTATTTTCTGCAGGGATACCTAGGATGACCATTTCACTGATCCCTCACACTTAGTTCCCAAAGTGTCAAGGGAATTTCAGGAAACATGGGAACTGGTGAGATCCAAGATACACATTTATAGTTTTTGCAACTGAAACAACATAGCAAAATCCATTATTTCCTTGGGCAGCCAAAATTTGAAAAGTGAGTAAGAGAGGTCAGAGCTGATTCCCCAGGGCATGCTTTGGCCAGCCATGGCTAATAGAAAACAGCGTTTAACAAACCAGAAAAGAAACTGCACATGGATATTGGTGAGAGCCTTTATGCAGCTCAAATTTCTGCATCGCAAGTTACCCGAGATCCGTGTGAAAACCGGCGGGCCTTGTTTTCAAAACATGAAAGCTGAAGCTCCGCTCTGCAGCCCCCCGCGGGGCGCAGGAGCACTGCCAGCCAGCCCGCTCGCAGTGACGGGACCTGAGGAGCTCCCCCCAGCTGAGGGGTCACCCCAGCTCACAGCAGGCCTTAACAGAGCCAGTGGTGACCAAAAGAAGCGGCACCAGAGCTGCACTACCTGCAAACGAACACGCACTGCTGTCGCCGCTGGAAAGGCGCTCCCCAGCCTGCTGCCACCCGCGCCGGCCCCGACGGACACGGCACAGCCAAGAGGGAAACGGTACCTGCGCCGCCGCTCGCTCACTCTCGGCACGCAAACATCCTCTTAGCCGAGGCTTTCCAAAACTTGCTGCACGAGTTTCTCTCATTCACATCACTCTAAATATATCTGGTGTTTCCCATCCTTCTTCCAAGTATTCACACCAGGCCTGCAATGACGTATACATACATCTGATCTGTTAAAATTCAAATTCACACTGCCTAAAATTGGTTTCAACTGTTAGCTGTACAGCTTCGAGTCTCACTAAATTATACAGTATAATTTTCTAGCAAACATGGCTAGGAAATTCTAGGATGTTGCTGTCTCCTCATGAAAAATGGCGATCTACCATATGTCCAGAAGTTGTGGATGGTTAAAAAAAAAACCAACAAAACATAAAACCAGACATTTCCCAGAGAGAGCAAGCACGTTTTCTTTTAACGCATGAAAAATTAACACAATCAAATTCCACTGTAAAACATACTTCAAAATTTGTTTTAGCAGCTTTATTACCCAGACAACTGGGATATTTTTATTTTTCCCCAAGCAGAGGCAAGTATCTAAATGAGAAGAAAACTGATGATATACAGCTAGCAAGTGGTTATGAAAAATAAGGGGCCAAAATTTATCCCTGTCGTTACTATACAATGAGGCTCGTGCTATAAACAGATACTATAATGGAATAAATCAGAAACACTGGTAGCAACAATCACTGTCCCTATTGTTTCTGGTAGAGCCTAGAAATCAGGAATTAGGAGCCTGTTTTTCTTGGCATTGTACAGAAATACAGCAAAGGGGGCAGCTGGGAAGCCACTAACCTCTGGGAGGGAGAGGAGGCTACGGGGGGCCAAAGCAGAGCAGCACAGGGAGGAGCCGGGGCAGCACAGGAACAGGGAGCAGAAGCTATGGCCTGTCTTTACCTGTAACCATCTGAGCACAGCTAGATTTCAAGAAGGGATTTAAAGGTTAACACAAGAGCATATAAAAGTGATTGGGAGTTTTTCCTATGCACAAGGGCAGTATAATGCATAAAGGTGCTTGAGAGAGAAGTGGACAAATAGGTTACACAAGCCGCCAGCACCGGCAGAGCAAAGACACATCCAGAGGGAACAATTTTCAAGAATCTCCCGGGGAGAAAGAGAGCGGTCATGACTGACAGGGAACTGCGTTTCCAGCAATATATTTATTCCATTTGAAAGGGAAGGAAGCGCATATGGTCTGGGTGAGGATCAAAATACCCTGGAAAAACTCCCATTTGGTAGAGCTAAGGGACTGTTAAACTGAGCAGGAGACTACGGAGTAAGGTGAAACACCAGAAAGAGCATCTGGTGTGCGGCTCTGGGGGCTCCCCTGAGGCAGTACAGCTGGATTAAAGTCAGAAAAGCAGATCAGAGTACTTAGGGCATGGAAGGGCAGGAGCAGGACACAGTCTGGACTGACATGCAAAGGAGCAAGCTTTACACAAGCACCTCCAGGAAGAACAAGGTCACAGCATAAATTCAGACACTGGCAAATGCTAGAGAATCTGCACAGGAAAACAGGCTTCTAGTGGCTGAGTTACTCTAACTATTACACTTTGTTATTAATAATAAATTATTAATTAGGTTAATTATTACAATTATTAAGAGGTTAGGAAACCCGTTTCTTCTGCCTATGAACACACACACTTGAGGTGTGGCCATGGGCCAGAGGAAGGTGGGACATGTTGCTCACTGATTCTTCAGTGCTTAAAGCAAGCTTACCTTCAGAGAACAAGATACTATAAACAAACAAACAGGCCCGGTAAGAGCACAAGCCCAGGCCCCTCTCCCGTGCCAGGCACAGGCAGATCCCGTGCCCCCCAGTCCCACAGGGGATGGGGGCTCTGCTGCGAGCCCTGTTACAGGCACTGGGCAGGGGACGCTTGGAGTGGTCAGAGATGGACCTACGGCCCTGCAGACACCAACCCACATGGACCCAAGAGGCAGCAGCTCCCCTGCCTCACCTCAGCAGCAGCAATCAGTCTCAGGGCAGCAAAAGAAAGGACTCCCCACCTTTTTAGAAGCATCCTTACTTCCAAAAAACAGCAAAATTACAGCATCTGCTAGCATTTCTTCTCTTACCTATCTAAAAAAATAATAATAATACAGAGGCATCTGTTTTATAAGCTGAGGACTGCATGAGCATTGGTTGCAGCATCCACCTTGCTGCCAGGAGAAGATCAATTCTGTAACGAGAACATCTCACTCGCGGCAGTGCACGGTCAGGTTTGTCTGCAAACCCGCCACGCAGCAGAGAGCACAGACCCAATCCCCGTGCCACGGGAGCCAGGCCGAACTAGGGAGAGCACTGACTGATTTAGCTGCTATAGGTCAAGATCTGAATTTCATCAACGGTCTGTTACTTCTCCAGTAGCACCGCACTTACAGACATGAAACCAACAGCAGTTGTGTCAGTGGGAGCGGGTACTTCTTACAAACCCTCTTTTGCTGGAGGTTACCAGCCCCTGAGGTCTGCCAGACCTGTTCAGACTCCTCCTGTTGCAAGCCAAATTGATTTTCAGTGTGGAGCTCACCAAAATCTAGAACACACATGAGTTTAGAGCATTAAAAAAAAAAAAAAAAAACACACCCACAACACCACCCCAGACAGACTTAAATCCGAATTATAGTTTAGCCTGGCCTCAGCTAAAAAACTAATTAATTGTTACCTATTAGTGTTATGTATTTTACATATTTAAATTTCTGCAAATGTATACTTGTATTTCATGGATTATAAAACAATAACAACAAACTCCAAATTAGTCATTTCCTTCTAGATAATAAATTCACAGGAAGAAAAATTTGTAGCTTTCCATTGTTCCAACCAGTGCTTGAAATGACAAAAAATCTCTCCAGCAGTCATTACAGTCTAATTATTTTGGAATGCTGCAACAGAATTATCATAGCATTCTTCTTTTTATTTGGTTTGCTAAGGAAAAGTTAGTTTCATGCCAAACTATTATTTCAATCTCTTTATTCCTAAAAACAAAACAGTTGACAAATATTGTTAAATAGTCTATCCAAATATTTTTCTACAAAATAAATCATACAGCCCATTCCCTTTGAACTCTACAGAAAGCAACTCAGATATGTTACAATATGTCATCTTAAGTTCATTGACGATGTATTTCGTAGTAAATTTGATACCCCTACACAGTTTTGCAATCAGAGTTTAATGACGGGAGCTGCTAAGCTCGTGAATTATGCATTTTACTCTGTAAACACAGAAGAAAAAAATGCTTAAAATGTAATGAGTTTATCTGGTGTTTTTTAAAGATCATTATAATTCACCTAAAAACTAATAAAACTAGTACACCTCATTCGTACCATTTGGGGAATATTCCCATATTCCTATTTAGGGATGATGTAATGTAACATTTGGGAGGCTGGGAGAAAGCGCAGGATTCCTCCGGCCATTTTAAGGAGCCTGAGTAGAACAGAAAGCCAAATGTGAACTACTCAAGATAGAGGACAAAGAAACCTCATGTCCAAGGACCAGCCCGAGCCTCAGAACAGCCAGTTCCTAACCGTTACAAGTTGCCTGTGCTACCCTGAAACATGAGCAATGAAGGTAGCATCTGTGCTTTTTCCTGAGCAATATTTTTTCCTGCCCTTACACAGCATGGATACATTAAGGCTCTAGCCTCTACTGGGTGCTACAGACACTGAAACAATGAAAATAAAAATAATACTCTGCTCCAAAAACAGGATTCAAGTTCTCTCTCTATACTCTATTAAACAAATAGATTGCATTCTTAGACCTGCCCTTGAATAAATTTCCTAGGCATTAGGAGTCCTGCAATTTTTTCCTACATACATCTAGATGCAATTTGAGATGAGTACACCAGAGCTCAGTTTTCCAGGATTAAACTATTCATTCCCAAATTTCATCTCAAAGATTTAGCAGACACTTTGGAATCTTCGGTATCTTCAGATTACTTAATTTATAGTTACTACATTGTCATGCCTTTTACTGAACCTAATCAAAGTTTATGAAAAACTCTGTATAATTAGGGTACAAATATCAGGAACAGGATAAATTATTTTACATTTCCAATCGCTTCTGATTGCTTCAGTGATTTTGCAGTGTCTCTTCTGAAAGACCTAATTTCAGTTCTTTAATGGCCATGTTCAATAACTATCGACACAATCCGAGAGAACATCACATCTGGCTGTATATTTATTCTAGGTTGCAAATTATACTAATAATGCATGTGGTGGATAAACTCTTGGCCCATTCTCTAAAGTACTATAATCCTGATTACAAGACAAATATTTAAAACCCCAAATAGAATCACACATGTGGCCACTACCAGTTACGGCAGTATTATACTGAGGAATGCATTTTTCTGTAGCTCAGTCAAAATTACTTGTTCACACAAATAGCTTAGCCTTTCGGTACTCCCAAGCCATGGGGGGGGGAGCCATGACCAATGCCCGTCTGCTTCTCCAGTAGCACTGCACTTACCATAGACATAAAACCAACAGCAGTTGTGTCAGTGGAAGTGGGTACTGCTTATAAACCCTCTTTTGCTGGAGGTTACCATCCCCTGAGGCCTGCCAAACCTGTTCATACTCTTCCTGTTGCAAGCCAAATGAATCCAGTTAGCAAATAAAATGCAGAAATAAACTAGCCTCAGGTGTTACGTATGCTATTATGGTATACAGAGATCATTACTTTCAGTAATGAAGAAGAAAGTATATCTGCCCCCCCCCCCTTTTTTTTTTAAAGCATGCACCATTGTCATTAGGTGCCTTAACCATCATACAGCATCACAGAAGTTGCTGAGATGTGCTGCTGCTTCTTCTATGTGGAAAAATCCCTATTATTGGCTTACTTCTTTGGATCCTTCTCCTCTTGAGGAATATTCAGAAAAACGTGTCTGATATTTAGCCAACATTCTGGTTTCCACAGAATTGTCTCAGCAGCAGGCAGCACCTGAGTCAGTATGATTCATTGGATCAATAATTCTAAGGCCTGTACCTAAAAGGTTGAAAAATGTGATATAACCTGGCAGAAGAGTAATGATTGTAATGTTCAGCAAAATGGTTAATGAGGCTTGGAGAAAGCACACTTTGGGGGGAGAGAAATATGTACAGATTTAACCTTGCACAGTAGCTTCAGCAGAACATTCTGTCTTTTATGTTAACTCTGAAGTCCCCATACTTTAAAGGATATCTTTATTTTCTTGACATTTTTCACTCTTTTACTGACTGTCCTTTTTTTCCCCATTTTCAAGCACTGGTTACCGTAAGAGGACATGGCCTCTCTTCCAGGTCATAGTGTCTCTAATCATTACTTCCTGAATGGTTGATTTTGGTAGAAAAGTTGCCTAAGGGCACAGAAAATAAGTTTATTTTTCTTCTTCCCTAATAGAACACTTCATTTCTTCTTCCTTTTCTAAATAACAAAATCCCTTCCCAGATCTCTACTTTCTCATGGTTTCACCTCCTTCAAATAGTGTAACACCATCCTATATATACATTACTGTGCTCAAAGCAAGCCCAATATTGGTACTTATTAACACTGGTAATGAAACAGCTGAGGCTAGTGATATTATTTTGATGTTTCATTACTGTAGGAAAAAAAGGACACTGGCAGCTACAGTTTCCTATCATTCCCATCTCTCTCAGTCCTCGAGAAGGACCACCTGGTATATACAAGTATTTCACCACAAACTGGCCCCCTTTGGGGAAATACGCACCAGCGCCTATCTTGCCTTTGTGCTTTATCTGAACTGGGAATAAGATACCAGCCATTAGACCAGTAACATCAGGTGATCAACTTGAAGAAGGAAAATATTAGGTAAGTGATCTAAAACTGCTTCTCCACATAGTCAAAGTCCCATCTTCCTCCAGAGTAAAGCATCAATCATTAATTACCACAAATACATTTTCTATTTACAGTTATAGTTTGTCATTAATTCATTCATCTTCTAAATGCTGAACAAAGGAAATATGCATTTTAATAGTGGTGAAATATTCTACAGTTTATCCCACATTTGTCTATCTGTATTAGCAAGAGATCTGTAAGTGATCTCAGTGCCATCAGTGACACTGTGAGCTGCGCACTCATTCCATGTCCATGGTGAAGACAATAAGATGTTTCCGATCTTTATATAATTCACTTTCCTATCTAATCAACAATTATCCATAATGAATTTTCCATTGCTAGTTCAAACTAAACAGTTTTTCTTGCCTAGTGTGAGACATAAAGGAAAAAACAGTTGCAAATGGCATATAACGCTTTATGAAGTGGTTTCTGAATAATCACACTTCAATTTCAAAGCTGTTTAACAGCCATAGCAAATGGCAGACAAAAGAAGCGAACTGAGGAGTATGACCTATGAAACTGATGAAAATTCATTTGGAAAAACCCTTTATTACAGAAGGGTCTAATTGTCACACAGGTTTATAAATCATCCAGTAAAAATGCAGCTAAGTCATGGAAGCAATTAGTATTGTAATTCTGTATCTTTGAAATTATCAGAGTGATAACAATGGTGTAAGCAAAAAGAAGCATTTTTGTCCTAGGTTAATTTGCGTGGGAAGTTGGAAGTGGTTATGAATTGACCCTCGCGTTCATAAACCCTCAGACAAAGAAATAAATCTGAGACTGGTTTGCTTGGACACCTGTATTAATCAATAGTCAAAACTCTAAGGTCAAGCTACTCCAGCTGCTCCCTCTTACCAGAAAGCACATGGATGCTTCAAAAGTCTTCAGAGAAGCTCCTGAGGGAGTCTCCGCTGAACAGGGAAGATGGCCAGCTGGACAGGAACAAAAATTTCCCGGCTTTGCTCAATTTTCATGCAAATGCACCCAATCTCACCTTTGAAACTTCATGGACTTCAATTTTGATGAAAGCTTGGAACAGCTGCTATGTTGGCCCTTTTCTCTTTTCAGGTATACAGTTTGGAAGTTGCATACCAAAATTCACAACTAACAAAGCATGAAAAATACAGCTGAAACTCACTAGATAACCTAAATCCAACCAATTATAAAATACCAAGAGTCGCATAAAAGTTTCCATAAGCTTTGCTATTGTATCTTAAGGAGAAAATGTATTTGCCATAAAGGTAAAAACATCAGAGAGATTGTTATTTAGTTCTGTTTACAAGCACCGTGAAACGTGCTGGGGAGTGTACTCATCTTTTGTGACAGTGCTGCATCTAACCACTTAATTCTAAGAATGAAGATCAATTTTCAGTAAGTCAGCCACAAAAATATACAGGCAGTAAGAATCTGTTTATAGGCTTCAAAAGAACAATTCTGTCATGTGTCCAGCAGGATCCTATCTCCAAAAGCCTTTAATGCCCTCAGAATGCTCTTGAGTATGATAGAGCTGGAGGTAACTCTACTCACCTCCTCTAATGACCAAATTCTGCACTGCTATTTAAGGCTTTTTGAACAAATATATTTTACCTCTGCTTAACTGAAGTCCTAACTGGGAGCATTCTTATTCCTTACAACACCCTTCCTGTCATGTCCTTCTCAAAAAAAATGTGAACCACGCAGGAATAATTGCGTTCAAAGACACTCCTAACCACGTGACAGTCATTTAATTATTATTTTGCTGTTGTAGGCTGTTATTTCCACAGCTTTTTTCCCAAAATATACAGATGTAAAAGAGAAGACAACTAGGACCCTTGCATGGGGCTACAGTGAACTGTATGTTTGTTTAATATCCAAAGTTTTAAATTTCCACAGAGGAAGGAGGGGGAAAAAAGAAATTAAAAAAAAAAAAGAAAATAATTGAAGCCTGAAACACCACAGTGTTTCACAGAAATAATAGTTCAGGCACCTCTCACTGCCATTTTCTCTGTTGATCAGGTCCTCTGATCAGGCATCTTGTTTGGTCCCTGAAGGAAAATGATCCATAATGCAGTTAACAGCTGCAGTACACAATGAGGAAAAAGATGGACTTGAAAAAAATATAGGGAAGGGTGATTTAACAGCTACTAAATTAGCTGATGCCTAATTTTCCTATCATGTTGGAAAAAAAAAAAAAAAGCCCATGTAATGTAATCATCCTAAGAAGAGAACATCACCCGATACTTTTAAGAATGGCTTCTAAGACCAGGGAGTTTCCTTCCCTTGCTACTAAGTTTCCCAACTGAAACCATTCCAGGAAGGCAGTAACTAAAGGAATTCCTTCACAGACAAGTACGCATTTGCATTCATTAAATCTGAAAAATGCTTGCTTCCCCTCTCAAGAAGACTTTAAATAAGAAAAAAAGTTTTAACACCTTTTGGAAATGTTCAGATACTAATTGAAAAAAAATTACTGTATCTACAACAGAGGTTGGTTTTCGGGGGGAGGGGGGAGCACAGCTGAGTATGTTCAAAAGGATGTATTATTTGCTTTTCTTTATTGTAACACATTTCCATGAGAGACGTCCATGTACTGTAATGCAATTACGATGAATTGTAATGCATCAAGAATGTATTACAGATATTAAAACACTGTAAGTACAGGAAAAAAACAACAAAAAACAAAAAACAAACTACTCCTTAGACTTATTTGTCTTCTAATACATCAAACTGCAGTTTCAGGTATGTCATAACAGTTCAGACCTATGGATCATCTCATCAACAACAAACAAGAATGAAGAGAATTTTCAGTTCACAGGAAGAAGTCAGGGAACAGAGAAATAATACTGGAAGCAGTGATTCTCTCAGAAGGAGCTGCAGCAGGTGGCACAAAACCATAGGACAAACGTCCAGCACACAAACAAATAGTACTGCTGAAGTGAAAAAACGTGAGTTATCCGAGGGTCTTTCAGGAGGGCTCTGTGGGCCAGCCGCCTCCTCCTCCTCAAGAGGGGGTATTGTTGAACAAGATTATTCATGGAAGTGAAATCATGTGCGGCTGCAACATTTGTCAAATTCACGGTCCCAATCTTTAAGCCACGGTCATGTCAACCCTCCTGTCTTTTTTACACTTGAAAGTAAAAAGAGAAAAGAACATGGGCCTTAGAGCTGCATCAAAACATTCGTATCTAAATCCTGATGTCTGTCTGCAAATACCTCTTTGGGTCAGAGAAAGAATTTTGTTCCTCTTAGTTTGAGCTAATAAAAAGGCAAATGTATTTTAACTAGCAGGAACGAGCCAAAGGTCTCATAGGAATGTTGAAGACAAAGAAAATAGTTCATTCTTCTATTGTCAGGCAGAAAGACAAGTCAGAACCAAGAACTTGCATTTTTTTGGCCCAGATTTACTCAAAAGCATTTAAGTTTCTACTGTAATAAACCATTCTTAACTAGAGATTGTATTTAGAACATATCTGTACTGACATTTATGTACCACAGATAGCTTTGCTGCTGCTCCTACAGTATTGTTGAACATACGTGTTATGGCACCCCAGCCTGTGAGCACTTGAACCCTCTTTCGTGGAGAAGAAAAGTCATTCTGAGGACATGCTTGTTCCCCAAGGCCTCAGCCGATGACCAGCTCACTCAGGTGAGCATTACTCACAGGTAACACATTACAATTTTGTCCCCTACTGCTGCCCAGATCCCAGAGCAGGGAAGAGAGGAGCAACCTGCTCTGCAACAGTACAGCATGGCCACTGCAGCAGGCGGAAACCTGGGGTCACGGCGCAAGGACAGGCAGGTGGAAGAGAAAAATGCTATTCTGTTGCAGGAGTCGTGAAAAATATATTAGGGAGAAATGCCTGGAGGGATGAGGAACGGTAATAAAGTGCAGTAACAAAGAAAAGTGCTACTGTTCGACAGCAGAAAGTAACAGAACTAATCAGGCAAGCCTAAGAACAGAATCAGCATAAACGTATTCACAGTCCGTGCCAACTGACGTGGGAACAAAATCTCTGCTATGGCACAACTGTCAGAGATGGCTGGGTGTCATTCCAAAAAACCCAAACATCTGTCTCAGCCAGCAGCAGTAGCTTTGAAAACACAGATGTTTCTGTCTCTAGTTTTCACAGGAACTCACAGAGCAGCTGACAGATTATCAAAGCATCAAGAATGAATCAATATGTGATTTACCTCCCCAAAACTTACCTTCAGTTTTTTGGGTTTTTTTAATCTCCCACATTAACAGCTCACAAATATATACATGGTCAAAGTAATTTAAATAACACCCACCCTGCTGCTTGATACTCTGTTATATAATGATGGGGCTGAGTTACCTGTCTCAGGAGCTCATGCAGGACCTTATTCAACCCAATTGCTCTACAGAGCAGGGTAGGGAAAAACACAAATATGTCCAATTTCTTGTGTCTCTGTCAGGGCTGGCAGTTAGCAGAGGAAAGTCAGTAGCTGCCAAGGCCACATGGCACTGGGGCAGCAAGAAAGCCCTGGCCAGCCTCCCTGCCTGCTCCACCTAGCAGGCATCCAAGCCATGCAGAAGGAGCTGGGAGATGAAGTCGGCAGGAAAGGGTCAGCCAGCCCAGATGGCCTCGGCTGACGCCCTCTCCCCACAACAGGAGCAGGAGTGTGTAACTGGCTCTTGGCCAGCCCTCTGTCCACCTCTTATGTGACAGGTGTCACCTCATCGACCACCTCTTAGCCCTTGGCCACTGGGGCACCAAAACTCACTTCTGCCTCTATCTAGCTTTGGCTTTTTTGCAGCAGGTAGGCAGAGCCTTCCTTCCTGAGATGGAGGTTGTGGGCAGGACAAAGTATGGGCCAATGCTTAAAAATGAAGCATGTTTCATTTACCTAGGTAGGGTATGATCTTGCAGACAATTCTTAAGACGAACGAACCCTATTCCAGACATGTAGGATCGCCCCTCCTAGCCATCTCCAGTATGTAGGACCCCAGAACTACTTCTTACTAGACACCTGTAAAGGATCATCTACACCTTTCCTGTGGGGTTTAGATATTTCCTCATTCTTTAGGTTATCAGCAAAGGGACTTACCTAACCTACTGAACTCCTCGGGGGGGTGGGGGGGGAAGGGGGCAAGAAATCCCAAACGAGTTGGATATCAGGATCTGAAAAGGTATCACTCAAAGGAAATGTTTGTCCAGTACTTATACATCAGTATACTAAGGTATTCCTTGAGTATTTGGGTCTCACCATGCACTAACAGAGATAAGACCCATCATTTTATCCAGGTGTATTTGTTTACTCCATCAGTTAATAATCTTAGTTAGAATTAGAAGTGCTGGTTCATTAGGTGTTTTATTTGCATCATACATTGAAATTTACTTCAAAAAAAACAAAAACAAAAGCATAGTACTATAAGAGTTAAACCCTTCAAATAAGATGGTCCTCCCAATTACCTATAGGACATTTTCCTTATATCTCACCCTCCAGATCACTGTTGGTAGTAAGTCCTGTTTTAATCAAATGTATTCACAGATGTGATATATATTCTTATCTAAACATCATATTCTCTAGAAATATTTGCTGAGTGCATCCAATAACAAAAGTAAAAAGATCTTTTTCTCTGGCATTGTACTAATGTTCTATAGTGGGCTTAATATAGCTCTTTTCCAAACAATAAATGGAACAAAAATTTGAATCAATTGTGGGAAATATTCCCAGCAAAGGCAATGGGGTTCTACTTGAGTAAAGACTGGAGAGTTCAGCTAATTGTTAATAATTTTCTTTTCTTGTACAGTATGCTCAAAATGCTGTGGAAAAGCAATCAGACTGTTCTGAAATTACATGCTGAAAAGAAAACTGAAGATTTAGTTGTAGGTATGGGTCACTTTAGGCGTAGCTCTAATCTTACAAAGATTTAGAAGGGAATTTTTAAAAATTTCTTCTCATTCACCAAGCTATTATCAGTCAGCACCTTCTTGATTTCCTCTAAGCTTTTTCCTCAGAGCTCTGGGAACATGACAGCTCTCACAACCTCAAAACAGCACTCAGAATCTGTCTGAAGTTCTCACTAGGACCTGGCTACACTGGTAGTGTAAATGCATCATATAAACAAACAAACAAAAAAAATTATCAGTACATTGCCTTCCCCCTGCAGCTTTGCAGTCCCTGAAGACACCTTAAGGTGTTTTATCAAATTTTCTCTTATCTGCTCTTTATTCAATTTGGAGAGAACAAATCACACCTCTCCTAATTAGTGAACCACCTACTCTGCTAACAAAGGGAATCAGGACAGGGAAACAGATGGACTGTCTGCAACACTGTTAACCTCAAAAACTGTATGACAGCCCTTCCAAAGGGACAGCCTAGCTTGAAAACCAATATAAAGCATACGACTGAAAGAAGCCTCTTGCTTGGTTCACTGAACCCATCATTATCACAGGCAACCACAACACATTATTTCATTTGTCAACTGATTGTCTCCACGTTCACACTGGTGAGGTTTGTTGGAAGCACTGTTCTGTGGGAACAGACCATACAGATCCTCACTCCTTTAATGGATTTTGTTCTTAACTCACTCAAGACAAGTTTATGCTAATCTGACTGCATGTTTAGTTTTGTTGTTGCCTTCCGGTATTTCATCCCGAACCATCTGACAGGGTCTCAAGCTTTGATCTGCTAGGCTACTTTAACTGAGTCCTTTTAGGATCCTCTTTAAAGATTGGTTTGTCAGTCCTCTGATCAGTATTGTAGCCTTTCTCTACACCTGCCCCAACTAAAATTCATCTTGAACAATCATAACCAGAATTGGAAACAGCATTCTACATGCAATCATTTGCATAACTGCACGAATATATTCTGGTTTATAAGCAACAAGCAACTCACATACCCAAATCCATCTCCTCCTCCATCATCTCCAGCTGTCATTTTCCAGTTATGGCAGAATTTGTTTTATTTCTACATCCCAAAGTTCCTGATCTTGTGTTTTGTATTATTATTCATCTTACTTTCATTACTGCAGTCTTCCCAGTCTATTTTTTCTACCTATTTCTTCCTACAAACCAAACCTTCTCTGTACTGGCAACACCTCCCTAGATGTTGTGTCAATGGCAGATTCCATCAGCACATTACCAAGTTAAGTGCCAGTCTCAAAACGGCTCCTAATGAACTCTATTATTAACTCCACTCCTACAGGATAGCTCTTCTTTTAGCATAAAACTTACCTAATCATCTTTTGCCAGCTTCCCACCAATCTTAAAAGAACATATTAAACATAAACGATTTACAACTTTCTGCTTCTTTTTATTTTGACCCTCTGTTTGCATTTTCAAGTTCTTAACAACTGGAAAGCGGAAACTAAGATTCAGTTACACCTATGCAGCATAATGCAAAGATAGCCCGGGCAGCACACACTGTTGCGATGACTGTACCGTTTCAGCACCAGGTGCAACACAGTTGATTAGTTTTGCTGCAAACCGGGATGTAAAACCTACTATGGATTGATTCACTAACATTCCTACCATGCCCCTCAAATGTAAGGAAGCACATTCAGAATTAATTTGGATATCTTGTTTTGTAGACTTATAAAAGCATGCAGGGAAGACCTGGCATATTAATGGCACCGTAGAATACAAGTTACAGTTTAAAAAAAACAGATCAAAGATCTGAACGATCCTTTAGGGGCACACAAAAAAGCAACTTCAGTTAACTCATTCTCCACTGAAGCAAGAGGCTGGAAAAAAAAAACATTATTACATGCAAGTAGGCGTGGGCAAGTTGCCATCCCTCTGTGTCAATCAGTAGGTGTGAGTTCAGGCCTTTGCATCCACTGAAACTTGCCAGAAATCAGAACATCCTTCCAGCTGTATATCATGGCACAAGAGGAACAGCCTGCAGAGACTAGCATCAGATCAAATGAATTTAAATTTAGCTTTCAGCATGCCTTCCACATGACCTGTACACGCTCCTTCTTACCCATGATTGTGCCATAAAATACTTCTTAATTATTAAATTGCCTGGTGTTGGGCTAGAATATGACTGTTTTCCTGTGGTGTAAAGTACCATAAACATTCTTATCTACATCTTGGGAGGAAAGGAGGAGGTAGGGAAGAATATTTTTTGCAGAGGAATTCAAGACACACAGGTTTGCTGTGCTCACAATATGAACTATCCGACTGCAGCCTACAGTGATTTGGAAGCTGTGCAGCTATGTAATGCACGGTTATACTTAACTTTTCCACAAAGAACATAATCTGCTACCTTTACTAATTGCTCAGTACTGCTTTTTTTCCTCCTTGGGAAATGATTTCCACAGGATCAAGGCCAGAATATTTTTTGTCTTAGGACATCCTTTGAATACAAGAAGATATTTAGAACGTGTGTATCTACACATATGAGAGAGCAGTCTATCTCTATAGTTCACAGTATAAAAACAAATGCCAGAAAGCCGCAACTGCCAGATTTGATGCAGTGCATTTTCCTATGATAGCCTTCAGAAATTCTAAGTTTAATATTAAATCAACTATTAGTTATAATTCAATAATAGTATTTAGTAATTCATCAAGTATATTTTAGTATTACCCTTTGGAAAAAAATTACTATACTGCAATACCCCCAGCCCCAAGGAACCTTGATCCCTCTGCACCAGGAAAATAGCTACCCAAAGACCTCAAGAATGCCAGCAAACAGGGAACCCAGTGCATTTTCTTTCACATTCTAGCATAGTTTAGGAGCACACAATTCTTCTTTTTGAAGGATTTCCTCTGTTTTGACAGGTAAATAAACGTCTAAGTCTCTGTTCCTTTTACTGACAGAAAGAAAAAGGAGAAAGAGAAGGAAGAGGAAAAAGAATCTGCAACAGGTTTACTGAATACTAGTTATTCATTATATGAAACGCAACAAGAATAAGTCATAAACTAATCCAGCTTTACGATGACTGCAACGTTGCCTTCAGTTTTGTGTTATTGGATAATTTGTCAGTTCTGGGTCTCTGGCAAGTAATAAAGTAAAGAACTACTAAAAGTATAAGCAATTATTGAATCTGATTCTTCTTTTTTTATTGTATTCTAAACATAAGCAGATTTTAAACAAAACAGGGTTGGCAGGAACAAAATGACTTTTAGTATTTATGAAAGATACAGCACTAAAATAAGATGCTTGAGGTGAAAGCTTTGTTTTCGCTTTTGTTTTTTTTCCCCATCAAAATACAGCACTTTCCATTAAATAGTTTGAGCTAAACACCGAAAATCCTAGCCCCTACTCAGGTAAAACTTCAGTTTGCATAACTGCTAGCTCTGAAGAAAAATAACATTAC
Source organism: Apteryx mantelli (assembly GCF_036417845.1). NCBI lineage: Eukaryota > Metazoa > Chordata > Aves > Apterygiformes > Apterygidae > Apteryx > Apteryx mantelli. Next base: position 26,967,834 of record NC_089989.1, on the reverse strand, counting down.
AATGACTTCATTTCAGATGTGGACCACTGAACACAGCCATACAGATAAGGCTGCATCTTTTTACAATGAATTTTCCTGTACCTAAAATAACAACCATACTTAAAAATGTATCTGCCTTGTCTTACCACATTTTTATCTGTTGATGTGCAATGGGCAGACATCTTCAGTGAGAAGCGTACAGCAGAAAACTGATGCTATCGTTAGTAGGCAACCCCAGAGAGTCCATCAGCTCATAAAAACTGGAGCCTGGCGCACTTGCAGGGTGTCCTCTAGTCACTGGAAGCCTCTGTTGCCCCTGCTAGTTAAAGGAATTCATAAACAGGTTAATATTTCCACATGTGCAACTTGTACAATGTGCCAGAGAAAAAGAATGTATATAGTACCAATGCCCTAATTAGATTCAAATTCATTGACTGCTCACATAATCGAGCCTGAGTAGCTGGAGCCAGAGTTTATTTTCATTTACAGATTATCCTAAAAAATGAAGCAAGCACTACTGCACGATTTAACATATTAAATGATCATGAAAGATTAAGAATTAGTTCCAGAAGAACAAGAAAACCATCAAACAATAAAATTCCAGTTTCCTCATTAGGTACTAATTTCAGTCCTCATAAGTGGTCTGGACCTCCACATGTTGCTACTGACAAAAAAAGAAGCAAGAAAATCTAGAATACAGGTTTTGAGCACGTAACTGTATAACTGCAGGTCCTTGATTAAGGAAACTAATTACTGACTGTTCAAAATGTATGAAACTTAGAAATAAACTTTCTGGACTTAATTTACTGCTAATTTAATATATATCCTCACTAGTATTCATCAGTATTCCACCCTTTTAAGACTGTCATTGGCAATGAAAAGCAGATAGGAATGTTTTTCATTAATGCCTTTGAAACTGTAACTTTTTTTTTTTTTTTTCCAAACCATGTCTGTTATTCAATGAGATAACAGGAGCTCACATTTTAAATCTGAATATGAGAAAACTGCCAAAACAAGACAGAAGATGTCCCAGCTCCACTCTGGTCAATAAGCACTCTGCATTTATTTCATTTTGTTGCTTTACAGATTCTAATGAATATTATACCAAGCCTTGATTTATTAGCAAAACCCCACTGTAGCTATTGGAAATATTACACAAAAGATCTTTCAGGGCATTAAGCCTTCCCATTGCCTAGAGTCCAAAATTAGAATTATGATCAGCATTTTGCTGACTTGAGGGAGATAAACTATTAAAACTTCCAAAAACAAACAAACAAAAAAACACACAGTAAAGAGTATGACACACTGCTTGAACAGGAAAGAACAGCAAAATCTGCAACATGCATTATTATCTTATCATTAAATACCTCTGTGAAGAGACATTGTCAGTACAGCGTTCTCTGTTCTCAACTTGTCCTATATATGAGTTACATAGCATGCAGGCGAAGCACGAAGTGAAAAGTTTATGCACAAGTAGCTGAACAACAGATAAAGCCAACTTTAAGAGCCTGACAGTACAAGGTCCTATGAAAAAGTAGTGAGTACTGTCAAGCCCTTCCCACCTACCAGAATCATGCCCTAAAATTAATTTTAACATAAAAATGGCCGTATTGGATCAGGCCATCTAGCCCTTTATCTTGTTTAAAATGGTAGCCAACAGGATGTTGGAGAGAGCAAAAAGCATAGAGCAAGCTATAGTGAAGCTTTGATTGTATTTATTTATTGCTCTGAACCTTTTCCAGTTACATTGCAATCTTTTTTGAGACGGGTGTAGCAGAACAGCACAGTATTCAGGATGCAGGTTCATTATCATCTTTACTCCTCTGCATAACTTAGTGTCTTCAAAAGACTATTGTATTTCACCATTCACTCCCTTTTCAACTGCTTGTGAATATATTCCTGCTGAATATGAGTATGTTCCACTAATGCCTTCCCTCCACAGTGAAAACTGGGGATTTAAGAACTATGCTGGGATTTGGGTTTTTTTTCCCCTAGTTCCTGAACTGGGCTGGGGGACAATGGCTGGGTTAAGCAGTTAGCAGGTCAGAGAAAAATGCAAGGCCCTGTTCATTAGTCCATGTTAGGGAAGGAGAAACGAAACTAGAAAGATGGACTGAATTTGTGTAGGTAGATACAAATGCTGAGCTACTGGGTTTGGATCCATCTGAGGCCACGCTACACTTGCTGTAGCGTGGATGCCTCCGAAGGCGCACCAGGCACCCATGCTGTCCCTTGCAGTCAGTCAGCATTCAGCTCGATCTCACACTGCCTACAGGAGCCACCTCGTTCTTCAGGGAAAGATCCCACTTTTCCCAGAAAAGGCTCCAGGTTTCTTTTCTGCTCACAGGATCTCCACAGAGATGCGCAGGATAGCCAGAGGCTGCAGCAATTGTCACAGGCCCTTCACACTTCTGGCATGTACGTCCTGAGCTATCTTTAATTATGAGAGTTTTTCCTTTGGAGAAACAAGTTTTCTCCAGAGCAGGCCACACTTTCAGCAGAAATATGGTTTAAGCAGATAACTAACTTGTCTCAGTAGCCATCCTGGTGAATACTCCCTATAGCAGCAACGTGATTTCGTGTAAGGTTACCTTTTGCCTCTTACTCTTTTCCTTCTTGAAAATAACTGCTCATCTACTCCACTTGAAGGCCTGATCTATGATGACAAAATTGTGGGTTTCAACGTTCTCTGAGAAAAATGCATGTGCCTGTGCTGCCCTAGTGGCTCCTTTATTCAGATGAGTCACTACACTTGCTCCAGGGCATTTTCAGGTGCATCCTATTTTCCTCTCTGTGCTGAAACAGCTGTGCTGGATAACATATTTAGGAAATAGAGCTAAAGCTCTACCTACACACATAATGCCTTCCTGCACACCTACACAGGAAAGACATTAATGGCCAAATGGGCAGCTGCCCAGGCATTAATGGACAAAGCAGCAAGCGCAAAGGACAGGGGAGGAGATCTTTAAAATCCATTACTTTCCTGCATCATTTCATCTCCAGGGACATGATTTAGCTTGAAATGCTTGTTGGGGCTAGAGGTTTTACTTTTAAGCTTGGCTTACGCAATTTTGGCTTTCAGTGTTCTCTTGCATGTTAACGATTCCACTTTTGCCACTAATTAAAAAAAACTACTCTTTGCATGACAGTCTATTTTAAAAATTAAATAATGGATCTCACTTAAAACGTTTTTGAGAAGAGTATATAAGTGTATAAAATCAGCACCAGTTGTACAGTTCCACAATTTTGTGCAAACAGATGGTTTGTGGTTTCCTGGTCATTAAAAACTACTAGCTGAGAGACTTCGGAAAAGACCCTATAGCTGTGCAGGGACGGTCAGGAAGCCAATTACACACCCAGATACCATACATTGTCAGGAAATTATATTCCACAGCTTGGCACCTGCGTCTGCCAAGCAATCTCTACATGAGCATTGACCAAAAATGTCAAGGTCACTGCTGATCCATGTGGAGGTGGAAATGGAGTTGAATCACTGCTGCCAGAAATATGACTATGTTCTGACAATTTAGTAATAGAATTGCGTGCAGATGACACTATTTCTTGTTTTCTATTCAAACACAGTGCAGAAAGTATAGTCTAGAAAATGTGGCTAGTGCAGTAAGGCAAAGACTATCACTTTTATGTCTTACCTAAAACTTCAAAAGATCATGTTACAATCCTGTTTTTCATTATTATTTCTTTTACTATGTTTTAGTTTGACAGAAATAGGGGGTGCGGGGGGGGAGGTATTTCCCAAATAATTTTCATAGCAAGACAAGAGAGAAAAAGGAACATTAACTGAATTTCCCTAACAAATCTGAGGAACCACAATCAACAATGTCAAAATACAAACAAGTACACCAGTTCAGGGGGAACTAGCCTCTTTGCAACCCCACCAGGCAAGATTAACTGATCCATCCCACAGCAAACCTGCAGAACAATTCCCACCTCTTTGCGCCTACCAGGGCTCTACATCAGGTATTTAGTCATCTCCTGGAGACTCTTAGGGGCAGAGTATAAAAGAAGTGACATGACACTCGGCTTCCCCAAGCCGTAGGTGCTGTACCCCAGCTTTCGCGCCGGAGCTCCCCAGTGAAGCAGCAGCTCTGAATGTCGCCATTACCTGCCTGTGGCCCGCGCAGAGCCCAGCACGGTGCCCGGCACGCTGCATCTGCCTCCCTTTGCCACTTCCTTTCACTCCAGAAGCTGATGGCTTTCCAGGGCTAATATTTTACTAAATATCAAATTAGTATTAAGTTCTAATGTAGTAAAATAATCTAATCGTAGAGAAAGGATATCTTATTATGCTTCATGAAACATCTGGCCAGACCATGGTAATCAAAAAATGCCTGACACAATTAAGTTACGAATCAGTCATGCTAATTACAAGGAAACATTTTTAATTTTTAATTGTGGAAAAAAAGGCATAATCTCCATCACCTCAGTAAAAACAAACCTGTACTGTAATTAAGTGAATTTGAACATGAAATGCCACAATGACAAAAACAATTTGTGGTCATTTCCTGCAGAGACTGGATAAAGTGTTGGAGTATATGCAACATAATGTAATCTTGCTAGTTTGAGAGGGTAGCAAAAGCTCAGCAAACAACTATCCAAGCACTAGTAGAGTCTACCAGATCTTAAGGCAAGGCTAGATCAGTCAACATCAGGTTTAAACCCCTATCCAAAAAGAAAAATAAAAACAAATACTATCAAACATAAGTTTTTAATATAAAAGAAATAAGAAAGTGAGCTTTATTTATTGTCCTTGCATCACCACCTTTACTAACTTTAAGTACGGAAGAGGGCCTGAGTGGAAGATATGGGCTCCTGTTTTCTTCCCTCATCTTTCATCCTTTCATTTTCATTTTTCTATTTCTGTACAGTAACTTTTCTGCCTTTGTACAAGGCAAAAGCTACTTCTGCTGATGAAGACAAAGTTTCAGCAATGCCCTTACAATCCCCAAAGCAGAGACTGACCGGAAGCAGTGCTTTGCACTGCCTCCGACCAGTCCGGCAGCTTCGGAAAGCCAGAGACCATACCTGCCCACTGCAAGCCCAACATCAAAGGGAAATGTTCCTCTGTTGCTCTTTTTTGCACCTTTTGTCCAAGTCTGTTTAGCCATAAGAGCAACCTCCCTATTTCAGCTGATTTTCTTTCTTCAAAAAAAATTATTTTTAATATTACATAGACGGCAGTTCTTATCAAAAATTCTACAGCTGGGGAGAGGGAAAGAACAGGAATGTTGCTAAAATGAAATCCTTTCTTAATACTTCTCAAATATTTTACCTATTTTTGTTCTTTTCCCATGTCTTTAATATGATCTTAAAAAAAAACCTTAAGCACAGTCATTGCCATCATTTCTTTACTCAAATCCTAGAAAACATACAACAATTTACTGTTAACATGATTCAAATACTATTCAATGATTATTCAATAACCATTACTACAATTTTGCTTCATGAGAACATAAGAAGGAAATAAAGACTGTAGCTTTGAAAAAGATACTTATTTTCTGCCATCATCAGAATACTGGAGGAACTCGCACGTATTTATGCATTCACCCCATTTATGCTTCATACTATTTTATTAAGGTAGACTTTTTAGGAGAGACACTGACATACAGTAGCTTCTTCAAAGTCTTGCAAGAGCCATTTACCCAGTAATTATTACAGCTCTGATCAAATAAACCCAGAGCAGGATATTCAATTTACCTGGGCCTAGTTTCTAGCTGTGTTATCAGACTGCTGAATAACACTGAGCAAAGCTCCTAGTTTCCTTAACTATCTGCAAAACAGGGATAAGGAAACCAACCCAGTAATGCTCTGAGATCGGTTGATTTAAAAAAAAAAAAACAAACAAACAAAAAAACACCCTCCTCCCCAAAACACACAAAACCAACCCCCGTCCCGCAGCCCCTAATGTAAAAGTTTTAGGATAGCAAAGTAATACACTCCTTTTATCTGTTTGTTGTGTGGCACTTACCTCCAACAGCAACAACAACAAAAACCCCAGTATTGTAATCACTGCTCAATGACCCCATGCTATTTCAACTTGCATGTTTTAAAATCTAAACCTAGAATAGCCAAAACCTTCACCGAGTTAGGTGCCAAAGCAATGAAGCACACAAATAGCTTTAAATACATAAAGCTACTTCACAGCTTGAGTGCTCTTCTACAGCCCGTCCTTAAAAAAGGAGAGTTTTTTGGTGTATGAAAAAATGGGCCATCAGATTTTTAACAACAGTATATGTAATATGGACTTTAAAACTTTAATTCTAGTTGCAGCTCTAGCACAGTAACTACAGAGATAATCTAATCCCTTCCTACCAAAATGCTGTTTATTATTATTATCAGTATTTTTCTTAACTGAAATACTTAAAATACTTGGAACAAAATTCTTTTGCAGCACAATATATTGCATGAAAGTTGTTTCAGTTTGTAACCTGCTGGTACAGTATGTCCTACATTTTAACAGTTTTCTGGAAAGCTCCTTAGAGGTATCTTTAATTTTTAATAACTCCCTGGAAATTTGAAACGGAATGAAAGGTAGGTCAAATTTTTGGGCCTCCCATTTTTGACAGAACTCTTTGAACTATGTTGCTGAGATTACGTATATACTCTCTGTGACTTAGATTCTTATCTAATGAGGTTTCAAAAGCAGCAAGTCTAATTCCAGAAGGAGTAACTGGTTATTTTAACATTTTCTTAATTATAGTTATCTGTGATATCTGTATCTTCCTTCTAATGTAAGGATGATTAAACAAACACAACTAGCTCTCTGAAATCCAGGTTCCTACACCATAACTATCCTTCCTGCTGTAAATGATTTATGTCCACTCCATCCTAGATGGGTCAGTTTACTCCTGAACACAGATGAGAGCAACCCTTGCAAATGCGTTCAGTAGCATCTTGGATGTGACATTTCTGGAGGTTGCTATGCCACTGCAGAATAACCATAAAGCATTCAAAACCCCTTCCTCCCATAACTAATCTGTCTCCCAGTTTTTGTTTCATCTCTGGCATGCTCCTTGTCCTGGGAATGCTTACAAAGGCTTTCTGCAACAATGCTTAGTTTGAAAATTAAACCACCACAAAAGAACTGCAGACCAAGGATGAAGTTCATTTCTGGCCCCAGACCCAATTAATGTTAATGGCACGTGTGACAACAGGACTGTATCCAGCGCAGCTCAAGGAGGGGTGACTAAGAGAAGACACTGCTGAAGAAGGAACAGTATGAAAGCTGTACCTGTGTAACAGCTATATGGGATCCTCAAATGCATGCTATATTTAAGAGACTTGTATCCCGTTTATTTTAGTAGGCTTAGTTTACTTAAAGACTGCATTTGGAGGCTGCGCATTTACCATCAAATTTCTTAGCCCAAAGTCTTGCTAATTTGCTAGCACAGATCAAACTTTTTTCTAACATTATCTTGTCTTTCCCCTGTGTATGATAAATTTCACCCAAACCAGCGTGTGTATTATCAATGGACACAGATAAGCTCTGCAGACAACCTGGCATAAAGTGCTAATTGTTCCATTTCTGTAGTGGTCAGACCATTTCGTTTGCAACCATCCTGCAGCAGGTACGAACACTCAGTACCTCACCCTGTAAAACGGCAGAGAGCAGCCAGCAGAGCCGCAGCAGCTGTTGCTTCCCCAGCAGTTCTCGTGCAGCAAATTTTCTCTACCTGTTGGATCGTAACACCCAGGAAGGCACTGCGAGGAGCAGCAGGCATTTTTCCACACACTGTGGGAACCGAGGGGAGAGCGTTTCAATCCCAGCACATCATTCATTTTAATTGTTACATTCTCAGAAGCAGATTTTCAGACAGTTTTGTGGAGAATGGCATGCTATGGCATCTCTTTTTAAGTAGGATACATCACAAAGCTTCTTTACGTTACCCTGAAAACCACCCTCCTAAATGACCATCACAGTCTTTTCTGACAACTTTCTAGCTCATTTATTTGGCATCTGATAATAGGTTTAGAGAATCTAAAGAATTCCCCTCAAAGCTATGATCCCCAGAGTGGCTAAAGAGGATTCACATTTAATCTCTTAACATGCCCTGTAAAAGATACCATTACTTGAAAAATAATTCTGTATGCTATGTACATTGACGCTATGTGTACATCCTTCACAACACCATTAGAAAAAACACTCGGATCACAGACAAGTCCCCTCCACTCTGCTTTCCACATCTTTCTGTTCTGCTCTGAAGTCCTTGCGCTAATTTCTGTAACATTCATTCTTCCAACGATTTTCCCATTTACTAGTAACGTTCAAATCAGACGTTAGAAGAGGATTTTTTAATGCATATACAGAATAAATTACAAGTGAAGTCCAGTTTCACTGTGCAAAGACATAGTTGTAGGGAATAGATTCACTATCAGAGTGTGCTTTTCATACATTGTCATCACCCTGTAAAGTGCAATTCCTCTCACAGACTTAGGAAGCTCCATACTGACATCCTTGAAAGAAAGCAGGTTTACAACACAAAGCAAAAGTAAACGCTTGCACAGTTTGGTGACAGGTGCATAGGACAAGCTGGTTGACAAACAGTTGAAGCCTACTCTCTAAATGCTAACATATGTACAGACTGAATGCGCGACGGAGGACTGGCCTGAGGAACCCTGTGATCTGGGACATCGGGATGGAAGCTGGAGACAAAAATTCACAGCTGTTCCCATTCTGCCACTTCCAACCTAAAACGTCTTTTGAAAGTCATTCAACCTCTCTGTCTCCCATTGGTTTCATACTGGAAATGAGGAAAACTGATTTTTTTTAACCTGTTTTCACCTCACTGGCATACGATGGGTTTAATATTTTTAGTCAATCATGGGAAGTTTACATAAGCCATCGCGACACCATTTGTGAGAAGAACTTGCTGATTTCAGCAGGGAATACTGTTCAGAACTTCCTAACAGAAATGACACATTCTGCTCTTCGCTCTGAAAACCATACGGAAGTCTGTTAGCTGAAATAAAACAGAGCGTGAAATCTTGTTTTTAATCATCCTTTCCCCGACTTTCCTGAAATAATTAAAATCCATTTATCCCCACCCTCTTCGGCCTCTGATGCGTGTAAAAAAGCAGCATTCACTGTTGAACCAGTCAAAATACAAACACTTAAAGAATTACGGAATTCCACACTGGATTCTCAGCTTGGTGCAAGCTGGAAAAGCATCACATTCGCTGGAATGACACTGGCCAAAGACCTGTCTCTAATCACTTAAACTTGGTGCCCAATAAATCCATGTTTTGCAACATATTTAACCTTCAGTAAGACTTTATAATAAATGCCAAACATACAGGAAGACACAGATGTAAGAATACATTAGTGCCTTACAGACTGTGGGAGAAGGTAAGGAGAACAACCGCATTTCCAAGTCCAAGAATCATGACTGTTTGTTACAAAACAAGCGGTCAATTTTATATATGGCTGAAATAAAGCCTTTTGAGTCATATGTTTCAGATGAATGGGAGAAGGGGCCAAAAACTGCAATCATATGCATTTTCTGATGACTTACAGATTTAATAAAATAGAAATCAATTTACATTTTATCCCAAGGTATATAGAACTCAAGACCGCAGTGTGAAAAAGAAGCCATCAAAAATTTTGAGTTTATTTTAATTGTTTTTAAGGGGCACACTTGTTAGCACCACTCCTCTAGAGCCTTGCTCTACCTTTTCTTTGGTACCGTTTTTTCCAGAACCATACAAGAGTGTTCAACTATAGTCTGTCGTACAATACGCAGCCAGCTTTGAGCAAGCCTCCCATACACATACAACAATACAGTTGACTTCCTATTTGTCCTCCTGTCCAGGCATACCATTTTTAACCCTCTCACCTGTAGTATTCTCCACATATCCAAATGACATTTAAGTTGTGTGTACAAGGACAGCCCTAGTGATAGCGGCTCTCTTTTGACATGAAAACATTATTTTTACTGCCCCACTGTTCTGAGATGCCACATGACACACGGAGACGTCTGCGATCTCTGTGAACTTCATGGGCCAGGTCCACGGCCATTCAGTTGATGAATCAACCCAAGGAGCAGCAAATGGACCACGTATTTGCCTTCCAGTAGTACAGTAGGGTTACTCTACTACCGTGATGGGAACTTTATCTCACACAAAGTAGCAACTTCCACTACAGTAACCTTCAGCTGTTGAGTAAGAAGTATATTGGCAAGGCTTGTTTAATATATTCAAAGTGATCTGCGGAAGATCCCAGTATCGCTAGAGATGATATATGAGTAACAATGGATAATATGATGTAATTATAGGGATTATCCCACCCTTGGGACAAAAAGTGAAATTCAAGCACTCTTTAATCTCAGTGGGACAGAATAAACTCAATGATAACCATATTTTGTTCAAAAGAATTACTTGTTCTAATTAAGAGATGAAGGTGGCAGTTCAGAATCTATTCCTGACTGTCATTTCAGATGTCACATCAATTTACTCCACTGAGAAAATAACAATCAAAATGCTCTCTCCGTCCCAGCAAGCCAATTTGTACTATAAAATCACTTTTACACAGCTGATTATTACAGTTTTCTTTTATGCACTCTGGTGAACCACGATCACCAAGTATATCCAACAAGTAGAAATGTGTTTACAAGGTAAATACATATTTCCTATATTGTGCATCTATCAAAAGTCAGACCACATGTTTTAAATTGCAATATAATGTTCAAGAGCCAGACTGACAAAACACTGGTATGCATTTCAAAACATCTAAAATATGCAAAGATAGGGCTGCAAGCCTAAATCTCAAGATACATTCATCTATACTTTTGGGCATCTAAATGCCTTTGAATATCCCAAAGAATAAATTATATTTTAGAAAAGTGAGAAACACGTACAACTGTATAAAAGGATTTTTTCATTGACCTTTGGCTGCACTGTTTCCCATACTAAAAAATAAAGCTGAATTCTAAATAGAGTTTGTGGAAACAGCTGGACACTTAATTGTAGCATATGTCACCATAATTCATGTGTCATTCATAATTCATATAACATGCCTGTGCCCTGTATACTCACGCTTAGCTGAGAATACGCTGTAAGAATACAGTACTGAGACAGTTGTGACTGAATGTGATTCAAAATTTGGCAGCTGTTTTCACCCTGAGTCATGCACACAATTCCCATTAACAATAATGATACTGATCCTTCAAGCATAAGAATAGGGAATTACAGTAAGAAGTTCCTGGATCAGCTCAGAAAGCTGCTGCAGTCTTCTATTCAAAACCCTTCTGAAGACCACATACGCAAAGGTGCTTGTTCAATATAACAATTCCTAGAATAAAACTACAAAGGAGAACTGTTCATAAGTATTTATCTGTACAGATTTAAAGTATAAAAATAATATAGCAGTAACAATATATGGACAACGTATAGTAAGTGCTCTGCAAGCCAGTGTGAGTGTATACTCAATGCTTACCTCTCCAGTCCTTCCACTACCTTTCTTTGCAGGCTTAAATTCTAGTGCAAGCTAATCAGCTTGCACTACTGTAGAGCGTTCTTTGTGCAAGAGCTTACCCACCACTTCTTGGCCTTTTGGCATTACTGCAGAATAAGCAACTAGAATTTATAACAGTTTGGGGAGTTATGACATGCATTACTCATTTGCTGAAGTCCCTACATACTTTAAGCAGTGGGTCACATGAGAGAAATAGAATAAAATTCTATTACCAGGTAAAGCATCCTGGGGGAAGACAATGGTATCACACCAAGGAAACAGATGTCTTTAAGCTCCTAGCTCCTACAAAGCCAGGCAGATACAATTAAATGGACAGCTCTGAATTACAAACAGAGTTCATAAATTCTGCAGAAGGTTGTCTTTCAAACTCATAATGCCTGGACAAAATGGAAAGATTAAAAATACATACTTTTTAATTGTATTCATGGGGTTTGAAGGCTGGGGTTCAGGAGCTGCCATCCCTAAAACAGCACCTATCAGAGAACCAGGATATTCTGAGAGGGGGAATTTTGTGACCTGTTGAATTTTTACAGTGAGGACAGTCAAACCCTGGAAGAGGCTGTGGAGTCTTGGAGATACTCACAACCCAAAAGGATAAAGCCATAAGAAACCTAACCTAACCCAGCACATCCAACATCAAAACTGGCCCTGCTCTGAGCAGAGGCTTGGACCAGATGACCTCCACAGAGCCCTCCCATCCTGTTATTCCACGACTCTAAATAAAAGCCATCTTTCAAAAAAAGAAGGAAGAAATGAAGAGGTCTGAGTAATACATCAGAGACAAAACAGATGACTATAACCATAATAAAGGTCACAGAACTAATAATCAAGACTCAACACTTTATAGTAGGCAACAGAAAGAGAAACTAAATTAAGAGAAGAGTCTCATTACTTCTGTAGAGGTCAATAAAATTGTAACAGACTTTCTATTTACCAAGAGCTATTCAAAACATTGGATAATCTATGACAAGCTTTTGAATTCTAGCCATCCCCACTGAACAGAAGACTCCAATGCAGTTATTTTTGCTAAGGAAAAAGTGTTGTCTAAAGTTTTGGTTGCTTATCTATAAAAAGAATTCATCCACCTTGATAGATGCAACACAAGTCCCATGAGAAGGCTGTAAGATATAAGCAAGTCTGGTGGAACACTGATCCTGACTTTGTCAAAAAAATAAAAATAAATAAAGAAATAAATCAGACAGACAAATCCTCAAAGCTGTCAAGAAGAAAAAAAAATCTCTTCCTGTGAGCTAAACTGTTTGTCAGTGGCAGAGGCCAAGGTGGATGGAGACAGGCATTACATTTTCTCTGACCAAATACATCCATTTTATCATCCCTGCAACCTCAATCTAACTCCCAAAGGTATCGTTTCCAGTAGCTTCTAAAACAAACAAACAAACCACCTTCCCCCCTCCCAATAGCAGCTGCATTAGCTGTTACCAATCCGTTTTCCTTTTCTTCACTCAAATCTAAAGCACTTTTTCACACACCAACTTTCCCCTCTCTAGCCACCTTCAGAACAACCGACTAGAGCCTGTGCTCTTTTTCTGGTCCAGTTGCACCTGTGACATTTCAACAGCTTATTTCTTTGTACCACATGAGCAAGAAATCTATTTCTACTGGGTCAGAATAATTATTTTAATTAGCACAGGTAGCTGGGATAAATATGGTCAGCCATGGAAGTTGTGAGTGAAATAATAACAAACTGGTTATTATTTGAGTGAAATAATAACAAAAAATGAATTTGATTACCATTCAGTAACATATGAGCAATCTTTTCCCCTCTTCAAATTCTCAGGTCATCTAAAAGTTATTTAATAAGTATTATTTGCCAGCAACTACCTCCACGTAATTACTCATCCACATAAAATGGCATCAACGGTTTATGAGCAGTTAAGTACCAATATTCATTATCCCATTTCACAGTAGAGTTCAGTTTTGCTGGACCTACAGATGTTTAAGTTGCATTGCAATATCTGTGGTATTTTCATGGATAAGAAAACTCAGATTCAGCTTTCCAGCACTAATATTCATGTTTGAGTTTAAGATTCACTTTCCATAGATATTCTCCGTTGTTTGCTGTGTCTACAACTATTCATCCCAATAAATTAGTTGCCTTTGAAAAAAGCAAATTCAAAGAAAGTGGTAAAGCAAATTCTTATTTGTCATCTTTTTTCTTTTGTTTTTCTTTTTTTGAGTAAATATCCACTCAAAATATTGAGACACTCAGCTCTGATGGTGATATTTTATAATTTATAGCCTGCCTAGGGGTGTGCTGATTTCTTGAGCTGAAAAGGGAAAATATCCTAAGGTGCTGAACATACAGAATATGGTAATTAAACAATTCTATGTTCTAATTCTAACAAAATAGTTATCTGATAACATGATCTTTAAAGCTACTTGATTCTTAAAGCTACTTGTCAGGCTTTTGTTGAGTAAAATAAATCACCCAAAATTAAACAGGCATTTGTTTGGAATATCATTGTTTCATCTTTGTTTCATCGATTAGAAATTAGAAATAAACAATCGTACTGATAACTATAGTCCAGCTTTTAAAATTTTTAGCAGATATATTTAACTCATAGAAGAGAATTAAAATATTTCCTGCAAATTAGTTTAAACTAGGCTGCTAAAAGTACTGCTTACACAAAGGAAGACAGAGGATCCCACATTTATAAGTCAGAATGACTAGCAGGGGCAGGGAAATTGCATCACATGGCCTCTGCGTCACCATCTCAAAGCCTCCTTACAGGCCTCAACCATTTACAAACGGAAGGGTACCAGTGAGTTTAGGAGAGAGTATTACCTATAGCGTAGGTCATTTTCTAAAGAGTGCACCAGTGCTTCGTGCAGCACAGCTCCAGCGTACCTAATCAGTTTAGACAGCCTCTGTCATTCCCGTTGGAGCCGCAGGATGTCTGGATGGGTCCACATGGAATCACCTCTTTCAGGAAAAGAAATTCATTTTTTCTAGAAATTCTACGCACATCTTATCTGCACTATGGGTTGGGCAGTATTTTGGAGAGAGCAAGATTAATTCCTGTTCAAATCAGGTACTTAGATGCACAGGCATCTGTATGCATCTACACTTTTTCCTAACACAGCCTACTTGCAGAACTCCTACATCCATCCTTTCCCAAGAGCGGGAACAATTACTGCTGGAATCCATGCTCAAACAGACCTTACACTTTGGACGTCTGTTCACGTATATACTGGTAGACTGTACCCACTTCTCAGTTTTCATATGCTATTTTCTCTGGACTACAGGCAGACATGAAGAATGGCCTCCTATCTCTTCTACAGAAAGTCAGGTTTGTATATGATTTTTCCCTTTTTTCTGTCTTGTTTCCTCAGATTTGCACTGTTATTCTGTGTTATATCTTCAGTCTTCCATTTCATTGCTTCAGCATCTGTTAACTCTATGTTGTCTAAATACTTTGTTCTTATTAGCAGCTTTCTAAGCTGTACAGAAAAATTATCTATTCCAAAATTAGCATTTTATACATTATCTTTTTTTCTTTCTTAATATTGTCTTCAACAAAAAGCCATGACTGCATTTCTAAATACAAGCAAGTCCATCTGTCCATTTAAATTTCAAGTGAATCACCTTTTCTGACAAGCTAAGATGACCAGACCTTGGAGTAACTAGATATTCAGGCCTGTGTGTGTTAATAGCATTCTGGGAAAGCTCTCCAAAAAGCACTCGCTGTTAGATATACGGCTATTCCAGTAAACTGCGTCTTGACCAAAATTACTAGTCCTGAAGAATGAAAGGCTCTTCATTAAAATACTAGCTAGAGAAAGGAGGAAGAAAAAAAAAGAGAAAAGAAAGCACACATCTTTGCTTGTGTATGAGGGGCTTCGTCTATAGGGCAGATGAAGTTAAAAAAATAATATAAAAAAAAAAAGCCATGAAGTAAAGGAGTAAAAAAAGAGGAGCATTCACTTTCTTCCAGTCCTTGCAAGGAATTCCACCAGGACAGATATCCACATCCTGCAGACCTTCACTATAATTACAGATCAAGAGACTTTCAGCAATAAACTCCTTGCAGGCTCAGGGGTCTCACAGGACGAGATAGTTTAGATGCATTAGATTTCTGCAGAGCCTCTGAACTAGAAAATTCTCTTTAAGAGGGGACCATGGGGAGGAGTTACCTGGCAGAAGAGCTTGATTAATGTCAGTGTGGAAGCATACAGATGACACCGATCCCATGAAACTCTCCTCTGCCCTCAAAAAAGGAGGCGGAAACTGCTTGTGACTGGCAAGGGTCTTCACAGAGCTATCTGCCCTGAAGCCCTCTCCTGAGTCTACATCCATGGGAGGGAATATTCTATTCTGCTGCTGTGCAATACAACAAACTAAATAAATGTCTACACAGATCCCAATTAAGTCTAAAACTTAAAAGGAAAATACTAGGCAGGCCAATGCCGCACAGGTGTTCAAAACTATCCGTGAAGGATTGCAGCAAGAACACCTGTCAGCGTGTTTGACAGGACTGGAAAGAACACACTCTACAGTCTAAAAGGCAAGGAAACTTTAAAAGGGAAGTCTTACCCTCTTCTCTTGCCTTTGAGACCTGTATGACACTGCTGTAGGACAGAGATGACACAGTAAAGCATTTTTAAAGACTGCAGCTTGCAGTATGTTTGTAGTCAATTTAGGTACCTGAAGTAAACATTAGCTCTGTCTCCATATTGTTAAGAATGAATAATATTTTTCTGTACTTGTAGAGGACCTTTGGGGATCATACTTGATGAGCAACTCATCTTGAAATGTTCACTGATGCTATGGCTCAGAGGACTGATACAAACTATACTGACAGAAGAAAAGACATGAGAAGGTTAAGAATGCTTGAGTATAAATACTCCTCCATGTAGAGTGTGTTAGCAAGACTTAAGTCAAGTCTCACCTGTATTTTATAAACTATGTTGAAAAAGTGAAGTTAAGTCAGAAAACAGCCATTAGAATAATCAGAATTTGAGAGCAAGAAAATGAATAAGACAATATTAGGGATCCACTGTGAAGAACAGAATACAGAATTTTAAACTACAACTTTTATTTGAATCTAAATTTGCACCACTGGATATGTAAAAAAAGCAAAACAAAAAAAAAACCCACACACCTTCCAGCAGCATACATGATTATAGTTCAACATCATCATCTTTCCTATATACTTTATATACAGAAAACTTCTATACTAATAGTATGGCTCTATATATCATATTATTTGGTTCAAGGAGTATTATTTTAAGAGGAAAATATTTGTTTATGCAAAACTGTCACAGCTTTAACACTATTTTCCCATGGTGAGTTAAGGTAAATACCAAATTCTGAAAGAAAGTGAAATAATTACAATACTGAAAGCACATGCAATTATTTACTAATGTATCTTTGCCTGTGACAAAACCTCTTTCCGGTTTTAATTAATTCCACTTAACATTTAAGCATTCTATATATCTGTGAACATGAGTTGGTGTTTATTAGCAAGATAATGGTGTTTATTACTTAAGCATAGCGCCTGACTGGCATTCAGCCCAGATAGGACTTTTATCTCTATTGTATCTGCAGAAAGATTTGGACTTATTTCAACAAAAGCAGATGTTTTACCAATTAGGCAGAACTGCACCCTAAAACAAAAACTACCCTCCTGCCTATAGCATGTATTTTGAGATGAAATGACCATGAACAGAAACCAGAGAACACTAGTCACAGCCAGAAATTTAGTACATGAATTGGGAAAAGGACAGGCGTAGTTTTGACCAGGTGCTAACCGAGATTCAGAATTAAATTCCCACAGTGAGAGGGTATTACAGATATGGAAAAGGTACAGAACTAATTTGGAAGTGACTCATACCAATTGTGGTCTTCCATTTTTAAAGGTAGAGATTTCAGAGATCTCAATGTAATCTGAAGATCAAGGCCAAAAGAGACTGTACAGCCAAACACGTCCATGAGCACACAAAACCTTATACAGATTTGGGCAGATTAAAAATCAAAACAAAAATGAAACAGTCTTTTATATTAATAAAAGGATAATGTAGAATTTAAGGGAAGCCACCAAGCTAGATTTTCAGGAACTGTGTCACTAATGTAGCTTATGAACTAATAATTGTGCTAAAGCAGTTCATCAATGTGAACAAACCCTACCAGGGAGCATGCTTGGAAGTTTAACCATCCCATTGCAGCCTACCTAGCAGAAGTTAAACTGAGAAACAAGGCACCAATTTCAACAGCCAATTCAGTGCAGTTATCAGGAATAATAACATCTAATAATAGCAATGAGAGTACACTTAAGTTCATTTAGCACATTTAAGTTCATTTAGAACTTACTTTAATACTGTAATGGATACATTTCATAGCAGAAACCAGTTTAACATGCTGGGATCCATCAACATGCTTTTCCATGTGGTTGTATAGTTTATAATTGTGGATGATTCAAAATAATGCATGCAGTAACACCAGGCCATGCTGCTGTTATGTTTCAAAGCAGCTTTATTTCTTCTACAAAGCAGTACTGCGTTTAAGTGTATATTTAAGTTGTCAAAGGTTATATGGCAGATAAATTCATTCTCAAATGAATTTATTAATATCATAACTTATTTACGTTTTGGGGATGATTTCAAAAGAATGGTCCATCATCTTACACACCTATAAAAAACACTAAAGTTTAGATTTCTCCTGTTTCCTATGATATTCACAAGCAGCTTTCTGTAAATACTTTCTATGTATCACATTATAAATCAGGTGCATTAACCTGTTAGGCTGCTTTTTTACAGTAAAAATAGTTATGAAGCAACTATTCAAAACCTGTGAGTATTTTCTAGGAATAACCCTTTGGTATTTCTATGCATAAGGTGGGATGGAAGGAGGAGAGAAGGAAAGTTCACACATTTTAAGAGTGGTTGGTTTGCAAACACGTGAAAGCCTTTAAATCCTATTTCTGAAAGGGTGGATAGCCAACTCGCCAGGTGGTCAGAGCTCTGCCTAGAATGGTTATTTCTTAATGAATTTTTAAGTGAAAGCTCTAAAAGACTCAAAACCTCATGTTTGAATGCAATGAGCTTGGGGTTTTATCCAACGCCTATCAAAGTGCATCAACACAAGGCCTTAGAGCAGACAGTAAGCAGCAAACTTACTAAACGCTTGGCATTATTTTAGACCGAATATGATTTCCATAACCACAGAAGTATTAGATCATTATATTCTTTAAAGTCCCATCTCATATATGCTTTGTTGATCTAAAAGTTTTTGCCTTGCACAAAACAACAGTTGTTGATAAATTTTGCTCTATAGTCTACTAACTTTCATTATTCCCTACAGAAATGACTTTGCTTTGATGAACAGATGCAACATAGCATGTAAATCAGTAAGCCATGCAGACCCAGGAATAAGTCCCAAATCTTTACCCTCTTTGTCTTCTTTCCTTTGATGACTGGTAAGACAAGGCCATATTATTCTCGCAGAAAAACAATTAATGTAATTTTCTT
Organism: Apteryx mantelli; assembly: GCF_036417845.1. Classification (NCBI taxonomy): domain Eukaryota; kingdom Metazoa; phylum Chordata; class Aves; order Apterygiformes; family Apterygidae; genus Apteryx; species Apteryx mantelli. The sequence goes on along the minus strand of NC_089989.1, from coordinate 26,948,879 downwards.
TCCATTATTTATTTTCATTTGTTACTCAGCTGTTTATTGATAGAAGTCCACACAGTTCGAGGCAAACTGACTTGCTTCCAGTTTGCCATGAATGTTAAGAACCATCAGCTTTTAAAATGAATCTACCTTTCCCTCTTTAATAATTAATTCCTGATGATCAAATACATCCTTCAGTCTGGTCTATAATGGAAAAAAAAGAGCACTCATCCATCAAAGAAGAACTAACCCACTGAAAATTTCTTTTTGTAATTCACTGGTGTCATCAGAGACTAGCACAGAACTGGACTATCACACAAGGGGGAAAAAAAAAATTCCTTCTACATGCAATGCTTTTGTGACATGGATTAGCATCAAGTCCAGACGTAAACTCACGTTCACCCACAAGGCTGACTCAAATTTGCATCTCAGATAGTCCATAATAAAGACTGAGAAGAAAGCCCCAACACGAATGAAGCCTCCGAAGGTGTTTTCCAAGAAACTGACCTCTGTTCAACAGACACCTCACAACTGCAGAAGCAGTTCCATAGATCTTTACTGGCTCCTCATTCACCTGTAACCTTTTGATCTCAGACCATTTTCTACAAGATAGATGTCTACATCTTAAGAACATCTGATTTGTTCTGTCTTCCATAAAGAGGTCAAAGATTAACTGGCCCTTGGAATTTTAAATAATTGTCTTTCTAGGTCAAGATCAAGGTGCAGGATTAGGGGAAATAAAAACGGTCTGTTCTGTAGCTAACTGGAACATTAAAAGGAAGGTTAAAGGACTGGGAAATCCCAGAGCTGCAGATTGCTGGAGCTTGGAAAAGCCTATTGCTATACAGCAGACTAATGAGCTAAATAAAAATGTGGCCATACTGAACAGGACCAAAGGCTTATTAACCCCATGCAGCCTTCATCTGTGTCTTCTTACAAACAGACTTATCTCCTTTTTCCTGTTCAAATGGACTGATACCGAGTCCATAAAAGCCAAAAAAAGTTGAGAAAAGTTATAAACATTATTTAGTTGAAGTGCCAACATATAGTACTCATTTTTCTGTAGCAATTTCTTACTTGTCAGTGAGAAATCAGGATGACATTCTGGAATGACTGTATCATCCTAAGTGTTGAAAATATTTAATTTTTCCCACATAAAGCAGTCTGCTTGGCAGGCAAACATACAGTCATCTGTAGGTTCCTTCCCTTTGCCCTTCCTAATTAAAGGGGCTAGCATAGATATTTTTCTATCAACATACAAAATATACTCAAAAATGTCGTATGCTTTTTCAAAGAGACAAACCTAACTACATGAATCCATACACCCAAGATATATGAAATTGTAATGGCTTGGGGTTAAACCCAAAAAAAAAAAAAAAGTAGTTTCAGCTGAATAGCTGGCTTTTTGTTTCAGATTGGGTGAAAAAGTTAAATTTGCATTTCCAATGAACACCACAAAAGAAATGACTTAAACTCAGTTTTCCATTAGGAACAGTTTTCCTAGTAGAAACACAGCTTTTTCTCCCATGCAGCTGCATGGAGCTCGTGCAGATCCCTTTGCCTGCTCCACGCCTGTGCGCCCGGGAGGGCGGAGGGAAGCGCACTGCTGCTCACATCCTCAGCCAGCCTACACCAGTTTGTACAAGCATCTTCCCCCACTCACAGACTTCACAATTCACAGCTAAACTGTCCAGTTAAGAATGAGAATTGTGACAAAGTGAAATGGAGAAGTTACCCGTGCAGTAAACAAAAGCCTCTCAATGCTTTATCTAATTTAGAACAATGTAGTAGCCAGAAAAAAAAATATATATATATATATATACACACAAAGACCAATGGGACCATCTAAAGTATTTAAACTTCAATATTTGGAGAAGAGAGAAATTATGAGAGGAAAAAAAAAACACTGGAGAGTAAATTTCAATATCTTATAACATGAGTAAACCTCAAATACATTAATATTACTAAGTATTTATAACACTTAATGACCTGAGCTTAACAGTAATGCTGTGAAAGACGGGGAAAAGTAGTAATAAGAGAGAAAAGAACAACAGCATTTTGATAAAGTCTAGGAATTAAGTTTAAACATGAATACTGTTAACATCAGCAGAGTCAATCCTCTGTTACAGTACTCCCAGGATCAGGCCCTAAACAGGCATTTTCCATTCTCCCTCTTGGCTCTGAGTTAGCAATACACTGACTGCCAGAAATTAAGGAGTATTTAGTCACATTAAGATGAAGATAGGCCACTTCCCAAAAATATACACACACCATGCTCATTTAAATTAATAGTACTTTCTTGAACGATTGTCTTAATGGCTAATTTCTGAAAGAAAAAACCCACAGAAGTGTTTATTTAATTTTTTTCATTTTCCAAACTACCCATAAAATGATTAGGAAAGTATTGCTATGAACTTTTGCAGTCAATAACTCTTCCCTACTGTAATTAGAAAGACATTAACAATCAGACTGAACATATAATTGGCCCTGCAATTTAAGTAAATGCATGTCAACGGTAACTTGCCAAATTAATTTGTTTACATTTACCCCCCCAAAACCCCAAAATAGAACAGTATTTGCATATTAAACGGCAATATTTGAAATTTACATAGCATTGGTTAATAAATCATTTAACAGGAACTAAACTAAATACCGTATGACTCAACGGATAGTAGGCTATGGCTAACTGTGTTATGTGCAGTCTTTGGTGAACATGGCATACAAACAAGACCTAATTTCCAAAGTATTCACAGATCACACACTAGAGAAAAACTATGAACAAGCTCAAATGAGAGCTCATTTACAACTGGCAATAAATATTGCCTGAAATTTACCTCTACTATATATTGCAACCACTATGTGCTGTTGAGAAGATACTATCACCCTTGTTTATCACTTTGATTAACCACTGTCAGTCCTCAGTTCAGAGGCCTGGTATACAGCATACATTGGTTTGTCGTTCCGAAGACAAAACCTTTACTCACATTCCCATGACAGCCAGAATAATCCATCCAATCCAGATACAGCCAAATGGCGACTCTCTTCGAGTCAGTTTTCCACTGATGAATGGTTTTACTCAACATTTGCTCTTGCCTAGTATCTGACCCGCTTGAAGAGTGTTGTACTAAGAATTTATAGATAAATTACTTACACAATTCAGTACAATATACCATTGTTCTACATAAATGTAATTCACAGAATTTATTTCCCAGAATGATTTACAAAGTTATATAATACAGTTATAAAGATAAAATAATGGTAGAGGAAAAAAGAAATTAAAAGATACAACCACTGAAGAAATAGGTTTTCAAATGTGATTTGCAGATAGACATGAATCAATGACAGGGACAGACTAGAGGATATTTTTATGGGAAAAACAGCCATGGAATAAAAAGTGGGGTATTTGACAAGGTATACACACTCCTTTAAAATTGCTACTTTCAAAGACTGTCTACAATCACTAATCTGTAAATTATTCACTATTGAATCCTCAGTAAAGTTATTACTAGAATTTATTTCTGCTTTTTTCTCCTTGCTCCAGACACCCAGTCTGATTTATTTATGCTAGTCATAAAGCAATTATTAGCCAGCATAGTGCCATGACATGTCACAGCACAAGTGACTTGTACCAAGAGAAGCATCCGACAGGGATACGGGTTAGACCTCAGAAGCTTGGCTTGATAGACACTTCACATGCTTGCACACCCATTCCAGCCTGCACGCTCGCACGCCCACACTCTCTCTCCCTCTGTGTGTGCGCATGTGTAAGTAACCCTTTGGTTTCCAATATATATTTTTCACATGGGTAATTATTAGAGGTTTTCTTCATATACAGGAATGCTCTGTGATTTACATTTAGATTTCACTTCTAAATTCACAGGCAGAAATTCAAGATGGAATGCATTCATATTAGAGAAAGAAAGGCAATGCAAAACTAAAATATTACAGGTACCAGAGTCTTAAAAATAGAGATAAAAGAAGTAATACAGATAGTAGTAAATCATTACAGAATAACTTCGTGGGAGATGCAGGACCAGTCTGAACATATTTAAATTTCAGGGGCAACATACTGAATGTTATTGGACAATAACAGACTAAGGATATATCTTTATTATTGCTATAATAACTACATGGGAGCAGCTATTCTAGTAGAACAGCATTTAACAGTGATGTGAACTCTTCTCATGAGACAGGTATGAGCTGGCTGGAAGTCTGGTACATGTTGCCTAAATGCTAGAAATCAAACAAGGGTAATTTAATTACTATATTTATTAAAGCTTTACACATCTTAATCAGGACTCGTTCTCTTTGGAGTCAACTTTGTATTGCGTTCAGAATAAATGTGGAGGGGAGGGGGGGGATGTTAAACAGAGCAAGAACAGGCATGTGAAACTTTTCCCTACATGTCAAAGACACTGAACTGTCAAGTGGTCTAAAAATGATAAAGATTGATCTCAGTTTCTGTCAGATCAAACTGACACAAAAAGCTTGGATATCAATGAAGAAGAAAGGGAACCAATGTCAATCGATTCCTTCACTCAAAAGCAACAATCTAACAAGACAATTTGGGCTTTAAAACCAAAAATGATTTCCATGTATTCCATAAGTATGTTCTAGAAGAAACTGGATCAAAGGAGTTATACTCAGAATTATCATTTCATAACTGAAATGCCCATAATTCTTCTATTATTTCCAAAGACAGTAAGCACAAAACAACAATGAATCCTACAGCTAGATTTGCTGTATGACAAAGACCACAAGAATGACTGCAACACATGCAAGTTCGAAAGATTTCTTCAGAGGGCAGCATAGCTTGGTCCACCTACAATTACTAGTGGTATTCTTTTACAGATATCTCCTCTTAGACATGCAGGGTATTCTTCATCTCAATACTGGCTGTTGAAGTATGTTGCGTGTCTAGGATTCCCTAATTCCTGGAGAAAGACAGGCATCACCAGAACATGCTTCCTTCGTTTACCAGACAAGAAATCCAATGCAAAGTTAGGCTCAAAAGGCTAAATCCCACCTTTAAGTACTCAGTAATATCACAACAATATCGAATTAAGACATGACTCTGCAGCTGCATCAGTCTTGAAAATAACAAATATCCTAAGAAAAACAACAAGGGAAGAGTAACAATCTAGTAACATAGTGAGAGTTATCAGGAAAAGCCAATTGGTTTTCCTGAGTTTTAGAACAGGTCTTGCTTCAGCAAAACACAGGAGGCATTCAACAGTTACACCTGATGAAGCCCTCACAAACGTTTTCTAAGGGATACAAGGCTATTCTTACACATTATATAGACCATATACAGACTGCACAAGCTACTCACACCACTTAACAGCCTCAGCATCTCCTGAACCAAAATTATCAGTCTCAGCTGCTTCTTTCTCTTGAGGAAAGAGGCTTGAGCTTTTGACAGCTGAACCTCTGGACTGCTTCTTACTACAAACGCCTGCCTACAAACTAGGATTGGGAGCTGCTATCTCTAAATATCCCATGGCACTTCTCACAAATGTTACAATAGATTGCTAGAGACATATTATAACCTTTTAACTTATTTTTGTAGGAAGAACTTGAGGTTTCACTAATTGAATTTGAGTGGTGAAGCATAACAAAGTAATGCCATGTGTGACCAGAACATCAGGTTAGGGCTTAAGTGATCCCCATGACATTAAAAACAAGTTCAAATTAAATACCACTTAACAGTGGAAAAAAATAAGGGTGTGGGATTTAATGACTGGACAAGCCAAGACCTTTAAAACAAATGCATTTTTACTCTTATTGGTTCAAATTAGTTGTAGCTGGTCAAAGGATATACACCCTTCAACCAGCCTCTCCAGCTATCCTGTGACTGTTCAGCATGAATCACTTCCATGCTGATCCACACAACAGCTCACAGTCTGAGGTGGCCAATAATTCAATTAGTCTGACTGAATTCAAAGTTGCATTTTATCTCAATAATACAGTATCTTGAACTAAATAATTTCCTTTGACTGCGGCAAAGGAATTGCTACATAATAACATGATGAGTGATCAAAATAGAAAAGTGATTTTTTTAACTGGATTGTGGAGAAAGCTATTAAAATATTATTATCAAAGTGAAAAATATAGTACATCACATAACTTTGAAAAGCCTTGCTCAGTCAGGACTCTGGTTTTAGCTGTTGCCTGTAAAAGCTGTAACTCAGTTTAGCATAGTCCACTAAGGGGGACCACAGGGTTAAATGATAACATAGAACCTGAACTTGAACACATAACCTATTTCATTGTTTGATTCACAAGCAATAAAATAGCAAACAAATTACAAACACATCATACTACTTACAGGGCTACACTCCAGTGAAAGAAACTGAAGAAACTATACAGCCAAAAACAGTATTGCTCAGGCCATTATTAAATCATTATGTATTCTGGCAAAAGACAAAAAGTAGAATGAAAATTACATTAATGGTGCTCTCCAGCTTATCAAATAAAGGATAGTTTAATTGCTTTATCACTAAAAGTAGCTCAGTACAGCAGAGCAAAAACTTCCAGTATGCTTTTACGTTGAAAAACCGAACTCCATTTAAAGGTCAGCTCTTTTACCCACATCATGTCACTTCAAATACAGCTCAAGAAAGAAGGAATGAAGAAACATCCTGTTGCAGTCTACCTCTGTCAGAGATTTTCTTTTGGTGAAGAGTAAATCAAAGGCACCGTGTATATACATACGTTTTTAAACACTGGCTTAAAGCAAGCCCAAACCTGTACCTCCCAAGCAGGCTTGTGACATAGATACCTTGAGAAAATCTGCCAGGATTCAGCCTCCTGCAGGCCCCTGCCCAGCCGTGTCCATTCTGTCACGCGCTTGGTTCTGAAGAAAAAAGATCTGACATCCCATCTATAGGACACAAACTAAAACAGTCAAAGCTTCTGCTGACAAGGATCACTTTTAAAATCCCGTTTCTTTTTCCCTTCCCAGTTTATACGATAATAAAAAAATATATATGGAAAAAATACTTTCTCCAGTATAGTCTGAACTTAAAGTATGAAACTCTTGTACAACTATCATAAAAAAAGTTTGATATGTTTTCCTTATTTTTGTGTATGCTTGAATATCATGGCCTAAGCTTATTTTCTTTTGAGTACTTTTGGTCTGCAAGACTGAAGGCTTTATTGAAATAAAATATATGTCTATTTCTGTCTATTTAGTTACACAAGTGAATGAGAATATTGCTATTTTGACATCTCCACAAGAAGCACAAATATAGCAATAATGGTGGTGAGAAATTTACTCATTAGATTTCATTTTCAAATCCAAAATTTTTCAGGGCAAAAAAGTTGAAGTTCTAAAATATTTTGCATTGTCAAGCTACACTGAGATAGTTTTAATATTGTATTTTTGACCATGAAAGTAACAGATCACTTATTTACAGATGTATGAGCCAAAACATTAGGGTGGATTTATTCATGAAGCTGCAACCATGAAATTCAAAGTCCAGTATGTATGTGCGTGTGTATGTATGTATATGTATATATATGCACACGCACGCACAGGTCTTTGCATTCAGCCCCAGACCGAACAAGATATATCATCACACATTAAAATAAACATTAGTCCAAATATATTTTACCTGAAGGAGGTGATATATTTCAAGCTTTCCAGCTACATATATGTTTAATGTTAAGAGTATGTGTAAACATCCTGTTGAACTGAGACGTAATAGTGATTATAACTCAGGTTCAAAATATGACCAGGCTTAAATGGAAATATAAACTATTATTTAATTGCTTTTCCTGATTAAACTCTGTCCCATGATTTAAGTCATCAGAAAGCTCTTTTAAAAGCTCAGAGAGCAATTTTTTGTTGTAAAACAAAGCTGGAATCATGAATAAGCAAAACCTGTGATCCTGTAGCAAGCAAACACCAAAGATAGGATACTGCAGACATATCACTCCTGACAGGGCTAAGCAATAGGTGATAGAGATAAGTGGGGTTGGAATAAAATATGATTAAACCAGTCTTTTCCATTCTGTTTTGATTTAAAAGTACAAAGTGCAAACTATTCATCTTCTGTCTGGAAGCAGTAAATCATCTGATAAAGAAAAGTGAAATATAAGTGGGGTGCCAGGAAAACAAATCAGCACATGTTGGTAAACTGCATATGTAAAGGAGGAAAATAGAATTAAGTAACAGTGCAGAAGTACTGGCCTTAGTGACCATCAGAATTTATTCCAGATTAGCACAGGCACAAAAACTCACATAACAAAACACAGGAGGAGGGAAGCAAAGAGAGTATGTACCAACAGAGCCAGGGTGTTATGGTGCAAAAGAATCCATGTCAGCTCTGGGTCTAAAGCAGGTTCTCAGTTTGTTTTTCTTTTGACCCTGCTAGTGTATAATAGAGGTGATACATTTTAAAGGAGTGTTAGGTAAAGAACTGCAATGCCACAGAAGTAATGTCACTATGAAATACTTCTATAACACTTCTTGAGTTACACTAAGAGCTTTTCTATCTAGTTCTATGAAGAGGATGATAGGTAGCACACACTTCCATTTGCTAGTAGCTTGAGAATCAGAACAGGCATACCTCGGAGATATTGCGGGTTCTGGTCCAGACCACCACAATAAAGTGAATATCGTAATAAAGCAAGTCACACACATTTTTTGGTCTCCCAGTGCATATAAAAGTTATGTTCACACTATACTGTAGTCTATTAAGTGTGCAATAGCATTATGTCTAAAAAAACAATGTACATACTTTAATTAAAAAATACTTTATTGCTAAAAAGTGCTAACCATCTCCTGAGCCTTCAGTGAGTTGTAATCTTTTTGCTGATGGAGGGTCTTGCCTCGATGTTGATGGCTGCTGACTGATCAGGGTGGTGGTTGCTGAAGCCTGGGGTGGCTGTGGCAATTTCTTAAAATAAGGCAGCAATGAAGTCTGCCGCATCCATTGACTCTTCCTTCCACAAAGGATTTCTCTGAAGCATGAGATGCTGTTTGATAGCGTTTTACCCACAATAGAAGTTCTTTCAAAATTGAAGTCAATCCTCTCAAACCCTGCCACTGCTTTATCAACTAAGTTTATGCAATATTCTAAATCCTTTGTTGTCATTTCAACAATGTTCACAGCATCTTCACCAGGAGCAGATTCCATCTCAAGAAACCACTTTCTTTGCTCATCTGTAAGAAGCAACTCCTCACCTGTTCAAGTTTTATCATGAGAGTGCAGCAATTCAGTCACATCTTCAGGCTCCACTTTTCAGTCTAGTTCTCTTGCTGTTTCCACCACATCTGCACTTACTTCCTCCACTGAAGGCTTGAACCCCTCCAAGACATCCATGAGGGCTGGAATCAACTTCTTCAAACTCCTGTGAATGTTGATATTTTGACCTCCCCCATGAACCACCAATGTTCTTCATGGCATCTAGAATGGTGAATCCTTTCCAGAAGGTTCTCAATTTACTTTGCCCAGATCCGTCAGAGCAAGCACTATTTATGGCAGCTCCAGCCTTACAAAATGTATTTCTTAAATAATAAGACTTGAAAGTCGAAATTACTCCTTGATCCATGGGCTGCAGAATGGATGTTGTGTTAGCAGGCATGAAAACAACATTAATCTTGTTGTACATCTCTCCATCAGAGCTCTTGGGTGACCAGGTGCACTGTAAATGAGCAGTAATATTTTGAAAGAAATCTTTTTTTCTGAGCAGTAGCTCTCGACAGTGGGCTCAGAATATTCAGTAAACCATGTTGTAAACAGATGTGCTGTCATCCAGGCTTTGTTGTTCCATTTACAGAGCACAGGCAGAGTAGATTTAGCATAATTCCTAAGGGCCCTCAGATTTCCAGAATGGTAAATGAGCGTTGGCTTCAACTTAAAGTCACCAGCTGCATTAGCCCCTAACAAGAGAGTCAGCCTGTCCTTTGAAGCTTTGAAGCCAGGCATTGACTTCTCTTCTCTAGCTATGAAGTCCTAGATGGCATCTTCTTCCAATAGAAGGCTATTTCATCTACATTGAAAATCTGTTGTTTAGTGTAGCTGCCTTCATCAATTCTCTTAGCTAGATCTTCTGGATAACTTGCTGCAGCTTCTACATCAGCACTTGTTGCTTCACCTTGCACTTCTATGTTATGGAGACAGCTTCTTTCCTTAAACCTCATGAATCAACCTCTGCTAGCTTCAAACTTTTCTTCTGCAGCTTCCTCACCTCTCTCAGCCTTCACAGAATTGAAGGGAGTTAGGGCCTTGCTCTGCATTAGGCTTTGGCTTAAGGGAATGTTGTGGCTGGTTTGATCTTCTATCCAGACCACTCAAACCTTCTCCATATCAGCAGTAAGGCTGTTTCGCTTTCTTATCATTTGTGTGTTCACTGGAGTAGCACTTTGAATTTCCTTCAAGAACTTTCCCTTTGCATTCACAACTTGGCTGTTAGGCCAAAAGCTAGGCCTCTTGCACCAATCTCAGCTTTCAGCATGCCCTCCTCACTAAGCTTCATCATTTCTAACTTTTGATTTCAAGTGAGAGATGTGCGACTCTGCCTTTCACTTGAACACTTAGAGGCCACTGTAGGGTTATTAATTGCCCTAATTTCCATATTGTTGTGTCTCAGGGAATAGGGAGGCCTGAGGAGAGGGAGAGAGATGGAGGAACAGCTGGTCGGGGGAGCAGTCAGAGCGCACACAACATTTATCGATTAAGTTGGCCGTCTTAAACGGATGCAGTTCGTGGCACCCCAAAACAATTACAATAGTAACATCAAAGATCACTGATCACAGGTCACCATAACAGATATAATAATAATGAAAAAGTTTGAAATATTGCGAGAATTACCAAAATTACCAAACAGAGACACAAAGTGAGCACATGATGTTGGAAAAATGGCACCGACAGACTTGCTTGACGCAGGGTTGCCACAAACCTTCAATTTGTAAAAAAAAAAACAAAAAAAAACAGTATCTGTGAAGCGTAATAAAGCAAAGTGCAATAAAATGAGGTATGCCTGTAATTATCATTCTCAAAAATGTAATCCACCATTGTAAGGTGAGAGGAATCCAATTAAGTATTCTGCAAGAAGCACACAGCCTATACATAACCTTGCACCTTTTGTAATTCTCACTGTATCAAAATGGGGGATGAAAGGGGAAAAAAAAAATGCTTTTTTGGTTCAGTTGTAATTCCAAAACAAATGCACAAATATAACAACTTCATTTGGGACTGAAAATATTTTATAATCCAAAACCTAAAATGCAATTTATTTCAGAGATTCTGATTTTTAATGTTCATATGATTTTTAAATTTGTTTTAGACTAGATAATCTATTCACAAAGCATTTGCCAAATCTGCAGATAGGTAGCTTTTTACCAAGAATGAATGGTAGTTAAATACGTCCCTTCCTCAGAAGACATGGCTGAAGAACCTCCCAGGAAAACCTTTCACTCCCCCTTAGAACCAAAGAAAGATCAACATGCTGATGCAGAAACCAATGGCCTCAGACTGAATCCACAGAACACCTCACACTTCACATAGTTACCTTGCTAGCCTTACATGCTGCCCCAAATCTAAAAATTAAGAGTAATGTCATCAGAACTTTATTAAGAACAAAGCTACCCTTGAGGTCTGTGCTCCAGCCCCACACTCTTTTCTACCCTATGCGACTTCTGCAGAGGAAAAGCCCAAATACTCAGAATACAGTAGATTTTCTCCCAACTGCTAGTGGATCTCCTCCCCCCCCACCCCCCCTCCCCCAAATCTTCAAACACTTTTTGATCACTTTTTCTCTACCCACATTTCTGGATTATGTTTTTTTTCTTTAAATCATGACTATATGGCCAGTGGTCTTCAATGCATCCTCGCATTATTTCCTTTGCCTAGGTATACATATTCATGAAAGGTTCTGAAGATGTTTGTCATTATTTGCAACCATATCGTGGCACAAACAGCTGGGTACTAGGAGAGGGAATTACTAAATGATTCCATCACACTCATTATAACACGATTCACAGCTGTACTTACCTAAACTGTAACATAAAGCATCTTAAATTTGACAAATGTCAATAGCCCATACCATTTCCATTTCTACTGACAAAAAGATGCTCTCCTCTTCCTCTGAGAGTGTTTAAGAATGAGAGAGAATTCAATTGAAAAGACGATGCTACAAGATATTACACTATTATGTTCCATCCTAAGAATAATGATTCCATTAACACACAACAATTTGTAATATGAATGTTTCTGATTCAGTTCTGCTTGCATTAGGCTGCTGAATGCAGACAGCAGCAAAGCAAAACGTAGCATATTTTAAAGTTGTAGGATGAGAAAGTTTTAGCGTTTTAAATTAAATCATTATTTTGAAGTTAGAATATAATACTGAGCTACTAAGGAATACAGTACAGAGACTCCTGAGGAGGAATGAATGTCTCAGCCAGGAAGGGACGGAGTCATGAAGCTGAAATGGCATTCTTTAGAGAAATAGCAAGGTAAAATGAGCTAGAAACAAGCTGAATAGGTGAAAGGAAGGAAATAATCCTGCATTTTTCACAAAAGCCTACAAGGAGATTGGATGCCAGTGCTAGCTATATTCTTTCAGTATGATGGTTAAAAGGAACACTTGATGAATAATTGGTAATTATTCTTTTCTTTCGTCAATATTTTAAAACAGTAAAAATAATAAAAATTCCTATACTATCACCACTACTGCGTGTTTAACAATACTTTTTCCCTTTAGATGTAAACAACCTTTCAAAAGAATTATTTGACCTCCTAATTACAGCTGGAGAAACAAGAATGATAGAGATGAAGCAATGCAGCCAGGGACACGCACTGCACCTGGCAAATGACACCCAGCGTTCTTGTATCAATGCAGCACATCACGTACTAGGACACATCACGTTCCCAACATCAAAGGTATGGTCAGAAAAGGAGGCAAATTACCAGACGGTGATGTTTTAAGAAGCAGGACAAAAGAGCAGAGGCCAGCTACAGTGCCAAGGGTAGCCCTCAACAGCTGCAGAGAAAGCAAAGCTGGCTCCAGCACCCACCTCCCCAAACCCAGCAGAAAAGGGGCTGCATTAGCAAGGTTCAGTTACATACTTTGGATAATCCCTCAAGGATGGAATTTCTCAGCCTGTGAAGCCACTTAACCACTGGAAATAAATGAGGCATAAAGGGATTCCCAATCCATGAACCTTCTCTATGACAAGATACAGAAAGATCTGTAATTGACTGAATTAGACCATAAAACCTGAGAGACATTGCCTCGGGCATAGCTGCTACCTGATGCAAGAATTAATCTGTTCCTAATACCAACAGAGAGCCAAGCCACCACTGCCAGTCTTCCGATTTCCCCACCTTTTTCTGGACTCTTTGGAGCTGGACTCAGTAGGCAATAGAACACATTTTTCTTACAGTTGCATTTTGCAGCTGAGACAAAGTGTCTCCTAAAACTTCAAGTCTGGTGAGGTAAGCAAGCCCCCTTCAGGTTTATAAATCCAATGACATTTGCACATTAGGTCTGTGAAAAAAAATATTACTTATTGCTGTTTCAACTCTGACAGCAGTTGCAGTGGATAGGAAAAGAGAGATGCCAGTAGGGAAGAAACAGAAGACATAAGCATATCTGAGCCTTTTTATTTTAACTTAAGTTTCTGCTTTTGCTGGAGTAAACAGTATTACGACAGATATATGAAAATAACTGCACAGAAAGCAAACTGGATCTTAGTTCTTCACAAAGCTAATTACACATAGTAAATTACTCAGGTCCAATGAACTGTGATCTACATGAAGAGGTGGCTCTGGTTCACAACGGGATTATTTACCAGTGACTGGCCACTTGCAGTTACACACACATGCACAGAATCCGGGCATTAATTTAAGAGTATTAACAACCATTGTACTTTTTAAAATCCAAAATCACATTCTATTTTTTTTATACAGAAGAGCTTCCTTCTACACCTTATTTTATTTTTCAGTGGTAATCCAATTACAATCTCGGAGTCAGTTCTGATCTATTATGTCATCATATGATTTCCTTATAATGGGCCAAAACTGAAGCCATGCAATAAGGAAAAGCCAAGCAGTTGCTCTTCCTCAGAGCATCTTTCCTGAGAAGTAGCAGCAACCAGTAAGAAGAATGATGGTCCTACCACTCCACTTTGCCAGAAACTTCTGGTGGAATAATCATATCTTAAAGCACAGTTTGTAGAGTACTTGGCATTAATTCTACAGGCGTGTTGCCATGAGTATTCAATCACACTGTTCAATTACACAGTAACTGAATGCTGACACCTACTGACACACAAAACCTCCAGACTATAACAACACTGCTGAAATCTGACTGATGTACATCATACACGATTCAGCTTCTCCCTCAGCAGCATTAGCTATAAGCATGGTGCGATGCATCTTTCCAAAGCAACTAAGAGTAAAACATCTGCAGGATTTGAATCATTTAAACAATTAAGCTTTTACTAAATATTTAAGTATGTAGAAAAAAAATACATATACACACATTGAAGTCACACACAAAATTACTCACATTAATAAGTATTTGCAAATCAGTACCATATCAAGCTGGGAAACCTAAAGAAATACGGTGATTCAGCTAGTGCAATCATCCAAAGCTGTGGATGTTTGAAATAATAATGTCATTTAGGCTACTAAGGTTCTTTCACACTGCTGCTTCAAAACATGCTGATTCCTAGTCTTCATGCAATATTTGAAACAAGAGCCCACAGCAAGCAGAATTGAGCCAGGCAGATTAACATCACGAAGTGATGTTTCAATAAAATATTTGCTTTAAAATACAAATACAATAATGTAGTACTTTACATGTTCTTTTAGGAAAAATATATTTTTTCATTACATAAATATTCAAAGATGATATTAGGATTTTTAATAGAAATAATGAAATACATTCTTATTATCAGTGCCTACTTAAGCGAACGTAAAGTAAAAATAAGAAAAATAGTTTCAAATATTACTGATTTTACTGAGGTAGAATATAAAAATGTAATTTTTCTCTGCATTGTACCATCTGAAGAAACGTAGATTCACATAAAACAAAGCAAAAAGGGTCGAGAATGAAATTCTGACAAAATGATTCTATGACCTGATTTTCAGTGATCACTTAGGGACAGGCAAATATATAGAGAATGTTATTTGTTTATACATAGGAGTATATTATTAGCCACTCGGCTAGCTAACAGAATCTGTTAGCTGCAGAAGGAAAGGCCAACCTTTTGCAAGTATATTTGGAAATATAGGTATAACTTTAGCACTCCCATACTTTAAAACAGGAATTACTCTTCAGCCTACTCTAGCTTTTCTATTGCAATTTGCGCATGGAGCCCCATTGGTTTCTGAAGGAGGGGCAGCAGAAGGGAGTGCTGGAGGAACAACCCAGCTGACATATTACATACAGCTGGTATGTGGCAATCAAATGCTGCAAGACAATTTTGAGCTTCTACTTATAATGCCTTGTCAGATTTGTGAAAGTGCTTCCACACTGAGCATTTTTAAATACGGTTGTTATTTCAGTAGTCCTCTGCAGCAAGAGGATCAGAGCAATGCAAATAAATTGAACCATATTAAGAGAGTTGCTCTGACCTAATTTACTTTTTGTTGTCACAACAGGGCACTGGAGCCTTTATCTTGGCTATATTTAAAAAGCAAGTAAACTAGAATCATTGACTGATTGCTTCTGAATTACCATTGTTAGGTCGCTATATAAAGGAAATTAATAAGTTCTTGGTATAGGAGCACAGAATTGACTTAACTCTTTATCCATTTTTGGCTGCCATAGATTATTGCTCTTGAAGAAAAAAATATTTGCTACTACAGTAATACTGAAAGGAAGCTTACATAAGAACTTGTGCAGCTGTTATGCAGAGTTTTGCTATTATTACTGCAAACTCTGATACAGATAAATACACACACGCACTAATCCCTTTTTCGCTTCATTCCTGAAATAGAGCAGGTAAAAGCCCTCTGCTCTGTAACACCTGAGCAGACAGCAATGAAGCAAACACCTCCCCCACGAACCACAGGGTGCAGCAGAGGAAAATTCCTTCCCCCGTTCCTAGTTTTTAAAAGAAGAAACCCAGAAACGCAGGGGAAAAGGCATGCAGAGCCGCGAGGGGCCGGGCCATTGGCCAGGACTACCTGATCCACGAGAGCCCTGGGCTGCCCCTCCGTTTTGCCATCAGGTCAGATGAACGCACAGTATCTGCCTTTAAAAACTAAGCCAATATGAAAAAGAGCATCATTAGAGTATCATTATGCAACTATACTAAAGTGCCAAGAGGTACTGTGCATAAGGTAACGCCCAGAGCAAACAAATATTCCAGAACATTGGCCTGGAAATGCTGACATCCAACTCCGGCTCCAGCTCTCTTGCCAAGAGTGCTTTGCTGCCTCTTTCTGAAGCAATGGTAAGGTAGTACCTGCTGGTTCTGACCTCTGCATGATCAAGAGAAGGCTGTATTCAAATCATCCAAAAACATTTTTTTTTTTGTTTTTTCTTTTTTTTTTTTTTTTAGCACTAAGACGACTCTAAATTCCATCAAGCATCAAGTTTATCTTTATGCTTTATGGAACATACCTGTTTTTAAACAGATTATAATATTTAGTTTTGGTAATCCATGAGTATAATATATTATCTTTTAACATTTGCAGATACTGGATCATACCAGAATTCTGGTATGATCAATAATTAGAAATTAATTACAGAAGTTTGTGTATAACAGAAGATCACTCTCTTCAATTGGGTGCTTCTATACCTTTAATACCAGTGTGTTTAAGTGTAATCTATCTTAATAATTCTTAAATCATGTATGAATACAAAGGTGCCTAATGCCTTATACAATTCCTATTTAAGTCCAAGGAAACCTGCTTGCTTAAATTATACTGAAGTTCCATTTGTCCCAAAATGCACTTTAATGTGATTTTGTGCAAATTCACATTAGCCATAAAACAATCTCATTTTTGAAACACTAATCTAGTAATGCTGCTCACTGATTCAGGTTATGAAACCTGTTTTTGTTTTTGTTCTTCCCCAAAATATGATCTATAGTTATTCCTTTCTTACTAATAAATTCTAAGGAACAGTGAATGTACTGACAGGCATCTTCCTGAAGAATTATCAAGGGTCCATAGTGATGGACACTAAATGTGATGGTTTCATATTTCAACCTTACATTTGGACTGGGACTTCTGACCAACTCCTCCTCAGGCATAAATCAAAATTTCTCCAGTTCCACAGGCTGCTTAGTTCTTAATTTCTCATTAGCGAAGTTTTAGTGGACCTGGAACACCAGAGCACCGAGTAATATATATTGGTTTGTAGAAAGATTTTTTCTTCTCTTTAGTTGATCAACCTGTTCTGAATACAAATTCATGGTGAAGCCCGCTTCTTGAGTCACAGCCACCACCACTGAAACCTGAAGGTTGATGTCCTTTTGCCCTCAGTTCCTGCCATGTCTATAATAATTCCTGTTGCCCATTAAAGACATTCGAGGGCCTGTTTTCACGTCAGTTATATCTCACTTATCAACACTAATTCACAACCCAGCAATATTTCAATTTTTGTTTTATTACCTCAGTAAAAGAAGTACAACTGAACTTAATTTCCTACTACGTCAGAATTCATGCATTTCCAAAATTTATATTTATAAGACGACAAACTTATATTGCAATTCTAAGATACTGTAGCGACAACTAGCTAGTCCTCAGACTCCAATAAACAAACATAAAAAATAGTGTTTGGGTTCACTTTTTGGTAATACAGACTATTTCCAGAGTGGTTGTTTGAATTCAAGTAGAACACAATTTCAGAAGACAAGTGCCTCACAAGACCAAATTTAAATATAGCATAAATTGGTAGAAGTCCAATAAAGTTTATTCTTCCTGCAAAATGATCAATCACGTAATAAAAGCTCAAGCATGTAAACAAAGCTTTCTACCATTAAAAAATAAAACAGAATGTTTCACTGAATAACCAAGCCTGGAAGGCACAGAAGTATGTCAATAAGAAAACAGGTTATGGGCTAATGAAAGCTCAGTGCAAATGTCACTGAGTTTGCTTAAACGATGTAATACATTTTGCGAGTACCATTTTCCCCCCTAGAAGGAGATAACAATGTTGGTATCCCACGGTACGGCCTGATGAGACAAGAGCTTGTCTCCTCCAAGTCACCAACCAGTTTAGCCTCCTGAACAGTCTAGTTCACATAATGAAAATATAATTAGCTGCATTTTCCTGCACTGTGCAACATACAAGCAGAGCGCTAAATTTATTGAGACTTAGATTTAACATACTTCACAAAAAGCATCATTTCAAAAGTTTGCTTCTTGAAAACATGATTATGTTGCTCAGTCCAGTATCCAATTATTTTTCTTCTCAACACATATGCCAAATACAAGCAGAATCTGTCTCACAAGTAAAGAAGAAACAGAAATAAAATATACCAAAAAAACAAAAAGTAAACAAGTGAATAACATGGTTTCCAGCACTAACCAGAACTCTCTGCACTGGAACCAAGTGTTAGAAAATAAAGGAAGTGTAACAGGCAACATATGAGAGAAATGAAATTATGGTTAAATAAAAACAGGCCTTCACCATACACCATTAATACAGGCAATTTAAAAACTCGGGGAGAGACTGAGGAAATCAGGTCGAAGTAGCAACAAACACAGAGGCACAGAGAAACCCAGGGCTGCACGCCCGCAACGCCTGCCCCAGGTTAACAGTGTGCCAGCCTGGTTTCAGAAACACGCAGCCTCCCAGGTCACTACCTAGGAAATGGCAGAGAAAAGTCAGTCTGGCAAATCTGACCACAGGAAAGACTCTGGTTTACAGGAAAATGAAATGGCACCTATACATACAACTACCTGGCCTCACAGATCAACTGGGATCATTGGGAATAATTTTATCCCCCTAACAGAGAACCTGGCACTAGCTGTAAAGCAACAGTTGGGTCTATACCAAGAGAAGACTACAAGGGATAAAGTTAAGGAAATCATCTTCTTCAGAATGTCAGTGAGCAAAAGGAAGAAGGAGAAAGAAAAAAAAGAAAAAGAAAGAAAGAGAGGAGGTAAGAGAAACCAGTACCAAAAATAGTGCTCAAGAAACTTGTGAAACTGCTACTGCCATTTGATAAGCACTGTGTGCTCAGAAAGACTAAGCCTATACAGAGACACCTAGAATCAGTCAAATGAGAAAAGATGCTTGTATCAGAGTGGAGAATCCCAGGACCTACATATAGCTCAGGGACAGTAAATATTCCTTAATGAACATACAAATTCAGCATTCGGAAATATTGCTCAAAAATAGCTGTAATCTAAACCAGAACGATTCCCCCCAGGTGGAAGAGCTGAACTACTCAAGGAAACCAGGAAAACCAGCAAAACTGACACAGGCAGCGGGGCAAGACCCAGAGCGCGGCATAACACAAGCTGGGAATGCAGGCTATCTAGGCATTATTAAAAGCAACAAAAAAGGACAAAAAAAGAGGAGCACAGCACAACTCATGGATTTCCGTGAAAAGGGAAGTGAGAGGAAGAATGACATTTCATCTCGGGTTTTTATGCAGGTGTTTCAGGAAGAAAAAGGAAAACACAGAGTTCAGGAGGACACAAAAGATGTCACAGAAGACACTCATGGACATTTACTCACACAGGGGGTGCTTCGCACATGCAAGTAGTGGGGCTTTAGACAGGATAGTCAAGTTCAGGTCTCAGATTCAACATACCTGAATGGTTTTAGTTGAAAAGCCCTTTCAACTGTACCACAGAACCAACAAAAGGAGTGAGCTGCTGTTGCAGTGTGCAGAAACATTACCAATTCACAGCAAAAATCATTCTGAAGAAAATGAGCAGGTACTAATTCCTGATAGTCATGAAGACAAAACTGAAAACAAACTAAGAAATAAAATTTAAAAAAATTTTTTTTTTACTTAAAAAAATTTTTTTTAAGAAAAAGGAGTATATGGACAAACACAGGACTGGGAAGATATCTACCAACAGAGTTCATGCATCAGGAGCCCAAACTAACTCCCTTAACAACAACAGAATAAACAAAAATTGAGACCAGTGCAAGGTGAATATATTTGAAGGCTTCTGAGGCCAACTGATAAAGGTCAGGTAAGAAGGGCTGGCTTTAGCCATTGTGCAGCTTCAGATGCTGGCAAGGAAGACACAAGAGAGAAAGTGCTAAGAGATGCAGTCACCTATGAAATTTGCTGGCTAGAAAAGGGAAGTTTGGAGAAGAAGGTCCTCCAATGTACTGGACTGGAGTTCCACCTAGAGCTGCAGCATCTCTGTATCTATGTAAATAGTTTAATTTTAGAAATACTCTTATTTTTAAGGAATACGCTCATTTTATTAGTTACATGCAGTTCATGAATACAAACCAAATACAATGAGAGGAGGAGATCATAAAATAGTCAAAATGAAATCGAAAGAGGTGAGAGAACCAAGAGAAAATAGTTGTTTACATGACAGAAGAATAAAAAAAAATCTAGGATATCTACAGTTTGTGAGTAAAACTGAGCTGGATATACATTGCAGCTACTTCCACAAGGTATTTTATATCATCTCTACAAGCAGTGAAGCTTTAAACCAATACTTCTGGTTAAACTTGATATTCTTTTAAAAAATGTCATCCCCCCCCCCCCCCCCCCGCATTCACATTTTAAATGGAATATACAAAGATACGGTCTGTGCATCTTTTTTCAGTAAGTTTCTACACAACCTTGTTGGAAACTGGATTTAAGAATTAGAATTAGGTGGCATTTTTTATTTGCAACATTCTCCCCAGGACTCCATCACCACCTTTTCCCCCCAAAAGCACGTGATTCATGTTGACTTCAGTAAGTTTTATGTCTGTCAAATTAATCATGTAGTTTTAATTGGGGGTCAGAGGAGGAAACATGAACAAATTTGGAGAAGCCAAATCATTATTTCAAGTGTTTTCACACTAAAATTTTGTTGTTGTTGTTGTTGTTTTAAATTATTTCAAACTCTAACTTGAGACTAAAAAACAGCTGCTTCACATCAAATTAAACAGAAGGTGTCATTTGGCTCAACATTACTTCGCAATTTTATTCTGTTAGAAAAATAAGAGAAAGTATATTTCCTCATCAATTTGTTAATTACTTTTCAGCAGCCACCAACTTTGTCTGTAGACCCACAGAAAAAAAGGAAATATCAAATTTCCTGAATCAGCTGAACACAGCTCCTCTGATGAGGAGGATCAGTTTAGTTTAGTAATCAACTGAATATAACCCATATGATTACAAAGGTCAGTTCCAGCTTACTAAAATTTTTTTCCTTTTTCTTTGAGACCCATGTTTCACTGAAGAAAAAAACCTTTGCATTCTCTTTAATAGGAACTGAACTTCTGCTTTCTCAGTAGCAGGTTTCTCAGACACTTACAGGAGTTCTTTAATACAAGCTCCCATATGACTGACAAAGTATTCTTCTACTTCTTCTCTGGGGCAGACAAATAAGAGCTAGAAGAATCAGCTTATTGAGTTATTTTAAATTATTTTTTAACATATGGTTTCTTCTGTGCTTTTTCCCATAAAGGATAACAAAAATAAAAACATCTGCCAGACCTGCTTTCCTCTCTAAATTACTCCTAACACCTTCTCAGCCACTCTCACTTATCTATATTGTTTCTGGGGAAAAGCTATCCTTATTTTTAGTTTATTGACATCTGTAGCTGTGATAAAACACGATTGAAAGGTTGGTATGTGAGATACAGAGGTGTTATCACAGCCTGATTTTGAGCTTGGAATTATATAATATCCTCCCTCTCTCTCCCTCTCTCTCTCAAAAAAAAAAAAAAATTATGAAGGGCCTTTGTTAGATCTGAGGATAAACTTGCAATAACAGAAACAAAGCTATATAAGCCGATGGATGTCCTTATCATTGATGAGGTTTAGCTACATTTATGCTGAACTGGGGTTTTCATAGATCAGGAGAAATCCCTTTACACTAATTAAATGTCACAGATAAATGGCTTCAATTTTTAAACAGTTTATCTTTCTTTTCCATTCAATTTCAAACCAGGTGATTTTAACTGATCAAAACTTGGACCACTTTAAAATTTACTATATAATTGCCCACTGGAGTGGGAAAAACCACTAGACGTCATTTCTGAACAGCAACACCCTTGACTTTGCTTCTACAGCCATATGCATGTTTCTATGCAAAGACAACCTGGTGTTTTGCACCAGGTGCTTTTCTCTTTTACTTTGAGAAACTACTGAAAACGGAATGGATTTGAAATTTGTTCAATAAGCTAACCAACTGGAGGGCAGCCTCAAATTCTGCATTATATTTAGCTGCCTCTTGTGGTAACACATGATTATTTTTTCTGCTGCCAGATTAATCCATGCCTCTGACCACATAATTTTACAATCATCTTCAGTTGCTTTGTTGTTTTTTGGCTTCACTTTGAATTAAAGCCCATTTTCGTGTTATGACTTTGCACACAACGAGGCAGGGAATAACTTTAAACAACTAAGGCAGTTCAGTCCATTTAATTTCAAATTTTAGTCTTCCTTAAACACAGAGACCAATTTTCCAATTACTGCCTGAACCAGCAAAGATTTTGGATATCAGTTCTAGACTTCTTTTCAATGAATCCACACCTGATTTTTTTGATATCTCATCTTCCTTAACCTCTACATGGATTTTTTTCATTACTCTTTATTAATTCCAGTTCTTATGTACTAACTACTAATACCTCTAGGTGCCTTTCAAAGTAAATTAACTTAAAGTATACTCAAATATAATACTTGAAAACTTTGAAATGAAATCTCTTGTAGACTGATCATCTCTGATAATCAATAATCAACTGGTCAGGAAATAATCTGCAAAGAACTACATTCCCTTTTGCTTTTGAAGAACGTTTTATGTGAGCAAGTAAAGAAGGGCCAGACAGTGACAGCAGACCCTGCTGTAGATGAACAGGCACCTCCATGCCACACTGAAAGAAATGGGTTGCTGCCACTTAAAATTAAGACACTCCACAGGGACTGGAAACACAGGTAGAAAAGGAGTTTAAATACTCATAGCCATCATCTTCTAAAAATCAAACCACCAGTCTAGTGGTCCACCTTGTATCAGAAAACTCAGGACAAAATCTTCACTAAATCAGCTGATGCAAAATGCCAAGTATAAGAACAATTGGTCAATTATGTCTATACAGCATGAAGGAAAAACAAACATTTTATCTTCTCCTGCAGGTATAGAAAGCTACAGCTCCTCTTCCACTCTCTATCCTTTCTTTCCACTGATGACTCAGCTATCAAATCGCATATGCTGATCCCATAATGTAATACAATATCTGCTTTGGAAGTAAAGAGAAACTTGCAAATGAAAGCAGGAGTACATAGTTTTAAGAGAAAACAGAATTTCATAACAATCTTTGTTTCTTTAGTAACTAACTTGATATTGTACAAGAACATAAAAACTTATGCAGCAGTTGCACTCTTGTGGCTGTAATAGTCCAAAGTTATAGAAAGGCAAAGTTTGCAGGAAATGGTAATGTTTTGTTAGACCAGGCACCCACCTCTTCCACTTTTTTCTGATGTAATAAAAATGTACTACCCCCTTCCGCTTTGTTTTGCTTAAGAATATATATATGAACAACTGAAATGCGGATATGTTCCCACTTCCACACTTAATAATAAACCAGATGGTTAAATTGGAAAACAATGAGTTAATCTGACTAAAGAATGTCTTAATAGCACAGCGAATGCACTAAACATACCAAAGAAGCCTCAACATTGAGCTATTGAGTGATCAAGAAGTCAGTAACAGGAAGCTATACAATTGCATATAGACATAATAGTCTCTAAGAATTTTTTTTTTTAATTTTAAAATTATTTGCATGCTTCCTATAATTTAACTTCAAAAGATTTTCAAATGAATGTTTATCTGCCATAATTCAGACTACTTTTATACTATTTTAATCACATGAACAAAATTATACAAAAGTAATTGAGACATCTATTTCAAAGGTTTAGGTATCACCTTTTTTCTAAACATCAATTTTTAAAAAAGAGTTCCACTATATATATCTTCATTATTATTTGTTTTGGGCAATTTCACCAAGTTTTTATTCTCTGAAAGAAAAAAGGATTCAAACTTTTCAGCCACTCCATCTGAGGTCATGCTAAATCTGCCACTTATTCTTTTTCAGTATTTTGAAACTCGTTTGCAATCATTTAATCTGTCTGTGGCTTTGACAGCTGAAGTTTTATGCACCTAGTCTCACCATGAAAATGCCCATCATACTGGTAGAAGTTCAAACTGGTAACTTCCGATCCAGAGGCCAAATCTGTAACTTCAAACCCAAACCCAGAAGTTCAAAACCTGAATTTAAAGTTCTGTGGTCATCACCAACGATGTGGCTAAAACATCTCTGAATGGCCTCCAGCCACGTGTTTTGTGGGTGTCATGTAGTAAAAGGCCGCAGGAAAACTCAAGGGCAAGCACAGCTTGCACGTCCACAGACTATGCACTGTGAAAGGTATTACAGCGGTACAAACAGTCAAGCTCCAAAAGAGATTGTTTAGCAAGGGTTAAAGTCCATCACTGGAGGGGCGGGCGGGTGCATAAGAACAAGCTATACAATTATCACTCAGAAATATTTATCAGTCAGTGTAATCAGAGCAAGAAGGTATATTCTAATAAGTTTTTAATGAATTCACCTGCCTACTGTTTAGTAGAGGAAAAAAAAAGCCACAGCTTAATGATTGAGAGAGAGAGGCATAATTAAATACATTTGTGAAATAATCTCTTTTTTTATCTAACTGCACTTTTACTGTTATAGTTACAAACATTTTAATTAGGCTGCAGTAACCATCTAGTGCCAGCTTCTAACTGTAACATCCCCAAAGTCGACATACAGAATTAGCAATTGTATGTGTGGGTCTGTTCCTAGTTAGCTTACTAATTTTTCCAAGATCGATGCCTGGGAAGCATCAGATGTCCATAAAACATGGGATTAAACTAGATTATTTCTAAAGGGTCCCGACAATCCTATTTCCTATGATGGTGTGATTATATGAAATAATTTAATACACAGATAGTATTTTTATTGTTTTCCCAAACTGTAAAACCACACTATGTGAATGCAGTATGATTATACAGAGCCTCATTTTTCTTGAAACAAGGAAGGAACAAAGACTGCCCAGCAACTAGCATGGGCAACAACATACTTTTGCATGCTTTTAGTCTTGTAGGACTACAAAACAGCTCCTAGCTAGCGTAGCAGTAACTTCCACATATCTAGAATAGGAACTAGAACTTATTCTGGGCACCAAGACTTTCACATAATGAATGGAAACTCAGGTATTTCCCAATGGCAAAAATCCTGTTTTGATATGCCCTTTACAGTTTTCCCAATGGCAGAATGAAGTTAACTTTTCCAGTACCTTGCAAGGGTACTGTAAGGATAGTTATGATATCGCAGGTACATTAGTAAATTACTTTCTTAATGATATGCTTAGATACTACATTAATAAGATCACAAACCCCATAGAGAAAAGCAGGCACAATGCAGAACTTTAAAGAGTCATGAAGTCTCGAGCAAACCCTGGACTCCTGAGAAAGTCTGACTGCCCTTCCCTGTGAGTACCGCTAAAAGCCGGGATCTCCCAGCACAACTTTACACACTGCTCCCATAGGGGATCTTTTCCTTTTCTGGAAGTAGAGATAAGTTTATAGAATCATAGAAATACAGGGCTTAACGGAGTATCAGGAGGTCATCTAGACCATCTACCCTGTACTCAGACAAGAAATAAATCATCTTGAAATTCTACACTGAAAGAGTTTTCACAACTTCTACTCAACAGCAAGTGTGCTTAATACTTTGAAAGCCATGAACTCAACACTTCTGTGAAACTTCTCAGGCCCTAAATAAAATTTATCATTACAAATAATATTTTAGGGTTATTTGGCAACAAGAGAGTATTTACATTTATACACAAAAGAATAATGAGTTCATACAAGCAGTCATAGCTGACTAAACAGAACAACTTCCAGTTAGGTATGTAATTAATCTTTTTATTACTCTGATGAATCAGCTTCTCTTATCTGAAGCAAAAACACCCTCCATTATTTTATTCTGCAGAGCAGACCGCATTGTTTGCATGACACATTCAAGTGGAGGCCAAGTGTACTCATCTATGATTTCAAAATTACGTCCAAATAATTCAAGCACTTTTTTTCCATCTAAGCGGAATTTCATAAAGTAAAACCTGTGAAACATGAGTGTTTAGCACTTCCTGTTTGCTTGCAGAGTTCAGACTGTCACCCAACCTGCACTTTTCCAAGAAAAGATACATTCTCCAAACTTTTCATTGCCAAAATGTCAAGATGCTTGTAGATGCAGCAGGAAGAATAGAAAAGGAGTCCACACAACCACTTCAACCAATGGCTAAGGTTACTTAGCAGAAAGAAAACAAAACCTTTTTTCAGACCACTGGTAAGACTAGGAAAATACTGCAGCTCAGGTCCTTGGAAGAAGAAATGTATGTACTAGAGAGAAGGGTAAAAATAATCTGTGCAGTGGAGAGCCACATGAATCAGGAATGGTGCACCAAGTTGTGGCATGGAGAAGTCCATGAGCAAAGGAGAAGCCCAGAGAGGATTAGTGGCATAACAGGAAGGAAAAGAAGACAGATCACTGCAGGTAATAAATAAAGAGTAAAATACAGGGTTCCCTTCTCCTGCTGTCTCACCAAAAATAGTTAACAAATACAGTGAAAGTAGCTACATAAACTTTCCAATTAAATATTTTCTGCAGTTCCTACAGTAACTGCAGACAGATGTTACTAAGTCAGGGGAAGTTGTCAATTTGCTATGATGTTGTCCAAATCATGAAAATATTTTAGAAGACCATCAAATATTTCCAAACATCTTAAACAGCTTTCTTAGGAATAGCCATAGCAAATGTTACTGTGCTGTCTAAATAACCCCCACATAAATTAGATTTATATTGCAAGTCTCAAGTGGACACTAGCGACTGAGTCGTTTTCTGCTCTCTCCCTCCTCCAATCCCATTCCTTGTTTAAGAGCCTTTTCATGGAGAACAGACACTTGGATTTATAATCATTCTTATTTATGACCTTATAACATGCTTTAAAATTAGTCCAGCTCTGGTTTAGGTAAGTATCTTCATAAAGTATGTTGCACCACTGAGCATTTTGTCTGAAAGTGCCTACAAAGCCTCATCACAAGCACAGTAGGTAGAATTACAGTACTGTTAACAGGGGGCAGCTCTACACAGATGGAATGGCTGGTGTACCAAGTCTTGACATGTTTTATGAGTTAATCAGGTGTTATTTAGTGTATTGCGCAGCAGCACTAAATCTTCACATCCTTTTTAGTGCTGTAAGTAACGCTTTAACTCCTGGGTAACTATATAAGCTGGTGTTAATCCTTTTATATTTATTTGTTTAATACACAGGGGAGTTGCAAAACACATTCTTTCCTAAAGGATGCACGTCTTAACTGTGCTGGAGCCAAGAGCAATCCAATCTAAGTTATGAAGCTCTTTTTGTTTGCTGTTTTTTTTTCCAAGGCACTTTTCCCAATCAAGTATAGATCAGACAACAGGAAATAAGGGAAAAATAAAGATCAATCACACCCCCCAAATCCATTAAGTGTTCTCTCTTTAGTGGGATGGCCGTTTTACTTGTCAACCAGATTAATAGCTTTTCCACTTACCATGCAGAATCCCTGGTCACCCAAAGCCAAATACAAGCTAGAGAGGCAGGCTAATTGCTGAAGCTTTTTTCATTTTCCTCATCTGAAAACACCAAATCATTTCTTCCCACAGTAATGTAATATGTTGAAGTAAAATCTGTACTTTAAAATGTTCATGAATTAGTATATGATAATCAGTCAGTAATGAAATATAGCATAGTTTTATTTCAAATTGTCTCATCAGAACACTAAATATCAAACAGTACAGCTACATAAGATATATATAGCTCATTAAGATACATTCTTAATAAACGATACAAATCAAGATAACTCTTGATGAATCACAGGAAATGTTCTCAAATGTGATCTAGTGTAATCTATAAATATTACAAAATATCTCTGGCACTTAACTATGCTGTTTGAAGTTTCAAGTTTAAAATGTTCCCTAAACCAGAGAATATTGGCTAGATGGACTAACAGATGGATAGAAAAGTCCATCAAGAATATTATCAGCTGCCATCTCATGAATGGCAGGCAGTTAATATAGAGCTCAAGGGAATTTTCTACCCATCTGTTCTTAATAAAAACACATAATGATGTTCTGAATCTAGCCTTTTTAATTTTTAGCTCAACTGCTCAACAGTGTAACTGATAAGTTGATCACAAAAAAAAAGTTTACAGATTGCAAGAAACGACATTGCTCGTTTTGTTCTATTTGACTTTCTGTATAAAAGTATTTTTTTTTAATTTATCATTAGGAGTTATTACTTTTGAATAATCTTAAAAATCAAACAATTTCATTGTTCTATTGCTAGCAATGAAACTAGATAACTGTCGGTCAATTCAGCGGGATTCTTACATTGGGAAAAACAGGTATTTATGAAATTCCACTTTTGTCCCAGAAAGCATAGTATTCAACATAACATTAAATGCAGGATGTGCTGTATGTGAAGTGGATTTTATTCTCTACAGGAGGTAATTATTACAAAAGGGGAGAATCAGGTATGCATCTCTCCTACTGTACAGAGAGAGCAATGAAAAAGGGCAACATGGCTAAATTTTGTTACTTTTACCCACCTTCATTAAAGGTAATATCCTATTTGCATAATCCCCTATGAGAAGTGAAATGTCTTTCTACTCAACTAAGTATTTGTCCCATTCTGTCTCAGATCCCTGTAACCTTAAGTGCTAAGTTGTCTTGCTGTACAATCAGCATAAACATACAGTACAAGAAGCTGATCTTCTTTCAAACGTTTTTGAAAATGCCATTGTTTTCAGATATAAACTGAAGGTATCACTGGAATACCTCAGGAAAAGAGGAAAGTTGAGGCTTAACCTGCAGTGAAGTCCCTAAGAACTTCCCCTTCTTTTATTGTTCCCTCCTTTTTTGCCTCCCCTCCTTTCAGTTTTATAATAGTTCTAAACAAATTAAACACATTGATAAAAATCTAAAACAAGAGAAAAGCTGAAAAATCTAGAACATAATGATTTTTATGTCATGAGATGAGTTTAAAAATTAGAAGCTAATTCCGTTATTTTGCACTTGCAACTGCTTGTAGAAGAACATGCCAGTTTCTAGATAACTGATGAATATGATTGAAAGAAATTACCAAAAAACTCTCAGAAGCACAATGCAGTTGAAGGAACCCTTACAAAATTCAACCCCATATCCTCAAGGCAACTATAAATTTGAAGATTCTATTTCAAAGCACTTCCCTGCTTGGTGGTGTTAAACTTTGTTTGAATTTAAAAAGTAAGAAAGAAACAAGCTAACAATGAAAACAACATTTACAAGTGGTGAAATTATCTATAACATCAAGTACTGATATTGCATCTTAACAGTTAAAATATATAAAATCGGGGGGGAAAAAGGCCAGTATAAACTAGTTTCACAGGTTTTACTGAGAGTTTGGCTAACTGCATTAGATTAGAAACGTTTACATACGTGCTTCTCAAAATAAGAGTAAGTCAGCTTCCAGGTTGCTGTTGATACTGTTGATGTTGCTCCCAGCATTTTTACAAAACTTGACTTTGTGAAATGAGGATTCTCTATAAAATGAACTATACCATAAATCTTAGCACTTTGATACAAAGCTTAACTCTTAGTGTATTTTTGACACATATAATATGCCAATAAAAAAAAAAGGTCATTTCACTGATGACTTTAAACACTTCTGCTATACCCAGAAAACTTCCTTTCCCTGATAAAAGGTTAAATAGTCATGTAAACTATCATTCTGTAGACTCTTTTTTCAGGCTGTGAGGAACTCCAGCAATATTGCTTGGTTCCACTCAGAGTATTCATATTCTCTCAAATGCAGTTAACCCAAGAAGCCTTGAAAGAATGCCCAGCATGATAATCCACTGCCAAGCAATGACATATTTACATGAGAAAGTGTGCATACATACGTAAAACATCCTAGAAAAAAAATCTTTCAAGCAGCTGTATTTGCAACCATTAGGCTCTCACAGATAAATTATTCTGCAATTAAAATAACAGTAAGAAGCAGTATTATATTTTAGTTTTTCAAACCCATCCTACAATTAAAAATACACAAGTTTGCCTATGGATGTTACTGATCATGAGGAGTAATGCATACTCTTCCTTGTTCCCTCTGCCAAGCTTGCTGACCCCAGATTCAAGGTCCACATTACTGCTAGGAAATTGGCCACCTTCTTACTAGCCGGGCCCTCTGCCAGCTTGGCTCGTTCAGGTGTGAAAGTCTATCGGGCTCTTCCTTGGCTGGCTTCTCTGCCAGCCGCTCTCCTGCTGCGGTCAGGCACTGGTACAAAATCTGATGCCTGCCTGCTCTCACTATGTGTTCCAGGCCTTAACTCCCTTGTTTACTGCCCTTTGCGTTGCTGCTGTCTATATACAGCTTGCTGAGACGTCTGCTGGCTATGACAGTTGCAGCTCCGTTCACTGAGCTGATTAGCTTGCTCCTCATGCCTGAAAAGTGACAAAGTTCCTTCTATCTACTCCTGATAAGTCAAGCCCAAGGTGAGGTTTCCTACCTTGATACGTCATTCTCAACAGGAATTCAAAACCCTACAGCATAACTTACTTCAACACATCTTCATTCATCTTTAGATAAAGTGTTCTCTAACCCCTGACATTTTGCATTAACATAGGGCACTCACATACCATCTTTGCACTGTAAACACTGTCCCATCCTATGTAGGTACATGCTTGACCAGCCCAGTGCAAAGACTGGTAGCAGTTATGACAGTTGCATGCAAGCATGTAGGAAATCATCATAAACCTTAACCCAAACTTAACTTGGGTTAACTCGTTAAGATTACAATACACATAATAAAAACGGATCTCTACAAGTTTAATAGAATGCTCTATCTTTTTAAATGAACAATCAGGGCAAGCTCACAAATTATTCAGGAGAAGTATTTATAATTTGCTCTTTGATTTAAGATGCAAGTCACAAGCAACATGATTTTCTATCTTTGACTGAGCAACCATTATTTTATAAGCATATGAAAGACCTAAACTACTGCAACTCCTCATATATTACCAAGAGTATGGTACAAATAAATGAATTAAATGGATTTACGAGAGCTTAGCAGAAGTTAAGCAAGCTTAAGGATTTAGGCTACTATTAAACTCCTAGAGAGTATTTAGCAATTAAAAACAGCAACACCAAAACCACCTTCTCTAGAAAAGCACC
The DNA here is from genome assembly GCF_036417845.1 of Apteryx mantelli. Taxonomy (NCBI): domain Eukaryota; kingdom Metazoa; phylum Chordata; class Aves; order Apterygiformes; family Apterygidae; genus Apteryx; species Apteryx mantelli. The sequence goes on along the minus strand of NC_089989.1, from coordinate 26,917,513 downwards.
CTTGACTGGTGCCTCTGGAGTAGTTCAACTACAGATATTACTGCCCTTGGAGTTAATTGCTTACTGCTTCCTCTGGCAATTTAGCTGCCCTTGCCAGTATCTGATTTGAGCCAATCCCAATGAAATAGTGCTTTGAAGAGCTAGTGCTGGAATGCTGCCCATTCCTCCTACAGGTGACCGCTCCACCAGTGGATGCCTAGAGTCATTTTAGTGAGAAGACCATGGCACATTTATTTTCTATACAGTCCTTTCTTCATTAGGCAACTGCCCCCTTGATGTGGCATCAAAGAACACTCTCAGAAGACAACTTCTGTAATAGCTCACTATACCACTAAGATCGTTCACTTATTTCAACATGTTGAAGTACTTATTTTATTCAAGGTCACACACACTATGAAGAAATACGTATTTACTGAGTGCAATTTAAAGGAAGTAATAACCACATACCTTCATTAAAGAAAAAAGCAATTAAAACATCTTTTAATTGAACAGTTCAATTATTTCCTTAATAGACAGTGCAAGTCTTATATTTACTAGTCAAAGTGCTGTATATAAAGAAACTTTTCCCCCTTTTTTTTATAGCTTTTCATGTTTTTTTCTTTAGTACTTTCAGAAGACTGGATGGAAGAATGCTATGCTAGCACCTAACCTGTAAACAGCTATTGAAAATATCATGTATAATTATGAACTAATTACTTAGGGAGATTGATAATGTTTGTGAAACATTCACAAAGAGAAAAAATATTGCAAATATTAAGCTCCAGGAGTAAAGAAGCTGCATCTTTAAAAAAGAAGTTTAATCCCTGTTAATATCGTAGTTATATTAAAAAAAAAACAAAACAGAATAGCCAAGACATATGTTTTATACTGAAAAATTACAATCCACTTTGTACACTTACAAACCCCACACAGACCAGTTTTCATCTCTCTCAGTCCCTGAAATGCAGTCAAGTCCTGACTGAGACACCACTACATAAAGGTGGGCACAGTAACACAGGGAAAAAAAAGATCAGCACAGTTTCCCCTAGAAATTAGAGGGAAGAGTTTGGGACAGCAGGATTTAACTGGGTCAGAACACGAGTTAAACTCTACAAAGAGTTTAACTCAGTTTCATCTAATTGCATCTCTAGAATTCCTGAGGCAGAGCAAATACATTTTTTTCATTGCTACCCTATTTTTATATCCTTATGATTCTCATGTTGTTTAAAAAAAAAAAAAATCAGGTTGGCATCGGGGCTGGGGAAGGTTCTATCATAAAGCAGTAACTGCCTTCCTAGAAGCCCTGCACGTAGACCGCACGTGGCTGACTGCTGCACGCGCATCTCTAGATTGCTACAACAGAGCTGAGCCCATTTGCTCTGGGGCTGCCAGGACTCGGAATGGGCAAGCAAGGCAGCTCAGAGCCGCACGGTCCCCCACAGGCCTCCAGACCCCCTCGGCAGTCCACAGCCCCAGGACAAACTCTGGGCTGCCAGCCTCCACCATTTCTGCAGATACCTCAAGAACAGCTGGGTCTTCCTATGACGGGGAACTGCTGGATCTGAGCACCTAACTCCCCCCATCACTCTGTTTGCAGATCTTCAAACACAGGGAAAATAAAACATGAGGCAGGGACAACAGCCCTGCCCGTCAGGCAACTGCTTTGCTGACACACAGAAGCATCTTCTCCATGTTTTCCTAAGTTCCAAACAGAGCCTCGATGCCAAGATTACATACCCAAATAGATTCAGAAAATAACCGCTAGAGTGGCAACCAAGCATGCAAACCTGTATTTGAAATAGGCCAAAAATATATGCACAACTAAACTGGAAGTGTAGCTTTTACTAATAAAAACATGTCAAAGTCTACTGCACAGCAAATTAGCTTGCTTTAGGGAGGTTATTAGCTCAACCTAGTTTTAACAAAACAATGTCACAAGAGGCAAATATAAAAACAGATATCTAGAGGAATACAGAGATAGCCCAGTGATTCGTATGAACAACTTTAACGACTCTTTTAACCAAGTTGAATGCTTTTCTGGAAATAGAGCCCTAAATCACTGTGGAGGGGAAAAAGCACTTTTTTTTTTAAACCTCACCCACAGAAAGTTAAAACAAGTATTTTTTAAATCTACATTAATTACAGGGCAAAAACATCCATACAAAAATGTCTTCTTATAAAGAATGAGACTGTTGAGAGGTAAATCACGTGTGATAAAATAGAATGATTCTAATTAGTTTTAATTAGAAATCTGCAGTAAATTTCCATGAATCATTTAAATGCTTCTTGAAAGATACCCAGTTTTTGTGAAAAAAGCATTTTCTTCTGTATTCATTCTCTGCTCAGCAACATAAAGATATCTGATCAAAGTATATTTTCCTAAATTGCCTATTACACAATGCTAAGACATTTCTTAGATGATAGCATAGAGCATGCACGACATTGTGCACATTGCTAAGATTCATGAGCTGCACTGCTGAATAATTTAATTTTGGAAGATATATATTCACTTCTAGTCTAAAAATAGAAGAGAAATATGAAGTGATAGCATATTGGCAAACTCAGTCCTATACCAGTATTTAATTCTGGTGATTAGTAAGGCATGGTATCTCTACACCAGGAGGCTGCAGTCAGAACACAAATCAGTCCTCTAGGATTCAAAGCACAAGTCATTATGTTAGCAGACCGTAAGAGGGAAACCTTGTTTAGTGAGCAGGAGTTCTCATCAAGATATGAGAAAATGAAGACTTAACATAAGCATAGACTTAGATATTACTTACATATGAGAACCAGGCTAGTGATAATTACTATGAGAATCACTACGCCAATGTCCTTGTAGCCATCGCATCACCAAACCTCAAATCCCATATGAAGAGTGGGATTATTCAGGACCATTCCAGTGCTGATTAAGCACAAATCGTAGCAAGTTTCCATGCTACCAACACTCTAAGGTCACAACAAGGAAAAAAAAAAAAAAAAGGAACAAAGAACCTGGATGTGGAATAACAGCATGAACATACACTTACGGAACATTAGCTGAAGACCTGATTTCCTCATACTCTCTTTTTATGAGCCCATATCTTACATGTGACTGAATCCCCACGATTTGATCACAAAAGTTCCACGTGTGCACAATGAGTAGTAGGTTGACAAAAGCCAACACAATGTGCAAATTGGTATTTCCGCATAACCTATGTGTAGAAAAATGCTTTTCAATCTCTCTCTCACTTAAGCTACACAGGTGAATTCCTCCAATACATCTTTTTAATGTTGTGAGATGTCATATTAAAAAACTAGGATTTTAACTGGTCCACAGGAAATCCCAACCTATCACTCCAACAGCCATTACAGTATTCCGCTGCCTCCTCTTTCGACAGTTGCATCCCAATGTCACCTAAGAGGCTGAATCTACTTTAGTGTCCAAAAGTGGTGGTAGTGGTGGGGAGATTGGTTTGGACTGTATGCAACACATAAGCTCCAGGTACATATGATCCCAACCACTTGCTGGTTCTTCAGACAGCTTTGAATGACATGCATAGTTCGGTCCTGGGGACCACAGTGAATTTAGTCTGAAGAAAGCCCCATTCTGCATATAGTGTAGATACAGGCTCCAACTGCTTTAATCTACCTACCATCTCCTGTGTGCTGAATGACTCATTAATGGAGATACAGTCAAAGTTTGCAAACAAAAATGATACTCAAAGATTCCCAGTGCAGCAGAAATCACTGATGACAAGTATGGGTCTTAAGTCTTGGCTTCCCTACACCTTTATAATGGGACTGTGTAACACAAGTATTTCATCAGTGCCTAGTTTCCCGGGAGCAACTCTGACTGAAGAGCTTCTCCTCCTACAGAGATTAAGACAGAAAGCAAACCATCCTGATGTTCATCATGCTTCTCTAAACATATAGCCTTGTCGTCAAAGAATAACGCAACAATATGAAAAACTGTGGAACAAATTATTGCCATCAGCTGTCCTAGAATAAGTTTCCTAGCAATATGACCTAGCCATGCTTAAAGTATTTGAGTAAACTAGGTATTTTACTCCCCAACTATTTATCTGGATAAACACATTCTGAAAAGCATCATCTATGCATCAGATCTACTCTCAGATATCTGAGCTATAAAACCACAGAACCAAGGGGCATGTGCAGCTTACTGAAGGACAATTCACTGACTGGATCAGGCAATGAAGCAATCTGCATGAAGCCAAAGTTCAGTGAGAGTCTGAGTGCCACAAAGCATCCAGACATCTTTAAATGAGGGTACACATACACCACTGTTATCGCATTCATAACCGAAGGACCTGATGGAACTCGGCAGTGCCAGTGCAAGATCAGCTGGTGCAGACAAGCAGGCTTGTTACACCTGACAGACATACAAGTGGTTGCAATTCATCTTTCTGACAAAAGACTGGTGTGATTCATATCTCTGACCCAATCAGCACAGACTGCTGCAGAGAGTGTCATGTGACTTTACATTCAAGTGTTATTTATAAACAACAGCTGACATGAAGTGTACCACCAGCTTGGTAAGGAAGGTTATGCAGACGTAAAGATCCACCTTCCATAGGTTTATACTGATTGCCCATGTTTCCGCCTTAGAAGCGTTCAGCTAATTCCTTACGCAGTGCAAATACGACCGCCTTTATCACTCGGTCCCCCCTATGACTAAGGTGTGCAGAGGCAGCAGCAGTGGCGTGCCAGTGCCATGCATGTTCTCTGTGCAGGCCCTGTAGCTTTCAAGAACATTTTCTGCTTTGAAACTGTCTGAACCTTCATGAATAAAACACCTTTTTTCTCCTCCAGAACATGGGGGAGGGAGGGAGTGTACTACCATGTTTTCAAATTCATGCTGGTTTTGTTTTTGTTTTCTCTGTTAAACTGTCCAAAGGCACTATCCACAAGCAAAAAACTGTGCTGTGAGGCATGTGTATATAAACCTACATAAACAAATGAAATAAATTAACAGATTTTGTATGGCATTCCTTCTCTAATAGAGCATGCAATCACACATCACATTACTCACTCGAGAGGGTTTCCATTTCTCCACAGTCAATAGGACTATTTCCCCTGACTTCAATGAGCTATGGATCAGGTTCCTGTTCTCTCATCAACACTTTTGCAGTCCTATGGGATGCTCCATCAGGAGTCTCGGAGAACACACACAACTGCTTACAGTTGTTGGTGTTTTGTGACACATAAGCCCCATAGGATTGCATAAACAACTAGCAGGAAAGAGGACAGCTGGCAGTACTCTTAGTAATACACAATATATAATCCAAGGCACAGAACATGAGCACATGGAGCTAGAAAACAGCTGGATAAGCATTTCCTGCACACCATCATTAAAAGAATAGAAAGTGACCCAAAAAAGACTGCAAACTATGAAAGGTTACATTATGGTCTTAAAGGAATCTATTGCTTTAATATCACATAACTATTACAGAACTCTGACATGCAGACCATACCAAATCCTAAACTGAGATCTGACTCCATTTTGAAGCATATGGAGCACTCGGGGAAAGTTATATTTTGCAGAAAAGACACACACAAAAACCCCTGTCAATTACATTTAACAAACTGCCAAAGCAAGCCCAGTTGGCCAGTTGTGGCAGCAGGCTAGAGGCAGCACTTACCTGCAGAAATAAGAATGAGGAATGAGATTTACTGCTAGTGTCTCTCAGCTAAAGGGACCAGCAGATGACAAACAGCTTTGCAGTAATTTCCAGGGTTGTTTTTTTTTTTTTTTGGGGGGGGGGGGGGGGCACAAAAATCAATCCACATTATGATAAATCAGAAAACAGTAGTATGGTACATCTGGCCTACAAATAGAGAGGGATAAGCAATATGTATTGCTTGCCTTTTGAAACTGGTAGACTAACCCATGAGCCCAGACACCATCACAAAGACAATTCTTACATCTTCCAGGGAGAACTACAGAAAATCAAAGCCAAGTTCGTAGTTAAAAGAAGTTCCATTTGCACCATTTTGCATTTTCATTTGCTGTCAGTGTCTCAAGAGGAGATTAAGTCATTTTCTGTTTGATTATCTTTGTCACACAGATGAGAACACTGTCCTACTTTACCTTGCTTCTTTTTACACTAGAAATAGGTGAGGAACGTATGCACATACATTTTCCAACCACTAAACATGAACTATTCCAACATTATTTATAGAAAGGACCCCTCTAAAAACATATATCCTAATCCTTCCGAAAGGTATACAGTAGGAGGATCGGACTCCATAAAGCCCTTGTCACAGTATACAAAGTGTGCCAAAAGCTTCCAGAAACATAACATGAGCCAGCATGTGTCCAAGCAGCAGTCAAAGCAAGCAGCACCCCAAGCTGTATATCGCAAGAGCGCATCCAGTAGATCATGGGAAGTACAATTCCCCTTAACACCCATTAGACCACATCAGGAACACTCTGTCCAGCTTTGGGCTCCCCAGTGCAAGAAAGTTGTTGATAAACTTGAACAAGTCTGGTGGAGGGCCACCAACATGGAGGGTCTGGAGCACCTGAGGCTGAGGGAACTGGGCTTGTTTAATCTGGAGAAGAGAAGGGGGTGGCAGTGGACCTAATACTGTCTTCCTCTACCTAAGAGGAGGTCATGACAGAACTAAGCTTTTTATTGAAGTACTACAAAGGGATAAAAAGAGACAATGGCTGTAAATTGAAACAGTGGAGGTTCCAACTGCATACACAAAAAACAAACAGTGCTTGTTACAAAATCTCCATCCTTGGAGGTTAAGACCCTACTGGACCATGCCCTAAGCAACCTGGATTGAATTCAGTGTTGACCTTCCTCTGAGCAGGAGGCTGGACTAGATGACATCCTATCAGCCCTTCCAACCTGAATTATTCTATGATTCTGTGATGATAAGGAGCGAAATTACTAATCTGTAAACCTAAGCATTAAAAACACACAGAATAAAAATCAGCAACATCATGGAAATGATCAGTTTTTAAATTTTAGTTTGTTTTGGGGCTACTGATGTGTAGGAAAAGAGACAGGGCCCAGAGAAGAGATACAAATGGAAGAAGGAATAGAAATAAAACAAGTATGTGCAGAACAGTGGGTGTACCTGCAGTAGTATTTTAGTTCAGCTCAGAGTTTACTTTTGAGGACAATTTCCTGATCATCCCTATTTACCAAACTTTGGTTCATATCATGGAGCAGTCTCAGTGCAAGAAGTAGATTGCCACCAGATGAAGCTAAACTGGAAGACAGACATCAGGAGCACATCTGATGAGTTCCTGCTAATGGGCATTCATTCCATAGGACCAGGCAGAAGCTAGCCCAAAGCACATGGGGTGGATGTCAGGTCTGCAGCATCAACTGCTTGTCTCTACAGACTTGCTGTTATTTTGCTGCGCTGCCTTCCAACAGAGACAGAATCAAAAGTGCCCTTGAAGAGAAAATCTGAAATGAAATTAGACTTTCACAGTAATTAGGCAATTTTTCAATATGTAATACATTGTGTATATAAAGAAGAATAAAACATTTCTACGATGGGGAAAACTGCTGTGATACTATTATGTGAAATGTGTGCCATTGGTACCTATATGGACATTACATGGAAATCAAAAATAAATGCAAGAAAAAAAATAGGCATTTAAAGTCAAAATGTAAATGCTATTCCTGTCCCCACCTTCCAAAATAGGGAATTAAACTATCAGGGCAGAAAAACATACATAATTTACCTAAACTCAAGGCAGTTTCAAGGAGGGTTTTGGAGCATCTGCAGATGCAAACCCCATATGAACACTGGTTCCATGCCAGAAGAACATTAACTCTGTGCCAGACCCTTCATCTCAATCAGTACTATAGAATTATCTTCATTTTACAGAAGCTAATTCAACATGAAAACACTATCTTAAATCTCAGTAAGGCAAAATGTATTTCTTTGATTTGCAGTCAAGGTATTTCTCTGACATTTTCTCAAGTAAAACACCAGTTCATTTCTCTTTCTCACTCCTGAAGTTAGGCTAATATGAACTTTGCCCGTTAGCTAAACTGCAGCCAAATTCATGCTAGCTGACTAGAAGATTTATTGGCATTACCATTACTCTCCTAACATAGTTTTCTTGAAACATAACTATTTTCCATTGAGAAAATACTTCTATATTAATTTCCATAAGAGAAAGATACTTTTAAAAGCCAAATTAATATATTTTCTGCTAATATAAAAAAACTTCATCCATTAAATCTGAATGAATAATTTGCAGTGAATAACTTATTTGACAGACTCAGCTTCATTCTTTTTTGGCCCCTTGAAGGCTATCCTCACACGGTAGAAAATATCCTTGTTCATCACTTAATTTAAGCCAACATTTCATCTTAAGGTTTTGAAAACTCTAAATTATGAATAGTTCAAAATATTAAAGATCTAAGATATCTTGCCTAGCTATGACAGCAAATACATGGTATTGTTTTTCTTTCTTGGGCGAGAGACATCTAAATGACAACAGATAAAAACTGTAAGTGACTGAAAGTGTCTCAGATGTACCATAGCTAGTTAGCTGCAATGGCCTTGTCTGCAACATAACTTTTCTTTGTTTTAACTCAGTTTTTGAACTAATTCAGTTTTATTATTGTAAGAGTAGATGAAATCATTAGTTTCATTTTAAATGTATCATATTTCAATTAGTTCTTTTTTTTTTTTATTTAGAATAAACCAGGCTTCAATATGAATGCTCGCAGACCAACATAAAATCAAACTATTTAAATTAATTTCAGTATGATGAGATAGTTACCCCAAACTATACAAGCACTATTCAGGTACGTGCACTAGTATCTATCAAGCAGGGATGCACAAGCTCAAGTGCATTTTCATGGGTCCACTATTGTAATTATCAAGATCTGTGCTGTGCCTCATTTCTTCTTCTTAATATTCATAAATATGCCTCTAATTCAAACAGGTATACATTCATATAAAGCCTCTCATTCAAACAGATACATATTTACATGAAGTATTGAGTTTAAATCTTTAAGTCTGGCAAGGCCTTGAGCTTCAACATCCAATTTTTGTATCACTGAGCTCCGATGAAGCTTCCATTCAAATGTGTATGTATTATAAAATAAAGACAGACACATAAAGAGTATGGTTCTTGAATTGCATTACATGTAAAATACAGGCAGAAGCACACAGTTCAAGCACTTTGTAATTTCCAGTGTCATTTGAAGGTTAATATTAAAAAAAAAAAAAAAAAAAAAAGACCTTTTCTGTACTTCACAGCTCCCAGTTCCTTCTCTCAAAGGACACCTTCTTTACGAAATCTGGAAGGGTCGTTTTTACAGGTACTTCCAAACAGCCAACAACATTGACTTCCCCCAATTTGGCCTTCTGAGGATGACGGACCAATTAATAAGCTTCTGTCTCTCAGATCAGACACTGACACAAACTACCCTTCTCAGAAAACTACACCAAAAAAAAATGGCAGCCACAGAGAAAAGACATAGGACAGGAAATATGAAAAGACAGCAGAAGGCAATTTTCCATACACCGTAAATGCTACAAACACCTTATCAAAAAATTCTACCTTTAAGTAAAAATCATACACTGCCCTACCCGTTCAGACAGACCTGACGGCTGAAACGGTGGGGAAAGAGAAAGCCCAGGCAGAGGACACGTAATCCTTTTTTGATCTCTGGTGTTGGCTAGATACCTCTGTTGTTTGGGCTAGACACCTCTTACTGATTTTCATTCCATCATAAGTTCAGTCCTTCTTTTTTTTTTTTTCCTCTTGCAGCATCTCTAACTCTTCTGTCCACTACCTGTTTCAATTTTCTAAGAAAGTTGCCTTATATTGAAGTTTGCCTTATATATTTGTTTTCCTCTCACTTCAAGCCCTGTCCTCAGTATGTATATTAACAGGATCAAGCTTCGAGCTGTCTGGTAAGTTCGTTAGTTTACTGAACATTTATTCTTAACAGAATATGCATGTAAAATTTTAATTTTGACAGTGTTAAGTGTTTAACTTATTTCTGTGGGCTTTGCAGCAAATGCTACAGGAGTTATTGGACTAAAGAACAGAAGTGTTTTACAAATAATCATGTCTATTTGCATGTCAAATATTGAAACCTAAGAACTACCAGTGAATTATTCCCATCTATAATGGAGAGGAGTCAAAAGAACTTATCTTTAAGAAAATATATAAAAGAAAAACATTAAGAAGAGAATGTATTTCAGACACAAAAATACCCCTGCATTCCAGGCACAGATTTAGCATAGAGACAGACTACAAAAAGGCTTCACTGCCATGCCAGTACCAGCCTGTTCAGCATACACTTTTAAGTTTTGTTGACACAGCCCAAGTTGCCACTCTCTCCCACCCGCTGTTATTCAGACTGGGGCTACACACATCCATCCTGATTTTTAAGAGAGGCTTCCAATTTCTTGCTTTTCAGAAATTCCTATAAACTTATATGAACTCTGATAAAACAGAGCATGAGTTCATTATGATTTTTTTACTGATAGTAGGAATTAATGTATTTGGGGACTAAATAGTGCAATTCTGTAAACGATATTCAAGGATCTTAAAAAAAAAAAACACAAAAAAAACACATGGTAAGAAGACATGTAGGATTCATCTAACATCTGACAATTACAATCCTTTCCAAAAACATTTCAGAGTCAAATTTAAGTTAGACGAATGTAAGAAACAGCCCTATTTTTCAAGGCCTGTTACTCTGAAACTAGACTGTTCTGCATTACAGGAAATACGTTAAGGGATTTTAGCACTACACAATAAATTGATTTGGATTTTTCAGAATGGTCAGATTTACACTCTTTTAATGACACAATGGCTAAAGACAAAATCTATACTTTTTCCCTTTTTAGTAACTCTACTGCATTATCCATCCTTAGAAAAAACACAGTATCTGAATCAGGACATGTCAGTTCTCATGATTTATTAGAAGATGTAAGCATGCAGAGGAATAGAACAATGAGCCATTAGGATCTGTGCAATGTATAATTGAAAACACTTTAACAGATCTCTCTTTAACAGATCTAACTTACAAAATTTATTTTGCAGAGTGTCAGAGAAGTTACTGACAAAAGGCTAATAAAGCAGAATCACGAGATGAATAAATAAAGTCTTGCAGTTCCAAATATCAAGACAGACTACAGAGAGGATTTCCAAAGTGCTCAGCATCTACCCAATTCTGTTCCTAATGGAGTCAATAGAAGAATATTCAGTGTCTCTAACTCTGCACATCTTGCTCAAGCAAAACTATAAGTGATTTTAAGCCTTTAAAACAAGTTATATTCGATCCCAAGAGATTTACTGCCATCAGCCTTGTAAGAACTCTAAGATGCTTCCAAAAATAAAAGTACATCTTTCTCTGCAGAAGCCTCCCTGCCTTAACTCCTTTCATGCATCTACATTTGATATAGGCTTAACTCATTCTTAATTTTAGAAGCAGACACAGGCTTGTCTTCTCTGCACTTAAACAGATTTCCCTTTTTGTTTTCCAGCTGACATATGTTGCACTCCAGCGAGTCACGTGGTATTAGTGATCAACCTAAATACCATTGTATGGCTGGCTGATGCAACATGGTGTGAAGTGGTCCAATAGGTTGGACTTGCTGAGACCAGCTTGATGAGCAACAGTAAGCATTTCAAAAACCATACAGAGAAGAAGGAAAACATAAAAAAACAAAGAGGAGGCCATCACTGGCAGATTAAGTATAGATATAGGAACTGTTCAATTTGCCTTTGTAGACTCACCCTCATTTTTCCAAGCAGCCCTTCCCTCTCCTCACTAAATCAACCTAAACAGACATTTCCTCACATCTCTTCCACAGTCCAATATATTTCTGTAACTCCCCAAGTGAGTTACTGTACCTGTGACAATCAAACAAAGTATCTCAACTTAGGCATCCCAAAATGGACATCATATGTACCTCTATGCAGTATAACAGTGGATGTTGAAGGAGAGAATGAACTTGCTAAACTGTTTACATATCTATTAAAATTAAATTCTTAAAGTATATTGCTTTTTTTTTCCTCCCAGAAAAAGGTATGTAAACAGAAACCACACCCCCAGCTAAACACACATCAGGGCTAAACACATTCACAAGTCAGTTCACATGAAGTAAGCCGGAGGCTCTTAACAACCTGAAACTAGAAATCTTAATTTGCTCATTAATGGAGAAACTCTCCAAGGAAATAATAAAGAAATAACTACTACTGAAAGCAAATTAAATAGGCTGGTGAGGACATGAAAACTATATCTAGCACAGACAAAGAAATCACATCCAAGAGTTAGTTAACTCATTTCTAATCCATTCCTTCAGCTGGAAGGTACTAATACCTCATTAAAGTAACAATGATTACAAATCTTGAGATTCAGATCATCACCTTACTCTTAAAAGCAAACAGAATCCGTCATGAATACAGCAGTCATTTAGACACTCCCCTCCCAAATAAAAACACTCATCCTTGATAACCATAATTCTCCCCATTTGGGAGTTCTGAAAGATGCACTATTAAAAATAACTGCTGTACAATGATGTAACTAAAGCACACCATTGCTATTCTTAGCTGTTATCACAATTAAGTAAAATCAATGATTCTACTTTGTGAATCTCAAATGCTTTTTCTGAGCTGGAGACAAATATATTGTCACAAATACACTGTCAGTCTACTTTCTGCCATTTCCAACTGCATTTAGTAAATCTAAGTATCAAATGGATACTCAAATATTTCTGACTATTTTCCAGAGACATGGCATGTCAATAGTCTCAATTTGTTATACAACTAGCCTATTAATGATATACTAAAGCATTCTGACCTCCTTTGAGTCCAGCAGGAGTTTTGCTATGGACCAGAATGTTAACAATTACACTTTTGATTAATTCTTCATTTATTCACACCTTCAAAGGATCAGAATTATCATGAATTATAAACCACGTAGTTTGCAGAAGAAAACTGCACTGACACAAATGGAATGGCTTTAACACTTCCCAGAAGAAAAACAAGACCAGTCCCAGAGGTGCGAAGTAATATTTAAGATTAACTTCTTGGGATTCTTCCCACAGGGGAAATAAGTAACATGAAGCAGCATTTACTGAAATGAGGAGTTAAAATTAGGAAAGTAAATAAAGATACTTTCTAAAAATTAGGAATGAAGCTACATTTTTAAGTTTTTGCTTGGGCATGTGTAAATCCTCTAAAAACAGAGTTAAATTTGAAAAACAAATTGTCATGCCTTCATCTTATTTATGAAGCGTCTAGTCTTGTGGCTTGGAACCTGCACATAAAAAGTTATTTATTGCACAGTATTTCTAAGTACTGATGAAAACCTGATTCAGAATTCCTGCAGTGCACAATCAGCATATCTGACTTTTCTGCCCAGAAAACCCACACAATCTCTAACTTAGTTAAAAGTTTTGGGGTTTTTTTTCCTTCTCCAAAGAGAAATATTCTTCTGTACTAACTGAAGTTTCAGATCACCTAAGAAGGGTACTATTCATCTGCACCTCTTCTTATTGCAATTATAGTTTGAAATTACACTCCCTCTCCCCCCACCCCCCGAGTTTTGGACTAGTGCAATCACTGTTATAGTGATGGTAGGTGACAGTGTGTCATCTGTTCTGACTTACTGATTTGGTTGTCAAGGGAAGCACCATTTGAAGCCAGAACACTTATTAAAACACACTGATGTTGTCTGACTACCTAACTGATGTATTCAAAACTGGATAAAAATGTGGGCAGTTCCAAATTAAAAACTATTTTAAAAGACATTTGTATGATTCTGAAAATTTAGTAGAAAGATTTGTAATTTAAGCCAAGAATAGGATGGTGCAAACTATTGACTAGCATATTTTAAAAATTTAGTATTCATTTGTATTGATTTTTGTGCAGTTAAATAAAAGAATGGACTAGGTAGTTTAAGTTAATAGTAAGTGGACATTTGGAACTGAGGAAAATCTTTAGCTTAACAGAGGAGCTTATTTCATCAGAGGAACAGAATTTTCACCTAGTTTACAGGAATCTTCAGGCCTACCTTGTAAAGCAGTCAATTTCCAAATACACTTGATCACTTGTACTTTATTTCCGGGAAGAGACTGTAAAATCTACGTTAGAATTTAAATACAATGGAACTGGATGTCCCTTTCCTTCAAAAGCTTTCAAAATTCACATCCGATCTTATAAAGCACATTTCAGTGACAGTATTTAAAATATACAAGTGTTTTCTTTAACTGGATGTCTAGTTTAGAGGTTCTGTAAATAGCTGAAAACACAGATAAAAACATCTACTCTGAAAAATCCATCGAGACTTTTTTTCTTTTAGTTTTCAAGGATTGAGAAATTTATCAGTAACTAAAAAGGTGCTAGTGATAACGAACACAAAGATGTTTATAGCATCTAAATGCAGTAGCAACTCGCCCCAAAATATATTTTATCTTACTTATATTTGAAGGTGTGAAAAAAAAAGTAGAATAAAGAAACTAAAAGGAAAAAAGCTACAAATTTAGGAAGAAATTAAATATGAGATGAAAAAGTGAAAGTTTTGCTCTGAAAGAATTCACATCGACTTTTCAAGGTTTATACATCTTTAAAATCTGTTCCCCTGATGTTGAGGTGACAAAAAAGAGGAAAATAGTGAGGGGGGGCAGATTTTATAACTGTGCACTCACATAGTAATGTGAGTTTTAAGAGCAGATACTCAGGCTGACTGAAGTCAACAGAAATGTGCCTGAAGATGAAGTGACAAGACTAGAAAGAGGCCAGAGAAAACAAACTCCAAAACAGAACCACTAATCACAAGCTAAAAATAGAAAACAAAGTCTTTCAGTCCTATACACCCATCTTCTGAGCAGGGATAGCCCTCCACAACTCAGATCATATCTTCTTGCATATGGGCTTTGAAAACTCTTGTTTTTGATAATTCAATCCATTCACCCCACCTTTCAAATACTAGGGAATTCAAAGTTCCAGTAGCCATCGATAGACTAATCGATAGATTAAATCAATGTTCAATGGAAAGGGCTGTCAACTGCTAACCTTCCGGCAACTTTCCCTTATCAGCATCTCCCTCTCCCCAAACTCTTCATGAATCAAGAAGAATCATATCTAACACAGGTCAAGTTCGTAATGACTAAGGCTCCCGAAGACAAATTAACCAAAACGTCAGTGCCCTTGTCGATCTTTATTACCTCCCCTAGGCAGGGCAATTGCATCTCCAACATAAGAATCAGAGTAAGTTTTCGTATCTCTGGTTATTTATGCAGTGAACAAAAACATTCACCAAAAGCAAACCAGACTAAAGAAGAACATACTTGGATACAGGCAGGAAGCATGTAGGAACAAGGAAAGCCAAAGAGGAGAAAAGAGTAAAATAAACTCACTCACAGAAAGGTAAAGGTATGGGTTGGAATGCAGCTCTTGTCTGAAGGAACTGGAATCGCCTCCTTATAGCAAGGAAAACAGTAACTCGCAATATAAAATCTAACCTTTTTCTACTTTTCAAACATGCAGAAGACAACTGCAATTTTACCAGTTTATTCACTTTTCATACTTTTTCAGAAACATCTTCAGGATTTTAATATTTTTTGGATTGACCATAACAGCAACATTCAAGCTCACAAATGTGAGCTCCCTGTTCTCCCCTTCATTGGGTTAAACTAATGAGTTGGTCTGGGATTCTAGAAAAACACATTTATTTCCTTGTTCCTTCAAGAATCAGTTTGCAGGAAGTATAGTCTGTCTTCAAGGTAGAAGAGGATATGGGAACCATAAGCTTTCTGTGGTACTTTATGTTGCTTTTAAAGATACTACCAAGAACTATGCCACTGAGGGCACGTCAAACCAGTGTCCTCACACATCCACATCCCTGACTGCTCCAGGCTAGGCTGCTCAGTGATCACCAGCGTGCCACAGAGGTTTTGAAGAGGTACATTAGACACATGAAATACTTAACACAGCGATATGGGATCTTGCCATGTAGTCTTATAGGATATAATTGGTGAACTCAAAGTGCTCCAGGTAGGGCCTTCTCCATAAAAATCCACACATAGCCTTAAGGATCCTGCAACAGTTTTAATAAGCTGGTGGGATGTCTCTTGGGTCCCCTCAAGATGCAAACAAGGGTGTTCTCATGGGTTTTTCCAAGCATGATCCATGACAAAGACTTCATATGCAATAAATTTTGCCTCAGGTGCATTCAGCAGGTTCTGTAACAGGAAAACAGGTGCCTTATTGCTCCTCTTCATCACAGGGAAGAGTACTCTGTCTGTCAAGTCACTTTAGATTAACTGGGACTTTCTATTGCTATATGACTCTATACTGTCCCATACCACAGGTCCCTGACACCAGCTGATAACCCTGGATAATACAGTACGCACATAATACTGGAGGACTTTCACGGACTGCCTCTAAGCATGGTAACAATGAGCTGCCAAGAATAACAACGCTTATTATAAGCAGTATCATTCTAATCTTTTAAATGATGCTGCACAGTTAGATAGCAACCTGTGAAGTACGCCAATATGTCTCTTTCACTACCACACTAAGTACTTAATAACACAATTATATATACAAATTACAGTGTAGAAGACTTAAAATTAGATATTAATTCATTATTAAACATTTCCTTCTACAGTGACATGTCAGACGGAGAGACTAATACAACTTTTTACGATTACTCAGTTGGTTTCAACATGTAGTTGTTATTTAACAAGTATGAAAGAGGAACATAAGGGAATGAAAGCAGGTTGTAGTTAGCAGCTCCTTATAGACAACAGGATGAGAGGACAGGGATATAATGGAATGGCATGATGCTGAGGAGGCAGTCAGGTCTGAGCTGGCAATGTAGCCAGTATCAGCAGATACCTGTTAACATGGCTGGCTAGAAGAACACACAAGATTGGAAACACAGTAACTGAAGTCTAGTGTGCTATGTATTAGTACAAAGAGTGAGAATGCAGCATTTACAGATATTTTTCTCAGCCAATAATCTGGAATATCTGTGATGCACATTACAAATCCAGCATTTTAGGTATATATTTAATCATCAAAAATAAGCTTTAGCCTTCTTTTTATGAGTCCCAATACACATTAGCTTTTATCATCATGGTCTCAAAGAATCTATTTTTGGTGATTTTTTAATTCTTTCTAATCATCTTCCTAAAGCTAAGAAGTAAACTTGCATTCTGCAAAGTGTGCAAGTTATCTATTTCCTTTAAACAGAAAGGTTTCTTACTTCAAAGGAATTAAGCTGAAACCTCAAAGCCAACTACAGTATCAATACTTATATGCAAGTACAAAAATATTCAGGCAGATAACATTCAAATTCTAAATTCTGTAAGAATTCGATAGTGGATTAAAATTTTGATTATTCTAATCTGGAGATTCTTAAACAGACCTATATTTAATGTAAACTTGTGAACTTAATTTAACCAAATTTACACACTAATAGGATCTGATGATCTGACCAACTGATTAGCCATGAAATCAAAAGCATTAGATATGAAAAGTCCTAAAAAATTAGACATCTACAGGAGGACTGCATAGATGCCAATACACTGTGCTTGAAATGCTAATTGCTTAGAGGTGAAATTGCACCTGTCAAACAGTATGTCAGCCACATTACAGGCTTCTAATAGTTTTAATTAAAGGTCTTATCATTAGCCACCTTAGTTTAGACATAAAATTAAAGTTCTACTGACTACCATTAGCATTAATAAAATGTTTTACAGGCTCTATGACTCTTCTGTTCTGATTTTTTTTTTTTTAAACCATCCAGCACGTTGCTTTCATCTACAGCCACACAAACCTCCATAGCCCACACTAATAAATCCTAATAACGGAGACATTTCTATTATAATAAACTGCATACACCTTGCAAGGAAGAAAAAAGCCTTATTGCCACTGAAAAAATGGCTGGTTGGAAGAGCATGATTTACAGTAATTAGCAAGATTAAGAATCACTATTAACTGCAATTAGACAACAGATTTTTTTAAGGGGAAAAGTTACCATGCAGTCTGTCAGCAAATAAATATATGGATGATGCAGTTTCTAGTAGATGAAGTATAGCACAGGTGCCGGGCAGGCTAAGTCACAGGCCAGAATACTACTTCAAACCAACAAAAGTGTACATCATGCAGCAGCATAATCTAAATAAAATTATTTTCAGTTTTGATCAACATAACCACAACTGTACATCTTTGCAAATCCAAAACCTGCATATTTCCACTTCCACAAGGAGTGAATTTATTGCAATGAAAGCTCACGTGTTGTTTGGGTGACAAGTTCTCAAGCAAGGAAAAAATGCAAGATATTTACAAAGCAAGGCAAGAGATTTTTCAGTACCCCAAAAAGTCTTAAACTCTTTGCTTCTGGAAAACGAGTACTTCTACCCTGTTCATCAAGAGCAGCAAAAATAGTAGTAATAATAAAAAAAGTTCTTTTTTTTTGTGAGGTCATTCATTTCTATGCCATACCTTGCTCCCCTGTCTCCTTCCTTTCATTTCTCCAGACCAAGGTTCAATTAGATTTGGCTTAGACTACTTGAGTGTTTTCTAGTGCTCTCATTTGCACTTGTGATACTAAAGAAAACCAGTCAGAGCTGGACATACGTCCTTTTAAAGTCAGCTTCTTAAAGCACAGGACTAGTTAAACACAACAAATTGTGTATGTTTTCTCTCTCCTCCTTCCCAGCGAATGTAATTTCTACTCATCCGCGGTCTGGAGATGGAACTGAAGCGCACTGCATCTGGGCAGATATGCAGGAAGATGTGACACTTTTCTGGTCTTCTTCAGCATTTTTACATTGCTCTTTCTAAGAGCTATTCCCTTAAATATTCTCAAAGGTCCAAAATACCATCTGGGAGGAGCAACTGGGGTAAGAAGCAGAATGCCTTGCAACAACAGTCAGAGCTGACTATCAGCTGACAGAGACTTGTTTCCTTCTTTGAAGTAGCAGTTGTCACCAAAATAACCTGTGAAAACCTGGCTGAGTAACCAGAACCACAAAAGCTCTGAAAGAGACTGGGAAAACAGCACAGAAATTCCTCCTTAGGAGCCACAGGCTGATTTTGCCCCTGCATCAGTTCCATTTAGAAAGGGTAATAAACACTCTATTAAACAACATAAAGAGAATTCCTACAGTGAAAATTGGCCTGGTCCTCATATGGATTTAACTGACAGAGGGAATCAAAGGCCACATTCACAATTCTATCAATATAGCTCATTTTATTTCTTCAGCATAGTCAGCTCTGTTTCGAGATAAGCTTGCATAACCTGCCAGTGTTTCCTTTAAGGCTCTTGTTCATCTTGAGATGCCTAATAGGAGTATTCAGGCTTGCAGCAAAGAACAAGGCTACACACAAAAGCGCAAGAAACTTCTGAGCTTGGCAGCTTGATTTTGCCAATAGGACAAAAAAAAGTTCGTTCGAGCACTATTTTTTTTCCAGTTTGAAAAATAATAGAAGATATTTTCTGAACCAAATGTCAGAGACAAAACCTCACAGTCAGCAGGTCTAACACAAAGCTAGCAAGCAACATCAATGGGGTAGGCCTAAACTACAAATAAAGCCAATGGGAAACTGTACTACTCAGATTTATTTAAGATCAACTTAAAGGCTGTTACCAGTTTGTGAAATATACCACTTTTCTTTTTAATCTGCTCACAAGAGCCTGTCCAAATCCAGCACATTTATCTTCTGATAAATTAGGAAATCAAAAAAATAAAAAAATCAGATATTCACACTACTTTTTCAGCAAAATCTTCTTGTAACTCTTAATAGTCCAAATCATAGCTACTCATCATTAACACACTGCAGTCTGACATTAGACTATTTATCAGCTCCTGTCCTATAAGCACTATGTTTCATGCTTCCTTCACTGGAGAGAACCATACAAAATGCAGCAAGTCCTTCCTTCCACAACACAAGCCTTATAATCAACAGGTTAGTAGCAGTAATCAGCAGAAGTGGTATTTTCCTTGACGCCAATTAGAACGTTATTCTCTGTTGTTTCTGCTAAATAACTAAGATAATCTAATTCAATCATAATTCTTTATCTGAGAGTTTTAACTTGCCTTAATTGGTTTTGTATAGGGGTCTTGCTACCTACAGATGTTCTTGTCTTGTTGCGACCAAGATTAAAACAAGTAGTTCCCTGATGAATAATAACAAACATTTTGCACAGCAGTAAACAAACAGAAGTTTTCCACATCTAGCCTCCCCAATGTTATACCTGTGAATAGAGCTCAGTAATCTATTATATCTGAATTTCAGTAAAACATTCAATATGGAATTTGTAAACTCAGGAGAAAAATGGATTAGAAAGAGAACTTCAGTGTTAGGAAAGAAAAAAGCATAAAAGTTAACCCTCAGCTACGCAAAGGTTATTAACTGAGGTATTAGTCTTAGAAAAGATTATGTTTTAAGTCTTTATTGATGACTTTGGTACCAACCTAAATACGCTAATTATATTTACTAACAGAAGTCAGAAGGGTTTACTCAACAGGGAGTATCAGGCTATCACTAAAAGGAACTAGATGATCCTGAGTCACAGAATAACTCAATTTTAGCACTATGATTAGTGAGAGAAATGCAGCAGCATTTAAATGAAATATAACACGCAAGGTCATACTCTAAGGAACTAAAAAGAATTTTTGTTAAATTTCAGAAACTTAAAAGTAAAAGAAAAGCTGAGTATGTTTTTTGTAGAAGGGAAATTTGCAATGGAAAAAAAACAAGCTAAATCCTATTGTGCATCATTTTTCCAACAGACAGACAGAAACAAGAACTTTTGGATACCTTTGCTCAAAAAAGATGAATTACAACACATATCAGTATTGCAAAGAACTACCTGAATGATCAAGAAAGGGAAATGGATAATGGAATTAAAAAAAAAAATTGCTTATTTAGCCTAGCAAATTGGCTAAGTTTATTGCCAGTAAATAATATTTCTTCTCTTTTCACAATTTAAAGTTAAAAGACAAGGTTAAAAAAGAAAAAAAATAAATAAACTGACTGAATTAACATGGAGGTTGGAAAGCAAGGTTTCTAACAATCAGAAAAATTAAGCTCTGGAATAACCTTCCAGCTCTCCAGAGCAGGAAAGAACTGAACTAGTTATATGAGTAGGCTTTACTACTTTGTTTCATAAAGCATGATGCTGTTGCTTCTGAAAACCCTTTGATGACCTATGAGATTTTACGCAGTTCCGTGTTCCTGCGTATCCATAAACTGACTTGCATTAGGCTGACGCTTGCATTTACAGATGAATTTCTACTTATCACACTGCAGCCTCTTCACTCTCGTACTTTTGCTGTCTTCATACCCAAAGTATCTACAAACTAGATGGTGCATCATGGGAACTGCATGCTCTTCACATATGATCTTCCCATATGAAAATTTTTTTTCATACAAAACACACTTTCTTTTTTACAATAAAGGAATAGAAAATATTCATAGCATCACCATATTAAAAAAAAATAAGATTTTAGAGTTATGCACCAAGCACAATACCAGAGTTCAACAACATAACTCATCCTGATGTTAAGCCATGAAATATTGCCAACATTGTTCCTTTAGTGATACTTTACCATCCCAGGAGTCATTTTGGATCCGATAGCTAGAGAGTCTCACCATTTCCCTTAATCTTACCGAGTATAGCATTCTAAAACAAACATATAATCAATTAAAAATAGGCTGTTTTTCTTAAAGCAAACAGCACATGCTCATATACAAGTATGTTTTTCATCTATTACATATTGCCATAAAAAAAAAAAAAAAACCACAAGCACACACTTCATTAGTCTCAAATGCTGACGCTTTTTGGTTCTTGTAGCTCACGTGCCAATAAAAGTCATGTAGTGGAATTGTAGTTAGCAGCTACCACAGTCTCTCAGCACACCCAGCCCTGAATGGTGAGCAGAGGACAGACACGGTTGAGGAACACCAGTGACGTCTGGAGAGTCTCACGTAGCCATCCTCAATTACAGGCAGGCAAATCACTGCCTTGCAAAACCGGGACCACATGTGAGCATCAACTAGTCACCCCACACTGAACACTAACAGGCCTAGCCTTGCTGGGATTACCAGTTTCACAGCACAATAAAAGCACAGTTCCAATAGAAGTTACTTCTCTGATGCTCAGAGCACACAAAAAGCTCGTTAGGCAGCTCCAGGAATTTCATTTTCATGAAGTTTTGTGCCCCATATTGGTTACTTTTCGTTTCAGCCCTCAGACTCCAAGTTTGCAGCTTCGGCTGAGGTGCATTAGAAGACTTCAGCAGGGAAGACACCTGGCTCATCCACCCACACGGACACAGCAGCGACCCTTCCTCCTGCACCCGGCTGTCCCCGCCACGGCCAGCCGCTTCGCCGGGGGAGCGCTTCCACCCGAGCACGCCGCGGAAAGCCCCCCCGTAAGAACCGCTGCTGGAGCCGGCACGGGGAGCTCACAACTCACCCGCGCGGGTCTCCACGGGTACGCAGCCTCCTCGGGGGTGGGCAGACCCAGCCCCAGCCGCGGGGCAGCGCGCAGGCCCCCGTGAAGGCGCCCCTCGGCGGGGGCGGCAGGCGCGGAGGGGGGAGGCTCGGCCAGGGCGCCCCACGGCCGCCGGGCGGCGCCCTCCCCTTCCCTCCCCGGCCCCGCGGCTCCCCGCCCGCCTCGGGCTAACAGCCCTTCTGGCTGGGTAATTAACGACAAGGAGGGGCAGGGCCGGGGCAGGCGGCCAAGCGCTTCGGCAGAGGCGTCGAGGAACTTCCAGCCTCCGCCCCCGGAGCGCCGGGCGTGGCAAGGCACCAGCCGGGGAGAAGGCGAGTCCGGCGGGGCAGCGGGCTACGAAGCGCGATCTGCGAGGAAACCTACCTCCGCCGCGCCTCCGCCGCTCCGGGCCCCGGCTCCGAGCACGGGCCCTTCCCGCGCGCCAGCCTCAGCACAGCCGCAGGCGCGCGGCGCTCCGGTTCGAGCCGGTTCGGGCCGGCCGGAGTCGGGTCTCCGCCGGCCACGCCCCGCGCGGCGCCTGCCCCTGACCAACCCCCCTCCCCACACACACACACACACACACACAGCGGAGGAAGCGCTCAGGCACCGTGGTGCCGCCAGGAAATTCACCGCATTTAGGCCATCGCAGGTTTAAGGCCGGGCTTTCTCCAGTGTCGTTTCCGAGCGTTAAACTGCCGTGGATGAGGCGAAGCTCCCGGGTGCTCTTGGCGGCGCCGCCTTGGAAAACGACGACGACGAGCTACAAACCTGGCGTAATTACCTGAACTGTTCGTCCTCTCTCCTCCCCCCGTTAACGTGCCTGACGGGCAGAGTCACTAATTCGAGTAATTACAGTCGTGAAAGCAGGGGAACTAAGGGAGAACGCAGGAAAATGCAAGAGAAGGATTATTTATTGAAAACAAATCAGTGGTCCACGTGTGAGAAGTCTTGAATAAAATTTAGCATGTAAAACCCATTTTTGCTGTTTTGTTAAACAAGATTTTAAATACAAGTACTCCATAAAATAGAGCAACAACTTTCCCGAAAAATTTTTGAGGCATTTTCTCCTACCTCTTCATTTAATGTTCTGACTTTTGTAGGTGAATGTTTGTGTGTAAACAGTGAAGTTATTGTAACTTACTCTGTTAACAGAATCAAGACCCGAGGCTGCGACGTTTACCTCGTTTTTTTCACCATGAGCTAAATCTGTGCTCCTTGGACGTGAAAACACTTGTAGTCAGGAGAGTTTCTGAAGAACTTCTGTGACTGGTGAGTCTAAATACAACTACAAAGGTTCTTTAATTTGAAATAAATAAGCTTTGTTTCAAATGAAATCAGAGGACACAATTGTATTATCCCCACAACTTTCTCTCATAAATTCCCACAGAAAATAAATTCATAGATAGCTTTATATTTTAAATAGCGTAATATCTAATAGTTTAGATATTATGTCTCCTAGAAAGCCAGTTTTTAGAAAAATAAGTAAAAATAGTAACTGAGGGGGAAAACTATCCATACTAACACTCTAGAGAATTCCTTATGGCGCTGTACGTCCAGTGGTAGTGAAAGGCACCCCAGGATGTACTGCTCCAGGTGCGTTGTTCGGAGAGGGGTCGGCACACAAATGCGGTCCTGCTTTATGGACGCGGCTGGAAGCCCCTGAAAGGGGAAGCTCTGGGGCTCGCTCCCCCTTCACACGCTGACTCCGGGTGCCCGTCGCCCGCAAATAGCCCAGGTTAAAGCACATGTGTAAAGCACAGGTAAAAGCATCCCCTTTTTGGCCCCTAGCCCCCCTCCAGTCCCTTGCTGTTGCAAAAGGGCTTCACAATAATGTGATTCCCTTTGGTGTTTTGTTTTGTTTTGTTTTTTTACTGAAGGCTTGTTACTTTAAAATACATACATATCCGATCCCTTCTGCTTTTAAAAGACTCAGGAAGACTTGATAGACATTCTCTGTGGAGAGAAGAAAAAGAGGAAAGCAGCCTGTTAACATCGCTTACCACCTAGATAAGCTTAACATAAGCTTAACATTAGCTAACAGATTTGAACACAAATTTGCAGTGCTTGATCTCCTGCCAGGAGGCAGCTGGAGATCTGTTGACATAGCCAGTGTCTTTTTGCAGTACCTAGGTGGTCTTCTCATCACCTGTTTACAATATGAAAATCATCAGCTAGACTCTGTTCTTTAACATAAGGACCTGACAGGAGGTTGGATGTAAAAATCACAACCTTTTCCAAGAAAACGTAAATGTTACCAAGGTGGCAGGACACGCAGGTTTGGTCCTTCCCGCTGGTTACTCCACGGTGGTACTGGGCTGCGAGTTCCCCCACGATTTTACCAGTGAGCAGGATCTTAGCACAGGGCCTTCTGCAGTGAAGTCAATTTTACCTGCTACATATTCTCAGTGTGTGGCAAAAATAAACAATGCTCAGAGTGAGAGGTTAATACTTTTGAGCTCATGAGAGAGGCTTTGTTTGTGCCCAGTTAATGTTTATCAGCCAGTTTTGGAGTTGAGGATTAACAAATAAAGGGGAAGACTGTGCATGCAACAAATTAATCCCTTTCACTGTAATCCTGGCTGTTAAGTAAAAGAAGTTGAATATGCATACATTGTTACCAGTGATAAGAAATTTGTATTAATCATCTGACATCTGCTGCTATTATCTCTAAATCATTATTTCCGGCTTGTTGGTAGTGCTTGACTAGGTAAGCAATACCCACTCACATTTTTAAATGAATGTGCTCCACAATATAATAAGCATATATATTTGCATAATGAAGGTGCATGGAAAGAACTTCATTTTATCCCAATAGAACATATTTAAGAATTTACAATTGTAAATTTATCTTCCCTGCAATGGAGTTGGATGAGAGGGAATTTGGCCTGGCATTTTTGATTTTGTAGAGTCGTGCAAAATTAGATAGCTGGTTATGGGATCAGACATACATTGCAATCATCTTTACAAGAATCTGGAAAACACAATCCACTTCCTTTAGGGCTAAAACAGAACACAAACTAAAAACCCAAACCCCAAAGTTTTGCATTACTTCTGTTAACATTAATTCTACCCTTAGAAGCGCATAAACTTTGGTGACATAGTTCAAGACATCTTCTGTCAAGTTGCTACTATGCAATTTTGTCATACCTTGTCACGGTTACTCATACCAGTGAGTTGAGGCATGACTGAAAACGTGCTCCAAATTATAGTTACCAAATAACTTTGAAATTCATGCAAATAGGAAGAATGTATTTTAGAAAGTTCAGATCCAGTTCACAATTAGAATTAAAAAAAGCTTTTGCTTGGCTTCTTCATTCGTGAGTGAGTGTATAGTTACACATTAAGGGGGTGTTACTGACTCAAAGAGATGACAAGATATAATGAGTTGACATCAGAGAAATGCTGAATGAAGAGGCTAATACGAGGGTTGAGGAATTGAATGTAATTGAAAAGATGACATAGCTCAGAAAAGACTCAATCAGAATTCCTGTTATCACAATTTCATACACACATTACGGAACATCTAGGGACTATTTTTGTTACAAACTAAGCAAATGTAGGGAATTTTAATGTACAGTGCTGTGGAGATATATCCCAATACTTGCAACCATTCACAAATGTCAAAAACATCAAGAAATAAAAATATAAAGATCTTTCCTTAATATGCAGGGTATGACAATATATTATAAAATATAACAGCAACTCAAGAGGGCTTAGGTAGGGAAATACTTTATTTGTAATAGCCCTGTTTCAGTATCATGCAAGATGGATTCTAATGTCCTACCTATGAGCATACTAAGAGTTGTGGGAAGGCTGAGTGGTTATATAAGAACAGAAAAAGCATGTTTAAAACAAACAATAACAAACTTTTGTAAGCATAATTTTGAACCTATTATCTGGGTCTTTTGGGGGGGGGGCAGGGTTTAAGCAGCTGAACACTTTATAAAAAGCAAGGAAAAATGCAAGATTTTGTCTATAAGCCATGGTCCAATCAAAGAATCATTTCAATGTATGAGATATCTATACTGGCCACAAATGTGGTTCGAAAGTCACCTGGGATGCGGCAGACCCAATGTGAAAATCCCTGTGGTGACTCTAGCAATTATAGTGTCACATAAAAGGTGACCTTTCTCTAACTCAGGGAATTTGTCTTTTAGAAGAAGATTTCTGAGGTAGAGGAGAAAGTATTTTGTTTTTTTCCTGTGTCCTTAAGACTGGATTTCACCATCTACTACAAAGGCAGAGCAACAGTACATTCTTCTTATTAATCTGAGACTTTCAGATGCCTAGAATAAAATAAAAGGCTTCTTTCACAGAAACATACTACATTTTGTAAATTAATGCTGTATAGCAGTCTCAATTAGCATTTTCAATATTTATCTAAATAAAAAAGTGAGAGCTACTGACTGAAGACTACAATTTCCTACAATAATGAGCAGTGCAACTTGTGACAAGCAAAACCTTTCCATTTGCTATTCAGAACCTTCAAAGGAATTAATGTTTTATTTATTTTTAAATAAAACAGGCTGAAATCCTTAGTGTTATTCTTAATAACAAGGAATAAACATCTTGTCACTAATCAGTGTTCAGCAGCTTGCCTTTGTGCACATTACACACTAAATTCCTGCTATTACTGTAATAGCACATATGTTCTACAGTATCGCTGGCTAACACTTAAATACAAATCACTCATTGTTCTTTTCCAGTCTCAGATTTTAAATATTTTTAAAATGAAGGTTTATTAATTAAAAAGCAACAGAAATTTACTCCTATAACATTACTGCAAATCATTGAATATTCTACAATATTTAACGACAGATAAAAAGCAAAAGAGGAATTTAGTACTCAAAATGCTTAGACAAGGAGCCTGCTTGGTGCCTGTGGCAGCACTCTGATGCTGATACACTGGAACCTCTTAGCATTCTCTAGCATTTGCCAGTTGCTTACACCTGGTAGCTACTCTTGCAGCAAACGAAGGGAGTTAAGCCATACATATTTTAGTAACATATATAAATATATATATCCCGCTGCATTAGGATTATGAAAGTCATTAATCTTTAAAATGTATTTATATTCATTTGCTTTTCTGCTAATCCAGTTTACTGATGAGAATTTAAATAAATTCTGAATTAGGTCAAAAGCTGAAAAGCAGATACAATCGCCTCTGCTGAGTTGAGGTAGCAGAACATATGCGCATTCCCAACTTGTTGCAATACAGTGTAAAACTCTTCTCCAAAGGGAAGGCAGGAAATGGTTCAAAGACAATTTTACTTAGCCTGTACGATACAATTCACATGGTACATAATGCAAAGAGAATCAAAGGCTCAAAGCCTCAAAAGTTGTTTGGGTACTTACTATTTTAAATTAGAATCAATAACAGAGATCTGGGCCTAAGTGATGCAGCCAAGTTCAGTGCAGAACATTCATAGGAAAGCTTGTCTCTCCTAAATCCAAGGCTGACATCCTGCAAGCAGGGCCACCCTTTCTTTTCATGCTCTGTACAAGTCTGACAACACAGGATCTTCTTCTGTTCAGATGTACCCCATCATGCCTGCTAAATCAGAATGTATTTTTTTGTTTGTGCCAGTTGTAAATATTAGCATTGATTTTTCCACAAAGAATTTTATGCAAGTGAAATGTAGCTATAGACCTATACATACAAATAGATTTACTTTCAGACAAGCAAAGACTGGCCTAAATGACATCGAGGTCTCACTATAGAGCTCTATCTGTATTTTTTTCAGAGCTACTTTTCTTCTCAAAGAGTCTGAAATTGTATTTGGTGTTAGGCTAATAAATATAACATTCAGCAAAAGTTCAATCCTACTCAGATCTTATTCCTACTTTCAGGATACAGGATTTTACATTTGCCACAGGAGTTTTCAGTTTATAAAGTCCAAATTAACATCCTAGTATGTAAAAGCTTGAAATTGTAACCTGAAACAAATTCAAGTCATTGGAAGCACAATAATTTTTAATTAAACACCTTTCTCTACAGCTGTGTATACTGTAGTCACAGCTTAGCTTGTTAATTATGTTGTGCAAGAACTACTACATTGTACTCTTAGTGAATGATTTATTAACTTCAGCAAGACAGTTTTCTCTGTAGTACTGGGATACCAAGGACAAAAGAGATAATTACAGTGCCCAAAGCACTTTAACTTCATTTATAGTCTGTACAAGCACAATCACATTGCCCTAAATCACAGCTTTGTTAGTTATTTTTCAGCAACATTTTCACTGTAAGATGTTCAACGTGATACCTCACTTACAGCTACTGCAGGGTAGGACCCTGATATAACAGATTCTCTCTGAAAAGGGGGTATACCATACATTTATGAACTTGCTATTACAGAATAATTCATTGCCTTTTCTAGCTCAAACACCAGTACTCATTACTGAATGTTTCCTCTTATTATGATTTTAGGGTTCTAGTATAAACTCCTCTTAAGAACATTGTTCAATTCTGTATGCTATTAAACTGGCAATGCTCCCTAATCTTCAGATGTCACTTTACTCTTTTTAGCTCTGAAACATCTTGACATGACTGAAGTGAATATACAATAGTACCTTCTGAGTAACTTGCATCTATTTAAATTTCTGTGTCTCCATTTCCCTGGGTGATTCATTTTACTGTCTGGCACCTTTCCTAAACTAATAGATAAAACATTAATATGCTTCGGGATAAAAGGTCCAATAGCAGTATCTGTTAGGAATAATATATATTCATATTTTAATTTTTGTATGGGCATCTGTGAGTTATGGTTGCCTGTGAAAGTAATTCTTGTTTGTGCCTGGGTGTATGTACATCACTTGCCTTCAGTCTGTATCTCTTCAAAATTGATATGAAAAGACAAAAGTAAAAGATTTAACAGAAAAATGAAAGTTGTAACTTTAAGTCAAAAGTGTGAACCAAAGCATAAACATTGTCAAACACATTAGAGTTACTGTAATTTGCCTCTTTCCAAGACTTCTGACATAAATCAGATGAAATTACACTGTGCGTGAGACTTTGGCATAACAAAGGGATCCTTTTACTCCTTAAGTAACTTCAAGCCTGAGTCTAAAAGACTTCTATCACTATATCCAATCTTTCCACAGAGCAGTGGTGGTTGAATGAGCATGGTAGTTGGTTCAGCAAGTTCCCCAATTATTTATAATATCTTATACCGGTTAACCATACTGTGTTAGGTACATACAATTATAGAACTGGAGAGATGGGCCCTGTGCTTACTATTACTTTTTTTTTTTCTCTCTCCCTCTCTCAGAAATTCCCCTTTTCTTCCCCTGATTTCACAGAGCTAACTCTTCTTTGCCCCTAGTGCTTCCCAGGCTTTCTCTGCATAGTCTCAATATCTTCACTTAAGATTCAATTTTTTAAAATGTTCTTAGGAAGGTAAAGAACTTGACTGAAAACAATTATGCTTACATTTGTATCCTACAATATACTATGGAGTCGTCAGGTGGAGCAGACAAAAGAATAAGACTTCTTCATGTTAGACAGGAAAAATGATGAAAACAAATAGCATCGTGGCTGACAACGCTGAGCTTATGAATAGCCTCTTTGACCTCTTGCTTCAGAACACAGAGATTTTCTCAAACAGTTTCTTGGTGTCTTGAGGCTGTCCTGTAAAATTAAATATTGATTCATGACAAAATATTATCTGGGTTTCTGAAGGGGGGAAATGAATATGCATTTTTCTAAGGGCACATACTTTTAAATACCAGGCTGATTTTAATGGTCTGCAGATAAGCAGAACGACCATTCAACAGCTAATACAATGTTTACACAAACAGTGCATGTATTAAGATATTCTGTTTACCATCACCTCCACCAACCCTCTTTGTTTATTCATCGAAAGTCGTCATTTGGGAGGGCTTTAATCTGGCACCACTCTGCCCTGGATTCAGCAGGGTGCTTTTCCGCAACATCTAACATGCTGTAGGGAATTTAATTGGACATAAGTAGCATATTTGTTTCTAGAGAATGTAATTGGTTGCTTGGCTGTGTAAATCACTCTGGACGTAATAAACATCTGGAGAAGTGTTGAAAACTGGTAAAATGAAAGAAATAGGTGTGAAGCATAGAGGGAAAAAGAGAGCAAATTTGCTGAGCTTAAAAGAAGGCTGCTTCCATAGGGCATGCCTTTTTTGCCAGTGAAGCTATATTCACAATTAAAACATAAGAGCATAGTAAAGTATGAATTTTATTCAAATTAGTCAGAATGAAAATGTATCCACTTGTGTTTATCTATTAGATTTTCAAAATATATCACAACATACCATTAACCTCCTATTTTGTCTTTGTTTTCTCCAAATCAGAGTTTTTCATAATTTCTTGTTCAAGGCTGTGAAAAAAAAAAATCTTCTGATATAGGCTTCCAACTATAGAAAACAGAAAGAAAATAACTCAACTGTAATGCAGCCTTTTTTTCCCTTGGAATTCCACACTATGTTAAAAAGAAATAAGGTAATTAATTCAGTTGCCATGGCATTTACCTTACTTTCCACAGCTTATTTTAACACTAAGTACTGATGAGTTTACAGAAGGATTTTCATTTTATATCCAGTATTTCTAAGTATGTTTAGATGACCCAGCCATGCTACCTACTGTGTAATAGTTGACCAAAGGCAAACTGAACCACAAAAGTAGAAAGCAGAAGCAAAAGAGCATTTTGGAAAATAGTGAACTTTATTAGCTGCTTGGGGGGGGGGGGGAAATCAGTGATAATCCTTCAAATACTGTGGAACCATGTCGCTTGATAACGGCTGACAATCTGGTTCGTAAGCTTCTTGTTAATAAAGGACCTAATGGTTGTGTACTGCTCTTGAAATTCACATCTGTACTTCCACTGTGTTTTGCTGGCCCTTAATTTATTTTCAAGTGTGAACCCCGTCATATGTAGCTATATTACAATGTTACTTGGGAGTAGCAAATTGGTTCTATTAATCTTATTTACTATAGCTATTTTGAATTTGAGATCATAAGAATTGTACTGTATTAGAACAGGTCACCTTGATCTAATCAATACTAATCAACTACCAGACTTTTTGAAAACAAAATGGCTTACTATATTGTCTTACTGAAGTCTTATTGTTTTGGCTTGCATGTATCTTTGTTTTCTTGCTTTACCAATAGGATAAGAATCTGGAAAGCCAGGTAGTCTGTATCTATATATGCATATTAAATTCAAACTCATCAAGTACAAAACAAAAGAAAATAACATGTTACATTGGCAAAGATGGCTGAATAATTAGTTTATAGTTTAACAGATGATATTAAAGTTCATATTAATGAGAAACAGAACTTTTGCTACCTCCATGTTGCATTGCGCAAGCAAAGCTGTCCGTATAATTACATTTTTTCCTCCTCATCAAACTCCAATCTGTTTTTTCCCCTTTATTATTTATAGTTGGCATTAAATTGGGACTGAACAGAACTTCAAGGTAATGGTTACCAATATTATTCAGTAGACACAATAGAAAGCAAAAGTACTGAAAGAATAAATCCCATTCTGTGAGATCTTGTAGCCAGTATTTACTGTTCAAGGTCTTTGTTCTTTCATCCACTCAAAAAATAAAATTCCCCCGAGCCCTTCCTAAATTTTCCTCTATAGCTTTCTTTCACATAAGCAGTTTTAATGTCTAGACACCTCTGCAGAAACCGCCTGCTTAATTGTGTAAGTTGCGTTTAGAATGACAGATTCCTGGCTTTCTGACCAAGGATTATTAAGAATGTCTCCAGGAAAGCAAAACCAATAGAAAACAATTTTTAAAATAACTTGGCTGATTCCCTCCCTCTCCCCTTGCCTCCTTCCCTGTAAGGGAATGAGTAACCCTTTTCTTCCAAACACAGTTGGCTAATAATTCATCTTGTGGCAGAGGTCTGAGCTCAGGTCCTGCTCTCAGAGGCTGCTCAGGTCTGAGGGACGCACAGACGGCCCTCATGCAGCCTCTGCTGCGGTGCTGACCCTTACAGCCAACCCAAGGTTTGATTTCCAAGGCAATGAAAGCAGTAAAAGTGACTGTAAGAATCACAGAGGCTTTTGCAGCTCTCAATAAATCCCTGAACCCCTTAGAGACAGAGTGTTGCCAGTAGTTCATAGTGCTGAATCAAGTGTATCTCGATACTGTATGAATGATGATCTTGTATGATACCAAATGTTCAGAGACCAGAATTCCCATCCCTTCCCTCTCCCCCACCCAAATGCTGATCTAGAAGAGGATTCTGCCGCACAGGCAAGTTGTCAGCAGATTTGAACTGCTTCATACCAAGAGGTGAGACGTATTCCGAAGACAGTGTTTATTTAAAAAGCCTCAGTCTGAGCAACTTCCTCTCTTAAAACCAAATGGTGTTTCAGTAAAATCAAAACCCATATTGCTACTCTTAGTTTTTCAGTTGGCATGTTCCAAGTCACCACTGTATTAATATGCCACATGCCATTAGGACAGACGTATACGGTTATACCATTTTAAGTTTTATTCCATATCACAAAACATACATTGTCACTGTTCTTCCCACATTAATGCTATGATACATTGATGCTTCCTGTCCTCTGATAAAGTATTTGCTTAGTTGACGTACAGGCTTGCTAAGAGAGAAGTAGTATGTTTCATAAGAACACAAGAGGCAGGTATTTACTTTTTCCCCCGTTTCTGTACTGAGGCTCAAGACACTGTGATTTGCTAATTTTCAGATGAGCATTTGAATTGGTCCTCGTACTCCATTTTTTACTGTATTACACAACTCAAGTCTGTAAGAGATTTTGACATCAACTCACATTATTTTATAGCCAAGTAAAATGCTACGCAACTGAAACAGGCTATGATTATAGAAAAATGCAAAGCTAATTTAGAAATTCTCTTGCTACATAATAAATGAAAGCTATGCCAGAAAGGTCAAAATGAGTGAGCTCTTAAAATGGACATGTTGTTATGGGAGAAAAAAGTGGGCATGAGAAAATAGAGTCCCAAAAGTTCTGACAGATTAATTTGCTTCTACAGTGGCAACTTTCCTTGACACAATCCTACAGTAAAAATGCAAAAGAGGCACAACCATGGCAACTGGCCCCAAAATACAGAAAAGTGATGTTTGTTTTTCATTAATAAACCTGCAAGAAGTGTAATAAACTAAAGAATACAGCAGACTAACTTACTTGTCGATAGCCAATTATGTTTTCAATACCTTGTTATAGTTACCTGTTCTTGAACAAACAGGATATATCTCAACTGTATTTAAACTCCAGAATAGCTGAATTCACTTCTGAAATATCCAAACCAATCGAACCAACAACCTCTCAGACAGACAGTAGCTTTTAGTTGATAGATATGATTCTCCCTTGACTGACTGACATGCTTCAACTGCCACATTACCTTTATTCAAAGTGCATTCATTCCATCATTAAAAGAACAAAGCTAATTACCCTATACACATCCACTATTTAAATGTAAGGAACTTTGTACTATCTACAGATTAGCCTTTTAACATTTTGTTTTAGTTCTGAGGGAAAAAAGAAATAAAAGCCTGTGACAATTTGTAGAGAAACTCAATTAGATGTTGACTGAAATCTGATTCTGTAATGCAAATGCTTTCACAATATCCTTGGTTTTCACCAGTCTTGATGCATTACTCTTATTCACTGCAGATTCCCTAAAGGGAATTGTTGCCTTATTTTACAAATTATGATACAGTAATTGGTAAATCTGATATTACAAAGAGGAAATACAAATTATACCAGAAAGATATCAGCACAGAAATATTCAAACATTCTCCAAGAGTGATTTTTACATAGAACACTAAATGTGTTTCTGGAACATCATTTTTAGATTGTTTATAGCTATGTAATCTTTTACTTACTCCATTTGTTTGGTCTTCTCTGGTCATATTGCATCTCTAGTTAGGGCATGTCTCTCATCTTCATGGTCCTTTGTTTCTTCTCTTCAATATAGCTGAGACTGTTTGGGCCAATACTAGTTAACCAACATGTTAGGAGTTTATCTTGCAGGACTTGTGTTTGAACAACAAGTGTTTAGAAATCACGAGACTGGCTGAAGAATCACAAACAGTAAATATATGTTGTGTTCAGGACATTTAATTTTGATTTTTTTTAAACATCCCCACCCTCACTGCCTTTGTCACTGTGGACATGCGCCTGTGTGCATGTGTCTACCAGTTACAATGTTCTCCAGATTTCCTGGAAAAAGGTGACTAGTCCCTTGCTGACTGCTTGACAATGTGGAGTTCCCAGCTTCTTGCCTAACTCAAATTCAGAATGAGGAATGAAGAGCCCTTTCTGTTCTTCTGTGTGCTCCCGTTTCCCTACAGCAGTTCTCCCCTGCCTTTCCACATCAACAAAATTAGGACTATTTTCCTCCTCCACGCTCCTTTTCCAAAATGTGTGATTTCAAACTTAGAGAGAAAAATGAGCTACTTCTCCAGGAAAGGAGCGGGGAGGCGGGAAGAGAGATGTTTTGACCTGCGATGCTTCTCCTGCTCCCAGCTCCTCGCTGTGGGGAAGTCACACAGTGGGGCTCCCCCCTCTCTCACACTCCTCTTACTGGTGTAGGGTTTAGCTCCCATACAGATTTGAAATCAGCAAGTTTATATTCATTCTCATATAATTATGCACTAGTTTTCAATCAAACCGAGCAAACTGCGGTTGATGCTCTGTGTGGCTGTCACTGAAGAATAGTTTGAATTGTTTTGCCTTTTTAGTGGAATAATCATTTTCTTCAAACTTGTAAGGGAAAGGGTGTCAAGGAGACATGGGAAAGAATGGATGTGGGAGCTGGGAGAATGGGCAGAGTTAATTACATAGAGTTTGACAGTAGAGAAGAAAATTTTGCGCTTTTCAAAAAGAAAAGAACAGAAGATCGAGAGCAAGGAAAATTGTTAATTTCTTTGAGTTGTTTAAATAGTTTGTCAACCTCTTATTGTAGCTCAGTGTGTTAGAAAGAAATAGGAAACAATCAAAGCAGCAGCATGCAAATATCAAGATTACCATATTTCTGTATTTTTATTAGTTTGAGGTTTTTGGAATGATTGTGCTATATGGTTCTGAGTTCTTGTGTTAAAGCATAATAAACTGACAAAATCCACAGCCAGCTTAGCTGGCATTGCTACTTTACCGTCTCTGTACATCCCCCTTTTGCTCAGTAAGAGAGGCAGGGTTTATATATATAGCAATATATACGGCAATTTACAGCTCTAAAACTACATAGTATTAACTACAGCTTTAAAACTGCAAGGTATTAACCTGCTTATGAATCCAGCTACCATACCTGAAATACAATGATAAGGCAAATGAAATAGGCAGCTTAGTTGTGTTCAGTGATGAGCACCTGGTTTTTCATTTCTCTCAGTGGAAGCTGACAGCCTTCAGTACACTTCCAAAATGACACACATGGAAACAGGCATCTGATCATAAAATACACCTTTACAGGAAATGATGATGATGATTTCCAAAATTCTGATGATTTAAGATTAATTCAAATGCCAGTTATTTTTTTTTCTTTTGTGTACAGCTCAAAGCCTGAAAAATACACATATTTTTGTTTGTTTTAAAATCCCAGGGATTAAAGCAGAAGAAATCTTTCCTCTTCCAGTAGTGATCTCTGTTATTCAACTGCTTGCTGAGCAGCTGCTAACATTCTGGAAGAATATCATGAGATTTATTTTTCATATATAAGAATTACTTGGCATGATCTGTGCTCCAAATTTTGAATGCTTTCTTCATAGATGAGTAATAATTTTTTTGAAGGAAGGGGGAAAATGTTCCTTACCTTCTGAAAGTTTCTAAATGTTTCCCAGAAAGAGCAGCACTGAAATATTGTGTCACTGAATACCCCCACAAACTTTATTATGTATGATTCTCTTCATAACAGGCTAAATTTAGGGAAAAAGATACTGATACAGAGTTCCTCAAGGTCAGAAAAAGAACTCCTCTGACATTTACTAAAAATGCAGTATGTAAGCAGTGTGGGAGTGATTAATTTTTAAGAGTGTTACTTTAAAAAGTCATTAAAAAGGCTTCTGAAACTTGACAGTTTTCTTCTTGTAGAGAGAGATAAAAATCAAAAAGGCTGAAGTGCAGGGTGAGTTAGGGCAAGCAAAGGTTCTGCCAATCCATCAGAAGTGGAAGACAAAGGAATTCTGGATCCCTAACGCAAAAGGAGGGAAAATAATGCCGCGATAGCACAAAGCGTAGCCAGGCCCAGGCCTAACCTGCTTCTGCTTTACACACAAGGTTACCTGTGACCAAATATTTACTGCATGAACTTCAGCAGTGCAATGATTACAGGCCTATGGAAGGGAAATACAGATCAAGGAACACTTAGGTAAATTAAAAGCATTCAACTCATGGCAAAATTCCTCTTGGAGAACCTGCAAGCCGTCAGGAAGTATCCTTAAAATCTTGTGGCATGGATGAGAACCCACAAAACAGAGGAAGAGCATTGGTAGTAAGATGACCAGGGAAAACTGTAGACAAGTCATGCTAACTTTGATACACAGAAAAATACTAGTAGGAATAATTAAAAATACCTATCACATGATTCAGAAAACAAAATAAAACAAAAAAGTCAGAATTGACTTGTGGTCAAGGATAAAGCAAATAAAACCAATCCAATGTTTAGTACACTTGTAAAATCTAGGGGGTGGTATCACACTGAAAAAGGACATGAGCTGAACTCGAAATTGTAGAGGTTTTCCAAAGCCGAAAGAATGAAACGTAGTAAAAATGAAATTCAGTAAAGGTAGGTGCCAAATAGTATACTGGGATGAAGAAATGAAAAACAAAACAAGGCACACCCAGATAAGCACCCAGAGAAGTTACAGAAAAGTGACTCAAATTCACTTTGTGAATACAAAGCATTTCCAGAAAATACAAATCTTACCATCATCACAAGCAAGACTCCTGCCTGACAGTGACAGGCCCCAGTTACAGTTTTGCATCCAGTTGATGGTACCAGTTTCTGCAGCAGCCCCGTGTGGCTGGATTCCTAGCGTCCTTCTGGTCCCAAGGCACTCTGCGGGAGGAAATGAACTGGCCTCTTATGTCATATATAAGATATATGAAAGAGAGAGCGCAAGAAGTTTGGAGTGCTAAAATAATCACAGTTAACTCTCATAGCCACAGGATTTTATAGCTGCTGCTTTTGGCTATTCACTTAGCATATTTCTGCAGAGTAACTTAAGTCAGAGTTAAATCAAGGAGAGAAAAAAATAACTGTTTCTAAGCTTCTGCTGAGATATATCTAAGTGGGTGCAAATACTATTATTCTCTTTCAAATGAGATATAGTTTCCCCATATACAGATGGAATTTTCAATTTAAAACAGATAGCTGATACACTCCGTGAAGCATTTGGTCTTCATCATACTCTATTACTTTGCTGGAAGATAATCTGTAAGAATTTTCTGGAGTTTTCTTTGGAGATCTCCTAACAGCATTTTCTTATGAGATTTCATTTGAGGAGCAGCATTTGGTCCAGAGGTAAGCTGTCTTCTAGCTCTGCTATTTAAGGAAAGAGCCAGTCAGCCTTTAAATTTCAGAAAATGCAGAAGTATCTCCATTTGTGGGGATAACTGCTAGGATACCAGTATTATAAATTCTGTGCAAGCATCATCTACTTTTAAATACTCTAATGCCAAATAATTACAGTAGAGGGTAATTGAGTAACATCTGCAGTTTGGAGTGTCAGACAACTGATAGTAAATCTTTACTGTGTATAAACAGTGTTTATCCTTTTTTTACTATATGTATGTTTTACTGTAATATCACTGTGCAATCTTAAGTACACTACTGTTAAGAGCAAATGTATAATAAGCAGTAAACTTTAGAAAGGAAACAATATATGGATAAACAAACCTCTGCGTGCACAGTTTTCGTCTTGTTTTAAGTCAACTAATACTAAAAGTAAGAACAAATCTTGTTGAAAGAAACACCAGTAGTTAGAAGTTAGTCAAGAAATAAGTCAACAGTATTCACTCACATTTTCATTTATCTTTCATCAAAATGCAAAAAGTTCAGGTGGAAACAAAATTAATATTTCAACTGTATTTTTTACTTGGCAAAACCACTGTTTTCCAAATTTAAAAGATTTGAACATATTTTGCACATTGACAATACGTGATAGAATTCTACAACTGGAAAATTTCAAATGATCTCATGTAATTTCTCAGTGAGAATTTGTTATGCAACTAAAAATTAATCTCCTTAATTGCAGACATCAGAAGATATTTTTTAGTATACATAAATGAGAGTTGCAGTTAGTTTTTTTAATTAGACAGCAGAAAAACTCCAAAGAAATAATTGCTAGTTATAAAGCTACAAAACCATAACTATTGGATACTGTGCTTTACAGTATTTGCATCAAAGAATGTATGGTTATTATTCACAAGTAACAGATGTAATCAGAGTGATGAATATACCACAAACACCAGGAAACCAAGCAGTAGAGGTACAGTACTACCTCTAGTAGTGGTAGTAAACAGTTTAAAAAGAACAACTTTAAGAACAGAATAGTTTTCTTTATTCTGCTGAAATTGCTCAATTTGTGTTTAAGAAACATATATCTTGAAATACTGCTTTGCAAGCTAAGCAAATAGTAATGTGTGTTTCATCAAGACTAGCTTGATTTAAGTTTGTATGTTGAAGACACCAAAAGTGTGGAAGGCACTTAGACATACTTATATCTTGTTTCTGGCCCAATAGTAAGTATGACCAGCTATCCCAGGACAAGAGGCAAATGAAGAAAAAGCACAGAAATGAAAGCCCGGAAAACTTTGAGCGGACAAAAAGTAAGCATGGAAAGACTATTTGAAATTAATTTTCAATGGAAAAATTAGCTAGAGAGGTTTAAGGTCCAAGGAAAAAAGTCACGCAGATGAAGACATTATGGGTTCTTTCTTCAGCACCAGCCTTTAAGAAAAAGGGAAAGATAAAACAGACTTCACATTATCAGGGAGAGATTAAGGACAAGAAATGGTTGCAAATTTTTCAACCAAGTATTTTCATTTAAAAAGATGATATGCTGAAACTGAAACTGTTCCTGTGAAAGGCTGATATAGAAAAGTTTCTGAACCAATAAAATATGAATCTGAAAAATGCTCTTTATTTTGAAATTTAAGGAAAAAAGTTAAAATTCAAACTTGATACAAACTGAAGTGCTTTTAAATCACTGGAAAGTGGAATATACTACTTTTAAGAAAAGCAACAAGAATGACACGAAAATGTTTACCTCATTCAGGACAGGAAAGTTTTTGAAGTATTTTGCAGGACAGGAAAACCATTTCACTCACAGTTTCCTGAGGGAACCTAAAATAAAACTGGAGATTCAATTTATAAAGCAAAAAAAGAATCCATTGTAATATTACCTTTGGCTATGAAAGATATAAATGAAAATAAGTTTGTATTCAGAACAGTAGCATTCAAGCATTCTTCCCCATTTTATGACTGACACAAAGTGCTTCATTACTTTTCTCCTGCCGTTCTAAGCCTTATGCTGCCAGGGGTCAGTAATAGTTAAATGTCAAGGTACAAAATAGAAAGTATGGAATATGAAATACTATGATAAATTAAAAACCTGTCAGGCTGCAAAACTCATAGAAAGTGATGTAGGCACTGGGAGATAGTAGAGTTTATGGAACTATGGATAAAGCTAATATTCTGTCTAAAGAGAACAGTTGGACATGACAAACTATCTAGCTTTAGCATCAGCTTAGACTACATTTGTATTGAAACATTGAGAAAGCGATGAGAGATTTTACTATAGTTATTTTGAAGAATGACAAGGTATCACAGCAGATATTCATATAGGCAGAGGATGGAAGAGAGTTATCACAGTAATATTTTGAGAAATTTCAAAAACGTCATTACCATCAGGAACCCAAATGGAACTGCTAAACGACTGAGTGTGGAAAATGACTATAAAAAGAAACAAAGAGGATTGTGCAAGAAGGTCAAGCACCTTTTCCTTAGATGGTTTAAAAAACAGCATTTTAATTCTATCCTGTTTTGAAAGCGTGCTAAATTAATATAGGATGAGCCAGGACATTTACATGGTGAAAGCAAAGTCAAGTCTTGCTAATCCAATTTACCTGCAAGCAAAGGTCCCTAGAGATATTGCCAGTCTTTAGTATTATGAATTCAGGAAGGTCCTTTTAACTCCCTTTTATTTATCTTATTCTATACTTTCTAAATAGGTACGGGAGATGGCCAACCTGTTTTAATTCAAACCTTATTCAGACTCTTAAACCTGGTGTTTCAGCTAAACAGCAAAAGAAAGCCGTACCACACACTAGCAGTTTGTTAGCCTACCTGTTACTTAATATTTGAGGAAGCAGATCATCTTTGAAGAAATCCTCATCTATAAGGAACTGCTACGCAAGGTTCAAAATATTGACCAAATGTAAAGTAGAAACTCTGTGAAATTCCCACAGTCACGCAGGCAAATTCAGAAGCACTGTAATTACATACCAGCTGCAAAAAGCACGGAGGATAGACATGAACGGCAACAGCAATAGATGAAAAAAATTTAAATCAAAGGAAATCGTGTTTCCAGCTTATCAGCTTTTCTGCTTTCTTTAAACTACTTTAAATTCTGATAACAATTCTATTGTAATCTTTGTTACATTGAGAGAATCCTGGAGTCATTTCTCTGAACTCTAGCCTAACTCATGCCATCCAATCTCAGTATTCGATTCAAATGTCTCATGGCAGATTTTACTGCTACACCATGTACTTTGGCACCTGTTTGAATGTTGTTACATATAAATTATCTTTTTGACTCTGACCTGGTAATTTTACTTGGCTTGCTTTTTCATTTTTGTTTGCCCTCGTTCTGTGGTATCTACTAGATCAGTATGCTAGTAACATTTTCTGTCATACTAGAGATTAGCTGTAAAAAGAAGAGCAACAGTTCTTTGCTGTTGTACAAATTCATCATTTACTGGTAGCACGTTTGACATTACAAAAGAGATAATATGACTTCTGAGAAATGGTAATGAAATGCGGCGTGGAAATGTTATACAGAATCCTAATTTTACCATGCTAAATAGAGACAAAAATGCAAGCAAAGAGGGGGAAAGAATAGTTAACCAAATGACCATTTCAGTTTCTGAATACTGATGCATAGAATAAAATAATAAATGTTCTTTTGAGGATCTGATTTGAACAAATAATACATATCAGAAAGGAAACAGAAGACCAAAACCACAACCAGTTATTCAGTTGCTAGTGTTTTCAGTGGAGTGACTTGAGTACTTTTTATTAATATACAGGGTTGATGAAGATTAAAAGCGGAACCTATTGTGCAACTCCTCCACTGATCTGAATTACACAAGGTCTCTGCTCTAATAACAGCGTCTGCCCAGCAGGGTGGACACTGTCGCCTTGGGGATGAATTCTTGCCAGGGGAAATGTCACAATGTTTCTTTTGGGGGAAACTTGTGCAGGTTTCAATTACATCTCCTAGAGACTGACACCCCCTGGCCTCTTAAAAACTGGCTCACAGGCTTGCTTTTGACAGGTTTCTAGGTGCAATTCAAGGGAACTAAGTTCATAAGCACTTGGGACCTGGTTGCCTGCTAATCCCTCTGTAGAGAACTCGATGGAGACACTCACAGTGAGCCAGCCTGGAGACTAGGCAGGGCCAGCAGCCCTTTCAAGTGTTTTCAAGCAGTTTCCTTTCAAGTGTTTGTGTAGGAGGGCATGGCGACAGGTTATTCCATTTGTTGTGCGAGAGGAGTGTCAATATTTGCAGCATAAGCATATTTTATACAGTAAAAAAGCTGCCATTCTCCATGAGATGCGGCTATGACAGCCCTTGTCTGCATCTTTGCTGCTCAGCTCACAGTTGTTTGCTGTGGGATTTAGGGAACATGCTCTTCAGATATTTTCATAACTTCTTCTGTTTGTTTGCCACTAACTCCGTCTTTCATACTGCAGAGAGGAGCAAGGGACACCAGAAACAGCGGGAAGTCCATTGTGGGAGAACGTGCGAGACGGCCGTCCCCAGACACGAGCCGTACGCACATACAGAGAGCTGCCTTTGGGGAGGGATCCTGGGAAGAGCTGGCTGTGCTGAAACTGATACAGCTAGCAGTGACGCTTAAAAGAAACAGTACCTTAAGAATCATGGGTTTTTCCTTTTTAAAACAACAGATTTGAGGTATTTGGTTTGTCTTCTTGGTTAAGATTTTATGGTAAAACTAAGCACCTCTTCAAGTTTTTCTTCACAATAAAGTCTAGAAACTACTTTTTTATTAGATGGAAGACAAAATTCTCTGATTAACCAAATTCCAAAAACTGCGACACAAAGGGAAAAAAAAAAAATCTAGTTTGTATTTTTTCCCCGGTTGACATGAAGATATAATCACCATTTACAGAAAAAGCCATTCAGATCAGTTCAGAAGGAAGCAAATTCAATCAAGGGAAGTTAATTTTTCTATTTGAATGAAGGTTAAGAGAGACTTATATTTGAGTAATCTAACAAACATGTATTTTATGAACATGATACATTCAGCACTAGTATTAGAAT
Organism: Apteryx mantelli; assembly: GCF_036417845.1. Classification (NCBI taxonomy): domain Eukaryota; kingdom Metazoa; phylum Chordata; class Aves; order Apterygiformes; family Apterygidae; genus Apteryx; species Apteryx mantelli. The sequence goes on along the minus strand of NC_089989.1, from coordinate 26,874,535 downwards.
AATGAATAAAACATTCTTAAAATGAGAAAGCTTTGTGAAAAACATTGCAACATATGCAGATCTTAGGTAAGAAAGGCGAATGACAGTGCTATATTTGTCTTTTTCAGTCTTAAGCAATCTAAACAAATAGCTATTTAAAGGAAACTTAAGGAAAAATGTCACTTTCACCCATACATGACTTGAATTCCATGAATGAGTATGCCTATTATAGCATGCACAAAGCAATAAGGCTTACATAAATGCCCTACATCATCCAAGTAGTCACTTTCTGATCTTCAAAATCCAACAGAATTATTTATAGCTTTGTATGAAATATTCATGGAAAAGTGTCCATTGCCTGAAATTCCTGCTAAAGTGTAATTTAAATTGGTTTTTGCATTTCTTGCTATCATATTAATTTAGGTCAGGCAAGACCCAATAATATCATTTGTTTAAAAAAATACTGTGATGGGTTTTGTAAAGTCAGTAGCCTTGCTGTAGGTATTTTATGAAGAGGCGGATACACAATGGGCCCGATCCAAGCCGACTAAAGTCAATACTCATTCCATTTATTTCAGTCTAGATCAAGCTTTACAAGTTACTTTTTTAACTGTACCAGCCAATTCAGTAATTTGCCCCATATTCTGTGCCACTGCTACAGGACATCATATTGTGCAATATATGTTTCCTAGGTCCAGTAATAAAACAAACAAATCCTGCCATCTTCTCATCTCAGTGCCTGCCGCCTACAGTGAAACTCCCTTCTGGCTTAAACGTCTTAGAATAATTAATAGGAGTGGAATAGGAGCAACTTGACTGGAGTTATTGTACTGAATGCAGTGAAGGAAATATGTAGTATAATCTCAGGTGTTGAACAGGGGCCAAATTATGTCGTCTTTACGCCAATATATTTCACGTTAACTTCAATTAAATTTCCTGGCTAAATAAAGATTCCTTTTTTCCACTTTTTCCCCTATCTTTTATATTTGAGATTTTTTTCTGAATAATATGATCATCTTTAGCTCCATATAATAAATATGCAAAAGGCCTAAAGGGAGGGGATGGTAGGGAACATGCAAATCCAATGAAATTAAAAAATTCATATATATATATATGTATATTTTAACAAAGAAGAATTTTTTCCAGAAAGTTTTCAACTGCCATTTTCACTTAAAGTAGTCCTGATTCTACAATCACCAGATGTCATAAAAACCTCTCCAGCCTTGCTAGCAAGCAGGAGCTGCTTTCATCCAGGCATCGCAGGCTCTGCATTGCAACTTCTTTCTTTCTGACGCGGGAGAAACTCTGGAGTTAATCAAATTTCATTGAGGTGCCTGGGGAAGAAACAGCTAATCTGAAACCTCTCAAGACCGCTGCAGCTTTCCGCAGGCCAGCTGTCCCCCCGAGCACCACACCGGACCTGCGAAGCAGAGGCGCAAAGCAGAACCCAAAAGTCTGATCCTTGTCTGGCATTATTTTGCCCAGCAGAGTTCAGGGCAAGCTTTACTCGCATTGGCTTCCCCAGTTCAAGACTGTCCTTAAGATAATATAGTCCGTTTCTGTAATACCGGTTGCTAAAAACATGCCCTGGAGGCTCTGCTTGCCATCACTGATGCTGCCTCTGTGTCACGCCACTGATCACACTCAATTTGATGGATGGCTCCTGCTCTTTCTGCCTCAATCAAGCTCAGTCCTGAACATCTCCATCCTAATCCCCCCCTTCACACCAGCTAATGATTACTATTTCAGCAGAGGCCTGCTGTCTGACATGCCCCAATGCAGGGGGAAAAAAAAGAAAAGAAGGAAGAAAGGCCCTTAGCCTATGATGATAATTCACACTCCTGCCCCCGGGATTCTCTGCTTACATTTGCAGAGACGTGTAAGACAAGGAAAAGAGTGCCACCTATTTATGTATTTCAGTTTACATAGATCATAGCACTGTAAATGGGATCAGTATTCTCACCTCATAAAACTGCTAAGCAACAGCGACTATCAAAACCTACACACAAGAATTTTAAAATGCTCCACATATGACAAAGCGCTACAGAATTTAATGAGGATTACATCAGGAGCAGTCTATACTTGTAAATTAAAAATAGTCAAGATTTATTTTGTAATCACGTATCAATCATACAAAGCTAAGCCCATTATACTCTGAGTTTCCATATTATTTAGTTGTCCTTGCTTCTAAACATGACTAATCACAAAATGCAGCTGCTGATAATATTGCAGACTCATTTTGGAGAAGAATGAAGTTAGGTAACTAATTAGACAGGGAGACACATATGACATTTAAATTTTAAGTTTAAAGTCCCAAAGTTTTCAACATATTTAAAATGCACTTCTAAACATTATCGTACTAAGTCATTTTCAAAAAACCACCACTGCACAGAAAAGCACAGTGGTTTCTGGACATACATTTCACATTTCTGTTCTTTCTTTGCTCATGTCAAGTTTATCTTTTTGCATATTTTATATATATTTGTAATTAAAAAGCAGCATTTACTGCACAGTGAATCCTAAAAGGTTTTGCATATTGTATAGTACACAGATATAATGGATGAAGAACAGCACGTTTACTTCATTTTGTGAAAGTCATTTGCACGATTAAATGGAATACAGAATAACATACCCTAACGTCAAGGAATGGAACAAGAGGAATTAAAAATTACCTATTTTTTTGCATCAGGTTGTCATTACCATTTTAAATAATGCATTTCCAAAAAATTTCTTGTGGATAATTGAAAGGAAGAAATGCTCTTAGGAAGCAGGTGTTTTTCCTATCACTACCAAATAATTTAGAATGACACATAATATTTTGACAGCATACATATATAGACACATGTCAGCAGAAATTTTCCTGAAAGAGAAAGTCTCTGCAAAATGTACAATGTCTAATAACATCAAAGGCTTCAGACCCTAAGGAGGCATAGCTGAGACCAAAAATGTGAAGCTAAGAATCAAATATATATATATAAAATATATTTAATAAAATGGGGAAAATAAACTGTAATTTCCAGTTCTGCCTTAACAAAACAAACTCCATTGAAATACCTAGAAGATGAAATGGCTTCATCAATAAGGCTTTGGGCAAACGTTTCCTTTCATTTTGATTGCCAGAAGCTGCAGATTCCAAATGTTTTGAACAAGACAGTCTATATAATTCCATTAAAATTTTAATCACTGTGTTTCATATTGCTTTGTGCTGAAGTCAGGTATGAGCTATGGATTTCGGATACCAGATGCAAAACAAGGTCAACTGTAAACAAAATCCTTGCTCAAAGATGCACAAGCATAAATAATATTTTTGCAAAGATGAGTCAAAAGTTCATAGGGAAAGCTTGGATCAGCTCATGCTTACCTGGTGCAGAGATTTATTGCAAACATGTTTAAGGATTTCAATTACAATGCTAACATAAATAGCATTTAGATTAAAGTCTCCAAGTCACCCATAGTGGTTTTCATTGTACCAGAGCCGGTTAAACATTGCACGCTCATACACCCACTGTTCACGTTTTCTTTCTACAAGTAAAACAAAGCTCCATTAACATTAATATTCACAAAAAGTTAATTATAAGTTTTTACTCCTGAATGCTTCTTAAAGCAAACGCTTTGGTTTCTCTGTTGGGAAAGAAACACTGTGGCCTAGGACCCAGACAGCTCTTCTGGCCGCGCTCTTGCCCTTCTTCACCTCACTCCCTCTCCAAAATCAGACTGTCACCTCCCATCTTATCACATCGTGATTAAAATTAGATTGTGCACTATTCAGGGTAGGGACCTTGTCCTTCTACTTCAGGAGCAGTTTAAAGAAATGTGTCCCAGTATGACCTGTAATCATTGCCTCAGTGCGGGCAGTAAACGTTGTGACGTTGCTTGAGAACATGTTCCAGAAAGGAGAGAAAGAGGGTGGGACGAGAAGGGCATTTCTGTAGCAACTTCAACAGCACTGGCTGTTCTTCCATTCCTTCAGAAACATCTTACTGCATGTTTAAAGACATAATAACTAAAATTGTGTTCCTACTGTTCTTCTGATTCTCTTGTTTCTTTCTGCCTTATTCTTTGCATCCCTTTTCATCGTATTTTAACTTTGAAACTCATTACAGCTCTCTCCAACTCTCTGTAAACATAAATTCATGTTCTTGTGAATTTTTATATCAATTCATGATAGTATAATTTGACACTCAACTTATACGTATCCGCTATGCAGCTCCAAGAAACTTATCTGTTTCTATTAGATTGAGAACACAACTCAAAAGCGTAAGCTGCTGGGTTATACAAGGACAAATCAAAACTAAAAGGTGATATTCCTCTAGCTACCTGAGAAGAAACAAAGGAAAACAGCTGAGTTTTGACAAAATGCGCTATAAGTTTACAGTTATTCACTAGATGAAATCGCAGTGTAACATAGAAGAGTTAAAAATCCTTGTGTGTATGAAACAAAGTTTGTCTGTTCTTTGATTACTCTTTTTGTCTAAGGATAGATTATCTTTACATTACACAGCTCTCAGTGGTGAATAAATAGCATTCAGAAATTCAAAAATAATGCCAATATTATGAATGCAGGAAAACTATGCATGCAGTTTTAAGCCATCTATTTTACTCTCAGAGGATTGTTACACTTGCTATGAATGCCCATTTTGCTTTAAAAAAAAATCAAAATGGTACTTACCTATCTGACAAACCAAAGGGAAGGAATCACATCTTCCACTAGCTTTAATGATAAACATTAAGACTGAGATTACAACCCCAAGAGATACAGGTAAAAGAAACAAGAAAGTACTTTTATGTAACACAGCAGCTTTTCTTTTTCCTTTTACGGTCCTCCCTTCCCTCCCCCTGGTTTAATTTATTTGGATTTTTTGGAGTGAGTGGGAAGCCTTTTTTTTCCTTGCAATCGCATAGATTGCAGCATTAAAACACTTCCCCAGTAAAACAAAACAAACAGAAGAAAAATCCAAACTCAAAACAGAGTCCGAAAAATCTGAAATCAAGGTTGCTGCATAGCAACAGTTGTGCGCAGATCAGCATTGATAAAGCAAACGCTGTTTTCCAGAAAGAAGCAATTTACCTGGCTTGAGCATTTATTAAAACACAAGCTGAATCTTCACAGAACAACATTATCCTGCTCAACAGCTCCTCCAGCCTGCCTTGCCAAAGTGCAGTATTTAAAATGAAAATAATCCTTTCAGTAATTTATAAAACCAGAAGAGAGGAGCCAAGGCTCAAAGGAAAAGAAGTAAAAGACACAAACTGAGTATCATGGCAGAACAGGCGCACTGATCACTGTGGAGAGCAGCACAGCCACCTGCAGAGTGAATAAAAACCCCAAACCTGGGCTGCCTGCTAAAGATGGATTTCTAGTTCTTTGGATTTAAACACACTAGTTAAGCTAGAGAGATCAGAATCTGAACCAGTTGCAAAATTCAAAAGTTTTATAACTACCTTCTGGCACCAGAAAGTGCAAAATTAAAGCACAGACTCCGGGCTGCCGGTGCAGGGGCCGCGAGCACTGCTGCATGTGCGGGCTGCCCCGCCAGCCCTGCCTGGGGCACTTCTACCTTCCCTGTCCCTGAACACCCCATCCCCAAACAAAGCAAATTAAAAAAGACTCTAAGAGCGCCAGCGGTGCTGTTTTTCACACGGAAAATACCAACTACGTGTTTCTCTGTTGGCATGATTTACTGCATGAAAACAAGCAACATACCTGTCCTGCACGTGGTGCACCAACAGCATCCGGACAACTCGAAGAGCTGGCAAGCTCTGCTCCTGTTGCTCGGAGGGCAGACAAGCAAGAAATATTGTGCTGAAAGAGAGCAAATGAATGGCTAAGCATTGCTGGAAAACAGCAAAAGTTATTCAGAAGTCCTTTCATTTGTAGTATAAAAAGGTATGTCTGAATGTGCCACAGACCCAAAGCACCTCTTCTCTGCAGTGAAATCTCACTGCAAGCCATAGATGAGATTTAGCCTGAGTCACTAGAGATGGAAACAGTACACAAAACATTTCTGTGCTCCTTTGTGAAAAGCTCTTCCCTTCCCAAACTTCTCTAATGACCATAAGGAAAAGTGCTGATGAGGCTCCAAGGAAATAACAGCCATTAAGTTGATGCTGCAAATAAGAAGCAAAACATTGTTTACAAACATATAAAAAGGAGCTTATTTGATAACTACGGGGAAACAACTGCAGCAAAAACTCAACTTCAAATTCCTCTGCAGCCCACGCTGATCTTTGCCTCTGCCCCTTGCATATGGCTGTGGCGTTTTGATTATTCCTCTCAAACAGGCGGCCCGGTTTGTTAAAGCAGCACTTCCTAAATGTTAACATCTCAACTTAAACGCCCCTTCATACTGTCCTAGTGTGATTGAATGCCCTTTAGAAACGTATTGTCCATCTCAACTCAATTACGAGACAAGTTAAGCCAGAGTTAAGAGCCCTATTATGTCAGAGCAAAAACGGCACATATGGCAACTCATGTAAAAGCATCTAGCATTAGACAGGATGGAAAATTAAACCCAAGTACCAGGACAATTCCCTTTACAGAACAACTACAGTATTGGCATATGTCTGTACGGCGCATACCGGGATAAGCATCACACTTTATGAAACTCCCCCTTCTCAAGTATTCTTTCTAAAATGCCCCAGAGTCATCAGCTTTGCTTTTTTCTGCTTCTTCATTTACAGAATCAGGCTCCAAAGAGTTTCAATGGACAGCATTTGAAAACAACAATAAAACCCCTTTTCTCTCTTAGCAATACAAATAGACACCACGTGGTGCTGATCCTGACTCCTCTAGGACACATGTGCCAGTACAGCCCAAAAGATTCAAGGAAAGGTGATGAGTCAGTTCCTCTATCTTGATCAAATTCACCTGGAACTGCAACAGCAGCAAAATGCGGTTTTACCTCCAAGAGGGGGAGAGAAATAGAGGGCATAGATTAGACACAAAGGACAGAACTGCACATTCAAAAACTGAGATTCTCATTAAGCCAGAAGGAAAGAAAATAGTGACAAATGTGCTATAATATGAAACATAGTATAAAACGTAAAGAAAATGTACATTATGCACAGGACATTATAATTCTTTACAGCACAAAGTTTGCACTGTTTGAATAAAAATTTTTTTTCCTAATGAATGCCTGAATGCTACTTTATTCACAAGTTACAGGCAGAAAGCTGCCTTATGAGCACACATAAAATCTAAGACTTCAAACTGCATAAAATACAATGGGAATGGAGAAGAAAAGTGGATTATACCGTGAAATGCAAGCATGACACTATTAAACAATATTATGATACTTCACAGTATAAAAAGAATAAAAAGTAGAATCACTGGCTTGTGAAAGTTCTCCTTTCCTTGGGTAAGTAAGGAGTACAGCATTGCCTGCTCTAGGGAAGAGAACGGCTCTGGCTTGAACAGTTTTTCTAATTCACTGAAGTTCTTTGAAAATACTGGAAAGCTGAAAACCTCTACCAAAACGTAGAGGCAGAGAAGGTGGAGAGTTTGAGTGAGATGAAACGCGCTCTGTCGAAGCCCTGGGTGCTGCCAGAGGCAGCGTGGGCATTGCGGACCCCGGGAACACCCTGCCGCAGCTGGGGGCTGCGCAGCCCCTGCCCGGCCTCAGTGTGCCGGCCCGCAGGAACGGGGCAACCACTGCTTTCTTTGCTTTTTTCCTTCAGGGGAGCCATGGGACACGCTGCACTATCCAGTACCAAAAGTTGACAACAACAACATTCAGCAAGAACCTGCTCTTTTCTCACAGAGCGGATAAAAAGACGTATGAGGCTGGAAAAGCGGGGATGAATCGCAACACACTACCTAGGATGTAAACTGGCTCTGGGAATCCCACAGAACGTTACCAAAAGATCCTAACCCAGAAAAAAAAGTCATATTTAATCATAGCCATATTTTAAGATGTGCAAGCCCTGGGGAGTCATCTTGAAAAAGCCAGTCAGAACATAACAGCCTTGTTCTAGCCTGAAGCACTTTTAAACGACTCTTTATTTTGGAAGATTTTCTCCTCAGTGTTCACCCCCTGATTTTTTAATGACACCCTGAAAAACAGTCACCAAAAAGTTATAAATATTTTTCATACTCACATGAATGTTTTCCTGCCGCTTTGGCAGGAGGCATTCAGGCCTGCCACCCGAGGCCAAGCTGCTGTGAGCCGCGGGCCGCTGCCTGCACAAAGCCTCGCTCCTGCCCGGGACCCGCCGCACGACGGAAGATCAAGATTTAACTCTGCTACGTATAAATCACTTGATTCATATCTTCTGCCAGCAAGCTAAATTCTGTAGGGCCTGACCTAAAATTGAAAATTATACAGCTCCACCTAGATGAAACTAAACAAACAAAGACCTAATGCATTTATAACACTACAGACAGTTATTTGTGCACAAGTTCCTCATGTGATAATGCAAAGGCTATTGCAGTTTCTCAGTGGAAACCATTAGCTAGAAAGGCACTGTCTGATACCAACACAGCTGCACACAGAGTATGGAGACAGTAGTGCTCTAGCTATCTCAGTATCATCAAAGAAATACGATTTTAATATAAGCAAGGCCTTATTTCTACTATAGCCAGGTTTGCAATAGAAGTATTTGTCAATATAATAAAACTCATCAGCAAAATGATTCTTTTTAGATCATTGCTACCCTAGCAAAAGCCCTATTGAACTGTATTGTGTGCTGGAAAGACAAGGGAATTCTCCAATGAAGTAGTTTATCTTGTTCAGGGGAACTGCTTTATGGATTTAAGCTGTAACTATGGAAGTCTCACCTCTACGGCCAAAGCTGTAAAGGATGCTACAGAGACCAGGCTTCTGAAATCCCTACACACTTGAAGTATGTTCTCAGGGATAAGAAGAGCATTTAGAGAATCAAAGACAGACAAGCATTGAAAATGAAATTTGGTTTAGAAATCTTGAAGAAATAAATAAAGGATGTCAAAATAACATTTTATGTTGCTCACCTGCATTAAAGACAATTAAAAAAATGTTTTTCTTTCCAACAGCTTTTAAAATTTGTTTTGAAGAAGCTCCCAATTAAAAAAAAAAGTTCTTAACAGGCAGTAAAAGACTAGAATACTTAAAACTAAAGCAATCTAGGCAAGACAAACAGAAAACATAAGGGAATGACACAGCAAGTCATTAGGAACGGTTCACAGAACAATCTTATCAGTGAAAAAAATTCCCCCCTACATTTTAAGAAAACATCCATTTAATAGGAAAATTAATTCAGAATGTTGACTAAATTAAGCCTGGAGACTTTCAGCAGAGACATAGCAAACTTGTTTGGTGTTTGATTTCCAATTTATACTACAGACATGTCTGAACAGAACATAACTTTGATTCACATTAAAAAATATACTCTTGTAATTGCTTCCCTAGTATGATCTGTTCCTGTTCAAAAGATAACAACAGGTATTTTTTTTAAATTGACAACCTAATATGTAATTAATCCTTTCAGGCACAGGATGGCTGTTTAGGTTATGTAGCTACTATTAATCTGGTATACAAATAAAGCACACCACACTGTCCTCGTGTGAAGGTTTTCAGTTTCACTGCTGAGATACCGCTGTGGTCGGAGCAAAGGTTCATCCAGTGCAGGCTCCCACGGCCATAAGTGCTCGCCCGGAGGAGAGCTGCTCGTGCCGAGACTCTCGTATCTTCTCTTGGCTGCCGCTGATTCCTAAATATATTTAATCTTTCATTGTACTTAAGCTATTCCATTTTGTTCATCCTTTTTACTGATCTCTGAACCTTTCTGAGGGATTTCTCCGAATCCCTGCTGAGGGGAAAGGATTAGAAGTGCAGGCAGCCTTCGAAGGCACAGGCACACTGCACTCGCCACAGCGGGCGCTCGTTTCCTCTTCGCTTCTCTTGCCGTCCTCGCAATTCCTAACGTTAGATTTCTGGTTTTGACGCCCGCTAAGCCCCGACACATCTATAACACGTTTATAGACCACCCTGTTATAACCTACAAGCTTGTTCCTCAGTGGCACTGGCCAGCTCAGAGCCCCTCATGGAGTACGCGAAAGCAGGATGTGCCCTGGGCATCGCTTCTGTGCACCGGCCACAGAGCCCGGCAGCGCTGCCTGCCGCTTGCAGCTGCTTCTCCCACTTCGCACCCGCTCCCAGCAAAGCATCAGGCAATTGCCGGCGACGAGGCTCCTGGGCCCGCTGAGGTCCAGAGCTTCCATGGACATCCCACCAAGATCTGCACGTTGCCAAACTGAGCGGCTTTGTACATAAGAGCAGAGCTTGCTCATCTCCCCAGATGGCCTTAACCTGACCATTCGGGACTCTGCTGTGCTGCTGCTATGGTTCTGTAGGAAAAAGGAAAATAGTGAGCATTTCCAGAGAAAATGGGAGCCTGAGAATTCACATCTTTATTGCCACTGCCACCGTTTTCTGCCAGAAAGGGTTTGATGTTTTTTCTTTACTTTGAATAAAGCGTGAAATTTTGCAATCAGCCATCTTCAGATACAGAAGCAGTTTTTAATAATCTGCCATCTAATTTTTTAGAACTGAAATAACTATACCATCTTTAAATTGAAAACTGAAGCATTTTATTTTCTTTCTTAAGTATGGGCTTTTGTAGTAGTGATGGGAAAGACTCCAAAGAGTTTGGAAGTTGGGTTTTCATTTAGATAAGCTTGCAAATGCTTGAGTGTTTATTTAAGCTTATCCGCACCATCAGAAAGTCTCTGCTCTGCAGAACTGGGCTGGGATTCACATAAGGAGAGCTTTTCTTGTTGTGTGTCAGCAAGTCTAAATCTTGTGTCTGCTGGGGCATGGGAAGGAGGGGGAAATTATCTGCTATGTCAGAACCATCAAATATACAGTAATTCAATAACCATCAACAGGTTCCTCCAGAATATTAATCATCAACAGATATCAAGGCACTTGGTGTGTCATTATCCCACAGAAGATATGAGGAAACCAAAGCAGGCATAACAATAGCCTAATAACTAATAAATGCAAAAATAAATATACTTACTAACAAAAAAAAAATAAAGCCTATAAATACTAGTTATATACATTTGAATCTGCAAGTAAGCAGTTACTTAAAATACAACAGTTTTGCTTTGTATTTGAAGGGAACAGGAACAATCACAAAGCAACTAGATTAACACAATTTTCTATGCAAGAACTACAAAAAAAAACAACACCCAGAACAGAGTCCACAACAATAACTTTGCATCAGTTAGTCATTTTCTACTGTTTTTAGTTTGCTTCACATCCTGTCTGATTTTGCATGCTAAACATACCCAGAAAGAGCTGAGAACTTGCATGTCCATTGACTCCAAGGATGGCTGACATCACTCTACAACTTGCACTAGAAGGCATAAATTACTTCCTTCAACTGGGATTTATCTTAGTCAAACCAGACACCACCAAACCCCCACCCCTGCCATGCACCTCTTGTTAAGCAAACAGGATTTCCGTCTTGGCGTCCTGCCACGCACCCCGTGTTAGAAACTGCCCACCACCGGCATCCTGTCACTGCAGGAGAGGCAATAATAGACAGCACCTCTTCTCCAAAGCGTGTATTGGGACCTCATTGTTGAAAGATGTCTTTCCATTTATTTATAAAATTGCTGGTATCTGCTGGTTTCAGAACCGCGCAAAGCTGTCAGATTCCTGCAAAAGTAATTTTAAGGTTGAAGCTAAGCTCCACAGGACAGAAGTACTTGCCTCAAACATGATTCATTTTTGGCAGCATAATGAAGTTGCCAGTGGATGGGACATGTTACATGCTCCTGCTTTCCACACCTGCGTGACGGCGATGGAGTAGCAATGGTCACAGGCGTGAGACAAAGTCGAGCATTTCACTGTAACGCTGTCCCATTTACTGTAAGACTATTGCCGGTATTAAACCAGTAATGCTTAAAACTGGAAGATTTTATACTTCTAGCTACTGAGGGAGGTATTCATAAATGATTGGCTTGTTTTTTACATAACCGGTGTTTTGTGCTGATTATATGTGTTCACAGTGAAGTCCAACTGACCGTTTCATGAAATTGTGGGAATAAACCAGTTCTTAAATCTGCTATAAGTTAGATAGGATCAGCAACGCTTGGAGAAATTGAGATTTGGTCTAGTAATAAATATCCCAACTAAAATACAATGTTTTTCCCTGCCTTAGAAACACATCTGAGCAAGATTTTCTACAGAAACTAAAGCTGAGTTAGTGGGACAGCATTACTGAAACAGCGTTTAGCACTAAGCACTCTTTAAAATAATGTTGTGATGTCATTTCGATGACTTCTTGTTACTTATACTTCATTCCACCAAATTCATCCAGAGAAGGGCAGTCTTAAACAAGTGACATGCTTTTCTAGGTGGATGGGCCTTGGTAAAAAGCAGATTTACATATGCATTGCAAACCACATGCCCGCTGATCGGGGAACACAGACATCCCCTGATACAATGTAAACGACTAAAGACAACAAGAAAGGAAAACGCATCATACTTCTGCAGCATCTTCCAGATGCCTAACGCTGCTGCTGAACACAACAGGGGCTGCTGAATCTGTAAGCGGGTACGTAAATACACAGGACTGATTTGGTCTTGCTTCCCTACTACTGGCCATACACATGCTTTGCAACCAAGTTCTGTTCTGAGTGAATATATCTTACTTTCAGAAATATTCCCCGGTATCATAACATGTTTAAAAGCTCTGAAGCAGCCTGCGTGAGAATCGGCAAGAAGCAACTCAGTTTTATGACTGCATTTATATGACTGCCTCCAGTGAAAGGCCAGCCGCAGCTGACATGGCACTGAGAAGAGCTGGAACTTGGCAGTGCCAGGAGTGTTTCTGAAGAGCTGGGGATCACCTGAAAGGTAGGAGACAGGGCTCAAGGTAGGCAGTCACCAGCAGCTGGGTGGGAGTGGTGTTAAGGGGAGTAGAAACAGGTGGATTCTCCCATTTTTGTCTCACTTGTGCGCTCTGGTAGACCACTGGAGGTGCAGTGTTGGTCTAATGGATCTGAAGATGGACCAAAAGGCTGAATGACTCAGGATTAACTCCCAGGAAGGGATCTGGGTTGAATCTCCAGGAGTAACTCCAATACTCATCAACGTGCATTTAAGGCAAGCATTGCTCTATTCCTTCCAAAGCCCTACTCGCATTATACTGGAAGCCATCTTCACTGCCCAGATAGACAGCTGCAGCAACCTTGCTTTAGAAGTTCTTAAAATGATCAAAACTATTTTTGGATGCTTTGGCACATTTTAAGAACTATTTTCAGACTTTTTGGCAAGCTTTTAAGATGTGGCAGAGTTACAAATTGTGATTCAGAATCCTTAAAGATTCCAGAAAGAAGAATCAACTTTTTTTTTTTTATTTAAAGCCTTCAATCTGTCTTGAATTAAATATGACCCATAAATAATGACTGCTCCAAGAAATGTGACACATACAATGAGATCAGCATTTTATCACTGAGATGCACAATGACACATTATATTCTTCTCCTGATAATTATTAAACCAGTTTTAATCCAAAATTGCTTTGACAATAATATTTCCAACCTCTTTCCCTTAGTGAAACCTGGTACAATTAAGAAACAGCAGAATTCGATCCAGAATTAATTTAAAAAAAATGCGATGAGAAACAGTGTTATTCAATCACTGCACTTTATGACAACCCACAAGTGAGCTAAAATCCCTAGCTATATCTATCTGGATTAATAGTAAAAGGAAGGGTGATACATATATTATGCAGATTTTCCATTTAACACTTACTTCAGGACCTTATCCAGCTCTTAAACACATACCATATGTCTGCCTTCACAGTAACTTATGCAAGGGAAACGCTTCATTTGTTTCTTTGGTATAAACGACTACGCTAGTAAATTTTGTCACAAGCCAGTATTCAACTCGGGTTTGCGAGGACAGAGCAAGTCAACAATAAAGGGATAAAAGTTAAAAAAAAGAAAAATCCAAGGAACTCCAGCTGCTTCTTTCTACACAGCTGGTTAATGGATGGGCTAATGTTGGCAACCTATCTGCTTTGGGAAACATGGTACAGCTCCTTCTCAGAAACACGTGGAGGGCAACTAGAGGGAAAAGGTGCGGCAACATCCAGAGCAGGATTTTCATCAGGAAATTTTAAAAATCTTTAAAGAGATAATGTTATTTCTAGTTGTTTTTTCCCCCCAAGATGAACACAGTACAGGATACCCTTTCTATACACAGAACTTTTTTCCATTGCAAGGGGAATTTGTTGTTGCTAAATCTATTGATAGCTGAGAAATTAAAATGGCATCTAAACTCATCAGAACTAAATAATTTTGACAGCAGTTATATCTGTTGTTTAATTGTTAGTCTTCAGGTATGTCCCACTACTTTCTGGGTCTCTGATGACCTGACACCCAAATTTTCAAAAGAAATGTGTTTGAGTAACATTGTAGAAAAATACTGAAGCCTATCTGCAATCAGAACAGCTCAAACAGTTTCTTCTGCTGTGAGTGCTCAAGGTAAGACACATACAGCATGGCTTGGCCAACTGAGGAAGACCACCTGCCTAATGAAGAAGGAATTTCAGAAGTATTTAGCAATATTCTTCTTCTACAACATACATTCCACAGGGCCTAAGCAGTCCTATCTGTGTTCAACGTATCATTATATTTCCAATTGCTTTGGAAATGACTAGCCAAAGAACTTAAATGGACATGCAAAAACTTTGCGACAGTCACAAAAAAGCCACAAAAGAATTTGTTTGGCTAGATATTTGGTTAGATGTACATAACTAAATTGTAATGAACCAATAAAAATATAAGTGCATTTTCAGTTTATTTTTGTCTAGACCATCGTTACACTTACCGAAACGCAAGCCTGAAGGACAAAGTGAATGCACATCATTAGTTCATAGCACCATGTTTGGGGTAGTCTCAGCTTCCCTATGTATAGCTTTATCCATTAGAAAAAAAGGTTACTGTAATTTTTAACCGATATTCACGGTGGATTTTGTACTTGCAAAGCACAACAGACCTGTTTATGTAGTATAGCTCTGACCACAGTAATAACAGTGGGCTCCTAAGCAATCGCCAAAAAGAAGTATCAATGCAGTAAGGGAGTCAACTGTATACATTCAGAAATCATTTTAAATAAAAACTGTATAGCTTTTACTTTAAAAGCCATCAACAGGGCTATAGAGTTGGCATGGAAACTGGCTCCATTTCATTTCTAGGCATACCGAGTTCAATGTACAGTATTGATTTGGAAAAGAACAAGTCATATGGAAACAATCTCAGCTCCTGATAAATCAGTTCATCAAAAATTAATTATTCTATAGACACTGATTAATATTTTTAGCTTGACTTTTACATAACTTTCAGCTATTCTAATTCAGTAAACTATTGAGAAGAAACGTGAAAAAACAGTTGTCAACGAGCATGTGTCCCAAAATTGTCCAGAGATTAGAAGATTAGAATTCAGTTGAGTAAACATGCAGCCGTCCAAACTTCTGGAACTTTGATTTTGCAGCCCTAATCTATGGCATACCCTGAAAATACATTCATCTGCGATAGAGTGGAAAACTTTCTCTTTGACAGGCAGTTTTATGTTACTTTGCTTTTCCACCACTGGTTCACTCATGCCCCTTAGTTCCAAATAATGCACAAAATTTGCAGTCCTGTAGTGCTAAAACCCATTATCAAATATGCTTCACTAAGCCAAATTCTATGCTCAAAGGTAGAAGGTAAAAATAAATATGCAGTCCCTTAGTTGGAAAGAAACTGGTGAGGCATACAATAAACACATAATAAATCCCAAAGCTGTTTGACAAGCTAGAAGAAAGTAAGTTAATGTTGTGTAAAAGGTACACATTTATTCCTGGATTACCATCGTTCTTCTGGATCATGGCTCAAAGATTACAGAGAATAAATAGAATAAATAGATGCAATTTGGGTAGGCATTTCGTATTTCACTGCCTTTCTCACACCACGGTTTATGCTGGCCCTTACTATCTGGCTAGTTACCAGTGGGCAGCTGGTGCATGTCGATGCAGTGCACAACAAATGCAGGTAAAGCAATGTGAGTCATGATTTATGATAGAGCATTATTATTTCCTTTAAAGAACCTAGAATTTATGAGGAAATGGAATAAATGAAATTCTTTAAGTTTCATTTGATTTTTTTATTTGCATGTAAAAATACCTACTAGTAAAGCCCTTCCTAAATAAAACAATAATAATTTGGAAACATTTTACACAGATAATGTTGCTTTCTGTGCCCATTTTTATTAGAAGTTTATTATAATATGAAAGGAAGACTACTATTTTTATTCATGAGGTTTTGTTGCACTTTAGGGAAGTTGAAACGTCCAGTGTTCATAGTTAAGTGCTTGTTTTGCTTTGCAATGCATTTTGGAGAGATCTTTAGCCCCAAACCAAACTATACATATCAACATTTATATAAATCCTATATATTATTCACTGAGTCAATGCAAACTCTTCTGCAGTAGGTTATGGACAAGCTCTTTTGATCAAGGAACCTTAAAAATACTGCACATTTATATTTTATCTAGTGCATTTACAACAGATACTATTTATATGACACCCATTATGAAGCAGGTTTCAAGCAGGATTAGTTCCCCCCACAACGGCTGTCAGAGAAACACAGACAAAAACATACAGTTCCAGCCCACAGAGGTCTGTGCCCTACGAAGTGACAGAGTCACCAAAGGAAGCAAAGGTAACATGGAAGACACCTGTCCCGGCTGCTGTCTTTCGCTGAGGAAATGCCCGATGCTCCTGGGAAGCGGGGTGCATTTTTCTCGTCAGCCCACAAAGACAGGAGCAGCGGCAGGGGCACAGGGAGTAAGCGCTCACCGCTGCTTCCCGCGCGCATCTAGTTACGCCCTCAACCAAGCCACGGCTGAGACATCTTCGCTCAGGACTTGGCCTGTTTCAGCGCTGCGGGAGAGGTTTGCTGCTCTGTTGGTACCCGCCTGAGCAGGGGTGTCAGGGCTCATTTGGCGGGCGCAAGCGGGAGAAGTGACAGGATGCTTTCTGGTGAAGTGGAATAGTCTTAAAAGGCAATAATTAAAAGAAATCTCCCTTAAAAATCTGATCTTCAAAAATCTTTTTGCATAAGCACAAGTTCTACCGGACCAGTTGCAAATACATTATCTTAATTCATTATTGCCGACCTTTTCGTAAGTCAGGTGGTGTTGTTTTGCTCTGATACTTTGAGTTATAAGGTCATCAATAGTTTATGAAAATAGTTCATATAGCCACATTACATAAATACTTAGAAACCCTGCTAAAGAAATGACCTTCACAGTACAGTGAGTTTGCAAGAAGATTATTTTTTCCTCAACAACAACAAAATATACATATATAGAGAGAGGTTTCTTCCCTTCCTCCCCTTTTTTATCCCTCTGGATAACATGAAAAACTGTTGGTATCCAAACTCAAAATTTCCCATCTCAGACAAATGAGTCCTCTTGCTAGATCTTACAGTCTATAGAGACATCCTCTACATAAAATACATAGAGACAATCTTTACGATGCTTTAATACAGGATGGAGTAGTAGGAGAGGAAAGCAGCTTCCCAAAATACCACCACATTTAGTTGCTTCTACACTTCGCTGTTTTGAGAATAATGGACAATGTAGAACAGCTTATGCACAGCATAACCACAATCATTTAAAGAAAGGGATTCTGAGAGCCTTTTAGATAAGTAGCTGAGACCCATCAGAGTGCCTCCGAGAGAAACCATCAGGTTTCTAAAGAACAGTTTTCATCCTCCTAGAATCAATGCCATAGTTACTTTCCATGGTCAATTTAAGACATATGAAGAGGGTTTCTTTATGAAGCAGTAATCAGTTTTATTCCCTTTAGAAACGGGATAGCCATAAAGTTTTAGAAGTCCATATGCTACTTCAGATCTGAAACAGAGCTCCAGGTTGAGCTCATGAAACCTGACATTTGCAGGTTACTTCTGATGGATGTGCATGGGTGGAGTGAAATGCACTCCAAACAGCACCCATGCTCTCTGAGAAGTTGTCCATGATCACTGTCCAGGATACAGTGAGAATCCACATTGCATCACATCCAGTGTAGCTGTATTGCAATTACTAAACCCTGCTACAATTGCTATTATCAAATAGGAAACCACCATGCAGGCCTTTTTTGGGGAACTAAACCCTCATCATCAAGAGTGTTAGCTTAAATAGTACACCCCTGGCTGGAAAGCATGGCAGACTAAGAACCAGACAGTGACACTGTGGAAAATGGAGTAAAACAGACTAGATCATGAAAGATATCCTCAGCGTATTCACAGCCTACAGGGAATTGCATTACTGGATCCCTATAAAATCCATCTGCAATAGCACCCACTACTGGTGTTGAAACCATTAAGAAGCTTCCATCTCTAAAGAGGAAAGTAGGCTTAAAGTGTAGGAAGAACTTTATGTTGATTCACACCTATTTTATTATAGACACAACTGCAAAAAACTTGAGATAACTGAAAATAGACTTTAATTAACAGAGGGACAATGGTGAATTTACAGCATGATGAATGATGATGTGAACACAGCTGCCCGTTGAAGAGCAGAGGTGACAACACAACCTTAATTATGAGAGCACTTCCAACATATCTGTACCTTGAAAGGATTTTTATGGTTGGACATTTTCCAAAGTAACCTGCCATGATTCTGAAGCTAGTAAAATTGAATTTGTTTCCAAGAATTAATGTAGAGGCAACTTTTCAATAGCACAGACAAGGTTTATTTCTCCTTTCTCCCCCCAGTTTACCCATGTTTTTTCCACTTTAGTAGTTATGGTTGCATATTTAAACTGGAGAATTTTTAGGCAGGACTTCCATTTTAAATAGAGGCAGCAACAGCTGTTTGTCACTGAGCTGGAGTTCATTTGGTGAAAGAGAATCAGTGTGTAATACATAGGAAAAAAATTACATATTTAAATACGACTCATTCCTAGTATTTTGACATTGCTTGGTAAATATCCAGGCACTACGGTTATGAGGACAATGTAAAATGCTAAGATTGTATCATAACTGAGTATGATAAGCGTCACTCATGACTTTGAGCCTGTCCTGGGACAAGGGATGCCGTGCCAAGGAATAGTTTACAGAGCCAGAGTAGTAACAGGCTATCTGTGATCTGAACAATGAGAGATAAGGCAGCATGATAGTTTTGTATAGCAAGGAAAGAACATTGCACAGGAAGCTTTCAGAGCATGCAAGAGCTCTTCAGTGCAAGCACTAAATTGCCCTCAATTTGGTCATCTGTTCGCAAACAAAACTCTGGTAAAAGCCAAAGACTGCAGCTGGGGACAGCAAATGATCTGCAGCATCCGCGTGATCCAAAGAATGCTACAGCAAACCACTGGCTTTCTACGATAAGCCCAGCTACATTTATTGAATAAGGAAGTTGACAGTAAGGCTAAGGATCCCAAAATAGTACAAGGAACAGACTCAATGAACTGACACGCAGATAAAAGGAGGAAGCACTTTGTTCCTGGTGCTCCCACAAAGGTTTGAGTGCCTGGAGAACCTCAGCACTTGAAGCTGCAGCAATGCTAATGCCTCAGCGCCCTATGAAAGCAGGACTGGCGTCAGCAGATCAGGCTAAAGGTTTGCTCTTCTAGTACTTTAGGATCCGATAGAAGATTTATTCACCTTGTAAGGTGGCACTGCCAAAGTCAGGGGTTGACTTCCTCCTTGGTGACATGGAGCACATCAATGGCTCAGAAGAAATGTTGAAAAAATTATGTTCCCTCTCCAGGCTTCCCTGTCTCAAAGATCCTTCCACCAAGTATTCCCAGAGGACTTGTTCACAGACAAGTAGTTATAGGGAAAGCATGGGAAGGGTGAACACATTTGCCCTTTCATGTCACATGCAATGTTTACATCATCCTGAAAACCGATGTATGGAAAAGCCCTTGGGGAGAAAGAATAGCTTCAGAACCTCACAGACCGGTCTATGTTGTTTCATTTTTCTTAAAAATGTTTAGCACTTCCAAACAACTTTCCACTATGATGTTCCAGCTGCATCTGAAAGGTGGCCAAACGTGATCATTCCTTCCTTTAAAAAGGGTGGATCTGATAAGGTAAGACACATGAAGCGACTTGCCAAAGGTTGCACATCACTGTCAGAAGTTAAGGTAGGAACAGCAAGAGTTCCCTGCTAAATGAGTGAACAAATAATTGAGGTAATAGTATGCAGCATTCGAAGTGCACTCTTAATCTTCAATTTGTTTGAAGTAATTACATTCTGACAATATGCAGGTGTATTAACATAGATTTTGTAGGAAGCTAGGGAGAAAACAGACCCACAAAAGGATTAAAACTTCCCTGAGACTAAATCCTGGCTCTTCATCCATGTTCAAACCACATTTCTCTCTCATAAAAGGTTTTTCTGCTCAGCTATACCATAGCAATTACATCTTTTTCTTTGACACATTTCCCCATTTTTATTTTCAGTTACAAGTCATTATTTTTAACCTGCTGCTTTAAAAATTCTCAGCTCCAGTTCACATCATAACTGGATAATGGAAGGTTGCATCTTAATGCCTTCGCTTACCATTTATCTCCATTGTAATGGCATGCCTGCTTGTCTATTTTTTTGCAAGATGACCAGTCAGCAAAAAAAACCACAAATGCAAGACAGAGTGACTCAGGAGGGGGGAAAAAACTGTTTTCATTCCTTTTAATTAAATGTCACACAAATTAGAGGCAAAGCTCTAGCTGCTGCATCTCATGGGACAACTGAGAGTTTAACCTTTGTTCCCAGTCCCAAAGATCCAGAGAAATATATCAATTTAAACAAAATAAGACATAATGCTTCAGTCAACATGAGTCAGTAGCTTTTACAGATACAAAACAAATGTCGTCCTTTCTACCACCTTCCCCCTTCATGTTTGGAGCCAGGGCTGCAGTGTGAGACTCCTGCACATTGCCTCTCCCACAAGGTCAAGCTTTTATAAGGAGGATGACTGAACATTTAAAGAGTTAATTTTTTATCCAGCCTTCTCCCTCCCTCTCTTTGAGAATAGCCTTTCTTGAAACAAAGCCTTTCAGCAAAAGCTCAAAGGAAGAGGCAGGGAGGAGGTTGCTTTTAAATCTTCTGTGAAAGACAGATTTTGAAGTACCAAATTTTCATATTTTTGTTCTTCTTCCCAGTCTTTTTACCATCAATATTAAACAGGCTGGTTGTCCCTGTTTACCCATGCTTACCATATTCTGGCTATATTTCTGTAATCTTCTAAAAGCTTAAGAGTGAGAAAGGACCAAAATAATTTTTTTTCCAGAATCCTGTGTGCTGAATTTGTAAATAGTATTCTGCATATTTGATATTACTGAGTTGCAATAGTTAATTTAAAATAATTCATAACTGATAACAGTATGGGGGGGCTGGAAGTAATTGATTTTTGTTGAATTCAGGAGACAAAGGAGAGAAAAAGATAGAAGTCAAACAATATTTCTCTCTAAGGGGCATTTCATGAAGGAAAAATATCCAAAATCAATTTTGAAACTGAAACACGTACATACAAGCTGATTCTGATCCTAGAATTGAATGCATTCAGTGAGAAATTTGTGCTTGCTTCAGTCTAATTGCAGGATCATCGCTTGTGCGAGCACTAGGGGGGTCATTAAAGCTATTCCTCACTGAAAAGTAAACAATATAAATAGGAAAGTTCTGTTACCTCTGTAGTCCATTTCCTAGCATCCCTAACTGCCAGATGGATCCAATCTGATCAAAGGCAAAAGGAGAAAGCATCACTGTCTCAGAATAACAGCTCTGAAATCACTAACCTCTTTCCTTTTTATTTTTCCTACAGCCTGAACAATTACACATTCTAATGATACTGTAATGGTTGGGCTACCATGGAAGACATGACCAAGACCCAAACAGGTTACATCAAATTAGTCAGAAACAGACCCTCACTTAAAGTAGAGTAGCTTCATTAACTTTAATTGATACCAGGTGAATGACTAGCTGCTGCTACGATTTAACAGAGCTGCAGAGTCCTGCACTTGGCCATCAGGAGAAAAGCTAGTATTCTTCCCAAGTGCTGTTAAGATGCTCTTAGCTAGGTAACTGCAAAACTTTGCAAAACAGCCCTTACTGCCTCAGTGATTATTTTAAAAGATTAATTGCAACTGAAGTTCCTGAAACTCTGATTATTTGTACACACGGAAGGTAACGAGCTCCACAAATCTGGATGCGCTTTGGGAGCGTGCCGAGAAGAGCGCTTCAGCAGCGTTATTGACCTGCAGGCTTGAGAGCTGCCTATACAACGTTTCGCATAACCGTTTGAGAATGATACAGACAGAAAACCAGTACCGCATTTCAGCAGAAAGGCTGCAATATGCGAAAGGGAATGGGACGATTTCTTCTTCTGAATTTTAAACAAAGATCAATGCTTTGAAAACGTCTAAGGCAACTTCAGCAAACCTCCTTCAGACAGCTCCAGCGACATCAGTCCGGTTCCTCAGCAGCAGAGCTACAGGGCACGCGGCCCTTTGCTCATCATAAGGATTGGGCTGCGTGGCTCAGCTCTTACCAGTTTTATTGTACTGGTGCTCAAGAGCATCCGTCTTGGTTAAAAGTCATCACGTGCACGTGCTGTACAAATAAAATGTAATCCCTGCATCACTGAGCTTGCAATCTACATTACAGGATTTATTTGTATAGACAGACTTTCACAGAAGGAATTAACCTCCTATATCTCATTTTGTATGTCATTTTGCACATGTAGTTACTGTTTATGAATGAAAAAGCATTAACTAACATTAAGATACATTTTAGCAGACCATTTGAAAGCTCTGTTAAGCATGCATGATGTACATAAAAATGTCATGTATCTTACTATTATAGCTGTGTTCTCCCTACTAATTTTGCATTTAATTTTCTTCAGTGAATCAGATGGGGCCAGAACACTCAACCTTTGGGAACATATGCGACTAAGCAAACATTCTTTTTATCAAGTAAAAGATAAGCTTTTAGATGAACTTGTTTTCTCTATAACAGAGCCTCAATAGGTAAATAAAACAGAAAATGGCCTGGTTTTTTATGGATATGAAAAATTTCATATTTTTCATATTTTGTATCTTAAACTTTAGAAACATACTATGGATTTTAAAAATGCTTAGACATTAATAATTCTATTTAAATTCAGAGTATTTTATATCTATTTTATTAACTCCAAGCATTTAAGCTTCTATCTCCTCACCTTATATTTCTTTGTTAAAAAGATTCTCCAAAGGGTTTAGAAGAAAATATTTGGTGGCAACATGAAAATGGGAAAGTCTACTACTTGTGCAAGTTGCCCCCCCCCCCTTTTTTTTTTTTTTTTTTTTTTTTTTTAAAGTCGGGTTCTCTCCACAGCTCAGTATGGTGAGCAGAACACCATAACCATGCTGGTATTTTCCAAATTGCAAAAAGAACTCATTATTATCCAACATATTTGCAGCATCAAATTATATAGACTTGTAAAATGCCTGTATTTATACTGGAAATTTCAAAATTGCTCTGGAACCCTAGGAAAAAAATTGCTTCAAAAGTAACCTAGGCAAAATGAAGGCTAAATTATAAAACAAATACATTTATGCTACTAATTATAAATGTAGAAATACATTTCAGGCTTGGTGTATAAGTCAAAGGAAGCTTTGCGACATGAAGACCAGGCTTGAGAAGTTCCTATCAGCCAACACCAATCCAGTGAGGATGCCTACACTCGCCGCATTTTCACTGTATTCTCCAGAACTGTCTGAAAGTGAATTTGAGTATTCCAAGTTTATTTTAAGGTATTCAGATATCTTGAAGATATCGCAACAGTCAACTGCAGCCCTGCACTTCTGGATGCTTTAAACTCATCTCAGCCTATGACTGATGTCTGAACTGCTGACATTTGCTTACAGTCAGCTTTCAGCCTCCTCTCCCCTCGCTCTGTGCTTCAGTCTCTGGTCATCCAAAGGATGCTCTGAGGAATCCATCCCCATTGCCTGTGCACATCCCACTGCTGTGAATACTAGTACTTACACCGCAATGCAATAGCACCACTCCGCAGTGCTGAGACTGGTTTTTTTTTAAGTGACTATTTTGCCTGTAAATTCAATTATACAGCCACCTGCTTTGCTAGCAATAACTACTGTCACTCAGAGCGGTGAGAATAGCTAGCGACAGAAATCAAGATCAATCAATCAAGTGGGCTTCTTGCAAACGTAACAGACGGAAAAACAGAAACAAGCATCTCTTGACCTCTTCCTCCCCCTCCCCTCCAAAACAGTAGTTTTCCTCTTGGCTCCAATGTAAAGCACTGCAAAATCAACAGAAAGATTTCCATCGACCTCTACAGCCTGTGCATCCCTCTCATTCCACCTGACAGATGAAGGGGAAGGAGTAAATTCTCTCTTCAGGCCACTTGGCAGAACTAATCTCTTTTAATCTGCTCTCTTTATGGCATCTCTTTGGTCTGACAAAACTCCGATTTATTGACTGTCAGGAAATACCACAAGGCCTATATCTTTCTTCAGTAGCTCACTTTCCTCACTGGCGCTGAGAGGTGAAGGAATGAATTATAAAGGAACCATTTGACTTGTTTAAGACTGATAGAGTTGCATAAAGGGTGTTACAACGGTATTTAGTATCAGTCTAAAGCAATAAAAAATTCACATGTAATTGACAAATTAATGAAAAATTAGGGATCTGTTTGTTACCTTCAAGGGATATTCATCTTCATATAAGCAAAAAAGAACAGTATGAAAGAGAACAATTTGAAGTAAATAATTTTCGCAGCGAAGTCAACAGGTGTTTGCCTCCCAGCATCAAGGAGGCAGCGTTAGACCCGAGAGTGCCAGCAGCTCCCTCTTCCTCCCTTCTGTGAAGCTTGTCAGAATCATTACAAGGTGACCTAGGTTTAGCACCCTCCCATATTCTCAGGTGAAAAAAGACAATCTTGGGGCTTTATGACAATTTAACTGATTAATCCCAGTGCTCTGCTATTATTGATTCCCTCTCCAACATGATCCCTTGGGAAGAAACATATACATTTTCTTAAGCTGTTAGATTTAGAGCCCTAAAAGAGAAGAGAGACTCAAAAATTCATAGAATAAGAACAATTTCCTTAGATTCTGAAAAATCTATTCCTTTATTTTACCCAATATGCAAGACTACAAACTAAAGAAAAATCCAGTTGTATTGAATTAGTACTTAAAAGCCCTCAGTAAGATCAATGTATGTTTGCACAATATTGTAAAGAGCAATAGTTAAATATTAACTACTTAGGCACAAACAGGTCAGAAAGACAATTGTCCTGATTTTACAGGTCAAAACTAACATGCAGCTAAGACCAAGTGGGTCATTCAAGGACACATAGATAGGCTGTAGCAGAGCACACCACCTAAGCACCAACTTTTTGAGTACCAGTGCAGTGCCTTAACTGCCAGCTCAGCCTTTCTCTCCCAATTCCCTGAATCTATTCTTTCAGAAACATCACAGTCCAGAAGCTGAGATTTAAATACAGTTATACACCATGTTTACCATCCCAAAGGATTTAGTGGAATTAACGTGAATAAAGTGATTCACACGCATACAAGTATTTGCAAAATGCCTGAATGAGAAATATTTTAACGCATACCCTGCAAATGCAAAAATATTTGGATCATTTTTCTACTGTGTGTATTACATCGCATCCATGAATCTTAAACATAAGGTAAAACTAGCACAAAGGCTCAATGGAGTTTGGAGTTGAAAATGATCTGTTTTGGTCTGCTGGTTTGAAAATGGTTTTCTTGATGAAACTCATGAGTCTACTGGAGACTGAGACACAGATGGATGAGCTGAGCATATGATAAACCTGCTGCATGAGTTTATAGTTAATTGCCCATCATCTTTTTTGTCTCACCATAAAAAATTTCACACCCACCTTGCACAGGAAAGGTAACCCGAGTGTCATAAACCATTTGTCTCCTGTGCTTTTTCTACATTATCCGATCGGTCTTGTTGTTAGGATGCTGTTGAGACAAGACAAATTTGCTGAGCCTTTTTACAGATGAAGCACACTGCATCTTTTATCAAACGATCTCCATTCTCTAATGAGAAGAAATGCCTTCCAGAGTCATTTGCATACTAATATCTTTATTTCTAAAACAATAAGCAGGCTGTAACTCACATCACTGTTAGTCAGAATAGAGTGGTTTTCATTTGCATAAGCAAAGTGCGGAGAGCTTGCAAAGAATACGTGCCCCCATCACCACAGAAGTTTAGGGTATCTTGTTCTCAGCAGAAATAAGGTCTAGGGGTGGCCAAGGCAGGAAACATGGGTGGGAAGCCCATCCTAGCAGCACCAGCATCCACCCTTGGGCTCACCATTCCCCATGGGGAGGCAGCTCCTCAGGCACCTTTCCGTGCCCGAGGTCCCTGCAGGGGGACAGCGCAGCACAGAGAGGAGGTGCAAAGGGGCAGCACTGGTGCTCCTGTCCCAGATCCAGGCCCTGCCTTCAGGCACTTCATTTCAAAAAGAAGCTGGTAGGAAAGAAATAACCATCACCGTTACAACCGCAGGTGCAACCTCACACCAGTCACAGCCTCAGGAAAGGAGCAGCCTGGCATTTGTTCCCTCCTCACTTAGACCTAGTGGAGGAGAGCAGGGGACAACGGTGAAAGCCAGGTAGGTGACAGTGGCCCCACCATGGGGAGAGCCACGCTGCTGCTGCCTCCTGAAGAAAACAGCAGTACAAGGCCAGCCTTGAAAACAGCTGTTACCACAAATACCACCTACGCTTTCAGAATGTGTTTATCACAGGTTATATTTCTGTCTTTTTATTATTACTTCGGGACAAAGTATTGCAGAAACAGGTCATTTCAGGGCAGTACAGCAGTCCTACTTTGAGAAATAAGACAGACAAAAGCGTATGTAATCACTACGCTTGTAAATCTGCTGTTTTGTTTGGATGCCACTATGAAGAAAGGGGCACACTCCACGGGCAGCGCCAGCGCGAGTAGCGTCCATCTGCTGGGGAGCAGTTCTCCTCCTGCCGCCCAACACCGCTGCTCAGCCCGTCTAGCTAAGGCCTCACAGGTATCATTCGTTAAGGAGGGGGGAAAAAAGAAAAAAAAAAAACACACAACCACAGACAAAACCCACTTTTCCTTCCATTACTTCATTTCAAGGAAACCTAAAACCTTTTCTCAATCCTACCAGTGTTGCCTAACTACCATTAAGAAACAGCTAAAAGATTTAGTGAAGTCAGACCTCCCCCAGAAAACGGCATTTCTTTAGCAAACAGATATGTTAAGTAGGAACGAGCAAAGTCTAATGGGCAGTTAAAGGAATTAGCTTGAATTTCCCTAGTGTGGCTTACAGTTCATGGCCTTGATTTACAGAATTTAAGTTGTTGGCAAATAGCTTCTTGCTGCTCCTCTCCCAGCACCAACTCATCTACCCTTTCGATGGATCCCTTTCCAATATCAGCAGTAAGGAGAAGGGCTGCAAACACCACGCTCGTTGTCCTTGCAAAGATCCTGAGAAAAATCCCTCCGACTTTGTTGAGCTACTAATTTTAGAGGTTGCTGAGTGAAAGCAGAAATGTTTAACAGAAGAGGAACAAACTCATCTAACAGTTAGCAGGTAGCTCACCCTGAGGCAATAACAACAACACTGATAACTGAAGCAGGGCTTATAACCTAAGAATGTGCCCATTTTAAGTAAAGCCCTTGAGAAGTGACGAAATGACTAAAAACAGCCATCTGTTGAAATAAGATCTTGAAATAAGATCTAGAATTGAAATAATCTTGTTAGCCTCAGGGAACACAGAAGATGTCTTACTAGTTCCTGTGAAAGTGAATTGCAGATTACCATTTTCCCCCATCAAAATAACAGGAGCCATTCCACATTATGTTTTCTTCCGATTGTATTTAAACAAAAATTAAATGGAAGCATTTTTTCCCCCCCATCTCCTTCAAAAGGCTGCCACCATATGAGGAATTTGTTTTAATACAAGAAACTTTGGGGTTTTTTTGCAAATAGACCTTACAGTAACATGAGCCCAGTTTCTGAAAGGAGACAGCGCGTCAGATCTGTGAAGTAGCTCTAGCACTGCGCTTGGTTTCACATAACACGGGGACACGGTTAGGTAGCATTAAGTGCTTAGGGCTGTAATTACCTTCCTCTTTAAAAATCTGCACTTATTGTGAAACACGTATTTTATCCATTTGAGTTAAACAGTTGTGTATTTTGAACTGTATATTTTGAATTCTGATGCCTTTTGGCTAAAACTCCTTTCTAATTCATCTACATATTTTAAAGGATTACTGTCAGTGATTTATGTGTTCCTATCTTGCCACCTTAAAAGCTAGAACATCCATATTTCTTGTCTACATTTTTTTCATGGTGAAAGTCTTTTCTTTCCACCATCCTTTTAGCTGTGATATTGCAATTGGAATGTTTCATTTTATGGGTATCCTTATGGAAACCAGTAATGTTCATGGCGTGAGAAAGAACAGCCTGGCCCCAGGCTCGGTGTTTGTGATGAGAAAGTACACAGCTTAAGAGCCCGCAAAGCCTGGTGAGGTTTCGCCTGCTGGATTCTGCCAGGTTATTGCCAGATAAAGGCGAGTTTCTGACACGCTGTGTTATGCGACGCTCCCTCGGCAACCACCAAAACATCACAGGACTGTTAGTCTCAAAACTATTTCACCAACCTCTAGAACAGGCAAAAACACACCATTACTTCAATTGAAATTTTCAACTTAAAGTTGCACATACAAGTATTTTTCTGACTAGTGACTTAGATTTACTTCCAAATGGGAGAAAGTCTGGTTAGGATAAGACCAGATCAGAATGGAACATTTGAGAAAATCCTTTTTAGAAATGTGAAATCATTAAAAAAAAATTATTCAGTATTTTCATTCACTTTGTGCATTCAGCAGTAACCAAAAGAACAGAAATATGACGGGTGAAACATGGAGTAGTTACCACGCCGCAGTAGTTCTGACTTGACTGGAATTGGAAGGAATATTCTGAATAGATTATTTTATAAAAAAAGCTTCCTCTGCAGAAGTCTCATTCCACTGAATAACACTAAATCATATTGAGTAAGGTTTGCATAAGCTCCTGAACCAAATTCTAAACACTGGAGAGATGCACATAATTAAGTCTTTTTTTTCAAAAAAAAAGTCCAAAAATCTTTTCCCCACATTTTTGTTCTTCAAATGTGCATTTATAAAGTTTTGGCTTCTAGATGTTAAGACATATGACTTAAAGGTGGATTTCAGCAAATTGGTATCTTGTTACCCTTATGCCATACTGTGGATTAATCACGCATTACAAAAGTCTTTAGACCTATACTGTACAAGGAAATATGAAACAAGACAGCAAATAGTCATCTTTACATGAACGCAGTTGTAAGAAATACCAAGACTGAAGGCGCTGCCTAAATGAGGCTGCGGGCTGAGGTCATCAGCAGGCTACAATAAAAACTACTTCATTGCCGCATAGATATTTCTTTGCTGTTACGACAGATTAGCAGGGAGCAGTTTGCCAGTATAGCTGCACTGCACTAAGGAGGTCACATCTGCGGAGCGCTGCCAATACTGCTGTGCAGAATGTTATCCCTGTTGGGAGGAGCTGTAACCATTCCTGAAGGTATTTTATGGTGAAGTTGCACAAAGCAAGTCAGCTGTAAACTCGATATGAGGCGGAGGGTAATACAAGATGACAGAACTACAAGATTATATTGCCTGAGTGGCCATCCACCTGCTGCGTGATAAAATATCCCACATGCTATTAACTGACCTGTGCAGCCGTTACCGAGCGTCGTAGGCATTTTGTTCAGAAGTCAGAGAGAGAAGCTTTGAAAGAACCAGTAATAAAGAACACAGCTTGCATTTGCTCCGCAAATGTCCAGCATCCTATTACACAAGCTTGATTCAGCTACCTGCGGACACGGAAGAGGAAGTATATGCCTACCTGCCCTATCACACATGCAAGGAATCACGCCTGACCCTATGTTTGGGGTCACTGGAAGGATGGGTGAACAGCAAAAGCTCTTACAAAGCAGACCTTTAGAAGTAAATGTGAACCAAGCTAAGTCATTTTGTTTTTTCTGCATTTCTACTGGAATACTGGATTTCTTTTATCATTCTTCTGTGGACACATTTTCAAGGGACAAATAGAGAGAGATGATGTGCTTTGTGTTGAATACCAAAACAATGTCTTGACCACTCTCAACTCATCCTCTAATGCAAATGTTCCCTGTATCTGACACAGACTGTAAATAGCTTTGTATTGACTCACTGAAGAATGTGCAAATCCGTAGATTCCACTCCAATTAAAAAATTCTGATTTACCCTCATGTTTATTTTATCATTAGCATGGCTCAAAGACACCAACTTTCACATTCATGTGAATTTGAGCTGCAGAAAGGACAATGGAAATACAAACATGAGGAGAAAACAAAGCTTAGAGGAGTCAATTTCTATCCTGTGCTGGATCCTCAGCTGGACATGTTGGACGCAATACGAATGAGGGAGGCAGGCAGCGCGTGACACAGGACTCGCTCTGCACCAGGCAGGGCCGTTCTCATGCTGGAGCTGCAGCCTGTCCTGACCACCCGCTAAGCCACCCTACTGGCAGACACCAAGAGAAAAGCCATGAGGCTGCCATGGTTTCTGGACTGGACATTGTGGCTGGTATTGCATATTTTGAGGCTAAAGATCTCATGCACGCTCACACGCACGCTGGAGTTGCACTACGTTCAGAACAAGGCTGAGCTCTCGGGTCCCACATACTCCCCCGATTGCTCCCATTTTTACCAGCAGACGCCAACCTGCCACATCCCAATGAAATGCAGAAATGCCACAACCCTTCCTCTGTCCAGATACCTACAGAGCAGTACTGAAGCCCAAAACCAGAGAAACTGGTCAGGACCAGGCTGAGCTCTTGCTTGGCCTTCTTCAGGTAGCACACCTACACACACATGCAGAGCAAAGCAATGGTGACCATCAGTGTCAGAGGTTCTGCGCATCTGGTTTTTGCAGCGTATTGCTTTAAAACACAAATCATCAGACTGAATCAAGCTAAAAGTCTAAATAATGCAGTATCTGGCTGTGACTAGACACTAGATAACATTTTCAAAGCAAGAATCCATAAAGTTTTTGGATACAGATTACCACCCTAGATACAGAGGTATTTATAAGGAAGCAGGGGTTTGAACCGGGAAGAGGCAGAGCTCCAGGAATCACCTTCACAGACAAGAAGGAAGCAGGCTTGCGTCTTCTCTGGATCGGTCAGAGTTACTCAGGATACTGAGCGAGCACACGATCGCTTGGATAAAAATGATGGCTTGCTCCGAAAGATCAATTTGTTGTGCCATAAGTATGAGTAGAAATACATTTTTTTCCTGGCTCGTTTGCCCAGAATGCTGTTGGAAATAGGATAATCTGACTAGGAATCCCTCTAAAGTATTTTAAATACACACAGGACATATATGTTTACCTGATATAAAGATGTATATCCTGTATACTTCAGTGGACCTATTGATCCATATTACTGAGAATCTGGCCTATAGATTTTAAGTTAGTCTTCCTTTGGTCCAGGGAATACTATAAATTTTTATCCTAATAAGCCTTTTTGAAGGGTTTGACTTCTGTACCCTCCAGCTCCTTCAACATGTATGAAAATTGATATTTCTACATGTTACTGTTTATAGTCAAGGGAAAGCACTACTGTTTTGTTTTCTCTCTCTCTCTCTTTTTTAATAATGTTTCAGACATTAGCAATAGAGAACTGGAGTGGCAGCCCCCGGACTGCAATGGTACAGGAACGGCTAGATTCAGCCCCCAGGGTGGAAAGCGACCTCACTACTGCATTTACAGCTGGAATTGGCAGGACACTATTTGGAGTATGGAATAAAGTTTGGTGACATCTTTGCACAGAATATAGGAGAATTAGTATAGCAAAAGAGAGAAAAAGTCACATTTCAGAGGAAAATAATTAACAATAACTACAAAAACCTTAATTGCTTATTACACTTACAAGATCCAATTAAATTATAAATCAAATTTTCACAAAAATTTGGCCAGGTAGTGTCTATTCATCAGAATTTTCCTTCCACTTGCTGTGACTTCTGTATCAGCTCACTGCATAACACACACTGATTTTAAACCCAAGATAAAGTGACAAGCAGAGACTGCAAACTTGGCAGCTCTTCCCCTCTGAGCATTAAGAAGCCCGAAGGAGAAAGGCATACGGGATTTGGAGACAGACAGTTCATCTACTTCAGTCACCCAGCAACCTACCACTGCCACCATCTTCGACCAAGGCAGCCACCAAAATTGCGCCTTCCGTTTTGAATGCCTCACTTGTTAAAATACTGAGCACTTCTAGCATAAAAACATCAAATCAAATTTAGAAGAAAAATTGCATTAAGACATGCATTAAATGCATTAAAGTGTTTTGAAAACGTGAACTGTTTCTTGTAATGACAAGTAACAAACTTACTTTAAGACCATAAAATAATTATAACTGAAACCAGTAGTGGAATGGATATACACCCCAGTCATTTCAGGCAGCCCTAGCACAAAAAATATTTTTCTGCACACAGCACCACTATGGAAAATGAAAACTGTCTTCAGGCAGAGTTTTAATTGTGATGCAATTATTTAGTAGTTTATGTATAAGCAGCTTAGAAGTAATAGAATGAAACAATGCATTTGGCCTATTAATCCATTAACCAACGATAATTGTCTGTACATCATCTGGTGAACTGACTAATGAAGCATAAGCCAAAACTCAAGATTTTTAAAAAAGATTTTAACCACCCTTTTTTCTTTTTTTCTTTTTTTTTTTTAAAAAAAGACCTTTACAGTACAATGATTCGTTTTGACCAAACTTGCATAACTGGGATCTGCTTTTGAGACACAGCAAGCAACACCACCAATTTAAGAACTAGATATAGGTGCCGAGCATCTCAGATTTAGACCAGAAAGTTCTACATGATTTTATATTATACCCAGCTGAAAAAGTTTCTCCTTATATCTTCACAAGTTATAGACAGCAGGCTTTACAACAATTTTTGAAGATTTAAAAAAATTAGAATAGCCTAATTAGTGGATGTATAAGCACATCCATAGGCTTGACTGGTGCATACAATGCTTTAAATACTACATAAACCCCTTTCTAGAGAATTGTGCAAACCCTTAACATACAGGACACTTTTTTTTAAAAAAAGGAAATTAGTCAGGTTTTGGTGATCTCACATCCAATTAAACTTTCCAGGAGTAGTGAAGTAGCTGCAAACGTCCTCCAGATTTCCCCTTTGAAGCAGACACTGCTTACCTCCACATAGAGGGCAGCCGTGGCCCCACTCTGTTTTAGACCATACTTTCTGCTTTCATGAAATCCTATCACATAAATCAGATTTTTGTTTGTAATGACAGAACTTTTATTTGTTACCTAAACAGGTAACCTGCTTGACCCTTTCAAATGTTAGGTAGAGTTGTCACTGCATACCTAAGAGATAATATTTTTTATTTTATTTCAATAGCAGCACTAGATTTTACTAACAACGATATTCCGATTTGGAATTTTATTTGCCTTATAAATTCAGAGTCTCCTTTACGAGCTGATACAGAGCTTCTGAGTACTCTTACTCCAGAACAGCAGAAGTCAATGAAAGTAATAAATTATATGTGCTTACCTCATTTTTCTTGGTCTAGCTCTACCAGTTCCCCCGAAATCCTGACACCACTGAAAGGCCTCGCTAATGCGTTCCACTGCAGTCACTGGGGGGCAAAAAGGGGAGAGAAAACTAGTAAGAGAACTATTCCTTAACTGTGAGAATCACCTAAACACACACAGTTCCATCCTGAAGCTTCAGCAGCCTGAAACCAGAACAGCACAACTCTTCTGGCTCCGATACAGCGTGATACGTGCTGCCTAGTGCGCTGAGTACGTTACTTAACCATAGACCATATCTCCTGATGCTCTAATGTGATCGTGTTGCCAAGCAAATTGAAAAAATAGAAAGTGAAAAAAGTTGCACCAATAAGTTTAAAAATGTATTAAACAAGTGCTTGTCAAGTTCCCTTTACACAGCCTTAGGAACTGGCAAAACATTCTGTGTATCGTAGATTGCTGTGAAATGGCTGGAGCTTAAATGAGGTTTTATCTTTAGTAAGTGTTTAAATTCCCTCCCCATAAAGTACAATGCATCAGTTTAGAAATAATGTATTCACAGCCCTGAACATTACCGTGAACGCATTATTTTTATTGCTTATAGTGTAAAGAACGCTCTATATTTAGGAAACAACGTTGTTACTAAAATCAATAACTATGTAGGACCCTGCATAAAAACATTAGATGCAAAACACACACACAATTACATGCCTAAATAAGAGAGAAATGTATTGAAACCACACGAACAAGTTGCATAAGTGTGCATATAATTGCTTATTTGAATGCGTGATTACTCCAGTTGCATATACAATTACACCAATTGTCCAATTACATCAACTGTTTTTCCAATAAGCTAAAAGAAAAAATTACACTTTTTCTTCATTGCAATAAAAATGCAATTTGTGCACACAAATTGATGTAGTCAGAAATAAAAGATTTGTTTTCTGGGATATGAAATTAGACCACCTTGGGGTATCGTGCTTTTCCTTTTCTTAATAAAGTACAAGAGTTTGTGGCATAAAAAAGCTTGGGACTATAAAGCTTGGGAATTCATAAATGCCAATAATTTCTCTTGTGCCACTGTAACTGGTATACATTATTTCATTATCAGAGAAGTAATTTTTTCTTCACAATTGAGAAGATGCAGTCTTGGGACACCAAATTTTGAGAGCATCCTTTTTCTGTGTATGATATAGATTATTAAAAATCACATTTATTTCATTTCTCAGAAAACTGAAATATGCAAATAAATGAAGAATTACAAATTCCAGTCTAGAATTCTATTTCCAGAATTACCTAACATCTGCTGTTTATAATAGCTCAACAGGTGGTGGAAAATCCTTTAATCTACTCATCACCCATTTAAATTTGTGAAATGAGAATATCTTGAAGTCTAGTAATAATCAGAAAAGTATAAAAATGATACCCTGGAGTTTGGATGTTTGCTGCATTTCAGGGATTCCCAGATCACGTTTCCCAGCATTTCCCACAAGGCGGACTGGAGGGTGGGAGAGCAGCCGGCAGGGAAACAACAGGTACTGAGCATCTAACAGCCAACACGAAATAACCCATGAGCTGGGGTCCTGGAAGAAGCTGCTTTGAAGGTCACACGAACAAGCCCGAGGCAGGAATTCCCCTGAAAAACTCTTCAGGGAGAGCAATCAAAGCTTAGAAATACCTGCATTCAGGAGCAAAGCCATGGACAGTTTACGGCGACGAGGCAGCACGCCATCCAAGCAGGCGGAAGCCCCTGTGCTCTTGCACAGCCAAGAGACCCTGCGTTTGCAGCTGAACACTGACATTCAGTAAAGGGTTTCCATCAGGGAATACTGAAGTTCCTGTCCACTTCATGCTCCCACAGCCACAGTAGAGATGATATTCTAGCTCTAACTTTATATTAAATTTTAAATGTTAAAAAAGAATTTTGTCTGCTTCGGTAGATGAATATTTAACCTGGAGGAACCAGAGTTTGTGCTCACATGAGCTGAGCAACCACAAAGCAAACCAGCACCTGCTCTGCCTTTCCCTCGTTTGCAAGCAAATGGGAACAAGCTCCAGCACGAGGTAAAGACTCAGGGCAGGTGTAACCTGTGGGGGGTTAATTCCAGTTGCTGTTGGGTTCCACTGTCCTGCCAGTAAAACAGCTTCTGATCAGCAAGGACGATCTGCTAGCTGGGCTCACCAGCTTCAGGAGAGCCCCGGACAGGCCATTGCTCTGAAACTGCCCTTCAATCTATATTACTTATGCAATTTATGGCCCCTAAATACAGCTGTAAATTAGGAAGTCTATCTTTCCTAAGAAAATAAAAAAGATATTATAGCATTTAGGGACAGACACTTCATGCGTTTTTACACTTTTTAGAAGAATAGACAACATTAATTAAAACTGCATAAAAACACTGGATCTATTTTTGCTTCAGGAGCTGACTAAAGAAAAATTAGAAATGCTCATATAACTTTTACATAAAGTCCAAAATTAAAGATACATCAATACCACTGTCATTAAAGAATTAAAATGAGAACACTTGACTCATTTTACTCTTCTTTTTCAGCCTCTAAAAATGACTCAGTCCCTGGATGAAGAAAGTTGTTGTCTCCCAGCTCGGCACCTGCGACAAGAGCCCCTCGGCTGCCCCAGAGACCCAAGGAGTTTTCCAGCAGATGCTACGGCAGCGCTCGGGGCGCTGCGGGCGCAACGCTGCGCCGTGAACGATGCTGTTGGGGTGCATTTCTGGGGGAGGAAACTGCGTGATGGACCCTTCCACCCACAAATCCTCCTCCCTTTCCTTGCTAGCCTACTGCTGTGCATCGCATGATATTGCATCTTCAGTGCAGCTTTTCATATTCAGTTTCAGAATGTTTTTGTACTTGCAGGGAGCTTCCAAATCTGATTATTATATAACATGCATGAAATTAAACTGACAGCAACAGAATATATGGACTTGATATCAAAGTTCAGTTAATTTCCAGTTCAAAATCATTCCTCTCCCCTCACCCAGCGGATATGTATTCATGACCCCTGATTTAGAGGCACATTTTAATAAAGCTGTGAGTTAGAACTTGGGAGAAACTTTTCAGCTAGCAAAAAGGTTTGTTTTTCTTTTCTTAAAATAACTTTCCTTTTACTGTGAGATAATTAAAAGTGTGATCTTGCAACTACAGCTTACGCGATCCTGGGGAAAAAAAAAAGAGCTCAAGTGCTTCCTTTTTCAGCTGAAGTATTACATCTACGGAGCTTACAAGTACCTTAAGGAGGTCACGTTTGCACTCTGGCTACAGTAGAGAAGTTTCCAAAGAACAGTTATTAATGGCAAGAGTCTCCTTGTACCCTCTCTTGGCAGTAAAAGCGGTGCTTCAAGCCTCGGCCAACATCTGGCACGAAGTTGGCAGGCACTTTACAAAGAGAGAGAGTAGGGCTGGCCTTCACTTCACCTTAGGAACAAGGAAAAAATAAACCCAAAGGATAATTAATGTCAGTGTATGTTCTTACTTGGACTGCCAAAGATCCTGAAAAATAAAACTTGGATCGACTACAACAGGGTTTTTGCTTTCCTTCATCTGCCATAGAAAGGTAGGGTTTGACGAGTTTTTGGAAACTATTTTTATTCTTTGTAATGTCTATTCTTGTCTTCAGTCACATTTCATTTTCATGGGTAAATACGTGCATAATTGTGTAAAGGATTGAGATTTTAAACATTAGCAGAAAACTTTAATGTTTTAACAAAATAAACAAATGCAGAAAACAAAATACCTTAATTTGTATTTACCGATTCTTGAAACAATCAATTTGGGATAAACTGGCTGGCTCTTCTGTCCATGAAAGTTTGTTATTAATTGCATTGTGGGCAGAGTTTGTTGTCTTAGTCTGACTGCTTACCAACACTGCTTATTGCAGATTTATTCACAAACAGTTTAGGATATATATTGACTTATCTGTGAAACAATTTTTTCAGGAAAGAGAGAGCAAGTGCTCTGAGACTTCCTAAGAACAGAACGAGAACTATTCTCCACTCAACAAATGGCTTTGGGGCATTAAATATGCAACTGCACATAAATTTTACAGTCAAGCATTTACTACGCAGACAAGACAATTAGGATTATTTGATTTTTCTTGGAAGCAGCCTGCAATGTGGGACAGATGAACATGTACGGTAAAACTATCAAAGTTTCAACAGTCAATAATACTACACATGTAAGCACCTATAATGAAATAAGATACCCGATGCACAAACAGTTCCGTTTCCTTTGAGTTCAGGGGGAGTTTGGTCTTCTACATTATTTCTTTAGGCATCTAAACTCAAAAATTAGACCTTTAAGAAGCTAAGCAAGTTAATGCGATGTAAGCAACTTCATCACTTTTTAAAGACAGGATTTAGCATCCTCGTTCATGGATTTTTCTCTTCAACTCAGAATAGAAACAGTAGCCTTTGAGCTTGCATCTCACAACGAACGTACATTTGTTTGAGCAGAGCCTATCTTGCAAAGAGAAGGCAAACCATTCTGGATGGACTGACAACCAAGTGACCAAGTCAACTGCAGTTGGCCCCGCGAGGTCCCCTCTGTCCCGCTGGCAGCTGCCGGCCTGCCATGATACGCACCAAGCTGCTGGTATAACCGACAGACGCACCCCACGGCTAGTCGGCAGTCTCCGTTTATACCAGACCTGCTGTTCAGGGCTGAAGATCTACTTAGATAACTTACTTCTTAATTGTGCACAACACTACCTTTAAAAATCTAAGAGGAGGAGGAACTGCATTAGTTACCACATTACTGCATAAAATCCCCTTTTCAGGAGTATTGTCACTTGTCCAACCTTTTTCCCCCCTTTTTCCTTAAAATCACCAACTGCTCTTGTCTAAGCTCATCTAAGCCCCGCACCAAGTCTGTGTTCGAACGATTCAAACAGATCAGTTAATTGTGTTTTAACTGGTTCCCCAATGTCATGATACTTCAAAGACAGAGAAACTCTAGAAACCCTTTAGAGCTCTGGGACAAGGGTTTTTTTCCCCCACTTTTTCCCACTTCATGGGCAAAAATACAGAAGGGAAATATTCAATTAGCAGAGGTTCTCTAGACTTTAAGCCTTTTGCTTTGAGCAAATTAACTGGATAAAGCTGTTATTGAAGCCTCTTCAAACAGACCATTTGGACTTTCCACAGTCCATAGAGCAGTTACAAGGGATTCTCCATGGTTTCAAATAGCACAGCTCTTGGACAGCCGACCTACACTCCTATTATTTATGCTTCTCTAAAACAAATATCAGTATTTTTTCCCCTGCTAGCCTTCAAGATCCTGATTCAAAGGATACAGTTAAAGATGCGCTTAAATATATCCTTAACAATAAGTACTCATCTTATTCCCATAGCAGACTATCATCTTAGATATAGACTGAAGTGACATCATTAACAGATGGTCCGTCTAAGCTTAGGACTTAATATTAAGACAAAAAGGTGTGTTCCACCCACATATCAGAAATACAGCTTCATATGCATCCAGTTGTTTCCAATGAAATTTGCATTATTTACCACAACCTCAAAATAAATTCATTCACAGGTCATCCAACTCATTGATCGTGTATTTAGAAACATAAGATGATACATACAACTAAGACTGTACACATTCAATACATTTGTCTCATTTCAATGTTATACTTGACAAAAAATATACACATCTTAAAATACATCTTCCTGCTCCTAATGTATTTTAAGATGCAGGGTTTGGAAATTCAGCAAAAGAGGATTATATTCACAGAAACTGCAGCACATAATATGCATTTTGTTCAACGGGCATGCTACAGACTGGGACATCTCCTTAGTATCCACTAGTTTCTGAAATGAGAGTGAGACAGTCTTATAAAATTCCCTACTGTGGAAAGAAAAGGCAAAAAATTAGTATTCCATGCAAACATAAAAAGGATCCCTTCTCTGACATTCCCAAAGACAGAAGGTGATGCTGCAGGCATAACTGGGACGCGGGAGTCCTGAAAACTATATGATAATGGCTAGAAAACCAAGAAAATAAAAGCAAGGAGGAATAGCATTAGTTATGTAACCCATTTTTACATAACCAGTTTTCTAGGAGCAACAGGAACAAACTCTTTGATGCCTGTGCTTTGCTTTGATGACTTAAGGAAGCAAGGTAATTTTTCAAACGTTTCCCCAAAAGGCTACAATTGACCATGGCACCAAATTGCAGGTGCAGAATCAGCGAATAAGCCAGAGCTGTAATGGGCGCAAACGAGCAGAGCAGCGCTGAGCTCAGTGGAGACATGCCAGGTCGCATCAGGAGCTGCGGACGGCTGGGCTCGAGTGCACCGCGAGCACATCTGCTGTCATCCCTCTCCTAGCAGCTGCTGCTAAGAGGATTCCCTCTTGCTAGCAGCATGTTGGGAAAAGCGCAGCCTCTGCAACTCCTAACACCGTCAATTAGTAGCAGCAGCACAGGAGAGGGCCAACACGAGCCAGGTCACTGCAGCCATCTGTGGGAGCCCTGGAACCAAGATATTCCCATTATCTCCCAGCTGGTGCCGCTCTGTCCCTGCCAGGCCTGAAGAGCTGGTGCTCAGAGAGCCCCGAGGCCTGTCCTCGCTGTGCCGCACACAGAGGGACGAGCAACCCTCGCCACAGAGCGGCCATGGAAGCACTCACCCTCTCGGGCACTTCCAAGGGGCGTCCCCACGGCCTGCTGCCCCACCACCGCTCTTGAAGGTGATACGGCAATCCGGCTGCTCCTGACAGCACAGACGGCGAGGTGGGAGAGCAGCTAGAGCAGCCCCAAGGAAGCAGTCATGGGCTAAAGAGAGAGATGGCACAGCTTGCGCAGAGTGATAGGTTTGGGTGTGCAACAAGAGCAAACAGTCTGGGCAGGACTTCTGGAGCAATGCTCAGCTGCAGCAGAGTCGCACTCCAAGCTCTACTGGGAGCAGGAAACACTAAGGGCATCTCATACAGGTGATAACGAAAGCCTCTTTTAGCAGCACCACTGGGCATCCCTCACTGACTGAGGCAGGAAAATGAGTCATTCAGAATCCGGTCTCTAAACCATCTAAAAACCATCTGAAATTAAAAACAACAGTCCCTGGAACATGAAGTCCAGCAACCGAAGGGGTCATTTATGCAGCCAGGCCAGCGCAGAACTGTGAAACGCTCGTGGCAAACAAGGAACACAATGACAGGCTTCAGCAGCTCAGCAGCATCTAGATTGCCGCTTGTAAAGCTCGGTCTCTTCAGAGACCCACGCGCTAGGTTTAAAGAGCACAGTCTTTTGAACAGGGGAGAGGAATGAAAAAGTGTTCAGAACAGGATATGCAGCTTTAATCAGTATCTGAT
Source organism: Apteryx mantelli (assembly GCF_036417845.1). NCBI lineage: Eukaryota > Metazoa > Chordata > Aves > Apterygiformes > Apterygidae > Apteryx > Apteryx mantelli. The sequence goes on along the minus strand of NC_089989.1, from coordinate 26,833,577 downwards.
TTTATAATAGCAGAAAATTAACACATAAGTGTTATTCTTTCACCTAAAAATAGCTTGGAACAGTTACTGACAACACAGAGCCAGGCTTCTCGATAAAGGCAGCTGAATTGTCTGGACAGAGCAGCCAGTGCTTCCGCTACCAAGCGGGAACGGCACAGTTTACGTACTCACCTTGCAAGGGCAGGCTCTTTTCCTGCACCCTTTCCATTTGCACATCAGTTGACATATGCATAAAAGTTCTGGGCTAAAAATGGTTGCTAAATGTGAGAGAAGAGCTGTACAATTAGTTCTGTGGATCACTGGTGTAGAAGACATGCAAAATAATGTTGCATCCCTTCAGTACGTTGTGATTCACATACATACACAAGGCTTCTTGCAACAGCAGCAGAAACGCAGCTGAACTGCAAAAGAGACTCACCCTGGGGTGGGCACGGAGTCACTATCACCTTAGCTTAAAAGTTATTATTTATTTTTTTATTAAGTTCTGTTGATTTCTCTTTTTAAAACTTTAAAACCTGATGAGAAAGTTCTCCAGAAGAAAGAAAACATTAGGAAAGACTTTGGTCAGCAGTGAATTGGAGCAATGCAAAATAGGTTGCAACAGAAAAACCCCAGGAGAAAAGAGTTGGCATTGGGAAAGATAGCAGGTGCTATAAAGACAGAGCTATCAAACAGATGCATATTCTGCCTCAGGGCTGTTCCCAAAGAAAGTATCTGGCAAAGCACAGACTTTGATACCACCTGTCTTTTCCGGAGGGAGCATGTGCTAGTGATTAGTTGAACCCTTGGCCACACACATTGTCTAGGGCATCTGCTCTTCACTAAAAAGATGATGTGACTGACAAAAGCAGACAGTAAATCTGATGCTAATCATTCCTGCTGAGTTTTTGAATGCTTCTCATTATTTTAACATACCAGATTCTGTTGAAACCAAAGCCAAAGTCACCTTATGGTGGACTTTGACCCACCCATCAGTTGAACTGAACTGATAGATAAATATAAACACCTGTACTTATGTTTTCTTCCTCCATTTCTTTAATTACAGTAGCAGCTGATAGCTAGAAGAGACAGACATTTAAAAATTAATGTTACAGTACTGCTTAATTTTATGTTTGAGCTTCTAAAGAAAGAATATTGTTCTGAAACACTTCTTGGAGATACTGAAGGTAAGCAGTGTGATCAACCCAGAGTTTAATCATCTACATTTATAAGAGAATTCAGGTAACAAGGTTTATGCAGAAAACATCCAGTGAAAAACTACATTCATATTTGCCTTGCCAGAACTAAAACAAAGCGCTTGAAGAGTTACCATCATACTGACACTGAAACAAATACCAGTGATGATGATTTCAAACACTGTTGCAACCCCTACCGTGAAGCAGTATATTAGGTTATTCAGTAGCGTCTTCTGACTCCTGTTTGGATCATGCTGACACTCCTAATCTACACAGAGGAAGACTCCAGAGACAGCTCTCCTCACTCCAGTGCCAACCCATTTCCATCTGCTGATTCTGTAGATAATACACAAAAAACCCCAAGTCTGGAATTATTTGATATTTGCACTGAACTACTGCACAAAGTCTAAGAAAAATCATAAACTGGGAACAACAGCTAAGGAAATATTCCACTGGAGAATCTGCCAAAAGCAGGAAGGATGTACTGGGAGAGAAAGGAGCGGGCTATGCAAACTAGAGTTTCTACAGAAGTAGGTTTTTCAGGTAAAATAGTCCTGATCTTCAGGGCTCTCTGTATATCCCCGGACCCAAAGGATCCATCAGGCTTCCTCTATTCATTTCAAGGCAGGGAGATGAATATCTCTAATATTGAAAAGGGACTTCCCCAAGGGATACTCCTCTGCTTGTACTTCTCCTACTGTGGAGATAGACTGATATAGTCTGAGCAAAAATATAGCATTTTTAGGTAGAAAATGTACCTGAACTCAATCCAATTATATCCAACAAATCTCTCTGCCCCACTGCATTTGCAGCGCAGTTTTACTTTGTCCCATCTAAACCCGATTTCTCACTGGAACTACAAGCTTCCTGGATTATCAACTAGGTTGCTAACTAGGACAGATTTTTCTGCTTTGATATTTTTAACTTTTGTGCAAAATACCACAATTATGGCTAATTTAGAATATCTAGGGCAAAATTATCTTCAAGGCAATAGCAAGTCTCAACTTTCATTTACATGCTTTCTGCTTGACACAAAGGAAAAAAAAGAATATCAAAATGGTGCACCTGAACCAGTTCTTGATCCTCTTGTCTCCATTCTCACACATTTCACGCTAGAGGCAGCTAACACGCAGTTGTGCTTATCCACAAAAACAACAGAAAAGCTGTAATGCGTGTGGCACGACTGACATGAGATGCAAGGAAGCAGGGCAAGGACATCTACAGCCCATTCCTAGTCTTTAATCTCTTAAAGGCCTTGGAGATAATGTCAACAGCCTGGTGGCTCTGGTGGAAGGGTATCTAAGGAGAGTCTCCTCATAGTCGTGGTTTTTCATAAACCTCTGCATCCCAGTGACAACTCCCATGTCTCTCTGCAATCCAATACATTTCTAATAGCAATCGTTTAGCCTTTCTCCTGAGCAGACTGCATCTGAGCTTCTGACAGAGTTAGAGGGGAAAAAACACTGGGGAAAAAAAAAAGAGTCTGAATTCCTTGGTCCACACAGATTCAGAACTGAACTGTAAGTGACAGGAGGCTGGGAGAGGACCCTGGGGACATCCTGCCTCAGGCTTGCCCCAGCCTGACGCTCCTGCCAGGACAGCTGCTGTTGGCCACTGCAGGAAACTACGGAGGTGCTAAGGAGATGCACAGCTCTTCAGTCTCACTGAATCCGTTTTTATGTTCTTAATACGAGCAGTGCCAGCACCTGTTTACTGGTTCTTTTTCAAAATGTTTATTCCCTGGATGAAGGGACCTTTCCCACATCTGTTCAATCTATCCCCACTTAGATACTTCTTAAAAAGAACAAGGAATCTTGGAAATTCTCATGTCATCTCTACACCTGTTTTTGCATCTCACTATTTAGCACACAACAAAAACTAGAAGTCAATTTGGTATTCAAGTTTAAATGAACTTCATTTTATTTGTAACTTCCTTTTTCATATATTCATAGTCCTTTATTAATATGCGGGTGAAAAAATACTGAGGCCCTTCAGATACCTTCAGAGTATAAAGCCAGCAAAAGGACAGATATGGTGCACTGTCCCATACCTCACATCCTAAGGCAAAACATACGCACACACGCATACATACATGATGATTTAGGTAATCTCATACAACATTTTCCATGTTTGGTAGCAAAACCTTTCATGACATGTGCTTTTTAATCTGCTTTTATCTGTAAAGTGATAGAACATGGTTCTGAAATACCTATTTACCAAACCTTACCAAGCCAGTGTGGTGGGGTTTTTTTGTTTTTTTTTTCCTTGACGAAAGATTACACCGATGCCTATATTGTTAATAACTGCCCTGCATTTCCTATTCTAGCCCAAGGTCAATCTGACATCCAGTATGTTACACAAAGTGCAAATGTGACAAGGGAGCACTGGGATTTTTCCTTTATGCCCTTTGCATTAAAAATAAATTGTGTTCTTTTCTCAGTTGCAACATTCTTTTTTGAGGGGAGGGAAAGAAATACCACCTACAAATTAAGTGCTTTCAGTAACTGAACAGATAGGTTTTGCTCAGAAATAACCTGGGAAATCAAAAGTTCAGTATTAAATGTAGGAAGTCATATAGCACTGAAAGACAACTTTAGATTTATATACAGAACAGGAAGATCATTTATGACTACACGAACTAGGCTCTTTGAGGATGAAACTTATTTGACCTGTCTTAGTTTCAGCAGCACTAAATGTTATTTCATTTTGTTATTTGTAAAAAATCAATGAATTTAAAATGCTATGTAGTAAGAAATGATGTTAACCATTCCCTTTTCTTGTTCTTTTCCTTCTGAGCCCTCTTATTGAAAAATTAGATTTCCTTTAATAAAACCAATTTACTTCCCTCTGCCTGTTGAGCAAGAAAAAAGCTTTGTGAAATTCCCAGCTGTGGCTTTGAGATACCACTGCTTCATAGGCCTTCCCCCTCCACCCCCCCCCCCATTTCTAGGCAACTTCTCCTTTATTAACATGCATATTTTCATAAATTCTTAAGAGCAAAGTTTCTCAATGTCACAGTGCTAAACAGACGCATTTGGTTACTTCGTACAAGTTTTTGCAAGCAGCATTGCAATGGTAAACCCAGTCGTACCTTGGTTTCTGCACATGACAATTTATCCTCACAACTACTCTTAGGCCATAAATTGAGCAAAATGCTAAAATCTGGCATCAAAAAAAGATCTTCAGCACAAACTGAAGAGGCAGCTATATGACTCTCCTAGGTCCACCAGGATGGAGGAAAAACCTGGCAATTCTCCCATTTCTTGTGAGGCTGTTACCTTTCCTCGCCTATGGCCAGTGCCCCGCTAACCCCCTGCCCGGGTCTGCGTTTCAGGCGTCTCGTAGCCAGGAAGATGTGCTCACACGCGCGTGCGTACGAACAGGAAAGGATGAAGTGGGAGGGACAGAGGAGACAAGTGTCTCTTTGGGGCAGAGGAATGGGAATGAAACAACACCAAATTATTTGTCATACGGTTCATCTTGCCTTGCTGTTAGGAAAAGGTAAATAGCTACGAGCCAACCCATCTCCTCCTTAATGTGCTCCATTATCACCTGCCACATACCAAGCCTCGAGGAAAATCCAAACTGATGAAAATTGCTTCTCCTACCGCAATAGGAACCTGTTTTGTCCCATCCAACAGTCTGTAAGCATGCTACTGGTAGTAATAATTTTAATCATCCCAAACTACAGCTGTGAAGAAATATAGAAAGGAGAACCATCTGAGTTTACTGATGTCAGTACTTTATTTTTTGCCCTATTACAATAATTATTGCCAAAAAGTGACATCTGTATAGACCAGGGCCATAATAATTTGCAACACAAACCAAAGAGACACTGAATAAAGCTTTAGAATAAATTGTAATGAGAACCTGAAACTGAAGGGCAAATGAAAAATAAAGTCATCATACCTAAAGCTATGTACAGCCCAAGGCATATCTAAAAAATGTTTCTATGAAATAAAATTATTTTATTATCAAAAACTACCAAGTGGCATCATAAATTTCAGTTCTGAATCTTCCAGAGTGTGTTCTAAAGAACGGTAATTGAAAGTCTCTATAGCTTCTTCAGTGTTGAGGATGAAGGTCTCAAATGAAAACAGGTCAGATAATTTGATAAACCCAAAACTTAATAACACCTTCAACAGAAAAAGATACACTACTAATTTTCATGAAAATTGGAAATCCTTTCCTTCAGACACTTCCTCATCTAATAAAGCTCTGAGATGAAAATTAAAATAACCTTTTTGGCCTTTTGGCTTTAAGCTAACCCACAAGCTGCCCTGTATATTTGTAACTTTATCCCAAGTCTTTTCTCAGCGAAATCACCAGGGCCACTTAGGTATCCAAAAATGAGTTGCAAGGAGTTCCCAGCACTGATTCCTACAAATTAAATCTAGAAATGAACACACTATCTGGCTTTGAAATAAACTCATAACATTATTCATCTGGAGGCAGAAATGTACCCAGTTTCATAGTCTCAATCAATTCTGGCCTTCAGCTAGCAAAGGTGGCATTTCTTTTGAAATGCCACAAAAGTAGTAATTATTGCATTGCTGAAGACTATCTGAGAATATGTTCATGAAATATTGCACTGAACCTTCCTTCCATCTTTTCTTTACTAAAAGGTGCTTGATCAGAAGCCAGCAAATAAATTGAACAACCTTTAAAATGTGGCTCAGGTGAGGAAACGTGCTTGCTATTTATTTATATCTTTTACAGATATTCTATCTGAAGTTTGCGAAAGAACAGATCATGCTTCAGGGAAGCCAATAATAATTCTATTATTTTTTAATTCTAATACCACAAAAGAGATTCAGAGAGAAATCAGTTAATTGTAGCCTTTTGAAGCCACTGGAAAAAGTATGTATGATAACACCATGACAAGCGGCATCAATAAGCCCCTTCTGTGAGCCATTTTTACCAAGGTGGCTTTAAGGCTGTATTTGAATTCTGCATCCTGATGGCACAAAGCTTCTATTCATGCTCTAAACCAAAGGCTTTCACAAGACAAGAGCATATCAAATAAACAAAACTGAACTATTTTGTTTACTTTGCAGACCTTCAAATGTGGTATTTCCTTAATTGATTCCAATTATCCATCTATTGCATTTGTAAAATAAGCAGTGTTATTAACGAGCTGTTTCAGTAATACGAATCCCCAAATCTTTGTTTGGGCAGAGTAATGTTAACTTAAACAATTTTCTGGAGGGGACTGAATTGCTGAATTTTTCATTGGTATTGCTGAACTTCAATAGAAAAAGAGATAGCCGCAAATGTTTTGTAATTATGTCTCCCATTTTTGAACAGATATATTGAGTTGTGTTCATTCAGTCAACTAACCTTATGATCTTTGCATCAAATTCAACAGCACATTGTATGGCTATGACAACAAACTCTCCCAGGAAACTTCTGGCAAACAAAGGAGGGATCAGAAAGCACTCAAAGATGTTCATATTTGCCTTTTTATGCAAGTGTGTTGCTTTTTTCCTTTAAATTAGCACTTTAGCTACCACAGTCAATGTGCTTAAGCAGCACTGCTTAATTTAGCTAAACATATAAAAATCCTCCTTGGTTCACTGTGATTTGCAATTTAACAATACATATGCAAATGAAATTAGTGCTGGCAAAAATAATTATAGTTGCTCTTGGGAGGATTAATAACCAAAGCCTGCTCTGCTTATGTTGAGGTTTAATTTAATTCTGTTGCATGTATTAAATGAAGAAACTAATTCTGTGTTCAATATTGTGTTTGGCAGTTAATATGCGCTCACATTAATACATATTTATTTAGATGAAGTGAGAAGGATTGTGCGGAGATACTGTCACACATCTCAAAAACACAAACAGTGATGAGTTGGTGGATGAACAGTACAGCGCTTTATTCTGGATATGGCAAAAAACTGCCGTTGATCATTTGAAAGTAATTAAGATTGACTTATTACTCTTAGGTGTAATGACCTGGTATGAGCTGTTCCCTAAGGCTGGGGCAGCAACCACTGCGCTATACAGCGTTCGCACTAAGCAGCCGAGTTTGGAGCCGGGCTGCAAACACCTCCCTCCCTCCCCCTTGACGAGCGGGCATGCGCAGTGCTGGCGAGGCCGGTGGGGCACTTCCTAGGGCCACCGGCCTGCTGGCCCCACGCGCACCCCTCAACGCCGGTTAGAAAGACGCCTCTGTCGATAGCAGCCCCGGCAGGAACACGAGGATGGAAAACCAGACAGAAGGGTAGCGGCACCGTTTGTACGCCCAGCACCTGGGAGCTCAGAGTAAGGCAACGCTCGCCTCAGACCACGACCAGAAACCTTTTCCTTGAAAGCACCTGGAGCAGAAGGGCCCTGCTGCCACCACCTTCATGGCCCTGAAAATGAAGGCCCAGGAATCAGCTTGCACAACAGAGCAACCCAAACGAGCGGCTCGATTTCCTACCAGCCATCTGAATACAAACCAGCATAAGAAAAATAGAGCCTCTATTCTAATTAGTTGCCTCATTAGTAACAGCATCTCTTTGAAGAACACTTCTCTTTCCAGATGGACGATGACTTAAAGCATCTCTATCATGTTGTTACCCCTAATCTCAGCGAGACCTCCCCCACCGCCTCTTCCAGCTTCACAGTATTCGGAGAAGTGACTGCCGCAGGCTGCCAGCAACAGGCCAGAAAGATCCCCGGTTATCCCGCGAGTTGGGGAGCAAAGACGGGCTGAATTCATAATTCTGCCCCTCCGAAGCCTTGAGAGCAGCCTCACCACCCAAGCTCACCCACCCCTTTGTGAGGAGCAACGGCTAAGAGAGCCTAAGGCAGATCTCCTCTCTGAGCCCTTGCTGCATCAGTTTTGACACTGATACTAATCCTTACCCGGAGACCAATCTGAAGGTGTCCAGTAATCTCAGAAAAAAAGTGATGAGCATTTCAGGGTTATAAGCACCTCGCAAGATTAAATCCCTTCAAAACCATGATGTAATTATCTGGCTATTTACAAGACTTATGAGCTGGATTAACTTTATTGAAGCTAGTGGGTACAACAGCTGTCTTTCATTTAGGATTAGCATAAAAATCATTTGAGCCCCCTCATGGAGCTGGAGAGCTGCAAGCCGAAGAGCTCCACCAAAAAACCACCAGCAGAACAAGGAGCGAAAGCTGGAAGTGTGGTATTTTTATGAACCTGTAGAATAAGCTTCATAAAGTAAAATAGCGATGTCTCAGGTTTGGACATTAATGGTTGGAGATGTATGCCTGTATTTGTTTGAAATTTATAGTTTTACTATTTAGCAGTTATTCTGGAACTTAAATGAGACAAAGCTAATATTCTCTAATTAACTTACTGGTTTAAAAATAATTATCTTGTAAATAAAGAATTCTCTGCATTTCACCCGAGATCAAATATTACTATGCTATCAAGCTTGGTTTTTGCTGCTGCTATTTATCTGAACACTTCTAGCAAAATACTTGCTTGTTAGGATATGCTGCTAAAGCCTACAAAAGGGGTCTCAAACATCCTGCACAGATTCACCACGTAAATGTTGCACATTTCAGAGCAGTTTCCAATCCTTGATTTGGGGTTACTGAAATACTTGATTTCATTGTAATCAACATAACAGCTGAAATAAAGCAAGGGAAGAAAATGCCATAGTAAATTACTAATAAGTCAGTCCAGTAATAACTAAAGCAGCCAAGCGGACACTAACTGACAGACATTTACACAACCAGATTCCAGTGTGAAAGTATTACATTATGCTACTATCCATATGTTATCTGGGTCTTTAAATGGCTATGAGATGTTAATCTGATTGAATCTGCGCTAATTTATTGCAAAGCCACAAAGTCAGAATGTTTTATTTGAAATGGAGGGAAAACCCTTGGGTGAAGATCACTAAATCATAGTCAACATGACATTTTTCTAAAATTGTATTTAACTTGCACTTAAATTGTTACAACTTACCAAAAGTTTCTATGCTTACAGCTGCCAAGGTTTAAATGGGTGTTTGCCAGGATGTTTTATGTAATCTATAGAATTTCAGATTTCATTTGAATGTTATTCCACACAAAAAGCTAGAGAAAAATGATTTCTCATAACATAACACTACTTTTACTCCAAAGATAGATTTAAAGTAACTGAAAGCTCACAGCAGCATAGTTTTATTAACCTAATGCCACTAGTACCTTGAATCACTGCAGTATGATACATTTTAAAGAATATCAAAAACAATGTGTCCTACAGATATCCTACCATTTTAGACTTTTATATATATTACACATGCATGTGCAAACAATGTTTATATATTTTGAAATGAAATGAGATCTTGCAAAATTTATCACTTATAAGTACAAGACCAGATTATTTGTATCAGCTTTTATTCTGGTACTGCTGCTACAAGTTTATACCAAGATAAGTGATTAATCCATGCCTCAAATTCTAGGAATCATCTATTTATCCTAAGAATAAAATCTATCCTACTTAGATCAACCTCATATTAACCTTTCATATTAATTCCCTTTCCCTGCCTTTAATTTAAATCATTCAATATTTTCCTACCTTCCTCATTTAAATACCTCTTGAAAAGGCTTTTTTTTTTTATAATGGTCAACAATATGAATCTACCTCAATTTTACATTCTTAACATCATAGCTGGACTTTTGCATTTGTTTATAAGCAGCACACTTACATAATTTGGGAATCAGACTTATCAAAAAAGTATAAAATGATGTAGCTATATAGAACTGAATAACCTAAAGAGAAAAAAGATTTACTATGCAATCCTGAATTAACTAATTAAATATGAAATGTCACCTTTAGAAGTGTGGTTAAATCTCCTTAAAATCTTCAGTTAAACAAACATGGCTTAAAACTCAGTTTATCCTTCAATATTCAGAAATACCAGTCCTAAGTGATCTGTTATTTGATTCGACTTTGAAGACAAAAATAATTTGTGTAAGGGACAAGTGCTTAAACATATGGGTGGCACAGGTACAAGCTCATTAAGTTTTAAAAGTTATTTGAATCAGACACAAGCTCCTATTTGCATTTAATTTGACGACTTACTTGCACATGGGCATGGAAATTCTGAGACAGTCACTGATTTTTATTTTCATTTTTTATATGCACACTAATTGTGCTAAGGAGAATAAATCCAGTATGATGGTAATTATCCATGTGCAAAATTGGTTTTTGTAGGAACTAGACTTGTGCTTTTCGGTTTCTAATTGGTGCATGGCACTGGCTGACCTTTAGTGCAACACATCGAGGCAGAAGCAAGGACCTACAGCGCAGCAGCCCAACGCTGCAGGAGAGCGGCCTGGCTGCTGCGGGCTCTCGCCAGAGCCCCACGCACCCCGAGGAACAGCTTCCTGCCTCGCCAAGCCCAGCACACCGCCTTGGCCTCAGCTGCCCTTCGCTGCCCGCAGCTAATTAGCCCTTCTCATTGCCTCCCAAGTAGTAACGAACAATCCCATCTCAGCACCATCTCCGCTCCTGTCCTCGCAGCTCAGATGAACGACGCGTCTTCTCCAAGTGTTCACCCCTGCAGCCAGGGCTGCCAGTGACGCCTCTGCTACCGCTTCTTCCTTCCGCACATTAAGTCCGTGCCCTTCCTAAACCTAAAATAAATCCTGCCGAGCCACGCTTACAAATAGCGTAATACCAAAGACTAAAGGAAAAAGGCCAATAACCTTGCAATTGCCTTATTCTTAGAGAATTAATTCTGACAATACAAAAGGAGACTCCTTTCATAGCTAATTTTACTGTAGATATTTAATTTACTTTGCTTTTATCAGTAATATATAGCTACTTATGTATTCACTGACATCCATTAACTAGAACAAATTCATATCATCTTTTGTCTTAGACTTTCAGTTTTAAGTAATCAAACTGTAAACCTGCACCTCTGATTTGTTGACACTACTTAGTAACTATTTTTCAGTTTTTCACAATAAAAATATTCTCCCCACTTTAGTGTTTAATGCTAGAACTTAAAAGAATCATTTTCAGTATTTTCTACCTATTGCAACAGGTGGCAACTTTGATTATTTACTGTAGTCTACACATCAGTGCTTAGTGCCTTTCAGGAAGGGCTGTATTAGTCTTTATTCATTTGCTTATCAAACTCACCTCCATGAAAACTAACTTTCCACATTTATAAGTGCAATTTTAAGTTACAAATCAGAACTTTAAAACTTAGCTTTTCTCATGACTAAAATCTTCAGACTTTTAACAAAGCACCCATATTTTTTGCTTCTGGACAGATGGAAATTCCATATCTAGCTGTGAATATAGTAAAATAAAACTGCCACAGCTGCCTGGAGAAAGATGTACACCACAACGCAACTTCCAGGCTGTTGAAGACGCTAGAGGAAACATTTCTAGAAGCATCGTGTGATCTTTCCCTGATATAAACCCAACTAGAAAGCCAGGATAGTGAAAAGGCTACAGTCTATATTATCTGTTCCTGTTTATAGTGAAAATGGCCCTGAATAAAAAAACACAGCATAAAAGGGCCCAATCCTGAACGTACTCATTTCCCCGGGTAGATATGCTTCTCACAAGCATCACCACATGGAGTAATAACTACAGCACGTCCCCGTTTGTTACGCTGTGTTACTGAAGTTCTGTATCCCGCGATAACAGAGGCTAAGAAATCACATGTGATTTAATGCTGCCTTTTAACTGCAATAGGATTACTCCCTTAAAATATAAAAGAAGAAAAAATAGATTTAATGACAACATTAAAGTAAACTGGAATATGGATATAATTGATTATGGTTACCAAGAAAAGCATTAGTGTCAAAGGATTATGGCATTTTTTAGTACCTTATTAAAATAGTCAGCATAAGTATGAAAATTTTCAGGAATGTCTTGCCACATAAATAATTGGACCATTACTTTCATACACTGTACACTATATAAAATGTTAATAAGCCTAAAATAGCACTACATTATAGGAACAGATTTTATATTCCATAAAATGTTTGGAACTAAATTATACACGTTTTTGATACTTATCTCCCTAAAGAGAATATGACCAAAAGGGGACAGAGAAGCATTGCTATTGACATTCTTCTTACAAATTATCCAACATTTATTTATTAGGATTTCCATTAACTTCATGAAAGATCCACTGTCCTTGCTCTGAAATGCCCTAAACACATATTACAATTGCCATAACTGATTCTTCTAAAACAACGTGTTCAGCAAACACCACCTAAAGAACGACTCATGCAATACAAACCGCTCTACCCTTCTCTCCATGCCGCGGTGTGATTGTGTGAACTTTCTGCATCCGACATCAACAGCACAGGCAGGGAAACCTTGCTGATACGAAAGGTTATGAACTGATAACCACAGCCAAGGTCCCCCTCTGACTACAGGGGCACGAAAATGCTAAGGTAGTACCTGGAAGCTATTTGAAAGACCTGGCTTCACAGTGATCAAGGGAGTGTCCACACGGACGACTTTTACATGAAGAATCAGATACAGAAGGCAGAAGAACTATGGTTGTATTTAGCATACAGCAGATCCCCAGGGACTGGATAAAGGCCACACGACCATCTTTTGGGAGAGTAAATCACACCTTGCTGATTGTGTAGAACATGTGGCTCAATTAGGTGGAGAAAAAGATTTCCCAGAAATAAAGATTTCCTCCTTCTGAGTCAAAGCTCACCTCAGATTTTACCAAGACCAGGAACAAGCTAGGCTATTCTTTACTATCATGATGATATGCATGCTGATGAATTTCATATGAAAGTTAACTTCATATAAAATAGATGCACAAGATGCACAGATGTGGTATTTCATCAGATTTCAATAAAATAGGACAACTTCAGCTGAAGGAGGCTTATTTCCTGCAATGCCTTGCAAAATTCATCAGACTGACAGTATTTTCTATTAGGCTACAAAATAATAAAGAACACATCACACAAAAGACAGGTAGGTCACTTATTACACTTTTCCTTATACAAACAGGAAGCCAGAGGTCAAGAAACTAACCCAAGGCAATCAAGGGAAAGTGAGCCAGAGGCAGGGTCTTTAACAGAATTCATGGCTTCTGAAACCACCTTCTTGGAAATCTGATGATACCCATCTCCGAAGTGTTTCCTACTAGTGGTGCAGTTATTCTGTACCATCCGTCTGCACAAAAAGGTCCCCAGCAGGCCTGTTAAAGACACTAGCTGATGCAGTTTGAGAACTAGAGCAACATGATAAAAGTCAATACTTCGACCCGCACAGAGTCAGCCCTGACAGCAAAAGGCCAGACTGCAACGTGCAGAAGCCAGACAGGCGCAGGACCCGTTATTTCCAGGTGTTTAAGGTAGCTGTGGTCAGCTTTGGTAGAATAAATCAAATGTATCAGCTGTCCGATGATACTGACAGCCGTGCTACGCAGCACCATCACTCACTATATAGCTGTGCCATGCAGCACACCGTCAAGTGGACTCAGCCCCAGATTTTCAATGGAATGAAACTTACCCAAGGTTTTTATTTCACAACAGGTACTTTGTTAGATAAAAGATATTAAACAGACAGGTTCAAAAATATGTGCTTATGAGAAATATCCAAAGAGCAAAACAGTTCAAGATTTAGGGTCTCTCTTGTTTGACTCGGCACATGAAAGTCATTCAGCTTATCTGGCTCTCCCGAGAGGGTGAATAAATCAGACAAAAACCCACAGTAAGACTCGAGTGTTTCCTCCCTATGATGCTATAATTTACAGAAACCTTCCAAGGTTGTATGTGTCATTGTGGTTTGATTTAAGAAGATCCATAACCTTTTGAAACCAATGGAAAACTCTGTATGAACTCAATAACCTTTGAAATAACCCCAAGCTGCTTGAAATCAAACTTTGCGAATTCCAATATCATGTTGAACAAAACCCAAAGAACATTTTATTCTTCAGAGAATTTCCCACAGGTCCAAAGAATATGCAGTTTGCTTTGGATAACTGACAAAAAACACCCATTGCTATAATCATGGAGTTTCTGTGCATTCATCTGTTACCAATGATGTCCTACAAATGCCATAAATGATACGCCACATGCTTGACTAAGCACAGGATCAGGACAGAGAAATAAAACTACTACACAATTATAAATGATTATTGGAATTCACTGTATTATATATTGATCCAGCTTAATAGGGAAGGTAGGAAGAGCAAACAGGAAAGGTATACCATATTACTAGAAAAGCAACTCCACCCAACCCCCCTAAGCAGCACTGACACAACCATGGGACCTACTGTCCCAAATTGCAACCCTGTCCTGCCGAGGGGGCTGCAGAAGGACTCTTAGTGGCCTAAGGCCCAATAAAGGACTATTTATCACCAGGTATTTATTCGAGTATGTTGTATATGAGTAGTTCTTCCTTCCTGCTACCACATCCTTGGAGAAGGATGGTCTGCTAAGGTACATGTGCAACTGATTTCATCATGTGAAATACCGCAGGTGGGCATGAAATTGATGCATTATGGTTTTCATCTTTTCTCTTGAAAAATAAATACCAGTCTCAAAGCCAACATCCTCTAGCTTTTCAAAGTAAAACGATATATTTACAAAGGGTAAATAGGTATATAAACAAAGGGTAAACACGTGTATAAATACCGATATAGTCTCAAAGCCAACATCCGCTAGGTTTTCAAAGTAAAGTGATATTAAAAGGGTAAATAGGTATTTTTCACAAACTGTGGAGAGCTTCCTATTCAATTTGCCAATAAATAGATTTCTCCATTCCAATTGTGCTATTCTGTACCAGTAAAAATAAATATCTATCTGCTTTTAGGTACACAGGTTAATATGGGAGGGAGAGACAGGGAGGGAAGGATCCACATATTGGCTTGTAAAAGAAAACAACATTGTTTTCCACTGAGATTAAGTACAATTGTCTCCTGCTGTCAGATAGGGGCTGAAATGAAGCTCAGGCTTTGAAGGGATAAAAGCATCAGGACAAAGCCCAAATGTTATTTTTGAAGTAGGAAATATCTTGTAATTACAGCTGGTTCCCTTGTATATTTATTTTTCCAACAAATATTCAGTGGAGACAACCATTTACATGATGTCAGTAGACCTAAGCGACACACACTTACAGGGCCTGTGCTGAACAGCTGGATGCAGAACGGATTTAAGACCTGCTTCCACCAGTGCGGCAGTGAGAAGTAAAGCTGGCTCCATTGTCACTCAGTAGAGAAGGGGCAGCAACCTGTTCAGCTCTGTTTCATTAGACATGAAAGAAGTTTTGCATTTGAAAGGTTTTTCCTGTACTGTAACTTTTTTTTAAATAACCAGAATTGCCTTTTTCTGACATCTCCTTTTATCATGCTTAAAATCTCTCCCTGAGTCCAATGAAAGGGTCTTGCATGGATTTGGACACACTCAGGAGACAGGCACTGACACAATTTCTATTATTATTATATATACACAGGTATTATTATTATATATACACAGGCATGTTGCTAAAAGATGCTTATAAAAAAAGATTAATAACTATACTGTAGTGAAAATGTATAGTAATTGAGTAAAATGAATGTTTTTATATGCCACCTGCTTGCACCCGCTTACCAGCAGCTCAAAAAATAGAAAAGTAAAGAAACATTTCAAGTTTCCTTTACAAAGGGACTAACAACAGTGCTCAGACAAATCAAGTCTTGGATACATGATTTTATTCATGGAATAGAAGAAATTGAATGTATTCTTGATAGGATTTTTAAAAGTGCTGAAATTAGGTATTCAGGCACTGAGAAAAGTTTTATATAATTAATACACCATGAAAAGCTTATCTACTTAATGAGATTCAAACAAGTAATTTGAATCGAACTTTAAAAGTTTAGATAAAAAGCATTAAACTTTTGTAACTTAATGAAATGTAAATAAAGCATGAATGTAGCTTTAATATTGAACATAATATATGAAAAACATCACCTAAAATGTAAAAAATTCAAGTGTACCTTGAAACTCTCCTCGCATATCTTCAGATCACACAGCATGGATGCAGACTTTTTCTGCACTTTACTCTTATTACAATCATTAAAACTAATGTACAACTATTACTCTGAGAGAAAAAGTTAGGAATGGGAATCTGTATCAAGTCTTCATAAGAACTATTTTAGCTACTTAACCCTGACATAAGTGAAGTTACCTATTTACATCAAGAAAAGCTGAGGGACAAGAACACGTTTGTTCTTGAAGAGGCAAGAACAAGCTTTACTACAATCTTAAATCATAAGAAGCAAAAAATTGCCAGGAAGCCATTCTGGAACTGCTTTTTTTTTTCCTTCAATAAATGTTACTTGCCTAACATTACATTTCTCAAATTCCGTTCAGATCTACAGTACAGCTGAATGTGTTGCAAATTTTTTTGCAACATTTGCACATTTTTGGCATATGCAATCCCATGAACACAGTTCTAGTAGACAGTTGTCTTGACAGTTTGTAGCCAAAAAAGAGGAGAAAAGCAGGAGATGAAACTCCATTAAGAAATCAGTTATGGATAAATCAGAACCTGAAAATGACTTATTTCGCCACACTGTTAGAGGCTCAGCTTCCAGATTTTTTGTTTGTTTTTATAGACAAGCATGAAAGTCATTCCAAAACAGTATCATCTCGTATGCCACTCACATAGCCTCAAAGGCCAATACCCAAATTTCTTTCACCGTTGTCCTTCATTTTGAAAGTGACAAAGCCTAAAGGAAGAACTACGCTTACAACTGCAAGTTTTAGCCTCCAGCACCTCCTGCCCATTTATGCTAGTCTAATCACATGTTCTTTTCTTTAGTTCCTTCTTTTCTCAGGGAAACGCTCGGTCTTTAATATTCCTGACTAGACCGAATAAAACTCCTGTCATTGCCAGACCAGCAGGCCCAGGCCTCGTTCTGCTGGTACAAGCAAGGTCTCATCATTACTAATTAATGTCCATTGCATATCGGTGTTTCTGCCCCCAGCATCAGGGGACACAAGCAGCCGTGGACCTTCTCAGCATGAAACAGGTATTGTGAAGGCGGTTGTGCCAGGCTGGTCACTGCCACCACCATGAAGATTTTGCAAGACCTGCAAAACTTATCATGCATGAAGTATAACCTAGACATACAGAGCACATACAGCCCTCCAAAATCCAGAGTTTCTATGTTATCTGGTGAACTACCAAAGAAAATTTGGTTATTTGACTGCCAGAGAATTAGTTACCTAATTACAGAAGCTTTTACAGCAAGTAAGAAAGCTATGCAGTTTGGGAACAAAAATGAACATGCTTAAAACTCAGCTTGGGGTTTTTTTTCTTTTTAGGAAAATGGCAACCTCTGATCTGTTACATGTGAAAAATCTCATCATTTGAAGGAGTCACTTCACAATTTCAACACATGCAACTCACACTGCTAAAGGCTAGGCTCTTCCTTTTAAAACAGACATGTGACATCTTTTTGACAGCGAAGGAATACAAGTTTATTTAAAGGCCTGCAGAAGTTAAACAAAAACCATCATGCAGCCTTACAGCCTGCTTCCACTTGCTGAGTTTATTTGTTCCTGAGGACCACAACCTTGCATGTGTCTGTCGGGATTTCAGAGGTAAGGATTAGCACGAAGAGCAAGCAATAGCGAAGAACAACGCCAAAGGGTTTGTGCTAAGTCATGGTATAAACAAAGACATGGTAGGTCTCAGAAGAAGTGATACAAAAGAGAAGCCCTACATCTAAACACTGGCCTTGAAAGCAAGTGCACATTCACATTCAGATTTTCAGGTACATGGTCATTATTCCCAGAAAGTCCAGTAACAAACTGAGGAAAACGGGAGAGTCAGACACTAGAAGAAGGTTAAAGTGTACTGTGTGCACTTGCAAAGCTGCATAAACGTTTTCTGTGGGATGCAAAACAGCAGATTCACAAGCCTCAGCAAGAAAACAAGTTGAGGTCTGCCTGATTTGACTAGTTCTTTAGAAACCTTGAGGTTTGTACTAGATCCAGGAACCTCTTTTTTCCTCTAAGTAGCAAAAATCCAAATGAGCAGAAGGACCTTCAAACCTGACCTTGATTATAAGCAAAACAGCACCCTTGGAAATCCACACAAACCATCCCCAGATGGACTCTCTCATTTTACCAATGTTGGAAGAGCAAATAGTGTGCTAAGTCCATTAGAGACATAAGTTGCTAACTTGTTACATACTAATGATTCCCTTAATTTCCACCCTATGGGTAATTGAGCAAATTTTATTTAACTGTCCTGAACTACTATACATCACTAATGAATAGCATTTCTAAGAAGTTATTTCTGCCAATGTAGAAGGACCATATTATATAAATAACTTACAATTTTTATGAATAGTTGCTAATTGCCTTATTGTCAGAGATAATGAGACCTTGTAAATATAATTACTTCCCTAGCAGAGACACATGCTGCTAGCTCAGAAATATTCCTATGCTTTACTGCAGCTAACAGTCACAATTTTGGTGCATGTAAACCACAGGCCTGAAGGACACCACAGTCCAGTCCTCGTACACACTCAGTCAAGGAAAAGCCATCCTCTGCTCTTTAACATGCTGTCCAAGACTGCAGGCTATTTATCAATATAATTTCAATGCTTTTCCTTCAGCATGGTAACTTGTGGTGGGAAAAACACCATCAAGATCATTCTTTTCTCAAGGTGGGAAGAGTCACAATAACTTCAGGTATTGTGTGTTATGACTGAAGTCCATCCCGGTGATAAAGGGCTTCATGCATATTTCCTATTTAGCCCATACTCAGAAGAACTCGCATGAAAACCAGCAAGTATTGAGGAAAAAATATGAATGAAGTAGGAGAAGTAAGGTCTATTACTAGTAAAAGAAAATCTCTGTCTTAGAAGTATACCATTTTAAGTTTAGTAGCAAATTAAATTAGGGTTCCTAGAACATCTCTTTAGAATATTACATGTAATTTGAGTTACATACACACTGCCAGTTTTAAACTTAACTCCTGTTTGATATGAAACAGGAGACAGCATTTGGAACGCTGCCCATTCCAGCATGAACTCAATCCATTTACACCAGTGAAAGTATATGGAAGTTAATATCGCTACTGAATTTTACAAAATTATACCGAGTTCCATCAACTGAAGGTTGACCTATAATGTAACTGCAGCAGCACCAATCCTCCCAGCTGTCTAAAGCAAAGGAGAGGCGCGCTGTAAGAGTGCCATGACAGGAAGAGCAAAAAATAAGTCTTGTCTTACTAAATGCTTTATTTTGTTTCAGCTGTTGTTCACATCTTACTGAAATTTTGTTCCAGCACACTCTCGCAGACCCCAGAGCCTACCCAGGATGCTGTCAGGTGCCTACAGCAGTTCTGCCTGATGGAAACCGCAAGAATTTGCAAACCTTAGTGAGACAGACATAATAATGGCAATTTGAAGCTTAATCATTACTAGCTCCTAATTAAAGTGTCATCGCTTTATAGTTGTAAAACACACCATGAGAGCACGTGCTCTAGAAAGAATAGTAAAATTCTTCACTACTTGTCACATATATGACTATACATGAGTAAATGGCACAGTCCCTTCCATTACCCTTGCACAGGGCAGAGGGACATAAGTATAGCACAAAAGCATCTTTGCCATAACGTGGAAATTCCTAGGTAACTTAATGGAAGCCAGTTAGTAAAATAGGAAAGTTATTAACCAGTTATTAATATCTTAGAATTTTATTTCATAAAGAAATTACTGCTCTTCACTGAGGAAATGGTTTAAAATATATCTACATATTAGACATCTCACACATTAGTTTTCTCTACTCAGGAACTGCTTAAGACATTTTACTGATTACACTTTTGTAATTATAAAGCATTATAACCAAATATAACAGTGACAAGCCTTTTGGAGAAGCATTTACTCAGAGAAATATATTGAGACAAAATTGTAAAACCTCATGGTATAAGGCTTTAGCTCTTCAAATTATTTCATGCAATGCACTGCTGAGGATTTTTTGATTTGTTTCTTTAAAATATGCTTTGACACAGCATCAGAGCAGAAGCTTCCCAGTGATCTGTGAAAAATCAGTCAGCATATTTTAAATCGATAGGTCTAATAGTTTTGAAACTCACATACTGGGTCAAACTGAATTTATAGCTACACATGCAAGTACTACACTGGTAAGTGAAAGCAAAGTTTGCCTTTTGAATTTTAAATGAAATATCCTTAATGTGAGGACTATGCATAAAATTTTCAGAACTAGTACAGCACTTAAATCCCCCTTTTCAAAATGATGCAGGCGTTGGGGAAAGAAAGTTCTACCCAGTTTCAGACATTTAGAAATCTGCAGACGTGCCTGTACTGCAAAGCAGAGCAGGGCACGGAGCTACCAGGAGGGCAGATACTGCAGTCCCCACGACCACGTGGCATGGCAGAGCACCACGTGCTCCCTGCGCCAGCCGGGCCACCTACAGCCACATTGTGTGGATACAGCCCCGGCTGCGTTAGGTGGCCCGCGCACAGCTCCATGCTCATCCATGCTCCATCCTCAGGGTCCCAGTGTCAATTCAGGTCTGTCTGAACTTGCTACTGGAGACACCAACACTGGTGCTGTCTGTCTCCTGAGCCTCCTGCAAAAGCTTCCTGCAAAAATAAGTGATTGATTTCCCTAGTCCGTTTTGGAATCAAGATTTGGATACTTCAGAAACTGAGTTGTACTGTGTCACTATTCTTCAGTCTTCCAGCATGTCTCCCTGTATCACAGAACCTCATCTTGGACATCAATAGCTCTAAGGAATATCTAGAGGGTGAAGAGACATGAAGAGCCTGAGTCATTTCAGGCACCACAAGCAGTCTAGTGGCTGCAGCGGAGGTCTGGCCAGACTCATCCCAGAAAGTTTGCCTGGTCTTCTCCAGGCACGCTGAAGTATGTCATGCAGACATTCAGAAATCAAATAGCGCTTCATACTTAGCTGTCTTCTATGCCTTTCAGCTTCTCACTCGTCATTAATAATGCCCATATCTGATTCGCCTTGGCTGCAAGGGAGTTCTCCTGTCAGCTTTATAGCAATGTAGAGAATATTTAATAAAGGTGTTCTTTGCAAGTAATCTTAAAGGAGAAGGGAAACAAGGCAGTTCTCACAATCCCAATTTAAATTAGAACAGTGACATTTTCCAAAACACAACCCAAGCAAAAAAAAAAAAACAAAAAAAACCACAACTAGTTTGCTTCTTTGAAAAGGAGCATTACATTTTTTTCTCCATACTTACTTAGATTGATGCCATACAGAAAAAGCCTGACAGTCAATTTCTTCTCACAGCAGTAGATGGATACAGAGTGTAGGAGTAAACAACTTCTACCTATGCACACGGTAACAGCATTGCCCTCCCCACTCAGGTAAAGGTTAATGGAAGTTGCATGAATAGTCCCTGTGGACTAAGCTCAAAACATTGCTAATAGTTTTTAGTGAGGTTCATTGCATACATAACATCTTATGGACATGAACTATCTTTTAAGCTGATGACAGAGACATCCTACAATGCAAGGAGTTTTCCTTTCCTTGCACAGAGAGTCAGGACACATCAAAGCTCTCTGCAGATGGAAATAAAATCACACTGGGATTTCAATAGCAAGATGAAAAGCTAAACAAGATGCAGTTCCTTCATGGAGGATGACAACAGCATGTCTCTCTCTGCTCTATAGCTTTCAAAGGCAGACCCATCTGGCCTTAAATTCCTGCATTCATCTCTAACTTAAGCACAGAAATAACCTCTCTGCATACTCTGTCATGTATGTGACTAAAATACGGGATCTTGTGAAAAGCAGGCAGGACCTCAGTTTTGTGCATTGCCTCTGAAAAATAACCGTATTTGAACAAACAGGATCAAAGGCTACACAGCAGCAAGTCAGAGCTCTGATTTACTCTGCAGATTCCGCTGCACCCAAATTAACTTTTCTAAGTTGTGTTAAGAAACAAACACTGGGGGTGGGGGGGGAATCAATTTATTTTCTGTCCAGTGACTTACAGTTCTCCAAGCCACTTCAGGAAGTTTAAGCAGTGATCACTTGCCCAGCAAGAGCTCCATGGAAAAAACAGGCCAGGGAATAAATAAGAGGGCAGACTTGCATATAACATTTAAACATGATTTTTCTAATGGAAATTCCACCCATCTGAAGCACATGAGAAGCAGATTAAAAATTCTGCGTATGCTAACTGCATCCTTGTAAATGCTACTTCAGCTGATGTACGCTGTCAGCAAACACCACTGTCCACATGACATGATGTTAAGCTGCACAATACAGAGTGGTTGGTAAGACAGACATCTCTGCAAGGTATTGACATTGCCTAAACTGCACATGTCACAACTTGTCTTAAATTACAAGTTCCTCAGAAGAAAGAGGACTCTTATGACTAGAAGTAACACATCAAATAGTTCCTTAGACACACAAAATATTCCTTAAATGGAAGTGTCATTTATATAATTAGGGCTTATAAACAAATACATGTCTGTGACACACTGGTTTCTATCATAAAGTACTTTTTCTCAGTCATCCTTCTAATGTAGTTCCAAAGAAAATGATGCAAAACGAAGGAAAGAATGCAGGAAGAACGCTTTTAGAAGCACGAGTTTCTTCACTCTTCAAGAAGTAGCTAATTCATACCCCAAGCAATCATAATTTATAAACCATCATTATCATGACCTCACCATTAATGGTCATGAAAATATTAAAAGAAAAGTGCAAATATGTACAATCACCTGTAATATCACAGTTTGGGTTGCATTTGGAGTCTCTCCACTCCACAGACTAAAGGGGGATCAGTCTCCACAAACCCAGCAAAGCCCTGAAGCCTATTTCAGCCCTGTGAAGTGAGAACAAGTGGAGACCTAGAAATCACATCCAACCATATCACTGATCTTCTGTAAGCAGCAGCTTGTTTTGGCAGTTTAGGCTGCAGCTGACTCATTCTCCCTTCCCTGCCACAATCTGATTTTCATATGCACTAAATCTTCTGCACATGGTTTGACTCAGAAAATCAGTTAACAAGCTAGACAAATTTCTGGAAACACTGGCTGACCTGCTGGCAAGAATAGGGACAGGATAAGCTCTGGGCTTCTGAATAAATTCAAGTCACAAGAGCCTACAGTAGAGACGTACACTGCAGACGCAGATGTGTCCTACTGCAGTGCTTCCATTGTCTGCACAGGCATCAGCAAACACTTTTCTAGGGTTATATCCTTGCAAGGAACTTGTAGTAGATTAATAGTAAACAAAGAATTATAAATATAGAAATGCTTTTCCATTTGACTGTAGGCTATACTTTACAACAAACAGTACATATATTCTCCTTTTCCTTCAGCCTTTTGTCCTAGCATTAACCATTGTGAGCAGTTATGGATGATAAAGATGGAAGTTTCTTGCAAATCTAAAATCAGGTTTGCACAGACTTTCTAGTATAAATTTCTTTTGCCATCTGCATCAGACCATAACCACTGCACTTGGTCATTACTTTCAGTGCATGACATAGGAACTACGTTACATTGCCACTCTTTATCAGAACAATTCAGGGAGTTGCTTGAAGCACTTGCTTAATTTTAGCATCTAAGTGACTGGCTTGACCTAAGCATATGCTTTAATCTTTCCTACCCAAAATCTCAAATAATTTGACAGTTTGATAGAATTACAGGAGCTAATTACTTGACAGTATTCTGAGACAGTGTTAGTGGAAAATGATACAGAAATGGCAAAGACTTCATGTCTTTAATAGGAGCACTTCTGAACTGAAGAATTAAACCAGGACTACACAAATTGGACTGCTTACTCTTTAACTAACACTGATCAATATTAAAACACTAGAGTTTCAAAAGAGATTGACAACTTCAGCCTGGCTCATTTCAGCTCTCCCCATTACCCCACAGTGCTGGCCAGCACAGGAGGCCACATCCGCTCTTTGCCAGCGCTGAGCTCTGCAGTGCCGGCGGGCTTTGTCGTCTCAGTGTTTAGACCCTTTGGTCTGGGCGAGCCACTTTGCCATTTTGGATTTCTATTATCATTCTGGACCTCTCAGCTTTGCTAAGTCTTAATCATTGTGTTGCTTTTTGTAGTGTAGTTCAGCTGAACTTTTTAATTTGCTACAGAAGTCTTTGCTCTATCGCGCTCTCTTTTCCCTCTTTTTTTTTGTTTCAAAAGCTTCCCACACCTCTTCTTTCCTGTCAGCAGAGCAGATTCCTGCTCAATATCCATCATTTCCTTTGGGAAGATGGACTTCTGGGCAGCTTGCGATAGCTCCATAGCTTCTTCCTCCCACTTCACTGCTATTAGGAATTTGGCCCCAGTGTAACTACCCAAGTTTATTCTGCTCAGGCTGTCCCTCACCCAAAGCCGTACCAGACAGGAGAATTAAGAACATGCAGACAACACTCAGTATTAAGTAAAGCTCCCTATTTCCCTTTTTGGTCCTCTCCTGTTTCATAGTTAGAACAATAATTATGTACGTGCCAGATGTCCCATGAAGAGTAACTGATGCCTGTAAACTATTTCAAATGAAAGGCAGTACACGAGTGTTATGTAAGCTATTATTCTTATAGTTCTTCTAAGCTCATAACACCATTATTTGCTTTCCCAGGGATGCTGGGCATCCTCTCAATTAAGCATTCATCATAGTGAAAAATGTAGTTCTGCTGAAGTAACAGTTTCCTATTCTCCCTTGACTAGCTAACCACATTTAAACTATATGCAGAGCGCAAAACTGAAAAACTGTTTTTCAAATCCCTCCTCTTCATACTAAACAGTACTGATGTTTTCTCTGCTCATTTGGAAGACATGCACGTTGCTTCTGATGTGACATTGCATTTCTGTAAAACACACACGTCCACAAACATTCAAAATACAAATAAAGCATATTATATTACCTTTGCTTTAGATTATACTTTGAAACATGGTATCAGAAAAAAGTATTTTATCTGTCTGGGGTGAACTGAGCCTAGAAAGTAGCATGGGGTGATATACAATGTGTGTATAAACTTGGGGCACAGAAGGATGTTAGCAAGAAACTTAAAAATGAATAAAAGGAAGGAATGAAGAAACCAAGAGTGAGCAAGAGCACAGGATTTTAAGAATATAGCAGCCTGACCTAAATACCCATAAAGCCAAGTCTTCCGATTGATTCTGGAGACCCTCAGCCACCTGTAAAACACAAGCCACAGAGGGACCATCAGTAATACCTGAACTTAATGAGCTAGCCTTGTGGCATTCCTGCCTTCATCCTTCAGGCACAAGAGCTGGAAATCTTTTGCTTCCAAATTGGTCATACAAACAGCTTCTATCCAAAATCTATCTAGACAGAAGAGTACTCTAACAGAAATTCATGATTAAAGAAACAAAAAACCCAAACCCAACACTACAGGTGCTGGCATCTGACTTTGGCCAGAAAAGGCTAATGAAGTCCAAAGCCTTTATTCACTCTCAATATTACCAGTTTGACCTTGTCTGTGTTGATCACTGAATGTTGCAACCATCCAACTGATTTCTTATGATTTCTTTAAAATGGATTGTATGTGTAGTCCAGCTCCTAGCAGAGGTGTATACGCATCACTTACTGATGACCATAGCTTACAATTTTGTTAACAGATCTGAGGAGGCAAAAGATCAAATGAACATGCAGATCAAAATCAATCTCCAGAGATGCACTCCTGCTCTATGACAAATGAGTCTCCACATCAGCAGACAGCGCTGGTAGCAGAAACTCATGCTGATGCCATCAGATTTATGGCTAGGTAAAATCATGGGCTTCAGTTTTCTAAGAACTAACAGAAATGACTCAAAAGCAGAAATGTGCTTTTTCTCCACAGGGATGTTTTTAGGGGCATTCTAGGCAATATCTAACTAGATTAAAGCACTTCAGCCTTAGTTTTCATTCATGAAACCAACTGGTAAGCAGATGCACAACCACCAGATTGAGGGGGTGATGTCCTCACTTAAGCAGGAACTGCATATGACCCATCTGTCATGAGTTTCAAACCAAAAGTTACTACAGTACAAACTCTACTTTAAGTCCATACCACTTTTAGACAGAGTAAGTGCCATTTGATCCTACACAGTATTTTCCCTGCACAGGACAAATCTACTGACTTTGCGAAATTAAAAAAGACTCTCAGTCAGCCTATGATGAATACCAAGTCACAAGAGGTCAAACATCCTGCTTTCATGCTGTCATTTCCAGTGATGCCTTTCATTTGATCCTACATAATTGCACTGTGCTTTTTCCCAGGTGGAGATAAGCAACTTCTACATTTAGCATGTCTCTACAGAGATTTATGGGTTGCTCACCCCTTGCAGGATTCAGAGACTAACACCACCTCATGAGACCTCCATACCAACATGAGAATTGTTAGAAAAGTAACAATGACAGTATTTTTACAGTGGGAGGCAAATAGCTGACTCAGAGACAGAAATTAGAGATCTGAGAGGGTTTGATCCATCTTTCTGCCACACCATTCTTTCAGTCCTTCCTTCCAAAGCACAAGGACACAATTTAATACTGTCTCTAGTGCTGTGTTCAGTCAAGAGAAAGCAGCACAACAGATGAGACTTTTCTAATAGACCTTACACTGAGAAGAGTCTGAAGTTGATTTGTTCTTCCGTTCCATTACTTCTAATTATACCCTCTGTTCTTATACATTGTACACTTAACATTGCCCTGAACAAATATACTGCAAGGAACAACTTTCCTTCAGTGATCTGAAAAAAACAAAAACAAAAAGGGGAAAGCAAAACAAGCATGAAGAAAAACAGTTTTGTGGCTAATGTATTGGAAGAGTTTTCTAACCATGGCAAATTTTGGACTTTGTAGCATTGCTAAGGTCAGAGACAGAACAAGACATTGGATTAAGGACACCCATAAATTCTTTATGTACCCAGAGGTCACTGAAAATTGCACAATTTAAGTATACTATACAGACTTCTATAACTAAATGCTTTACGGCCTCTACTTTTTTTTCCCCCCCTTTGCTCTTTTGGATGCATGAAATGCTTTTTCAATTCATTAGATATAATAAATTATTCTAGATGCTTACCACATGCTTAGGAGAAAGTTTACATATCTTGCATAAAATGAAACAAGTGCCTTCCTCCACAATTTTCATTTTTTCAATCTGAAATCTAAATCACACACAAGAAAGCATAAACAGCATTAAAATCTATATTCTCTGCGCTGGAAAAAATCCATGCTATCTAATTTACTGCACTGTGAGCACCTACTGTTACACATTTTTCCCCACAGAGAAATGACCAAAAGACATGTTATAATAAATTTTGCCTTTTTAAGAATACATATGCAGAGCAAAAGAGCTATAGAAAGAATTGTGTCCCTGAGACCAGCACATACACTGAAGCAGCTCAGCTGTAAGATGTATCCTCATAGTGCCCTGCACTGTTTAGATGAGACATCTACCCTCATCCTCCCAGAAACACAAGATGGAAACGGACCCTGAGCAAACAATATACCTGCGGTGTGATGCCAGCTTGCAACATGACAAAGCTGAGAACAGGGGGGCCAAGAGTGTCATAGCTTCCTTTTATTAAACTGCATTTTTAAACCCTATGAACTGATTTCATGAGTGAAAAGTTAAACTATGTCTTTAGCCATTACAGGCAGAAGAGTTTTGATCCATTAACCTTACTTGATAAAACAAGGTATGAGAAACAGAAATTAAAACCACAAAGATACTATTTTACAACTGAAAGCCAACTTGAGAACAAGCATAATGAACATCTAGAACAATATGCAAGTGGTAACTGCAACCACTTCTGCAAAGCCCATTTCGCAGGATCCGAGTGCTCGGTCATGCCAAGGAATATCAGCAATTTCTTTTCAGCATTCTGCTTTTGCAGCCCTCTGCAGTCCTTTACGCAGTTGGAGAGTCATGTGAAAAAAAGAGCTGCCTGACATTAATAGCTTTATGATACAGCTTTTTGGTGGGGCAAGCATTTGAAGTCAACAAGCATAAATCATAGAAGCAGAAATCCAAATTATCCAGCCACAGAAAATGCTGCTACATTCTTTGCATATCTGAAGTCTGCAAAGGAGTATGTATGCAAAGACCCCGAGGATCTTTAATAGAAAGTAGGAGACATTTCAGATATGTTGAAGAACACTAGCAAAAAGTCAAATATGACAGTCCTCTACAGAGATTAGCAGTAACCATTTTGACAACGAATGTCAACCATCTTTTAAATCATGAGGGAATGACCAGATGTCACCAACCCTAGACCTCTGGTTATAGTATTTATTGCCTACAGTGCATATATGATTGCAAGCAAACAAAGCAAGAATCCAACACATGAAGTGGGGATGTTTTTTAATGTTTACTTCACTCAAACTCCATTCTCTTTTAGAAAATTATTCTCAAAGATGTACCACTTCTGAAAGCACAAATGTCAGTATACAAGTGAATTAGTTTAGAATATGGATGAAATCAGAGACTCTGCACTGCAGATTTCAGAGCAGAACTTGGTTATGAGGTGCATATAATAAGCTTAGCAGTGCTACTATAATAAAGCACATAAAACATTTACAGCAGATGTATGGTATGCCATTAAAATATCCCACTTTATAAGCTCCATCCACACCTGTGCTCCCTCTGACTAACACCTTTCTGTTTTGCTGCTGTTGGAGTAAAGTACTTGATTTATTTTAAATGTTTATCCTATCTTGCTGCAGGCCAAGGATCTTTAGGATTTTCTTTTGGTACACCAACTAAATTTTAGAGATGCTATTGCAAAGATATCAATCTTAATTCACAAACATATGAATTACCATGGAACAACAGCATGGAAATTAAATGGGAAAAGTAACTTCAGGAAAACATTGTTACACTTTGTTTGCTCCGCCTGGCATCTATTTAAATGTTGATAAAATGGAATCACTTTGCTTCTACCTATCACTGTTCACCACATATCCTCTCCCACAGCCTCCCAGAAACTTCGCGACAGGTTTTTGATCCCTTTGCCCACCTCTGGATACTGTCCAATACCCATGGAGAGCTCATCTATGCCACTTCTTGTAAGCCAGCATCCCTATTGCAGAGAGCTACCCTAGCTCCTCTAGATGTTCACAGCTCTTTCTACAGGTATTCACTAGTAACGAGAACTGGACAAATCAGGAAGCAATATCTTGCAATAACCCACGGACTACAAACTGCCACTGGAGCGGTTAATGAGGTTGATAAAACAGTTCAGAAAGCAGCAACCCTTTTGGAAAGCATGGATAGTGGGCCAAATCACCATCCCCTGAACTGTTCAAGAAAGGTAGGCAGCAGCATCTAGTCTCAAGCCAGGCAACTTCAGGAGAGCATCTGATGGGCACCTTTAAGCAAGAGTCCTTAACTTAAAATGGTGTCAACAAAAGCTTTTCTTCTACCTTTTGCATGACCCATATCTTCAAAACCAGAAACTGATTGCAACCTCAGCTGCTTTTAGAAAACTACAGCTCACTAACTACCAGTTGTGAACAGTTTTACCCATTTCTTTCCCATGTATTCCAAATCAGAAGAAACCCTAGGAAGTCACATCTCCTTTCACATAACCTTCTACTTCTTTCCTTCTCCTGCTAGCCTCTGCTGCTTTCCTTTTGGTTTTCCCCACACTTGGATGGTTTGTTAAATTTTCCTCTCAGTCTGGCCACAGCTGCTAGCATTTCCAGTTAGATCT
This sequence comes from Apteryx mantelli, assembly GCF_036417845.1. Lineage (NCBI taxonomy): Eukaryota > Metazoa > Chordata > Aves > Apterygiformes > Apterygidae > Apteryx > Apteryx mantelli. The sequence continues at coordinate 26,803,779 of NC_089989.1, read as the reverse complement.
GGTAGCCTAAGGAAGGGTCTTTCTGCCTATATCAGGATTCAGTTCTCAGATTTCAAGAAAAACAAGTTACCTTCACAGCTACCATAGGACTGAAGAGGGCTGAACCCTGAGCAACTTTAGAAAGATCTCACATGCTGAATTATGCATATACTTCTGGCACAACAATTTTCATCCCACATTACAGATGTGCTGCAGACCTCAAACGAAAACACAGCAATAAATTCCATTAGGGTAAGTGTGCAATGAAATGGTTACTATACAGGTTAGCATTGCTCTCAACTGTACTTACGATCAGGAAAAACCCAAGCTGTATTTGGTCAAATTACATCTTCCCTCAGTCCATCTTATGAAAAGCATGAAAGTCTTCCTAATAATATGAGGAACTAGACACTGCCTTTCAGAGCACCTAAGGTTGCAGACCATAGCTGACGATACTAGTATTCCTCAAAATAGCATGTGTCTACTTCATAAGAAATTTATACTCAAATTCCTCCTTTGCATCCTGTCTCACAGGACCGTGTCAGAGAACCATCACCGAGCCTTTGGGCAGCTATGATGCAGCCGCTCCTTTGCCTTGCTCTCTCATCTTATGTAGGGCAATATTTTATCTAAATTTAGCAGGCAGAGCAAATATTGTTTTCCAAGATGACAAAGGAAGATGGGGGAAGGAGGGGAAGAAAAAGGAGAAACAGGAAAAATGGCTAAAGAGAAAAGAATGGCTTTGGCCATTACACATCAGATTTCTACTTGGAATAAATTTTTACAATGAATCATTTTGAAAACGCTGACAGACTCTTAATTGATGTTCTGCGAAGCACCATACACAGCTACACCTCAATAATTTGGAAGTGTCTTGTTTAAAACACATTTAGGCTATTTAAAGTAGATATTGATATTTGCTTGTAGCGTGAGGGCACCAGCAGTGCCTCGAAGGTGACTTGCAGCAACAGAATCTTTGTCAGCAGCAGGTGGGATGAACTGGGGACAAATGGGAAGGCAGGCAGCACATAATATCCAATTTGTTTCCTCAGCTTTATTTTTCGTAAGCTGGCAATGAGAAAGCAACCAAAGCACAGCCCATTACTGCATCCTGGTCCTACAGAAGATTGGAGGCAATTTCTCCTCAATACTCTGTTGCCAGGAAAGCACAAAATGTCTGTGGGGAAACTATAAGAAAGCCTTAAGCAGCAAGCACTGATGAATGAAATTCTGGCCTTATTTCAGAGCAGATTTGCAAGAGAGGGTTTATTAATAAAAATTGCTAGGGGGTCACAGAGGAAAAACCTGTAACCTGAGAGCTCCCTCAAAGCAATCTTGCCGCTTCTCGGTGCTTGTTCTCACATCAAACACACACCACACCTAGCATACCTGGACCTTCACTGCTCTTACAGGGGCTGAAAATTACCCTCTAAGAATAGCTTGAAACTGCATCATGTGTATTCACGTCTGGTGAAGATCCAAGATTTAAAATTCGTTCTAAAGCAGGAAGAAGAAATAGTAGCAAATAAAAAACTGGGCTTCTAAAGCCCATAATTTACAAAAATAACAGTCACTTTGTTACACAAATCTTGTTTGTGACACATGCAAGAGCAGCTTAAAACATCTAAACAATATCTAATGAGGAGAAAGAGCTCTTTAGAGAGATCTGATCTTGCACTATTTAGACTGTGGGAGTTTTGCCAATTTCTTTGTTCAAGCTTACTTATGGCCAGGCACCACAGCGTTTTTTGTTCATTTATCATTATGTTGTTTTAGCTCATGTTGCCTTAACTATGAAAGGAGACATTTACCTCCCTCCTAAGGATGAGGGAAGGTTTAATTAGTTAATGTCTGTACAGTGCTTACAGGACTGCTAAGTATCATTATTACACTTAGCTACAGAAGCATCCTAGAAGTCAAAGCCCTGGCTATTATTCATACAGGTAACTTAAACTGTTCCCTTTAAGTGACCTTTGAAAGGTTGTTTAATCCATCCATGGCAATCATGCAAAAGGGGCTAAGTATTCCCATCACTCTTGAGGAAAACAAGTTGATCAGTTAAATCCATGGCCTAAATATTTTAATTTCAGTGGTGATTAGCATAGACTGACTTAAGCATAGGTAACTAAGTAACTCCACTCTAGCTCATTTAATGATTATCCTATTTTGAATATGAAAGAGCAGCATTTAAACTCTGCTGTGCCTCTCAATGCTTCTGAAAAACAAAATGATTCTGAAAAGATTGAAACATTTGCTAAGTCTAGACACAAAACACAAACCTCCATATTTTGGAAGAGCTCGAGTATGATGAGTCAAGCCTCACAGTATTTTTTAAGTTAAAGTTGACATGTAGCAGACACACCATCCTCCCTGCCTGATAATCTTAAGTATGAAACCAAAGATGTTGGGATATGCATAGAGCACAAATTGTGAAGAGCCCTGACCAAGAGGATAAGGAGTTTCCTCAATTATTAAGAAGTGTTTTTAAGCAGGCAGAGAGTTTTAAGGAAAAGATATAAAGGAAAACTAATTTAGCTTTTCCAAATTGTACTGGAAACTCCTCTCAAGCATGAGTTGCAAGATAGGAGAAAACTGTTTGAAAGTTAACATGTATGATGCAGTTTGGTATCACAGGCCAAGCAACTTACAAGTTTGCTAGGCAAGGACCATGACTCCATTTTCACAGGACACATCGTAACAGAAAGTGTCAAGGGAAACACAGGCAAGATATTGAGGTTGCACCAAGTGTTCACCTCTACTTTTTCACAGCTAATAATCTAGTTACTAACATCCAAGAAGCTCTTTCTTCAACCACCACAAAATGTTCAGATACCTCCAAAATTATTGCTCCTTTACTGCTTTCCTTTAAAGCTTCACCTGCCATTAGCGATGTTTGTCATCTCTGGACAATAAGATCCAAGCAGGAAGTTTGGACACATGGGTCACCCATGGAAATTGGTGATTTCCCTCTCTACTGACCCTGCTCCTACTTCGCTGTCCCACCTTGCATTCAGGAGAGTTCTTGCACCTCTTCCCCCTCCACCTGTGTCACTCAAGCATGCTCTTAGGATAAAGCATCCTCCCATTCATCAGCAGTTTCCACCAAATCCAGAGTGTATCATCCCTTTTAAAGGGGCATAACATATATTTGCAAACAAGCAAATAGCACCCGTCTCAGGGACATACTGATCTAATTAGCCATAACAGGGCTGTTCAGCTACTTGCAAACAATGAAGTCACAAATGCTCCTAATCAGAGCTTACTGCAATACATACACTCAAAGGCACATAAAAGTAGTCAAGTATATATTGCTTCAAACTTAAGATGTCCTTGAACATAAGGTAAGCCCTATTTTTAAGGAACAAAAAAATGCTTTTTTAAAAAAAACTAGAAATATATTAAAAAACTAAACCCAAATGCTTCCCTGTAGCCCATCTCTCTACATTTCAGTGCATGGCTCCCATAGCACTTCTCTGGGTCCATGAGGGCACAGCACATTTCAGAGCGCACCCATGGGCAGCCCCACAACTCAGATCCTCTTGAACCTTTTGGCAGAACTGCTACTCTCTGCCAATGCAGTATTTTGCAAGAGGGACTCTTGCATCTGACTAAAGCGAGATCTAGACTTCTCTGGTCCTAACTGGGTTTTACAGTTGTCTTGGACACCTTATGCCAGCCAGGGTTGTCCCCCTTGGTTAGCTCCGATATGTCCATGACTTGTCCTCGCTTGCTGCAAGCGTCCGGAGGCTTTTCCCCAGAACGTGCTCTCTGTGCCAGGCTACAAGAGGGATCCGAGGGCTGTTTTGCCAGTTGCAGCAGGGGATCCTTAAAGGGGCCCCACATGACAAATCAGCATTTGAAGCATAACTCGCAGATGGAAGGACATAACTGGATTGTTTCCTGATTGCAGGTTCAAGGGGGACACACCTCCTCTCATATCTGGAGATAAACAATAGGCAAAAAGCTTCCTCAAAGCTTGTTTAATGACAGGAGAGATTCACCACAGATGCTTATGCAAACCTCGGGTCCTGCTGTGACTGGGGGAGAAAGGCTGGTGGACCTAAAACCCCAGCCAGACTTTCAGGTCGTTGTGCAGATCTTTTTAAAGGAGTTTAAGCAACAGAGCATGTTTCAGCTCTGAAGTTTTTCAAACCCTTCTTTCACACAAAGACAGACAACTGAGATTTGTATCTTATGCAAACAAAATATCGAATGGGCTGGAGCTTAAGGTATTATGGCACTTTGTAGTTATAGTCATGCCAGAATTATTGTAAATACTATTCCACCTTTTTGCTAAATTTCTTTATTCTATTCTGATTTATTCAAAACTCCTCGGTGTACCATCTCTGCTACTTGAGCACAGAGGTGGTCTGCAGCACTTTCATAAAGGCCGTCAGTGAAGAGAGGCGCTCTCATGGGTTTGCTCAGTATAAGTCAACGAGCAGCATTTGTTTCAGCTCCTAGCGGAAATGTTTCACTTCTCAGGTTCCCTCCCTCTCCCCCCAGAAAAAAAAGAGTATTCTAACTATTTCTGTAGGCATACTGAATAAAATTAAGCTGAAAAGAAAATTAAGCATTTTTTTATGAATTTCCAAAAGGGAGAATATGAATAATGCTCTTTGAACTCCAAGATGAAAAGTGGCTGAACACAAGAAGTATTCTCCTGTCAAGTCAATTCTTTCATGACTAAGAAACGAAGCAGGGAACACTGCACTGGATGCATTGAATCCCTCATCTTTAAGGAAAACATGGATATATTTTTTACCTTGACAGAAAAATATTAAAGGGAGAATATCCTCCATTACTTCTATAGTCCTCATCAAAAAACATGCAGCTGACAGAAAAGAGTTTCTCAAAGATCCTGCATACCAGCCAGGTATCTATAGAACCCAGCTGGCCTGGAACCACTTAACATTAAAGCACATCATTACCGCTTTCATTTCCAGAGTAATTAAATTGGAATTTATGACTCACATTCCCAAAAAAGCTATTTCTCAGAAGACTTGCAACCACATTTATGCACAAACATTCACAAATCCTTTATATTTCACATACCACAGTATATCACACAACATCCAGATTAATGTATTAATGTACATTTAATGTACATATTACTGAGTCTCAGTCTATAAATTTAAGGGTTAAAATGTCTACAACCATTGCATATGCTGTACAAGATTCATACTTGTTCACAGAATATAAATTCTGCCTAAGAGCAGAGATCACCTACGTTGCTTTTTGCCATTATAATTTTTGAGTATCACTATAAGCATTTGATTACACTATTGTATGTGCATATAACATTCAATATAGCATTCAGAATATTTGTTTTCCAAAGTGAAATTAAATTTTAGTTATTTTGTTGTTACATTTATAAGATGTCCTTTATTACGCCTGCGACAGAACTACTTACTCAAAATCGAACTTGTCTTTGATAGCAGGAAAGACAGATTATTCCAGAAAGACTGCATGCCTTTTCACAGCATTCAACTAATCTGTTTCCCGTGTGTTTATGGTCAACATCAGAGAACCATTTTGTACTTTGCAAGATAATGAAGTTCTTTGCAGTGACAAACATGGATCTAAGTGACAAACACAGCTTAATCAAGTGAAAAAATCTATTTCAAATAGAAGATAAATTGCCTCAAACCCTTGGTAATTATCTCTCTGGGATTAATAATTAACTCTAATTTAATAATTGCCTTAATATTTCCCCTTTGAAATATTCAATAATTAAACTGCAGTCTCTTAAAAATAGTATTCCCAAGCACTTTACAGAATCACAATATTTAATCAAAACAAAGTTAGATAAGCTGTCACTGGGAAAAAAAATCAAAGCAGGAATTATAATCCTTAGAAGGCTTTCACAACAAAATAATTTTCAACAAGACAGGTATCAAGTACTGTCATAAATAGCCCTTTCATGTGCTTGATCCATCAGGAGGGAAAGAACTCAAACAGCACACGATCCGTCAGTCCAGCCCCCACCACGAGCGGCACCACCTTGCTGGGCCTGCCAAAAGCCGTAGGCAATGCACGGCCAGCAACAACATGCGCAGCTAACATTAAGGATTAAACTTTAAAGTCACTCTCATCACTGAGCATGTAACATTTTGAGGCAAGTCTGGAAGACTTTGCCATTGGCATAAAATCACAACATTGGACCTGGGCACAAGCATCTGAAGGGAAAACTGGAGTGCCTTAAGTCAGCTTCTAAACAAAGATTAACTTTGGAAGTGCTGAGAATCAAGAAAAAACAGAGTTCCACACTCTCAGGAACCAGACAGCTTTTATTTAGGTGCCTACATATGAACATCTCCGAGCCAAACTCACACATGGATCTAAACCACAGACCACACACCCACAGCCGTGGGGGGACCTATATCCCCCGCTGCTCCCCAAACAGCAGGTTTCTTCACTTTCAAGCTAACTCAGAATCATGAATGAGGAACATTTTCGGCTCTAATCCCAAATTTGTCAATAGCTGCAGCTTCAGTCTCAGCAGAGGCATGCGATGGTCTGCTGCCCGGTGCGGTGTACGCTCCGGCATACTCCCTCTCCCGAGACCAGCCCTGACGCTGCTGACATATAACCGTGCCAGGGCAGGCTACAAGCTCCCTCCTCGCCTTCTTCCCTCACAGCCTTTGCAAAGTCACACAACATTAGCTATAGCTGCAGCAAATCTATAAAATTTATATATATGCTAGGAAGTGGACATACACAGACCTTTACTACTGTATATAACTAATTCAAATATAAACACCAAATATCCCATTTCTATCTCCAGCAGGTCCTAAGATATCAGAAATTCAAACTGCAATATCACATAGCAATGTTGCTGTATATTCAGATTACATACTGCTGTAAAATGTGACATTTCACTGAAATTTTGCAATTAATGTTTTTTCCATTAAAGCCTACCCAATATTTTCTTTTGGTAAACTAATGCAGTGCATTAGGAAAAACTTTAATATTTATACGTAAAAATATTCACATGTCGTGGGCCTGTCAGCTATGCTAATGGTTAGAAAATAAGGTATTTGTGTCAGGAAAGCAATTGTGCTCGCGTGTTAATGTCTAGACTTTTTAAATAAAATTGTGACTAAAGTACTTGACTAACGAGTATACTTCAGCCTTTTTGCTTTCTTCTAAGCAAGCTTAAAGACATGCAGTGTCTTTTATGTAGAATGAAATCTGATAAAGCTTTTAAAGATCCTTAGGTGAAGGCAAAGCCTGCACAGAGACAGCAGGGGTGAGGAGGGAGCTGTGCAGCCCCCAGGGGCTGGCCTCCTACGGAGATGGGCTTCTCGGAGGTTTCCTAGCCCTGCCTTAAGAGGTTGATTCTTCTGACAGTTATGAGGCTGCCATGTAAAGGGCTTTTGTGTCTATTGCTTTTTTTTAATTCAATTTTTCAGGTAATGATTTTTCCGAGGTTGGAAGCAAACTATAGCAAAGAACATTACTGTGTCTTTCCTGGTGTCATAGATTATTTTTAATTCTGCTCAGAAGAGTTCTTCCTGTATACAAGATACCAACAATGCTCTCAGAGAGCATGACAGGTGAAGTCTGACTTCACACAGTCCTGAAAATGTTTTTCTGTCATACTGCACAGAAAGCTTCCATGCTGCTTTTAGAGGTCTGTGAGTTCAAGCTCAGGGTTCCTTGTTTTGTCAAAGCCATGCCAGAGAGGGAGGGAGGGAGCGTATGCACACGGGTGTTAATCTGCAATAAAAGCATCCCTCATGCTGTCTAAAAGTAACTGGTACATCTCAAAACCCTGACATAGAAATAATATGCTGAATCTTCACTGAAATCTTTGACCAAACTCACCTGCAGGACTGAATTATTCCCTCCATTTTTGCAAAATCTGACAAAAAATACTCTCATATGAGATACAAGATTGGATGCATCATGTTAAATGCTTTCCTTGGCTTATTTCAAGAAAGTTGTGCCTCTAAAGTCAACCCGAATTTGAAGTAAAGCAGTAGCTACAAAGTGAAAAATACTGGGTAGAAAATATCTGTTCTTCCATTTTCTAATATAATTATGAAATCTGTTATCAATCCAGAACTCAGTTACCAGAAATTTTACAAAAAAAAATTCATTCACCTTGTCTTCTAGGATGTATAGCTAAACTTTAAACTTCTTGTTGGACGACTTCTTGTCCATAACTTCCATTCAGCAAAAAACAACAGTTCTGAGAGAAGCAAAGAAAAGATGCATGTTGCACCTAGTCCTACCTCTGTGAGGTGTGGAACACTGTTCCTTAAGTCTGTTGACTACTTTATTATACTTAAAGTGCCCTACTTTATTAGACCCTGATTTGAAGAGGCTAAACTAGAGTTGTGAATTCAGATTGAGCTGATCTGGAAGCAGGTGCATCAATTCCCTGGAAAATCAAACAGCAGTCAGCACATTATCTAGTCCCACAAAGTCTTATCTAGTCTCCACAACTGACTCACCACTGGCAGCAGACACTACAGATGTGCTACTTGCAGTACTATTTCCCATTGCTACTTTTTGTTTGGAATGTCTTTTTCAACAGATTTACTTACTTTCAGGACTGAAGTTCCCTTTCCCTTATATTTCAGGACAGCCTTATAGGATAAGAACACGAGTAATAACTTTTTACTCAGTTGCTCCTGTTAACTTTCCAGCCCAAAACACTGACTCTGTTCTCATTTTCCCTGCTGTGACTCAGAAGCATTTTCATTGGTTTCACAGGTCATCATCTACTCTCATTTACGAGGAAAAAAAACACAGAACAAATCTATTTGTTTGCTGAAATTCAAGTTAACAGAAGAGTTCTTAGACATATAGCGCTCTCAGACTTTGAGGGAAGAAAATCAGCCTGCACATAGACGAGTGTGACCACAGACAGTACTCTTGGGGCATATAGGAAGACAACTCTCTATACTGAGGACACAACTGAGTGAATTTATCAGCTCTCTTCTATGGCACCCTGAACTCCTGGCCATTCAGGGCTAGTACAAGGGAAGACCTTGCTTTGGTCTTCAGTGAAATCACATTTTCCCTCTGGTTATATACAGGCCTACTTCCTAGTTGTATTCATCCATAAACAATCCAGTGTCATTCCACAGAAATCAGTCCAGTTTTTCCTAGCACAAATGTACGGCCAACCAGGACCACAAATCCAATTATGAATGCAAATTTCTGTGCAAATGTTCAATTATTACCATCTCTAAATCTGTTATAAGCTCTACTTTCTTGTTAAGGTCTTTATATAGTGCTTGCTTTGTCCAAATACATCTAATATTTCAAGATTACTAAAGGTACAATTGCTTTTTCATATTTTTCCCTCATTATGTTAATTTTCATCTTAACATGCATTAGCAATCTCTGAAGGGAAAAGGGACAGAAAAGGGTAAAATGATTTTTCATACCTATAGTAGTCAATAAAAGCAGTAGCTGAGGAAGCCAGAGAGAGTGTTCCCTACTGTATTGGCTCCCCTTGAAATATTGATACTGCTGTGGTAGCTTATTTTCCCCCGCTTTTTGAAAATACATATAATACAAATGTTCCCATTAGTAAGAAATATGTCACATCAAAATTAATGATATTCAACCAATAACAGTGCTGCTCTCTGGCTGTCAAGTTAACTCAATTTCAGGTTAGCAGAGCAACTCTGTCATCCAAATCTTATTCAGAGACAGAGATGAATTAAGGCGATTCTCACAGGCTATATACACATGAAAAGTGCGCCCTAGATCTGAATGACTACCTGTGAGCACTGCAATTGTACTATACTTTTTTACTCCATCACTGGGCAAGTTTCTGGTCTAAGTAACAGATCTGCAAACCTACAGGAGCTCACTCTTCCAGGGTAAGTCTGGAGAAGTTGGTAGGAAGTTACTTCACCTTTTCTCTGGTAGGAATGGACCAAGATCTGCTCGATAGTAGGTCTGATCATGAAGTCTTACATCACCAAATTTTATGTCTTGAAATGAGACAGTATCTACAAAGCTCTGACCCAAATACAGAGAAACTCTTTTTATTGAAATATTCAACAGCAAGCAAAATACTTAAGACAATTCAGATAAGAGATTTTTTTAAAAAAACTTGCCTTTCTTTTAAAAAAAGTACTAGCAAAAGATAGAAGTGTGTTAGCAGCTTTACTAAGCTGCAACAAAGCCAAAATATTGGAATGTTATGACCTCCAAGAATATTAAATCTATATTATAAAAAAGGATATAGACAGATCAATGCTCAAGGGTGATTAAATGACTAAATCATTTAATATCAGCAGCATATGTTTCACTGACGAATAGTGGAGAAAGGGGCATATAAAATAAGTTTATGAGCTGAAATACCCACAATGACATTGGCACAAATCTATCTTGAATTCTCTGGTTATAACAAGAACAACTACATTCATATGCGATTAGGGCCAAATCCGTAGAGTCAAAAGCTCCCATAACACACAGATCCAACATTAATGATCATGAAAACACAGCTATCCACACCCCTCAGTAAGTTTGTTTCATAAAGCACCCAGAGGTATTTTGAAAAGTGTCTGGGCAATTAGCTTCTATTGATGTGATTAAACAAACTTCTGAGAGTTACACTGGGTGCCTACATGCTTTTAAAGATAAATTTGGTGGATCTGCCTACATGGAAAAGTTAATCAATGCAGTAGCTTTGAGTTCAATTTAAATCTTCTCCCAGAATAAGCCTGTCTACACTTTATTTAAATATTACAGTTTAAATCCATTCCAGAGTTTAGGCTAGAAAAAACCCTTCCATGCATAGGAAGGGGTTCTCTGTTCTAGCTTCTACTCATTTGGCATCCTACCTTAATTATAGTCACAGGTTTCTTCAAATCTCTAGCTTTCCTGGGAATTCTTGATGATTCCTTTTAAATTTCAATTAGCAGCTTTATCTATGCATCTTTGAGTCATCAAGAAAAAAAAAAAGATTTTCCCCGTCTCATTCTTGTTGACTAATAGTAGCTTGCATTATGCTATAAACCAGAATTCATAAGCTAAGTATGCTTATTAATACCTCAGACAGGAGACAGCCTGATGGAGCAAATGTGTAATAATTAAATTACTGATATTTTCTCTTATATATTCGACTTAACATCATTTGAGTTTGTGCTGTTTTTAAAGTAGTATTGATATAAAGAGAAACAGAAGACTAACCAATTTTTACCTTGAATAATTTCTACAAGAAAGTATTTTGTACTGCAGGTATTTTGTGTTTCCATCTGTGAGAATGCATTTAGTTACCTTTTCACTTTTATTGGAAGTGCAGAATAATTTCAGTTGTTATAATAGCGAAACTCTGCAGTAACTCCCGAAAGATAGGTAGCATTACTTCAGATTTAGACAGTATAAATAAAACCAGTACTTAAGCATATGTAATTAGCTTACAGTTACGGTAAAACCTGGAAAGCCAAGCAACTTTTCCACTTGGTTTCTTGTAAATACGGCCTTTAACAATTACTGACATTCAGAGCTCTGAAGATGCAAGATTATCCTAGCAAGAAGGTTCATATAAGAGTTTAGTATAATGTTTTCAGATCTAATTAGAAAATGACAGACAAAACAGATACTGAATATAATATGCTGCACAGGATATGTAAAAAGAAAGCATGTCTTATAAATCAGTGTATATCAAAGCTTAATGACAGAAAAAGCAATATTCTATAGGTATTATACTACAGCAAAGCAAGTTTTTCTACTGTACTTAGCAAGGAGAAAGTAATGTGCATCATATTTGTGCTTAAATCCTGTATATGGCTTATTTAGGAGTCCCACTGCCTATATGCACATGCATGAATGGGAATTACAAGTCTACTAATGAGTAAGCAAAGGACAGTGTGGTAGAATTTGCTTATTATTTGCTAACTTATAGAGCAAGGAACAAATATAGCCAAAAATCTGGCCTTCCTTATGCAAACACCACCTTTTAGGTTAGTCACAAGTAAAACAGCAGAACATAGTCTTTAGGAAACATCAATATGCAGACAGAAAAGCAAAATCAGTAAGACTGGTATGAATTGGGTCAGACAACAGAGCAAACTACATGCACTGAGCACCCACCTGTCTTTTAACCAAGTGACAGCAGGTGGACAGGAAGCAGGGAAAGCAAGCAAAAATAAGGATCTCCTTACTGCTGCCAGATTGAACTACGCTGTTCACGCTTTTTTTCTTAAAATGAGTAATGAAGTGCTAAGAATGTGGAGAAGAGCCGCAGGGTTTCCTTCTCTGATAAAGAACAGTGGGGATCAAGCTGTTCAACCCTCACTCATACTTCTGAGCAGCAGTTCAGCTGTGCTGGATTTGGGCAGCCCCCGCCACGCTGAGGTGCCATGCAGCCAACCCCACTGATACCGAGCAGCAGAGTCCAACTCTGGGAGCACCGTCACTCCTACAGCTGCTCTAACTGCCAACACCTTGGGGACCTCCCTCCACTAACTGCACAAAAGAAACACGGTGGCTTGCTGTAACAAGGCCAGACAATGAGGATAAGGATTGCACAATCTCCACACGATATTCACCTTTGCAAAGCATGAAGGTATTTTTGATAATGGTCATCGCTAGGCTAATTTCACTTTTGCATCTGCACTACTGTGGAGAGGACAAAGTACCAACTCACAAGACTTTAAAGCAAAGCAAGACGCTTACATGGAGACCAGCACTGCAGGAAGACTCATGATCCATAACCACATAATAAATATCCTCCCACTGGAAGATCACATTCCCTAAGGATACATGGTCACCCCATCAAGGCCATGCACCCAGTAACAGGAAAATGAAAACAGGGTAAAAGAAGAATCAAGACAGACAAAATGGATAAAAGAGCAATGGAATAGAGGATGAAGTCAATCGCTCAATCACCTTGGTTAAGTTTGAGCCTAAATCTCAAGTGAAAATTCCACCTCCATATTCTACACAGGGGTTTATTACAAGTAAACTGATACAATCCTTTTGTCCCAAAATGTATAGGTTTTAACATACAAAATTCTATTTTGATTTTCCTTTTAAAGAAGAAAGCTTCATTTTGATTGAACTTAAGATAGCCCAAATAATTTGCTACAGACCTCTTTCTCTGCTGCAAAATAGAAAGAGTCAAGTTTTCTTACACCATCTCCAATCACATATATAATTTTTCTTTATTCTTGGGTAAAGCCCCTAACCCACTGATCTCACCCTTGCTTTCAGCTCTTCCCAACGGCTAGCTGCACACAAAGGTGCGAGTCTGAGAGCAATGGGTTCAAAGCATCTCTTCCTGATGCTCCCCAGTTCTACGTGCTCTCTCATTCCCCACCCCCCCCCCCACACGCTTCATCCAGAAAGCTCCCTACCTACAAGACTCTAGGATGTGGCTCAATGTATCCCGAAATTCCTGCACACAGATACATGCCAGGAGGTAATCCCAGTGAGTAAAGCTAATTCTTGCTTTACACCTGTGCAACTGAGATCAGAACTTTCCCTATAGCTTTTATTCTCCCTTGACATATATCATATCATAGACAATTCTACTGTTATTTAAGAGAAAATTGTTCCACCAAGGCTTGCAAGTGAGTAAAAGTGAGGAAAACACAACCAGTATGTTGCAATGAAGAAAAAAACATTAGATGGAGAATGTTACCACGGACTTGCTGTACTTTTAACATTTTATTTGACAACTACCGTTAGAGAACGGTCTAAGACAATGGATATATTGGAACATGCAGAGTTTCCTTTTTGCTGGAGTTCTGCAAAAGGAAAATTACTTTTTATTATATACTCTGTAGGAATTTTTTTTTCCTCCCCTTTTTTTGTAATACAAACATACTCCATTCAAAGACTGACAGTAAAATCATCCATGGAACAAGTCTGAATAATAACACACTCCAGTAAAATCTCAGAAGCCAATGTGAGAGGTATAAATGTAAAGCAAATAGCTACTAGTTTTACACCTGTGGTGCAGCACATAAAGTCTAAGGGAAAACAAATTATAATTTCATTTATGTTAAGACAGTGAAGAATATTTTTATACAAAATGGAAAAATAGAATGGCCATTTGTTTTTTGGGTGACAGAACAAGAAAAAATTGGTTCCTACTCTTAGACTAAAATTAAAATGATGCCACTTATGTGCAGGCTTTTTACTGTGATTTTATTATTTAACCATGATTTTTCTTGAGTAATTGTTCACCATTTATGAACTATTTGTTGCTTAGCTTTGACTAACCACCTAAGTATAAACTTCAGGGTAATAGAGATGTCAGTGGGACCATTCTTGGAACTAAAGTTAAGCAATTAGCTCAATACTTTGAAAGATCAGTACCTTTGTGTCAAAACAGAAGTATTTATCAAATACATGAGTTACAACTACTATACAACACAAGTATCCTTGATAACATATCTTGAGCAAAAATTCAAAAAACCTGAGACACATACTCTAGCACATACTCTAACACGAGGAGCTAAAAAGAGTTGATGAAATGTAGCTCATGGCATTTTTTTGTTCTGCGTTATGCACAACATCCAACTACGTTATCACAACAGACTCTTTTGATTTAAAAAAAATTATGAAGAGATAAAGTGATACTTGTAGAAGTACTACTGAGAATTCAGGAAGGGCCGTAAAACTTGTTTAATATTGCTTGGTGCCACATGCTTCCACAGAATTACACAGCCCTGTGAATGCCCTCTAGTTTCAGAGCGAAAACACAGTTTAGATTCACCGAAAAAACTCTACATTAAAAAAGTGTTTTTGTAAAAGGCTTTGTAAAAAGCCTTCATCTTTGAAAGAAAAACAGAAGACTGTCAGATGGACCTGAATTATGTGCATTTCTGTATAAATCCATTTCTCTAAATATTAGTGTAAGAGACTCATAACTGCCTGAACTTACTACACCTTTTAATTCAATGAAAATCTAAGTATGTTGTATTACTATGGTCAGTATTTCAAACCTGTTTCCACCTTCCAAAGATCTGGGGTTAATAGTATATTGTACCTCACAAAGGGTAATAGTAAAATGAGTATAACACTCACTGTGTTTGGATACAGTTCCTAGCTGACAGCAAGGATACTGGGCTTAATTTTCACACCCTATTCTAACAGTAATTGTGACAACCTTTCACATAAGACAAAATGAAACTTATTTCTATGAATTTTTTGGTTTATGGGATGGAAGTAGTTTACAATGCCAGTCCAGAAGGTCAAAAGACACTTTAAACTTCACTGACAAAAACAGAATAATTTGATGTGATATTTCTTTAACCCTATCTTTTACCTATTTGCTGTTAAAAACCCATCTTCCCCCTCCATCCCTTCATTATCTCAGCTATGATTGCTTTCCTACAGACCTGATTAGGAATGCAAAGAAGATAAGCAGCCTTTGGTTTGCCTTTCTGGAGAGTCACTGAGAAACAGATGCCTTATGGTTTTATGCATTCATAAAGGAAAAACTGTTACCTAGCCACATAAATGTGGTTTACCTGAGCTGCTACCCCATTCAGGATTTTTCAGTGAGCACACTTCTTCATACACTGTATTTTAAAGCTCAGTTTTCAAGTAATGTCATGGATGCTATGGAAATAATTGGAAACATCAAGTTCAAGGTAACAAGATGGCAAAAAGAAAAGCAAGCATGTTTAGAGCTGAAATGCTCTAATGCACATTACCACTCCAGCCGCTACAGATCCTGTGTTTGCTTATCTTTAAATGAGTGACAACAGAATCTGACCAGATTTTGCCAAACAGTAGGATATCATCAGAAAAGATGCATTAAGGTTATTATTTGTATCTATTGTTTGACACAAGTTGTAATATTGCTTTAATTTCTGTAACTTCTCAGTAATGCCCACAGGAGCCCTGCTACCTTCCCCGCCATGCGCATAGGGCCATAGAAGGGACGGTGCTCCCCCTCGCAACCCAGCACCCTCAGTAGCACAACAGACTCCAGCCAAGAGGGGAAAAGAGGGTTTGCTAACACCTCAGAGCAGCCACAGACAATCCTTCACTCCGAGTACTTGCCGCCCTGTGCAGGTCCCAGCAGCAGACCCGTAACACTGGGACCCTGAGGTTCAGGGACCCAGAAACCTTTCAGAGCTCCAGACACTGAAAAGCTCTTCTCCCTCAAAAGGGAGATCTGCAACAGTCCTTTAGACCTCTCGAGTGAACTCTAAAGACTGGAGTCAGAAAGTTTGGCTCAGCACAAAACAGCAAATGGGTACAAAGATCAGAGTGCCTGATCTATTTTTCTTGATGTCTACACTGCTCTGGTACCCAGAGTTAATTTGCTTAAAGCTATCCTGGGTAGCACAGAATTATACTGCAGTTTTTAGTGGACCTACTCTGATCTTAAGTTGACAGTTATAAGCAGTACAGAGTTTTCCATCTTTTTTCAGATATGAATTTAAATATAGATATTATATTTAAAATAACCTAAAAATAATACCATGTTAAAGTATTTCATTTTCTGCAAGTACTCTTTCCTTGCAAGATCCCTCTTAGCATTAAAACATCAACTGTCTCAGCAGTACATGCCTAGATATGCATTTTGATCCTTTTTGAACTGATTCACAGTTGGGGTCAACAGCAGAACTCTAGCAGTTAATGAACCAAGGATAATGACTTATGCTGTTATGATTCATTGTGGACAAAAAACTAGAAATCTCCACTGTGGTTAGTGGAGTGCATAAGAAACTGTTTTTTGCCTAAATGCCAAGAAGTGGCAACAATCCTGCAGCCAAAGAAAAACCTGCAGCCTCCTCAGATTTACAGCAGCATAAAATATAAGCAGCTTCATGGAAGTCAAAGGATTTCCTTTAGTATGAATCTGTACATGCTCAGAATCAAGCCTAAAATCTTTAAATAGCTTCCCTGGGAATTGTTTCAAATTTCTGTAAGAGCAAGTTTATTATCACCGCATTTTATGAAGCAGCCGAACGCAAACTGATCGGCTCATGATTGTTCCAGCCTACTTGGCAATTTCATTAGGGACGATACTAGAACAAGCCAGAAGTTTTTCACTTTTGCACTTACTGAAACAGTCAGAATGGGATAAGAGATTGTGTGTCTTTTGTTGAGCTTAAGTATGAGTTTTAGTGTTCTCATGTACTGCTTCTCTCCATTTCATCTTAAGTATACCTTTTATCCACAAGGTATTCAGTACTAGGCATGAGAGCTTAAGGAAAAAGACAAAAGTCTAACAGTGATTTCATTCCTATCATGAAGGATTCCTTTTTTTAAGGATAAGAAGCTTAGTGACTTTTCTTTAGTGAATCCTATCCAGTTCAACTCTCCAAAGAGCATAATAAAACAGTTCAGACTTGCGTGTATCGCTGCATGTGTAAGTTTGCGCTGCAATTCACTATGTGGAGGCGCTCCTAATGCTTTCAGCCCTTAAACTTCAGTGTATGACATCCTTCCAATCTATAAATATTTACTGTACCAGTGGTTGGTCTCAAAATAACTTAATGAACAGAATAGAAATGTACTTACTGTACTGCCATAACTTTTAACAAGCCAGAACTCTACTCATTTCTGTTGGGATTACTCTTTCATACGCTCTCTCTTCTTCTTGCTCTGTTGAATTGTAAGGCTGAAAAAGTGAAGGCCATTCATAATTCAGAGCTCACAAAACAACACCCTGAAGGCTGCAAAGCCTAGACAGAAAGCAATGTTTAGGCAGAGCGTTCTTCTCTTGTGGCTGCGTTTAAGGATCCAGACATTGCCAGCTCCTACTTTTCCACCTCATCCCTTCGAGCCTAGTTTTCAGCATCTTAGCTCAACTTCTAGAAGCTTTTCCAAGATTCCCATCTTAGGAGACAAGTCTCAGTGTGATGCAGAGAAGGTACTGGAAAAATGTAGAATGCAAACCTTCACAAGGAAAAGACGTGACCAGTCTAACAGACAAGCACAGAACCGGTCTGAACTTCCCTGGCAGTCTGGGGTGATTCGTTCTTAGACCCACATATATTCATCCATATATATATTAGTTCCTGCCTAGATAGGAAATTCAGCCCTTAATAACTATACCTCAGAAATACATTAGGTGTAGCTAAAAACAGTATACTCTCACTTGTAGACGTTCAGATTCTAAGATAATTGGGGGGAAAAAAGCTGCAGTTATATTAAGAGCCTTATCAAAAAAATCTAAGCTAAACTGAAAAGATATTCTCGCTCCAGAGTAAGAAAGTTGACAGAGAAGGTTATGCTTGTATAACTATATCAGTCGCAATTTATGTTTTAGGCTATACCAAAAATATTTCCTGAATAAAAAGATTTTAGTGCAGCACATAAATGGCTGATATACAGTAGATATTACAGAAATGGAAGGAGGACTATAAACTCCCTCCTAAATTGATAGGTCCATTTCTCCGTGAGATACACAAGCTAGTGAAGTAAACCGTGTACTACAGTAATGAGGGAAAACACAGGCACCTAGACAGATCCCTCCACATATAAGAAATGTATCCGAACTTGTCTCTCATTTTCCAATGCACAAATAGTAATTTACTATTGACTTTCAAAAGAAATATCCTTACAAATATGAACAGTCAGGGAAAACACTACTGTTAATTCATCAGCAGCATTTTTATTTGTACCAAATAACAAGGTAATGCTTGAAAAGAGCTCAGCTACTCCTTCCAAATAACAGAGCTTGACTGCATTCAGAAAGCAATGGGTAAAGGAACAAGTTTGATCCTTTCAATACATATAATAATCATTTTTACACTGAGCTACAGAATAAGAATATTCACCTTTATGCTATATCACACAATTCTCTAGTAAATGCATTGTTCCTCAGGCTTTTTTCCTTATGTGATTTTATTTTTCTGAATGACATTAACTATACAGAGATAAAAATGCAATAGTTAATATATTACCTAGGACTTTCTCAATAACATGTTAAGAGGTGACAACTGTAGAAGTAATGCATCTAGCATATGTGCTTTTAATGCTGTTAATTCTATCTTACCAACAACAAATTCACTCAATGACCAGTGTTGCTGGGAATTGTCCACATTCCTCACTGTCTTCAATAAGCTAAAAGTTACTAACCTGTTTAATAATAAAAATGAAGATCTTTACTATAGCTTATTTTTTATTACAACAGGGCTTAGAAACTCAAACTGAGATGAGGGACCTGCTTATGCTTCATTTTTAAATTTAAAACAGCTGTTCTTCCAGGTAATACACCTTAGTCAATATAATTTACAGAGCACATAGCAAGAATAAGTGGATTTAATACTAAGGCTTGGGTCAGTGTTTTCCAGCAATCAGGCAGATCACCACCTCCACCTGCCATAGCCCACAACTGGGCTGGAATGGGACAAGGGAGGGAGCATCCACACCAAGGGGGAGCACAGAAAAGAGCAAGAGAGGAAGAAGGCGAAGAATGTTGGTACAAGAATGGAAAGGTTTCTTCCAAAGCCAGGTCTGCATCACATGGATGTGAAAATTAGTTTTACCATGGCCTGGGTTATATAGAAGGACTAACAAAAACTTACATCTCCAGATTCTTTTTAAATGCACATATTGCAGAATCTAGTCTGGTTTTAATTGCTTTCATGTCCTTGAGGTGTTGGCAAGAACGAGGCTAGCTTATTTCATCCAAGCTGATTTACCCAGCAAAAAAAATTGGGAGGCGAGAGAAGAATACTGCAAATAAACAGTGCACGGTGCATCCTAATTTGCTGAAAGACTCAATGTGAATGTACTTTTGTTTATTTGCTTATTAAAAGAGAATATGAAAACTAAACTGTTCTATTTGAATAAGATTTTCTCTAATGCTATCTCTCTACTCCTACATGATTTCCACTGTTGTACATACAGGATGTTATGCACAAATGCCATTTATCTAAAAATGGTCTGTATGGCTCTTTATTAGCAATAAGGAACTGACCTACATGTAGTGGAAAGGGAGTGGTAAAGTGGATTTAGCTTGTTCTGGCAAATCTATCAGCAATCATTTACAGTACTGCTAACATCTACTAATTGTGTTTACAAATGAGTCCATCTCAATGATCAGGGCAAGCACATCACGCATTGCCTATTTGCCTTCGTGTTTGCTCGTTCTACCTGCTCTCATCCCACTGCAGCACACATTTATCACAGGAAGGGAGTGTCAATAGATCTTGCTTTCCTTCAATCTAAGGAAAAGTTTAAATTCTACATCAGGAAAAGACTGCTTCCTTCAGGGAGGAAATATCTACATACATTTCTTATTTTTTCTTTTTATAATCAGTTTTGCTGCTGCTGCTGCTTAGGTTGTTCCAATGACTCAGAACTGGCTGAAACCATAGGAAAAATCAGCTGCAGCCTGCAATGGATGGCAGGCTGCCAGATCTCTCCATATCAGAGAAAACAGCAACAGGCTGAAAAGCCAGCCCTGCTTCAGCCTTGAGCACACCTGGAGGAAAGATGAGAGCAGAGGAACTCACCAGGCAGCAGCCTCTGCCCCTTGCTCCTCTCCTCCGCAGAGAGGGTGAAGGAAGATGCACCACTCTGTGTTGGAGTGAGGGAGGGGACCCCGGAGTAACGATGAGTCTCAATATGAGTATGGTCATTCTCCCTTTATTAGAGCTTACACAAAGTATATATATCGACAAGCAATACGCATGCGCTAGCAATAGTTACATGATTGGTTACAGTTTCTGTCCATACGTATAAAGCGGATACATGATTGGTGCAAAGTTGCTGATTGTGCTCCATCGACATTTATGGACCCTAGTTCCGTCCAGACTTGTTTACCAGTTTCATGAATACCTTCTTTTGTAGTGCTCAAGGCCGCTATACGGCCAGTTCAGCAGGCCTCAGCAGGTTCGCTTGCCTTGGCCTACATAAGGCCGCTTTCAGCAGGTTCGCTTGCCTTGGCCTAGATTCCTTCCTCTACCCCGAAGACAGGATTGCTCATCCCAATCAGATCATGCCCTCTCTCACTTAACCATTCCTCCACAACTCTGGAGCACACACCCCTAAATCCCTGTCCCAAAACCACCCTTCTTCCTCCTTTCCCCCCTTCAAGTAGGAGCAAGGTTTCTGCTCAGTGGCTGAGACACAGGCAGAAAAGCAGGGGCTACCACTAGGTGAGACAAAAGTAGGAATCATAAATACATGGAAGGAACAGAGGGGAAAAAAGGAAACTTATAAGGTTCGTGAGGGCTAGACTGAGAATAGGGCTCTGATAATCGGATTAGGTGGGAGATAGTCCCAATACAGGGAGAGCAGAAAATATGGGAGGAAGAGACAGCCCTCTCCCCTGCCTAAAGCCTCATTACCCCATCCTGCAAATCACACAAAGCCCCTCTGCACCTTCCCCACCTGAAAGCCCCTGGATCTCGCCCAGACACCCTTCCCCAGCAAAGCCGTCCACACCCTCGTACGTCCACATTTATTCCCGCCCAGCCTTTCCCCTCTCCACCACATGTAACCTTCACCTACCCCCACCAAACTCAATTGCACTTAGCTTGCAAGAAGCCTGAAGCCAGCTCCTTGCTGACTTTTTGTCTTCTTTTAACTAAGGTGCAATATAAAAACCACTGAAGTCAAAGGAATATTTTTTCCATTGATTCCAAAGAACATTTGTTCTGGACCTCACAAATAGCTTTCATTCCAATTACTTTTCAAGGTTAGTCAAGCAAAAAATCCTGTGGACAGACACAGGCAAGCTGGAGGAAGAACATTTTCAGTGAGGTCTGCTCACGCTGTGTTAGTGTGCCTTTTCTGGCCTTGTCCCTTCCACGTCCTTTCGCTATCCTTTCTCGTGCTACTTTGTAAAAAGCTCCAAGGTGGCTCCCAGGGAACAGAGCAGCATGCAGAGAGCTAACACACAGTACTGTGCACCAAGCAGCACGCATTAGCAGACAGACAGACTCTACAGACGAATGTTTTCTCAGCATGCACCCCTTTGCTGGAGGTTGCTGTGGTAAAGCTACAAAAGTGTTAAAAAATTTTAGGCAGATTTGAGAATTTCAGGGACTATTCCTAGAGCACCAAAACATCCAGCTGAAAGGATGACTGATCGCTTTGTCTTTATAAGGCAGCTCATAACACTTGTGCTAGTTCTTTTTGAAGTTTGTTTGTTCTATATTTTCACAGGCTTTCTGTGTTCAACCACAGAAGAAACAAAAATTACATCCTACTGTCCCTTTTTCCTCCTATCTGAAATAAAAGGAAGCAAGAGTTATTTGTGACTTTTGTAAAGCCTAGCTTATACAAAAGCAAAGCAGGAGATGCCTTTCCTATCTTAGAACAGTTTTATAAATTGCTTTGAGATAGGAAGCATACATTTTTTGCAATATCATTAATTTCAGACTGATTGTTTTTGATGGGCTCAAAACATTTTTTCTATCTTTTTGTATTAATAACCCAAATTTGCAAAACAGTTGTTCCAAAACATCCCACCCTCCCCCAAAAAAAAATTCACCTAAAGCAGGTAAAACCCAAAAACTGATAATAATAAAAGTGATTGGAACTGTTTCAATGTGACATTTTCCAACCTAGAAATGCTTTCCTTACAAATCTGGGGCCTACCAAGCCTCAGGAAATTCAGCGATAGTTATTTAAAACATCATCAAGAAAACCCAGTGATGATCCATTATGGGCACTAACCAAGGAGAAAATTACAGCAGGAGAGGTATTTCAATAGAGAGCTAGCCAACAACAACTTGCACAGCGGCACTGTATTTCTCCTTTGCTATATATTCAGTATTATTGATTTTTCTCTACAATATCTTGTTTATCATTTTTAATCATGTTCTGGTGACCTCCACAGAGTTTGTAATTCAAGCAACAACACAAACATGATTCAAGAACAAGAAAACAGTAATAAATAAAACGATGAGCAAAATCTATATTCAGAAGTATGAGTGCACAGAAATATCCAGAATATTTTGAAGTATATTTTGTCATAGGACTCCAGGGTTATGCCAGATTTTTTTTATATAACAAAACACCATAGGATACATGGTTACTATCAGTGTTCTGTTGTGCCAGGCCCTAAAAGCTACATACATACAGAACACGAGGCTTGCTGCTGTTTCAGTCAAAACTAGATACACAACAGAGCAAAGCTGAAATAAATGTCCCAAGGTTACCAAGCAGGGCAGTGCCAGGAACAGAAGCAAGCAGCCCAGTCTGCTGGCCTCCAGGGCAGCCCCAGCTCCTTGAGGCCACACAGCTTTTCCAAGCGCTGCCGGGTAGGAATAGTAGGTCACACTTCCACTAACAGCAGGAGAGGCCCAGGGCTCCCAGGCTCGCTATTTGCGGTGCATGCAGCAGGTCTCCATTCTGCACGTTTCTGACTCACTCATCCAGGCTAGCTTCCTTGTCCCATGCTAGCACTGCTGCTGGCTCCCTCACAAGACCAGCCTGAGGCAAGCAGAACTCTGCCAGAGTTAGAAAACAGACAATCCCGGCACCGACGTGCAGGCAGAGGGAAGACAGTGCAACAGCCTTTCTTCAGCACTACCTTCTCCATGCGACCACTGCAACTACACCGGAGAGGCGAGTTCCAGCCCTGGCACGCATAGGTGATGCCCACAAAAAACTACAATTCATTTTCTAGACGAGATGCTCTTAAATACTGCTGCCAGATCTTGCAAGCTAAGCTAGTAAAGGAAGCTTCCACTTGTGGAGGCTTCTTCGATTATAGCTCTGAACAGCATACATAGCACTCCTTAAGCTCCCATCTCATGGTTTAGGCTAGAATACCTCAACAGCTGAAAGGTGGCTTCTTCTGAGTCAGTTCTGCTTTAAATCGATACTGGGTGCATTTGAAAACCATCCAACAGATGTTTAACCTTCATTCTCCCTTCATCATTCATTTCTGCTCCTAGAGAAGTTTTCCATTTCATTTACACCCAGGGAATAAAGTTTTTCGTTACAAATGCCACCCTGGCCCATGTTGCATCTTTACTTCTGCCTAAAGCTGCTCACAAAGGTAAAACTGCAGTTATATTCACACAAGTCCAACCTGTCAATGTACTCAGTATTAATCCTATCTTTGCTCTTATTCTAACAGGCACTTGGCACTTTAAGAGCTGTGGAGTAACACCGGTGTCATCCTGAATTTGAGTGACTCTGGGCTGAAATCAGCCCTTGGCTCCACCACTGCAGTGCAACAAACCCATTCCAGGAGATGCCATAGCAGCTCCATAGCAGTGTTCTGACGTCAATAAGTTTTTAGCACTGCCCCTCTGGGATCACTGTATAAGAGGTATCAAATAGCCTAATACACCCGAGGTATAACTCATCTTTTTGTCCATAAAGTGGCCAGTACTGATTTTTTCCCCACTGAGAACTGGCCCAATATTCCCAGTGTTATCAGACCACTCACACTTGACCTCACAAACTCAGTTATGAAGTGACACCAGTAAAGGATGCCTAGTTTTCTGTTGCGTGACATAAAATGGACAGGAAAAAAGGAGTGAACTGAAAGGGAGTTTGAGATACAAGGAAGCTCAAGCTTTATGATCATTTGTTTCCAAGACAAAAACTGAAATAGAAAAGGAAGAAATAGAAGAAAGCAGCAGCAAATGGGTTTCTTAAAATATACTACTTAAAATAAAATATAATCCTGTCAACTGTTGTCTTACTACCAGTCCAACTACAAGGCTAACGCTGCAAGGAATATTACGGGTTGCAGAAACCATGAACTCTAATATAACTCTTAAAAGT
This sequence comes from Apteryx mantelli, assembly GCF_036417845.1. Classification (NCBI taxonomy): domain Eukaryota; kingdom Metazoa; phylum Chordata; class Aves; order Apterygiformes; family Apterygidae; genus Apteryx; species Apteryx mantelli. The sequence goes on along the minus strand of NC_089989.1, from coordinate 26,779,155 downwards.
ATAGTTGTCCGACAGCTTTGTTACATCAAGCAAATAGCTTAATAGATGTCTGACATCATTTTAAATGAATTGTTTGAAATAGAATAAACAATTTGTTTAGAAGACTGTCTTCTGTGGTCAAAGTTGGACTGTAAAATATACCTGCAGAAGAATTTGCTAACTCCCAGCCTGCATACAGTCCCAAACATCATATATTCCACTGTTCAAACGTATCCTTTCCTATAGGTAGAGGCCTTGCTTTGTGAAAATGCAGAATTGCATGCTTAGGTAAGATACACCCCCTTTACTTTCTGTGCAGACAGCTGTGATGCACTAATAAATCAAATACCCACATAAGCACAAGTCAGAAACTGCACCATATCTCTTGCCACCTGTAAGCTGTTATTCAACACTGAACACTGGTGATCGCACCTGAAAACCACACAGTGCAGAGTGTGGGTACCACACAGGACTTGGAGCAGGAAAGACCTGGATAGAAGCATGGGTTAAATTTCAAAAGCTCCTGTAGGGAAGTCAGCAGTTTGCTTTTGAAGAACACGTTCGCCCAGTCTTTAATGCGTGCTGTCACCAAGAACTCAGGACAGATTTTCACAGCATCACATGTATTTGCATTCCCAGAGTTGCTTGTTCATATGCAGTCTCATTAATTGCGCATAACTGTAGCAAATGCAAAAGGACAGTTAAGTGCGAGTAGACTGAGAAAATTTTAAGAACTGCACAGGCATCACTGTGCATGTAACTACACATTTAAAAATGCATAGTTAACAAAATTGGGAATGTGCAAAACAAATCTGAAAGTCATGTTAGAAATCCACTCCTTGAAAATTCATTGCACTTTTGGAGTGAAAAGCAGCATCTAAAAGCTTCAGTAAGGCTCTTGAGTGAAAAGCCCAGAAACATTCCCAGAAACTCTGGATAAAAGTACATTTGTGTTAAAGTCAGGTAAGATTCAGAAGATTTTCACCAAGATTCACTTGAGGCTAATAAAAGCAGAGTGATAGAAAAATGGAGACATATCCCTGTCAAGATCATGCTGGCCTCAGTCTAGCAAAGCACATAAGTACATGTATAACCTCCAGCACACAAAGTTCCACTGTAAACAGTATTAAAAGCAGTTCATAGGATTAAGGCCAAAATACCAACATCTTCCATTATCAAGCCTTAGCAGTACAAGAAAACCTACAAAAGCAGTTAACATAGCAACATCTCCCTAAACTGTCGACCTTGATCCTTTCCATTCTGAAGAGTAAACGTGTTTATAGAAATATTCAACCATTAGTCACAGCAAAAACAAAGACTTAAATCGCATCATATAACAAAGCAAAAGGTCCTTGTGGCAATCAGTTGAGACTCAATACTTCTGCAATGTTATTGCTTGCAACCACCCAGTTCAAGGCATCACATCTTTTAAACTTTAGTCTAGGCATGGAAATCAAATTTATGTAACCGGTTTGCCTGCTCTTCCTGTTCTACAGGAATCTGTGTACACAGAGCCCAGTTTCAGCCAGGAGCAAAGAGAGAAGCAATATCTAATAGCTGCTGCAGCAAAATGGTTGTCACCAAGAGCAGAGTAGCCCATTATTAGATTGTCACAAATCTTTGATTTAAAGGCCATAGAAACTATATTTTATCATGGATTTTGCTATATAAAGGGTTTTCTAGCCTGTAGGATTAAATTTAAGAGCTGAGAACTCTCCAGTCTTAATTGCTTTTTTTGTTTACTTTATTGGCACATGCCTTTAGATCCTGTGCACAGTCACTGAATAGAAGAAACAAACTGTGCAACATTCAGGTAGTTCACAAACAATTCAAAACAAACACTGTTTTACATCCATAAATTGACAAAATGAAGGTCCCAAAATTAGGTAAGTTCATGCATAAGGCAAAGATGAGATTTGCCACTTTACCATGTGAAACATTCACACCATGTCTGGTTCAAGATTTGCATATATTTGGGAAAAAAGGTCACCCAACCCACAATCAGGGAGATATTTTACTCTCTCCTAGGAGAGATTTATTGCTGGAGGGAGAACTGGAGATGACTTCTACCTCAAGAAGTCTTTTTCAGAAGATGATAGTCCATAAGAACCTAACAGACCCAAACAGAAGCTTGAACTGTTTTCCCCCCAAAATACCTGTCATGACAGGCTCAGTTCCCTCCTCCTTCCTTTGCCCTTTATGAAAGACTATTGCATGAGATGTACTCCAAGAACCAAGCTAGTTAAAACAGACAGCTGAACCTCTAGGTTTTAAAAATAACAAGAGTAGAAGTGCTGGCCTGTTGCCACGATCATTTTCCTGAACATGCCTTTTGGAGCTGTTTTTGCAATGCTGTTTCCTTGTGTCATGTCAACATGTAGATGTATGCATCCTGTTACAGTTTTAAAATCCAATATCAAAATTCATGTTTACTATGGGGTGAGAAGACTGCTTGACTTTCTCTTCTAGGAGGGCAGACATCTGTGGGAATGGAAGAATCTCAGTCTCAAATTTGGATAGTGCTATTTGCATCAAGAGGGGAAAAAAGGGTTATTTCCCTCCTCTCAAAACATGATCTGGATGGTGTATCAATTTGCCCACAGAAAGGTTCAGAAGGAAATGAAAAAAGTTCTAGAAGGACTACTGGAAAGAGAAAATATTCTCCATGGAAGAAGGTTTTTCTGGGGCAAAAAAACCAAGAACTGATCCAGGAAGAAAAAACAAGATAAGACTATGAGAAGGCAATTCCTTTGGATATTCCTACCAGATGTACAACCTTTATAACAACCCCTTTTATCATATCCTCTAGCAACCACTGTTTGCAGAGATATGAGGTCTCTGGACTTGACTTCACTTAATTCCTTAGAGTAGCTGGCTGTACTGGTGGCACAGCACTCACCCAAAGTGGTGGGAGACCAGCAGAGTGGTCACTTCATCCACAAGATGAGGAGTATGACAACAGAGGTTGCCCTCTGTCCTGGCATTCTCAGCAAGATAGGTAGGGCAAAAATGTTGGCTTTACCAGGAACCATGTGAGAATCCACAAATGCCACCAACGCTGGATGTGTTTTCTTAACCTAATATGAAGGCCTTTTACACAGTTACACACCTACTTTGAATTGACATTTCCTAGTAGGAAACCAGTGAAATAGGGATTTTTCAAACAGATTTACTAATGGGAAGAAATGTTTATTGCTCCTATTTTGCATTACATTGCTGTTATCTATCAGGATAAAGGGAATGGTTATTTCAGTTGGGTGCTCACATGGGATAGACTCTGGGTAGTATCACACCCCTCTGTGATATCAAACATCAAGGCTCAGCAGCCCACATATCAATTTCTGGCTTTACTTTAAATGTGAAGCACTCAATGATTTAAGTCTTCATATCAGTGAGGTCCAAGTTATCAGAAGTCTCTCAAACCTCTGTGAGAGCTGCAAACAACCAAGCCCGAGGATAAGCCCAAGAGATGTGTCCAAGGTATTTCAGCTATGCAGCAGATGCTGTAAGCACATGGATCTCACTCACTCTATAGTCATAAAATTAAGATCCTTCTGGATAGAGACATGTTGCCTTTTTTTTGATTTGTGAGGCCTTGAATACTACAAAGATACAGATAGCGTTATAAGAGCTAACCAAACAATAGCACAGAATGCTCCAAAAAAATCGATTTTTATGAAAACTGTAACAGTCAAACTAAAAAATTAGATGTTGTTTTACCATGCTGAAGCTGTTGACTTATGCTCTCGTTCACCTCTGTAGGTTGGGTTCTCACAAGGCCGATGCACCTTGGTCTACGTTTGAGGTTGTACATCATGGGAGATGCAATTTATCCAAGGGACTAGACACAGATTAGAATGAAGCTGAGATAACAAAACTAAAAGTCCCATAAAGCTGTGAGTCAGTATAAAGAAATCAAAATATTTGAACAACTATTTTTACTTGAAAAAAGGGTGACTGCTTCTGAGGTTTTGGGGGGGGGGCAGAGGAAGGAGGATAGCAATGGATTGCATGGAACGCAGAAAGTTTCACCAAATGCTTTCAGCTAGAAATCAAATTCCTTGTGAAAACCAAAACAGCAGAAAGTTTTCCTAAACCTAAATAAGAACTAGCCACATTTGGCATACCATTTGATTTACAGACTGGCGATCTGACAGTGATTGCTGCCACTCTCTGCACCACCTTCTTGGGCTGTGGGGTTGGCACTTGCCCAGACTCTCACATACTGCAAGAAACATGCATTATACAGCAGAACAAAGACTCTTCACGTGAAGCAGCAGAAGCTTGCACCAGCCTCAGCTCAGCTGGAGTCATTCTTTGCATATCCTATAAAAGGACAGTCCGCCTGCTCTTTAAATGTTTGTTAATGATTTCCCTGAAAACAATCCATTAAAAAAGAAAACAAAAAACTCCTCACCAAATACACATAAACCAAAAAAGCAGAGTTAGCCTCAAGAAAACTGAACAGCACTACCACAATGCACCCTGCTGGAAGAACAGGAAAAAAAAACACTGGCAAATTGTAAGGGATACTGCAGTGGCCAGTGAAGAAAATATGAGTGCATAATATGAGCAGTTCTGTAATCTGAACAACACGAGAAATCTGATGAGTCCTCCCTCCTGTGGCTCAACCAGGTTTCTTTTGTTTTTATTTTGTAAAGCAGCATACTATAATGTTTTTATAAACACATCTGCACCTCAAACAATACACTGAAATGCAAAAATTGATCAAACTTTTGATTATTGATGAAAAAATGATAACAGATGCAAATGCACAAAATAGCATTTCATTCAGCATGTGACTGTGTCAATACTGATGCAGCAAGGTTTATCTCAATGTTTTGGCTTCCGGTCTTGCCAGGACCCAGGAACATGCAGAAAAATGATTAAAGCATTATTATAATCATAGCATCATTGTCAAAGAGAATCAATATTTTCCAAGAACCACAGAAAATGTTTAGGCTTAGGGTAAAGCAAAAATTTGAGTTACCCACCGAATCATTCAAAAGAAAACTATGAACGCATCGATTGGAAACATCAGGTAGTATGTTGCTATTCTCAGCTTACAAAAGCATATTGGTCTTTTTTATTCTGCTTTGAAACCCTGTAGAGAAATGAAGTTCTAACAGTCAAATAGAACAAGGAAGCGATCAGTTAGGAAAAAATGCCTTCTAGTCCACAGAACCATCTCCCAAGCAGTGAGGGACATTTGCAGTTTTAAAGCTGGATCAGAGAAAACTAAGTTCTTTAAGAAAAAGGCATAGCCACGGAAGCAGAGCAGGAGACAGAGGCTGGAAGAGGCAGCCGAGCTGCTCAGAGATGGAACAGCACTAACACCCCTCCAGCCCACAGCAGCACAAGAGCTGGGGAAGCCCCCAGCTGCTGGGCCTTGCCCCAGGCACGGTCCACAACACCTGCCCAGAGGTTTGCAAGTGCTTAGTGAGACAGCAACGCTGAGGCGCACAGCAGGGAGGTATTTCTTAGGTACTTCTCTGAAAGACCCTTAGGTATCTTAGAAACTTCCATGCTGGAAAAAAGAAAGGATGCAGAAAAACTGTACCATACTAAATTTTTTTTTTTTTGATTGAATTTGGTTAGGTTAAGCAGCATAAAAGGGCCATTTGTTTAGAAAGTATTTTAGTTAATGCGTTCAGTGTTCAGAACATACTCTTTGGCCCCATCAGAACAAGTGAGTTCCTCACTTTGCACCAGAACTACTTTGTTGATATTTTCACAGTATAAAGGGGTCTTAAACTATGCTAACCATCTGATAACTGCCTTTGATGGGTGCATTTAAGATACAATACCTCTATAGTATATAAAATAAACATGAATGTTCTCTAGGTCTTCGTCATTGACAGTAAAGTGCTGCAATTCACTGTGGACTAAGGGCTCAAAGCCAAATGTTCTGGTGATCAAGCACTACATGTAAAAGCAAGCAGTTCACAAAAGAGCATACCAAAACATGCCTAGCATTCAAGACATTTATTCAGATTATATACGTTATCCTGCCACTGACTGAATTAGCTGATTAAGCTGGCAGTCTTTGAACTTAACTGCCATATACGTGGTTCTCTTATTTTTCCTCAAGTGAACTGTTTTTTCTGCAGGTTCAAAAATTCTAATTAAAAAACTACTTTCTAAGCTTAAACCATAGTGTTTATCTTGCTCACCTATGTTTTTCTGACTTTCCATGTCTGCCAGCAAAATGTCACCTTTCTTCAAGCAGACACCTGCAAACTATACACAACTTCCTCCCTTTCAAAGCAGGCTTGAAGATAAAGTGCAAGAGAAGATTAGTCCATAGGAAAAATGAGCAATTTACCACTTTCACTCAAGAGTGAGCTGGGAGTCAGGAAAAACTGGCAACTATACATCACAACAAACTTTCTACCGGTGACTTCAAGTTGCCAAATGCTATCACTTACTCCAGAACACTTGTAATGTCTTATTCTTAACAGCAGCTTTTAATGAAATATTAAAAAATGAAATTATATAATGCTTGCTAGAAGTCACTAGTATCAAGATAGGTATTTTGTATTCGTTTGCAGCAAGAGACTTGTAGCCTCTGGATGTCTTCACCCTGAAAGATTGCAATCCAGGCAGCCACGCTGACAGCTGTGGGACACAGCAAGTGCACTGATATTGCTAATGGAAAACTGGATGATGATTATGACTGAGGAAATGGAAGAGCGGTTAATATAACAATAGGGATGATTATAGTAATAGCAACATTTTCATAGAGTAAGGTGGTACTCAACATTAGAAAACCTTCCAGACAGCGTCTCAATAACAAGTATCTGGAACCACATCTCTTGCTCCCTAGAATCATTTGAAAAACATTGACTTTCAAAATACTGTATTGCCTATTATGACTACCACAAATCTTAGTTATACTTTAGGAGAAATTAGTAAGTTTAAAACAAAAGACAAAAGTCTTCAAACATATCACATTGATAAACTAGTTCAATACAAGTCATTTCTTGAGGAATCCACCACTGCATATTGCAATGTTATGGCATCCATTCATGCCACAGAACAAACAGCTTTGAAGGACATCTGAACAAATCACAAGCGAGTCGTGAGGTATGAATAAATGTAAAAAAACTCCAGAAACGCCACAAATAGAGCTCTATTTCTTGAATTACTTATTGATCATTACAGCAAATAAGCATGTTGCCAAATTTCAGAACTTTTAAACTGCCCAAAAGAAAATAATCATCTTAAATGGAATTTCAAGAAGAAAAGTTTCCTCATATTCATACTGTTCTGGTTTACTACAAACAGTAACTCTTTCGGTGACTAGAGCTAGTCAGCTGCTATTTAATGAATAACATTTATATTTAATCAATATTTTTATTCTAATCACTAAATCATAGACTGTTTTTGTTGAATATAGTTTGAGGAATAATATGTAGTACTTAATCAGCCCAAAATAAATTCAAGTTAGCACTGACATCTACATGAGATGTAAATGTTCTCCTGTTTTATTTTCCAGTTAGTTGCAGATATATGTCTGTAGTAAATACCAGTAAAATTAGCCACTATTTATAATTCAAATTATAGCTGTGCATATATAGCATGATAATATTTGTGTTAGCAACAGCTGCTGGGAACAAGTGAAAACCTGTAAGGGTAAGGTCTGATTTGTCTTTATTCTTAACATCATGCAACTCCGTAACCCCCGATACTACAGCATATCACCATGTTTATACACCCATTTATTCCAAACATTTTTGTTCCATTCTGCTTGCATGGATGGTAAGAGTTAGTAACTGACTTCAGGGGAAGAAAACTCCTTGAAGAGCAGTGTTCAGTAAGGAGCTATAGCCACATGACTCTCCGTAGCTACTCAAGGAGCAGGATCCTCACCGAGTACTTCGCAGCTCCAAGAGTACTCCAGAGGAAGCAACAGCATGACACTCCAGAAAAATATGAAAGCCAAATACTAGAAAATCTTCAAGTATCCAGATTCTCTTACAGGAAGATTTTTGTTCAAACAATGGATCAAGTTGCTGTAAACCCCACCAACTGGAGCTATTTCAAACCAGACAAAGGGTTTAGGAAACTTCAAGTATTTCGGAGCAATCTTGCATTGGCACTAGAACAGACTGAAAGAACTAAATCAGCTCTAGCAGTCTATAACTCAAAATGTATGACTAAGCAGGACATAAATGAAAAATCTGTCACAACCAAAGACAAATCAATGAGTTAGGAAGCAAAAATTAAAGTTTAAGAAATACTATGAATCAGTGGTAAATGTGAATCAATACTTATTTTATAATTCTATTGTATTGCTTTGACATGAAATATCCCAAAGTGTCCAGCATTATCTGTTTTTTAGCTCAGAAAGAACTTGAGAAACCTCTTACTGTAAATATTGGTAGATGTTACTTTTTTAAAAAAAACTGACATGTCACTCATCTTGTCTATACATGACTTAACAGAAAAATTCAGTAAAGTTATAGTTCTAGTAATCAAGGGAGCCCATGGAATAAATAATAGTGGATGGGGCTTTAAGAGTAGAGCAGCCAAGGAGGTGGGTGCATTCCCTCCCGTAAAGTTAACCACTGGGGGAAAATGGGTGCTCTTCACCCACAGGTGATATCCCAGATTATCGTCATTGTTACCTGCTTCTATGGCATGGCTTCATGATCTGTAATCTACTTCTTCACCTGTAAACACAGTGTTAGGAAATTAATAAACATAATTTACATTCTTAATTCTCCATACTCTCTTAATCTGTAGTAGTGGGTGAAAATAGAATACATTAAAATTTGGACACAATTTTTTTTTTGGGCAATACTTATTCAAGTATTGCCACGAAGTCCTGCATGCAAATTTTACATTAGTAAAATACCACCTCTCAATTTATATAGGGTAAGCAAACAAGAAAGCTTAGTTTCTTGAAAAATGCCTTTTAAAATACCAAGTATCTTGTTGTTTTACAATTATACTACATTGGAGAAGCACTTAAAATGGTCAGGGATTTTTCCCCAGGTATGAACACAGGAGTTTTGCAGTGGTCAGGGGTAACAGTAGTACTGAGAAACACTATCTTTTGGGGAGTGATTTGTTTGAATGGATAGCTTGTGTTTAAAGCTTAGAGCTCAGGCAATTTCACCTTCGTCTGTCCAGATGAGGAAGATATCATAAATAGATGAACTTCAAGACAAAATGAGAATTTCCTACGTTTACTGGAGATTGCTGTACTTCAAGTCTAAGCGATGGGGATGTTTCCTATTTGTAAAGAGCTATTCCCAATGATCACTGCTATATTCAGTAGAAAAATGTCTTCAATTTTCACATAAAAAATGTACTAAGTGATTTTGTCAACTCATTCTTCTTTGTCAAGCATTTTGTTTATGTTTCAGTCAGCAAAAAGTAGAAGAGTCATGTCTCCTGCCAACATTAGTGCAGCTGAAATGGTGACCCCTTTGTTTTCAGGCCTGGCTGAAATTTTTCTTCTTGGGAAAGATATGTAGGTGATAGTTGATTGCACAGCTTCAACATGCATCAGTGCTTGTGTTCAGTATTGCTATCTCAAGCACAAAAAGAAACCTTGCTGCCAAGCCAACACAGATCAATGGGACTGCAGTGTATCAGCCACTCTGCTTAGCAGTGATCCTGCTGCATTTCACTTGCAAACTTTAGTTATGTTTAAGATTTTCCTTCAGCAAAGCAATTAAAGCTTCCAGAAAGTGACAAATGTTGCTTTAAGGGTTGGTTAGTCAGCTTGAGTATATATTTAGTATAATTCAGGATTTTTCTGTTCCTGACAGATTAGATAATGTGGTCAGTGAATTTGAAGAATAAATGCAAAACTTATTTGCATCAGTGCTTTCAATTTGCTCAGAATGTTTTCTCATTTAATTATTAGCCCACAGTAAACTAGTTATCAATTAATTGCTAGAAAATGGAAGTGTGTTATTGCTTAGATCTCTAATTGGCTATACTGTTGCTTTCTTGTTAAATGCTAATTAAAGTTTTGAAACAACCAAACATTAGTTAACTTTAAATGTTTTAACAAGATACACTAAGGTATAAACACATTTGCATTGCATGTTATTTTTATGCCAGGTTAAGGTAAACCCACAGCAAAAAACAGATTTTTTTTCCCCACTTAATCTGGCACTATTTATATGATTTAGTTAAATGAGCAAGATATTTCGCATAAATGAAACGCAGAAAGAGATCTGTTGGATATTGAAAAATAACACACCTGAGCCAAGACAAAAGTGACTGCAAAGTCTTGTCTAGCGCCAATAATTATGGTTTGAAACTTGCCCAAGCTCTCATCCTAGGAAGGACTCATCCTAACAGCAAACACGAAGCAAGGGGCTCCCACTGCTGCCACACGACACAGCCCTGTCTTACTCTTCTGTAATCAGGATTCATCCCCAAGAAATAAAGCTCCATAACCTAGCAGCACTTTTTACTCACTCAGCTATTCTGGGATCTGGATTCCAGGCAAGTAACAAGAGACCTTTTTTCCCCCATCAGTATTTGTCATCTTAATATCTTCTTGTTATAATTTTCATAAAGTATGGCTGAGCATCGCTTCCCTACCTGACCATTGCAGCTGCATAGCATGAACCCCCAGCACATTTGTTTCCCAGCTAAAACTGTCACTGTCCATTACACCTCTCAGTAAAACATCCGTGTGTTGCTGAACTGCTGCAATGTCCATTTCCCTTCTCATCAGCCAGCCTTCTCTTTTAAGAGACAGCACTTACTGGATGATAGTAAGTGATCTCACTGCCATGAAGATAGTGATTTATGCACTTTTACCATTTTAAAGCCCATTTGCATCCCAGCAACTTTTTGAAGGGAAATACTTCATATATGGCTTCAACATACTTTGCAAACAGAAGGAACAATTGAAAAATATCATTGAAAGGGAAAGCATCCAACTAGATACTAATGGGACTTATGGGACTCTAGAAATTAAAACTATAGGCAGGAAAACAGCTGTAACAACTCCAAATGTTATTTAGTATAGCATTTCAAGCCTCAGATTAAGTTCAGTTACTAGAAATAGCAGTGTTATAGACTAAAATTAAAACTCAGTTTCTCCCTTAAGCATCACATCCAGATTAAAAGGTATGGTGGAAGAAAAAAACTCAGAGCAAGATCTTAAGGCAGCTTTCTAAAAAGAGGGATGGTGTTTGTATAAGGAAATATGAGATGCAAATATAAGCAGTTTGTAGCAATCACAAGTGCAAACACTGTAGCTTCTTCTAATGCTTCTAATTTGAAAGTAATAAATCATTTCATTATAAATCCAGATCGCAATGAAAATATATCAGCATTCATCTTTCATTTCAAATACATCTGTAATCTTCATATTTAATTAGACATTGAGTAAGACAGGCAAATACTGATGTATATAGATCTGGTAGCTCAAACAGGGAATTGAATACTCAAAGAGGAATGTAGGAATAATTTTACAGGGCTTCATTTCTATGCAATATTTTGTGGGAAGTTAAAAAAATTAACTTCAAAACTTCAAATATCCGTAAATATACATCCTAGTTTCCAAGCATCCTAAGGTCAACTCCCCAGACTCTTATGATCATTAATGAAGGAGATTTAGAAAGGCCCAACTGGCAGTTAGCAGCAGTAAAACCTAGTCAAAGCTGCTGAATTCTTCTGAAAATGAGGTACTAATTTAGAATCCTAAGAATGGGATTTCTGAAGGCGTTTCAGTCATTAGAAGTGTAAGAGTTCCATTGATTTTTAGTGGAACTTTATCTGCCAAGACAGCTGAAAATCCCCTTCCAAATGTCAATTAGAGCAACTTAACTTTAGAACTTTTGGCTGAGATTTGTCTGCCACTGAATTACAAATGAATATGGACTTTTAACACCTTCAGGGCCTTTCAAAGATTCCAGCTCCTGGACTTACTGATTAATTTAAAAATACTGTTTTGAAATAGTAGTTATTAATCTATCTGCAACAGACTAAACAGATACTTTAGACCATGCAACTGCTCTTCCAAATTCCAGCTTTGCAAGTCTTAGCAGCACAAGCCCAGAGACCAAACAAATACAAGATGAGGTTGAGGGAACAGCTAGAGTACAAAAGGGAGACCTGAAAATCATGTAGTTTCAGCATCTCCCCCAGGCCCGGTATTACAACTGCAACAACCAGCATTCACCCACAACCACACACAACAAGCATTAGATCCCGATAAGCTGTGTCCCTCTCAAAGATCTAGCTGCTGACCCAGCTGGGAGAGCCAAACTTAAGCCCTCTCACACATGAGGCTCCAGACTGATAAATGAGGGAGAGCAGACAGGAGCTTTAAGCTGAATAAAGCACAGCCTGGACTCCGAGTGCTCCCTCAGAAGGGAAATGCATGTAATCTGATGGGACATGGATATACCACATCCAGAAGTTTAAAAAAAAAAAAAAACTAGTGTTGCCTATTTACAGCCAATCATCATCATCAAGTATGTTCTGACAATTTTTGTTTCATTTTAAATCAGAGATAGAAAATTTTTTTGTTCAGAGTTCTCCAGACTGACCAGCTATGCCATTAACAGGTAATAGCTGACATTTCAGTTTCCCTCCATGACAACGTGCTTTTTTCAGGATCATTGAGAAGTCAGCCCTCAAGGCTAAATTTTCTAGGAGTTCAGACATAAGTTATTGTGCAAAAGCAAACTATCATAAAGCAACTGCTTTCCAATAGCTACGTTTTTGCATACATTTGGCCTGCAGCTAATGCAAAGAAATTTGGTTAATTTAGAATTCTTCATTAAGCTGATACACGGTAACAAGTTAAAACTTAGTAAACTATCTATGTGTCTAAGATGGAAGGAGCTATAAGAGAATGAAAAGATGAAGAGAAGCATTTAGTTTTCTAAAGTGATAACACTTTCAATTTTAATTGATTTCCTAATTGCAATTGATCTCCATGGCAATCAGGCACTTAGCTCATCCACCTACCTGCCTATTCGTCCCTCTAGTTGTATTAGAGCCTTTGAAAAACTGGGTCAGGGAGACTGTTCTGATCAAACACCGAGTGTTCAGAAGAAGCATGGAGAGAGCACTGCTCTAGCCTGCGTGCCAGGACAGACCAGCCCGCTGCCTAATCTGGCACTGCCATTTTTACAAGTCCACATGAAGAACAGTAACTGCATCATATCTGCTCAGTGCCTAAGCTTCTACACGGAGGAGAAAAGCAGTGAGAAAACTCCCTGATAAAATAAGAAGGGTAATAAAAGAGTAAGAAAGTTATCACCTAGAGAATTTGATTGAGATAAGCTTGCATCTGATCAAAAGCTTGTAATCAAGGCCTGCAGGGGAAATTTAGTAAGAGGCAAAGGCTTCTGACTGTTTTGCATATATGCTTGCATATATTTTCTAGAAAAATAATGAACTGATGGTCTGAATGGATATCTTGAGTTAAAAAAAATCTCCTGGCATATAGGTTAAGTTGCAATGAAAGTTTGCTGATGCTATATAACAGTGAACAACTCTCACATGAGAAAATTCACTTTAATATACAGCTCAAGTAGAATAAAATACCTTTTGACAGCTCCTCTCATGGACATTTTCCTAATATTAGCTAATGGTCAAAATGTCTCTGAGAACAGTAAGTAACAGGGGACACACTCAGAGGGAGATGTCCTACTAAGGGCACACTGACACTAAGTGGCAACATTGATATTTAAACTCAAGATTTCTCAGCCCCAGCTCTGTGTTCATGCTCCACATGAAGCTGATCATCTTTGTGTAGTTGCATGGAGGTGATATAAAATGTGCAGGAAGTGCTGGGAGATATTGCTGAGGAAGACAACTTCCAGATAGAAGAATACTCAAACATACAGTGAATGCCTTTATCTGCTAAAGCAGACCAAATGACACCTTGTCACTATGAGATATCTAATGACCTTGGAATCCAAGGTGAAAAAAGTTCTGAGTCAGGCTATATAGGAGGCAACTCAAGAATAACAGTATCCTAAAATAGAGTATTCTAAAAATCGTGATTTTGTTCAATATCTGTGTAATAAAGAATAAGTAATGCATACAAATATGCAGTTCTTAATGAAAAAAATCAACTCCCCAGAACATTGAGATAAGTACCCAAATCTTCTCTAATATCCTGCTTCAATATCATTGCCAAAGGCACTAGAATAAGCCAACTGTGAAGCTGACAAGGGCTGCTTACTTGCATTGTCAAGTTAGCATAAAAATTTGGGGGGGGCCTCAACAGCAACAATGATCCCCCCCACCCCAGAAGAATGAGACATGGAAACAAAAAAGTGTATCACACAACTAGTTATATATGCAATGTAACACAAACGGATCTGAGCACACCTTAAAAGCTTGCAGAAGCAGCGTCTAGGAAAATAATTCTTCACATCCAAATACTGTGGGTCCCTGTTCTGTCACTGAGGCTTCCTTTGGTAAAGCCCAGCTCTGACATAGAAGGGAAAATATTTAACCAGGAAAGCAATTTTTCATTCAGTTACTTTTCCTTTTGCCCTGTCTATAGAGCTACAATTTAATAGCAGGGTCAACAGAGGGTGCAGTGAAGTATATACTTTCAGTTATGTCCCAATAAACAGATATCAATTTCATTTATATTGAGACAACATTGCTTGAATATAATTTCATCTGATACACACAAATATTCCAAGTGTAGGAACTGATTCAGTCAACTGTAACCTCAAATTCCCCCCCCCCCATTCCTCATCCGTACCCTTTTAATACACTGACTGGAACAATTTGGAGACAGAAATATCTAAAGGGCTACAGACACAGCATTATGGGGGGCAACCGATAGTTGCACCTTACTTGCATATCACAACAGAAAAATATACACCCCAATGGCATCCATTAATTCTCTAAATCTTGCAGACCATCTTTCCAATGCAGCTGTATTCTGGACTAATAGCAAAGGAACACAAACCATCTATGCCTGACACCAGATTTCTGCTTCAGAATAAAGCAAGTGATGTTGAATTCCACTTCAATTTATTTTTAAAATGATCTGGAACAATTTTTAAAGCATCATGACCCACTTACAGTCAGAAGAATGTAACACTAAAACAGACTTCCTGGAATAAGTTCCTGCAGAAAGATTCAAAGCAAGGGACTAACACCAGCCACCGCAAAAATACCATACCAGAAACTGTGAAGCAGAAGGAACCCTCTGTTGCAGAGCAATGTACCACAGTGTTGCAGATGCTCGTGAAAGTGAAAGGATAAACAAGATTTTATTAAATCAAATACTGCATTAAGATACTCTATTAAATCATCACAAACATCAACTTAAAGCAGCAGTGTAGCTGGACTTCCCTGCAGATCCACGTGAGCAGCCTTGCAAATCCGTTCAAAGCCGTAAAGAGAATGTGAGCAAGGGAGTAAGAGGAAAACAAGTCTCGGCTTAGGGACCCATTTTCGAGCTCCCCAGCCTGGCAAGGCCCACTAGGCAGTACAACTGCAGTACAGAGGCAACACTGTTAATGATGAAGCCATATAACTTAGTTACTAATGAAGTAAAGGAAGAGGAAGAGCTGCTGCAATGGCATGAGTATCGCTTCTAGTGCAAGTCCTAATCCAGCTGTATGAGCGCAGAACAAGGGGTCCATTTGAACCCAATCTGGTGTCTTGTGTCTGCAGCACTGATGCGCTGGTGTATGTTTCAAAATTAGTTTTCCTTAATCAAAGATTTAAAGAGCAGAGCACACGACTAAGCATCTTGGACTTGCACTGAGATTTGGCTTTAAGCTATAGCCACCTCAGAGCTGAATTGTTTTCCCAAACCATGAAAATTTAAGACCATATACCATCTTCAGTGAGATACAACAAAGGCATTTAAGCTTTTTATTAAAAAAGCGGACACTGAAATAGGAGTAATGACTAAGGTTCTCCTCCAATATATAGGAATCTTAGATTTAGACCTCTATTCTTTATTCAAAGGAAACCAAACCTCCTTTAACAACCTCATTCAACCCCCAACCCTAACCACCGCCAGGTGACTGGTGATTCAGGGAATCACTTTTCCTTGCAAGTGTTCAACACTGTATAAACAAAACAGGGTAACTGGAGCAGTCTAGGTCTCTCAGAATAGGGATCATTACTGATTACTGGCTTCAAAGTAATTTTTCAGTTCTTTCCTCAAAGTTTCCTGTAGAAGGTCCACAGAAATCTATGGAAAACATTTTGCTGAAAAATGCCCAACTAGCTCTGTCAATTTTTCCTTCCCTATGGAAGGAAGTCTGCACTTGCTTTAGAAGACTTAACTACGCACAGCCATCAGCTGTGCTCATGAGACAACAGCAACCGTCTTTCATACATACCAGTGAATACAGTGTTAGAAGTACATATCCTTTTTCTAATTTAGTTTTGAAGCTCCCATTGTAAAGCACATCAGCTTCCCCAGGGATTTTGACTCATGTTACATATTCCACCTGAAATCCTTCTTTAGCATTTAATTCTGGAATATCTCAAAGACCAGGGATTTTTTTTATAAGTCTTGCAGTGCAGTGCACCCCCCCCCACACACACACACACAATGTCCAAATTTGCCGAGAAAACTGAGATGTTTGGATTGGCCTTTTTGATAGTATCAGACAAAAAAATATTCTTTAAAAAAAAATTACATTACTATCATTACATTACTATTGCTTGGAAAATTTTTGCCATTTGCTCCAACCCAGTAGCCCAATGACACTCTGCTCCCAGAGTGTCCTCCAGGAAAGCAATTCCCTCTGCCTGCCCAAGTTCTACCATTTGGCTACATACCTGGACAGATCAGTCAAGCAGTCAATAATTAAACTATCTGCATCTTAAGTCACATATCATGACTTAATTGTGCTATAAGCTTCAGAGCTACAGAATGAAAACATACTTCTTGTCCTAAAAGGCATAAAATATAAAATAAGAAACAGATTATTTCAGAGGGAAAGGAAAGCTTGAGAAAATATTAGACCATATTGCACAGCACATCAGGCAGGGGGCTCAGCATACAGGCTCCCTACCTGTTGTACTCAGTCTGGGTATACATGCTTGTATAGGGATTTGCATACGTTACACTGAAGTAAGATCATGTATCAGCATAAGACCTGGAACCCATGTGACAGTACTTCAGCAAAATACATTTCAAGCAAATTAAATTTCACCAAGTCACTGATTACTAGCAAAAGAATGCCTTGCCTTGCTTTTGCTCTTACAAAAATAAGAATTCAAGAGGTCTTGCTTTGCTCTCACAATTTTCCAATTACTCTAACGCCACTGATTTCACAAGAGATATTCCTGATATGTACCAGTGTGAGACCTAAAGTACAGGTGTCAACATATAAAATGTGCCCGATTCCCAGGTACACTTTCTAATACGTTCATAGCCCCACAGTGATTGCAGTGTAATTGTCTTCATTCCTAAAGTATATTTTAGTAATAGGACTATAATTGTTAGTGCTTAAGACATATAATCTCATTACAGCCAGGCATGTCAGCATGCTGTAGCTGCAGCCTGTATGTATGCATCCCGTTTCACCTCTCATTCAAATACATAAACATTTTCTCCTGCATGCAGACAAGCCTAATTCCTGGCTCTGACAGCAATCATAGCTCACCAGGAAGACACAATGGCCTGCCTCACTTTTAATACATTTAATTTACCACTTCTGAAAGTGAGCCTGAAGGCAAGAGGTTTATGACACACTGCAATTATCTCATTGCATTTCTGACACTCAAGTTAAAGAAAAAGGATGCAAGGGGAGAAGGCACATGAACGACATGGGCAGACACAGTCTAGAGACAGGAGATGGTACCTGATATGCAGAAGACAGAATCTGAGCCAAGCCTGCAGGTGTGGCTTCCCGTCTCCAAGCCCTGAGCTAAAAGCAGCACTAGCAGTCGCAGTTCAACGGCGCCTGCCAACTTATCCCTCTTTGAGGCACCAGCCTCTCATTTCCAGCAGCCTTTACCATTGCACCTATTGGACACACGTGGCAGGCAAAGATTACAAAAGCCAACAGTCCTAAATCAAAATTTACCACACGGTAAATTAAAGAACAAAGAGCAAATTGGGAATACAGGAAATTAGATTAAAACGTACATTATTCTCTGAAGTACTGCAGTTTGACATAATTACAGAATCAGGAAAGAGGCCACTGCTCCAGAGTCAGCTGATCATCTTCACTCACCACTGTGCCATCAAAAGGGAGATAACAGGACAAAACATAGTGATGATGGCAGAAAGCCTCCGGTGAGAGTTTGAACATGCATAGGTCAGCAGAAAAGCTCTTAAACATTTTGAGTTTGATCTTAAAAGGTAGATATCACGCAATTTCACTAATTTCACATCAAAACAGAGACATAATACACTTTCACCATACCTATACATACAAATATCAAACTTCAGGTAGAAGCACTAATATTCAAAGCTACATGCTTGCACCTCTGCTAATTAAAAAATAATGGACAAGTCCAGCCCCAGCCCTGTACATACAATGACAAATACAACTGCGAGTGTCTGTTAAGGGTGCCAAGCCAGCCATATCAGCATGCTGCTTACTGCAGAACAGCTTAGATGCAACAGTGATGGACCCTATAGGATCTCCCGAACCACATATAGCATGAGGGTACTTGCACAAGAGCCCCAAGCTTATGAGTATAGAAGGGACTGTGGTTCGTTACAACAAAAATACATATACATCCAAAAAGCCTGCCAATTTGTTCTGACCTCTTGATACATGCAATTCCTTTTAGCATTAATATATTGGCACTTTAAAGAAGTCACAATTTTGTTAATTTGGTAAATTGAAAGATCTTTTGGAAGAAGCTGTTAAGGTTCAATGAATAAATCCATTTTTAATATCAGGGGATCACTTATCTGATGGACAAGAATGAATCATTCTGAACTGTCATCCATTTCAATCCCACTGTGCTACTTGAATCTTCAGCTTTTGTGCTTTAAAACTAAACCAGCTGAAGAACACACAAGAAAATGCTTGCGAAAAATGCCAGTGCATGTTTAAGGCAAACAGCTCAATCACTAAGCAGTCATGACACCCTCTACATAGAGGATGCATACATTGAAATATTTCAGCTTAAGTTACTATACTTTAATCAATATAAATCATAAAACATCCCAACTATCACTTTAATTCTTTTACCTTGAAAAGAAGTCAAAGAAAATATCATTTTAATGAATCATTAAATAAAATCACAAGCTTATCTAAAATTAAATGTGTTGTGCATAACACAATCTAAGAAAAGCATTTTTCCATTCAAGTAACAAACCCCAGAAAATACTGGAATTCAGAATGATTCAAATGGATATAACGTTCTGGCTAGCAAGGCAGATGGAATGGTTCTAAAAAAAAAGTAGCCTATAAGTGAATACATTAAAAAAAAATCTAAGACAGCTCTGTCGTGTACATCGCTGAAGTACGGAGCAGAGGGTTTATGACTCATGCTAATCACATTACACATTAGTGCATTTGCTATATGGCACTCGCTCTGCACATCGTTTAGCTCCTGCAACATTCTTTCAGGTCCGTACGCTTGAGTGCGGGTACAAGAGCAGAACTGGCAGGATCTTTGTCAGTTTGCTGATCAGGGAGCAACACAAACTATAATGGAGAGAAGCAGCTTTCTATATGCTCTTGCTGTCTGTTTATATTTGAACAGCATTAACAGCACCAATTTATCCCAGCAAAAGAGCAACAAAACTACCTAGACTCTTAATGACCAATTACCTAAGAAAAGTAATTACAAAAACAATATTACAAACCTCATTAAATTTGATTTATTACACATACCTGATCATGTTATGTTCAAGTTAAACCTTAAAGGTAGGTACAGAAATGAGCTGTGCCCATTTCCACCCGCTGAGGATTTGGTCAGTTAAGGCCTATCCAATTACTGGATGTCTCAGAACAGCTTCACTGCAGTAAGGTGTCACAACACAGAGTTCCGAAATGGTGCCAAAAATTCACACCTTTCATCCTCATACAGTTGCACAGCTCTACTGTATCTCAAGTCATGGCAAGAGGACAAATGTAGATAAACATTTATTATAGAGAAGAGGTTTATCATTACAATGAGTATCTGCAACAGCAGCAAAAAACTCCAAGTATTTCAACAAAAATGATACATAGCAGCATCTGTTGCTATTGTTCAGTATGATGCTCCTTTTCTTAAGGAATAATCTGACTGTAAAATCTCCATTAATAAAGAAAGTACTGGGTATCATTCCTAACACTGATGCACTGTAAAGCCACAATGGTTATGACAGAAATGTGAAAATAATTAAGATTTGTTTTGGCACTTAGATTATAAAGTACATGGTGTAATGGCATTTACCTTATAACAGTACACATAGCAATGCATTTATGTAATGTATGTTCTGGTTGAAGTAAAAAAAAATTGAATTATGGTATTTGTAATATGAAAGCTCATTTTCATGTGCATTTTTATACTTCTCAAACAGCTTTAACCTTAGGTGGTCAGATTTAATTCATTAGCTGCATTACACATTGATATCACAGAATAATCTTGTTAGGCCAGCTGCCTTCTTACAACTCTCCTAAAGGTGCTTTGAAATATGATTTTGACTTGGCCAGTGATGCACAAAAAGGAACATCGCCTAGGCCATGAGACTGGGTGTCAAACCGCAGTGAGGGCTGTGGCTCCCACAGCTTGCACTGCAGAGCAGCACGCTGGGGAGAGGGCCGCAGCAGCTCTCCGCAACGGGACGTCACTGTCCCCCGCAACAGGACGTCACTGTCCCCCGCAACCTAATAAGCTGTTATATCTACTACTATAATTTTCCTGGGAAGGTCTTGTCCTGTCCTCAAAGAGGGACAAACCTCTACAGAAGGTGCTATGAGACTTTCACCATAGACACATCCTAAATGCAACAGGCTGGATGCAGAGGTGCCTCTCTGACCTGGGTCACTTCTTGGGCAGCACAGGGGCAAAAAGCAAAGAGACCATCAACACACACAGTAACCTACTGATATATCAGCTCCATAGTGGGCTTGTGCTTGGGAGTTGTGCAAGGGAGTCTGAAGAAAAAGTAGTCTCAAGTTTATCAATTTTAAATATTTGTGGGGGTACAGACATTAAGCCTTCTGTTTAGAAAAAAATCTAAATAAGGTTTTCAGTTTACATCTCAGTTTATCTAGTCCCTGCGCTGCTTATTTTGCATGTCAGCTTACTCTGCTAATTTTGTCAAATTTAACAAGTTCATAACATACCTGCAATAAAAAAACTTTGTTGGAAATTTTCCAACACTTCTATTCCCAGTATAAGATCTGGTCCTACATAATATTATATTTTCCTGGTATAACCATCTTAACTCACACAGCCTAATATCCATAATTTCACTAGCAGAATTACTTTCAGTCCTACTATCACTCAAGAACTGTTTTTTGTCAAGTTCAAGTCATTCAGGTTTTTTTTTATACAGTGAGGTCACATGCACTGCCTAGACTTCTGATAATTTGAAACCTTCATATGTATGCCACTCATTTCATTATGTATTTTTAATAACCCTTAGAGATATACATTGCTTTAAAAAGTTCTTCCTTGCAGAGTAGGTTCTTCCAGAGAAAGATTTTTTTGCCCCTAAACTCTCAATCTATATCCCCAGCAATATAAATTGAGATTATCTTTATTACTTATATTCTTCCAATTTAATCCTTTGACACTTTCTGTGTGGGCTTCTGCTAGTAATGTCTAAAACCGTAGCGTAATCTGTCTAGATTACATACATTTTATGTAATTATAGAAGTGACAAATATATACAATGGACTCAGAGGCAAATAGGATCCTCTTACTCAAATTTTGTTTGTGCTATTCAGGGTTTGCATCCGAAGTGTTAGTCATGTGCTTTTGTGTTAATAATGTTATACGTTCTGTATGACTCTAAGGAATGCAGAGATGACAAATGTATATGTACATCTTGGTTATTGAAATTAATTGCAGAAACCTTGTTACATGAGTCATTGCAAGTCAGACAAGCAAAGTATTCAAGAATATAATATAAGGAATAATCTTGCCTCTGTTTTCATTACAGAAGTGCTGAGTGGTCATAACTGAAATCAGGGTCCCACTGTGCTATGCACTATGTAAACAAAGAGTAAAATTCAGTCTTCATTAATGCAGTTTTACTCCAGGAAAAGAATATAGACAAACAGGTAGAAGGACTTTATTAATAACATTTAGCAATTGGAAACAGCAAAGAGAATCATTAAGTGATATGCTCAATGTCATGGAGATTTTTACCTATGGTAAAAAAAGTTCAAGCACTGGTCTCTAACACAAGAACTTTTTCACCACCTATTTCTGACAAAAAGGTAACAGAACATCAACAAGTAACCCAGGACAAATATTTGCAGTGATTATGCAGACAGGCTACAAAGAGGAGCTCTATTAGCCAGACTGGCTGCCTTCCTGTTTCTCATAGGGATAAACACATGACCAGACCATCTGTGTGATCCAGTTTCATCTCTGAAAATGAAATATTTTAGATGGAAAAAACTTTTAAAGTAAATGCATCTTCAGTAAAAAAAATCATCTCATAAGCTTCAGGAGATTAACTTTCCTACAAGTTATTCCAATGCATATTATTACAATCAAAAGACAATTTTGTTTTATGACAGTTACAATATTTCTAAGTCAAAAACAAAAATAACTTGATACAGCATATCACTTTCATTTCCTCTCATCCATAAATCAGTGTTGCATTCAGCAAGAGTATTTCCAAAGTATTTTAATGTACTTTGAGTTTACCCTGACAAACCCTTCAGAGTTACTCAGTGCTCCTGGCACCATCAGGTTGTATAGCTCAATGCAGTGAAAGCTCCTTATCACATTGTGTTCAAAGGTATGTATTTTTAAAGATGCTTGACATTTCAACCTATATTATTTTATAAAATCAAATATATTTCTAAAACTTGAGATTAGTGCAACACTCATTTAAACTTTTCATTACAGATCAGATCTTCAGCTGATGTAAATGAGGTGAGAATTGTTCAGCAAATTAATAACAGCCAAGTTGTATCAGCTGGAACCTACCTGAAGACTCTCTGCAGATCACTGAGCCTTTCAGTGCAGTAGAGCAAGGGTAACTGAAGGAAACAGCCTGTTTCCAGGCAGCAGCTGCTGTCTGGTTAGCTTCTCTTGGTGCCGTGGGGCACCAAGGGGAAGGCACTATCCTCCACAAAGCAGGCCAGGATCAAGAAGTCAGAAAAGTGCTGGGAATGTAAGTGTTAATCCAAAGGCAAGAAGATGGGACCTAATGAACTGGGTCCTATTCAGACTAGCAAGAATATTCTGTATTCAACTTCAGACACAGAAAATTAGACAGTGAACACCTAAGCAGCACACCCTTCACCAGCTTTATACATACAGCAGTTGTTCACTGTCAATACAGGCTATTGGTAAATTAATCTTAAATTGTTGGAAAAACTGCAGATACACAGAAAATGCTAAATGCTTATGACAATCACAGCAGGAGTCTAGAAGGAACAATATATTCCTCATGTGAAAGCGTTGCCAAAATTTATAATTGCTTTTTAATGTATAAACTAGAAACATTGTTTACTCATTTCTAGTATATTCTCCCAAACTCTCAGAAGCTGCATTACATTGTTCCTGTCAAACACTCTCCCACCCGCAGCAGTGTTTTATTATAATGAATGGCAAAAGGAAATAGGTTCAAATCTTGTTATATGATAATTTCTCCACTTACTCCATGACCCTGAGCTAGATGCATCAATTAGAAATCCTGCATTTGGAGAGGAAAGAATGAAACTCATAACGAGTTGATCAAAAACAGTTTTGAGTTACTCAAAAATTAAAGAGCATTTATCTGACAATTGGTCAGCCTCTGAAATGCAGCAATATTTCAAAACAGCAAGCCCAAATTACAGATTTTATCATGTCCTTAATCCTGTCTCTAGATAAATGCCAGTGATTTCTCAAAGTAGTCACTATTAAGTCATACTAATATTCTAGTCCAAGTAATTCTGTAAGTAAATTGAGACTGAGAAAACTTCACCTCAGTTGCCAAGTCAGAAAAGTGCCTGTGCTAAGCAAGTATTTTAAGATTCTTCATCCCGGTTCTGCCCCGAGACCCACATGCAGAGCACCTATAGTGGTGGTGCTCACATAGATACCTGGGCAGAGTTTAGAACAGGCACTTCTCCACAGTGCAGCTGGGGCTGAAGCTTGGCAAGTGATCTGTTGTGAAAAAACTGAAGCAATGTACATTGCACCACTGTACTATGAATGTATTATGAGTTTCCAAAAAAGCATCTTATCAGTAGAAAGATTATTAAATAATACATAGGAATTACATCTCCCTTAGATAAGCAGCATCAGAATCAGCATACCCTGAATTTTGGGACAGAAAAATGGCTGGCTGGGGCATACAGGCTTTGGTGCTTGAACCAGGAGAGAGAAAGCACCAGAGGCATAACGGGCCAAAGTCTCTGAAAGACTAAGGAAAGGAGCAAAGGCAGCCGTTCCTGCACACAGCTACATAGCCGTTACGTACTAGATGCCCTGAAATCTTGTGACATGCCTGAATTCCTTCTACTACTTTTACACCCCCATGAGATCGCTCATCACCACAGCATAGCTAATGAAACATTCCTAACCTGGTATTACTGTGGCTTCCTCGTAAGTAGAGCTGAGACGAGGAGAGAACTACAGCATTTCAAAGATGAGCAAAATCCTTGTTTCTAACCCAGTTTAGAACAAAACAGATTTCCAAAGCACTTTCAGAAATGACTGTCTTTAGAAGTGATTCATTAATAGACCTTCATACAAAATCCTCAGAAAACATGTTTTGAAACCTTTAATAGAAAAGAATGTTTTAGCAGCTTGTGTCAAGTAAATATTACAGCAGTAAAATTTAAATTCACCCCCATCTTTATTGTGAAGATGAGCATAACCAGAACAGGAAATGATATTTTCTCCAGTTATTGCACAATTTTACAAAATCCATAAACTGGCTCTAATAGACCCTTTTGCAATTTTTATTCTTTTTACCCTACTGTGTCCAACATAACTGGCCTCAGTACATTTATCCAAGATCAGTGATTCCCATATATTATGGAACAGCACTGTTGAACCTTCTCCAGTAAGGGTACTGTACTTCTCCAAAGGTAATAATTTCCACACCACTGCAAAATGCGTTTACAAAACTAACCTTTCAAGGACTAGGAGCCACTGAATTGAATACCAAAAAGATTTACTCATAGAGCTGCATGTTGTATTATTAATTTTGAAGCTGCTCTATCTTTGAGAAATATAGTCAACTTCATTCTACCAGTTCTTGACTCAAAATGCAATTATTTGTACCATTTTACTCTTTCAATTGATCTCAAAGGAACCAATCAAGTGTTAAGTAGCTCACATGCATGTGCTGCAGCTTAAATGATGATTTATGCTGTAAATTATATATTATGTACAATATAATATAAACCCAGGATACAAAAGTAATGCTAGATTTTATGTTTGCCTCTTCAGTAGACAGCTACTGTTATTGCCTTCTACATCTAGAACTATAATTTAGAATAAAGCTGCTGGTTCATAGAAGTGTACAAGTTTTAGCCTTCCTCAGTAAATCTGAGGACAGAGCCTTGATAAAGGGTTGAATCAGCTTCATCCAAGCTTTTAAAAGTTATGAAAAAGAAAGATGTTTCTTAATCCGCAATCTTAACAATATGACAGAAATAGTAACACTAAAATAATCAGTAACTGGCTTCCAATGTCAAAAGAAAAGCATAATTTAAACAGGAGGAAGCACCACATTCCAAAAAAATGACCTAAGAGGTTCTTAAAGTTTATTTACAAGCATAGAAAACATTTTTCACTGTCTTGAAATTTATGTTGTCATTTCCACCTATGCATTGTCCAAGACAAAGCTCTTTCAGATTTCCCAATTTCTGTGATAGAGAACAGAAGTGATGAGAAAATACAACCCACTAAACTTATCCTAAACAGCTTACAAACATGCTCTTCCCTTCAAAGCACAATCATTTCTTTGTCATTCCGGTCATGTGTTAGAAGAGCACAGTATTTATTCTAAGTCACTGGGTGCATCCCTTGAGAAGCCCATGGTCTTTTAAGAAGGTAAGTGTTTGCAAGTAGCAACGATGCATTTCCATTATGCATTCTGTTTACAGCAAAAACATCTACTTCATTATTCATTTCTGCTTTTTAACTGTATTGTATCCATTTCATTTTAACAGATTCATCATTCTACTCCAACAGAATGGTTTGCAGCCGTATTCTTGGCCCTGTAATCTTTGGGGAACTATTTTAATCAGTCGCTCTAGTTTGTTTCAAAAAAAGGCAGACGGTTATGTCTACCTCCCTCCAAATGCTTAATTCTTACTCATTTTTGAAGTAGCATTCCTTAGGAAAGCGGGATTATTCTAATCGCAGGCTTATTGCTGTTTTCTTTTGAGAGCTAATTTCTGGATGTTTTTTAAATAAAATAGTCCACTTATACTCAGAAAACATTCCATCAACACTGGATCTGCTAATAGTGCTTGTGCATAAACTGTTCTTTTGTTATGGGTGCACTGGCTGAAGCCTTATATGCTTGTAGAGTTTTGCTTTGCTCTTTCCTTTGTATTTTGAAATAGAAAATCATATCCACATGCTAATAAGGCTCCCAGAGAAGAAAGCCTCTCAGATGTAACTGGAATCAGGCCACAGTAACAAACCTCAGAGCTGGAATCTTCCTATCCCAAGTGCAAAAATTGGAAACATTGCGATTATATAAAAAGAGACAGGGTACTATTTTAAAATAGCAAAAACTTGAGAAACAAGAATGCTGGCTTATTTTATATGATACAGTGAAGGCACAAGAGTCATTCATGCCATAAAAACTGAGATTGGAAACCGATACCCATGGCATAAATACATTAGTCATGTTTCCATAAGGTCTAATCAATTTTGGTCTTCAAGTGTTGCCTGCAGAAAACAGTTTTCTGATTAATTTGCTGGTCTGGAATCTAGAACTTCCTCTAGGCTGGAAATCAATTAGTTATTAAATATCTAAAAATCAAGGTGACAGCCAGACTGCTGGAAACAAAACTATTTACTTGTGACCTGGAACCAGAGAGAGGTCTCCATCTTCTGGGTACAATACAAACACAACAAACTTGTTTTCATTTCCTGATCTTACTCCCTCTGTATAGCTAGAGGCCTTCAACTGGACAGTTAACCTTAAATTATCCAGAGCAGATGGAAGATATTGCATTAATTTTAAAGGAGTTAAAATAGTCAAAACACAGTAGAGGACATGACATGAATTGAGTATATCTGAGCTTAAGAGACTTGAATATTTCAGGGCTTCTGCTAAGGATATCAAATTGTTACAGAAAGAAGTGACAATCCTCTTTAGCAGCAATCAGCTTATCTCTAAAAGTTTGCAGAGAGGTAGAGAAGCACATCCAGATACCAATGCAGCCCATGGAAGACCTAACTCATCCCTACAGGATAAATATTTAGCATAGACACTTCCAATAAATATTCAAAGTCCAGTGGACTTTGAATAAGTTAAATATCTGAAGCAAGGTCCATTTTTTCCTTTGAATTTAGCTTCTTCAGTCCTTTCATTTTAAATGTCCCACTATTGTTTCAGCTGATGACATGCTTCAATAATTACTGCATAAATCCATTTCTATTACCACTTGAAGAAATTACACAAGACTGCCAGTACCATCCTCTGTGTTAAAGTTCTATAGGATATATATGACAACTATTCCCATTTAATCTTAGAAAAGAGAACAACTGCTAGAACTATTCCTTCTTTCAATAAGAACTTACTATCAGTGTCTATTCAAGCAACAGCTGCCCAGAAAAAGCCAAGGTCTAGTATTAAATGTGCTACTGTAGACCTCCTAGGCCTGGGTGGTTTGGTTACCTTACCAAGAACTTTGCTTTTTTTGTCACCCTCTTAAAATAATGCCTGCAAAATACTATAAGGACAGACAAGATGGAAAGCCAGCAGGCTTTATAGATTTTTAAAGACAACAGTAAAGTTGTATGAAGACAAAGTTTCACCAGCTTCCACAGACCAGGTCAATGGAACAAGCGTTTCTCCAAAGTCATAGCCTCTATGGAGATTATTCCACACATACACCCCGCCCCAAAAATTAGGGATCATCTTTCCCGAAGCAAATAATTTTTCAGTTATCCACTCCACAGTTCATTTCCTTAGAATTATGACACTAATTTGGAGATCGTTTGCATATGCATAAGGGAGAATGTATTTTGCTTGAGTTTAACACAAAATTGAAGTGGTTGAAAGATTTCCAAAAATAAACTATGTAATATTTTTGATTTACCCAACAACTCATTGTTATGGATTCTAAAATTAGACATCATTCAAGAAATTACTCAAATTAGCAGAAGGGAAGTTCAAAGCTATTAAACACAGCTACCATTTCCAGCTCAAAGTCTCAGAGCCGGAAATTGTTGGAAAATGGGAGAATCTACCAAGCAAGTATCACTGTATGACTGCACCATCCTTATGCCCTTAGTCATCCACTATTGCCATTGGATCTGATGAGCCAGCCTTTAGAAACTTTTCCATTGAAGGTCCTAATTTAGAAAATTACTCCAACATATCCTTCACATTAGACACACGCCATGGTTATTGCCATAACTCTTCACTGTATTACCTCAGCACCTAGAAGACAAACACAACTATGCAAGGCATATGCAAACACCTAAAGTTTGCTCTCTGTACCAAAATGTTTGCAGTTTAAATAAAACTGATTTAAAATTAGTAACATGTGTTCATTCCCTCTGTAAGAAAGGTCCTGATCTTTGATTATGGCCCTAAAAAGAAAAATCAAAATTTGCCAAGTACATACAAATTGGTATCCATCCATTGACCTTTAATTTCTGAGCTGTAGTCTTTGTTTGGTTAAGCACATCACCTGATAGAGTGAACATCAGTCTGAGTCAAAGGAGACCAAAACTTAGGTTGTCTCTCAGGTAAAAACAGTCCACTGCGTTCTTTGTCCTCATGTCGAGATGTGAGCAGAGTAGCAGAAGGCACTAAAATTTTGATATCATCTCGTGACATTTAAAATCATCCTGCTTCTGAAAAATATCATAGGTACTTCTTAGAGTTGGAAGTTCCATGAGTAGCAAGTTAAATGTTCACCTTCAACTTAAGAATTAAACCATCACATAGTGGATTACATATAGAACTTCAAGTACTGAGAAAGTCTGTAGAAGTTGCAGGAGTTAAACTTCATAAACAGAAAATTAAATACCTTGCTACCTTAGAAGCAGAACCTACAGCCAGTCTATGCAGACATGTGGTAGATGTGTTCACATAAAGTTTAGGGTAATGAGACCCTAGCCTACAAGGAGGGTCATAAGCACTCTCACCAGAGATCCAGAACTGGATCACATCCTGCACAGTTGTCATGGCAATTCAGTAGTCTAAGTTTTACAGCAGCAAATATAGTACATGCAGTAAAATAGATCTATATTTATCTGTCTATAATACACAACTGAGTTAAACCTCTCCATGGGAGATAAGTATGGTTTGGGAAGAAGTCGGACATCTGCTGATTTGTCATAAAGGCTAGAACACAACTGCATTGAAAACCTAACATTAAATCTCATCCAGCCATACACATTAATTTTACCAGAAAAACAGTCTGTTTAGTGATAGTTAATCATGATATGAAGCAAACAGAAGCAGAATTCTGTGAGCTCTGATATTAAACAACAACTTCAAAGAAATATCAGTAAGACCTTAATTTTCACTATGTATTTTCAGTGAGTTTCCTTGGGATATACTGCAGTGGCACATGAATCAGCCCAAAACAAAGCAGTACCTGTGCCTCTCACAGTAAAAGAGTAACTTGTACTATACCAAAGAATTTAATAAGCTATGACTCCAAATCCCTGGCAGGGAATAACTCTAGTTTATTCTTTATCCACAGCACTGTCTGAGCTTCTCTATGGATGCTTTACACAAACACCATCATTCAGGTGGAGGAGAACTATACATGGTTGAAAGACTGACTACGCCTCCCTTACAAAACCTGACTTTTGGCCAAATGCCATTATTCAGATATTTGCCCTGCCTTAGGCCTTGTGTAAGCAAATTATCAGCTTATACATATGCTTGAGTTTATGCAATTAAGCTTCCTTTGAATTCCTAATTTTTGTGAAAGCTAATTACCATATTTATTGCTACTTGAGATTAGAAAGAATATATAGGAAAGTATAATTTTACTGTATCTTTAACTAAAATCTCTTCCAGGAATAAATGAGCTGAACAGTTTCTAGCTCATAATATAATCTTATTTTGTGTCCACAAATGGAAGTATTATTCAGCTTGAAGTATCTCAGTTGGTTTTGTTGTTATTTATACTCTGATAGTATATTGGAGCCCAGTCACGAACCAGGATTGCACTGAGCCATTTGCTATGAGAACACAGAACAAAAGGGACATAAGCTTTATAATCTGACAGCTTGTCTACACTTAAAAGATTTAATAGAGCATTCTGGTAAATCTCCTTTAGTTTGCATACACAATTATTTTGCAGCATCAGTTATGTTAATTCAAATGAAACATGCTAGCATTTGTTACCCATACATTGCTGCTTGTTACCACAAATATGCAGTTTCTTCTTTTACTTCCATCCCAGCGCATTATGCTAGTAGAACTTTTAAGCATAGCTGTACTTCTCTATATCAGTCATTATGTCCACTACACATTGATACCCAGGCATTTCAGAAACATGGATAGATTTATGCTGACAATCCTTCTGAGGAGTAAACTGTCATTATCCCTACTTTTCACCAGGGAAGTAGGCCCAGAGAGAAAGATTTCCCCAGTGTCAGGGAAGAAGCCTGTGACAAAGAACAGTAAATGCAAGTGTCAAAAGTAAAATGTCCAGTGCTTCAACTGCATTATTTGCCACAACACCAACCACAAACAGCAGCGCTGTAATGACAGTATCACAGTGACAGAGACAAGTGAAATAAAGCAGTATGTGTTGGAAAGTGAAATTTTAGCCAAGTTTATATCTCTATTTTTATAAATGCACCCACAGTATAGTTAAAACATGTAAAATAGTCAAGGCCTTTGTTTAAAAAAATCATGTCTAACTTTAAGAGAAAAACCCTTATGGAAATGGAGATGAATCTTTAATTTTCATATTGTTATAGAACTTCTGTATTTAAAAAGTTTTGACTGACTTATCTTTGGCTGTTCAAATCTAACTTGCCCAATCATTAAAATATTTACTAATGAAGATTGTGCTCATTCTGCAAGACAGTCTGCATTGCTTTCTGACTGCAAGTTTTTTCAGTTATTAAAAACTCAACCACAGATTTCAGAATGCTAGAAGTTCTGTCTTCACATATATTATGCCTAGATTAATTTTTAAAATACAAAATTACTTTTAATGGTTTGTAGCAGAAGCATTTACCATACCTTACTATTAAACATGATCCTCTCTCATTGCAGGCTGGAAGGGATATCAGTTGAGACTTTGATGCGACTGGTTGCAAGAAGTAGGTATGACCTCTAGTTTCTGCAAGCAATTGATAACAAAAGAGGGGGCGTACCTGCAAAGGCTGAGAAAGTCATACATGGGAAGGTGCTAAGTGGATGCTGGAGTGATATAGGGAGTGTTTGCTCTTTGGGGAAGGAAGATTAAGAAATTAAAGCAGCAATGCTGTGAGCATCAGTTCATATGGCTTCAGGAACAGATACCAGCTGTAGAGGAGGACTTGCAATGAAAGGTAAATTAAAAAACAGCTCTTTTTCACAGGAAAGTGGGATTGTATTTGAGTGTAGGAATGTCTTCAGCAATTTGTGACTACTGCTCTCAAATATAAGATAGTTTTAAACAGGAAAGAATAAGCGAATACAAATAAGAAAACAAAGCATATTCAGCTGTAAACAAACTTGTGGTATTTGTATTGTACTCTCCAGCTAGATACTTTGTAAATAAGTATGCAACATTTAATATTGCTTTTGGGGGCCAGACTGCATCCCAAAACACACCAGAAACTACTGCTGGATTTTCTACAGCATTGAAAGATAATTATATTTGTCCCCTGCAGATGTGCTCTAGCAGTCAGTAGATGTCAGCTCTCATAAGTGACTTTTGAGGAGTTTCTCCCAAGAAAAGGAAATACTGAAGTTTGCCTTCTTTAATGGATTTCCAACTTAAGATATGCAATTGTTTTTCTTTAGCATCAGACCTCTTGTGGGTCTAATACAGGTCCAGGACTCTACCTTTCCTGGAGAGAAACATGGACAACAGTTTCTCCTTACTGATTACAGTGCCAGAATGTCCTTTTTTTTAAACTCTGCTAGAATGCTGAAAAATGTTAGTTTTCATGAGTAAATTCAGGCTTTGGCTACCACAAACCCAAGACAGATTAGAGATCTCATTTTGAACAGGTTTGTGCCTTGAAAATTTTGCAGGCATCCTTCAGGTGGCATAAGCACATTTTGCCCTTTGAAATAACTGAGAAATATTCATCCTTTTATTTGGAATCAGCCAGAGAAGACAGTGATGAACACAGCTTTGGGCAAGTGTCAGAGTATAACAGGTGCTTAAATTCTCCTGAAAGCCTATTTCAGGAGTGCTGGCATCCTACTGGATCCTGTCCTTGAACAAATGCATACAAGCCTTGAACTTCAGGCAACACAATGAAATTAGTGAAGTGGTTTAAGTCCTTGCAGAACTAGGTCTTTAACTGTTTCCTTTCCAGAGGAGGCAGGAGGGGGAGACTGTCAGTGAAAGGAAACATGAACCACTCATAGCAAAAAACTCTTCTCCCTGTGTGCATTGGTGCACAATGAAATTGAAAAGTATTTCACCCATGAACCTTGCTGTATTTTCTCACAACAATTTAATTAGCAGCCAGGTCCCTTTGATTTTTTCCTCTAACAATCTAATAAATAATGAAAACAAGAGGTCATTATTATACATTGTTTTAACTACAAGGGAGTTAAACTTAGAAGAAAGAAAAATGTAGAGTTACACTCTCTTCTAATCAACTCAGACTTTAACCTTATGGAGCCCCTGCTCAGATACTATAGATGGGTTTTTGGCTGTAAAGCCAGGATTTAGATTCAGAAAGCAATGACCTTTCTTACATTTTGAGAACTCGGAGCAGGAAGCATTTGCACCTTCTGCAAGAGTTCTTCTACCCCTCTACCAAGAGGGAAAAAAATCCTCTCCTGTTTAAGATTCAAGCTTTAACTTTTGCAAGCTCTAGAAAGGCTTTGGAGAATCCATACCCATCCCCTTGCATTAAATTTTAATATTTAAGCCTCCCTGATGTAAGAAGGGTTAAAACTCAGAGCAATTGCAAAAATCAAGAATTCTATTTGTTCCCAGATAGGCACTCCAGGGCTTTGGACTGCATTACCTCAAATGACAATACAAGGACACAGTATCAAATATTACAGGGTAAGCTGAAGATATATTGGAATTGAAAAGAACTGGTCTCTAAGTAATTTAGTACTAATCTGAAAATTAAATCCTAAAACAATTACCTAGTAATGGAATATACCTAATGAATTACCTTGTATTTCTGTAAAGGTTTTTGTGACCCTCCTAGGTATAAATTACTATAAAAATAACATTGGTAAAACGAATTATCTCAGTAAATGAGCCTCAAAACATTTGAAACCAGCATTACTTTAACCTCTCAACAGCATGGGTAAGCAAGCCTACTCTAGAGAGGAGACTGAGGCGCAAGAGATCCAAGGGCTTTATGATCCAAGAGATTTGAGTTGTGTACACAGGCAGCAGGTTGGGGACTTTGTAAGATGCACTGGTAAGTTATTTACACAACAATACAGCGGATGTCTCAGCAGAGCTGCAAAATCTGCCGTTTATGAAACAAACACGTAGCAGGAGATCTGGCAACAGAACAGCACAAATTTAAAATTCTCGGATTGCCTACGAACAAGCTACAGGTCAGGAAGCCCTGACAGTAACTGTTGGGAGAATATCACATCTGACAAGGTGGCCACATACAGTCAAACAGAAGAGGTGAAATATTTCAAACAAGTTTGTTACAAACTGTATTTCACCTCTGTAAAGTATTATTTGTAGAGCCCAGTTTGTGTAAACAATACCACACTGTTACAGAATACTCAGCATTTTATCTTAAATACCCGAAGTACACAAGAATTTTCATTGGCATGAAAAAAGCCTGAGCTGCAGCCATCCTAGCCGCTGACCACTGCGGTACACTCCAGCAAGCCTACGGCTACTTCCCCTCACCACATTTTCCCGTCTTACAAGTACAGCTCTTTGGAGAAGACTTATTCCTTCCTAGAGACCTAACACAAAGCCTTCATATCACTGGGTGTTCCTAAGTATTCTAATAGAAATAACAAACAACTAGTGGTCAAACAGATTTCAGTGGGGTTATTTACATGGATGATTTTATTTCCACAGAGAAAAATAAAATCGCAATTTTAATGATTCTGGCCGTTTTTCACAAATGGAGCAATGGAAGAGCAGACTAACTCAGCACACTCTGGTCTGGCACAAATCAGAGCTCACAAGTGCAAACCTCCCCCTTCTTCTCAGGGTCATGTTTGTCTCCAGACCTGATCACTAGTGAAAACAGCTGGATTGCCATTTCATGTGAGTTATTTCCCCAGCAAAGCAGGGAAATGGGGCTTTGTACAGTGAACACCAGCTGCCTGCAGAGCCCCAGACTTCCTCCTCCTTCAGGAGGCAGCAGCACTGGCACCAAACCTGCTGTCACTGCTCCCCTGGGGCGAGCCAGGAGGCTGAGCCCTGACACCTTCACCACACCACCAGCTTCAGCGAGCTCCTGCCGCAGCCCACAACGAGGACACCAAACCTCAGATCTTAACCAATAGCTCTAGAGGACAGACCATTTCGATTTATGTACTTTAATTGGTTTTCTAAATGTCAGCTAGGTCCAGGGTATAAAATTCAGTTGCTCAGCAGCAGTCTTTCACCTTTATCAGAGAAAAGCCATGCTTGCAGCTTTCAAGCAGGGTAAGAGGCAGCACTGGTGCGAGGACCTGTTGAAGGGACAAATTGGAAATTCCTGGACAGATGTCCTATACTACATTAATTCCACATGCACGTTCCTGCTCATCCACATAATACTTTTCATATCACCTTCCCTGTTAGCAGATAGCAACTCATCCATATCCGGAAGGATTCATTCCCATTACAGTAATGACTAAGATTCTGTATAAATGCTTCCACAGATACTGGGCAGCTGAACATGTGCTCTTCACTGCTCTAGGATCAATCAGCATTTTTAGGAGACATTTACACCCCTTTTGCCACACAAATAGAGTATTTTAACTTACCAATAGGTTCCTCGGAGAATAAATTCCTGAGAAAAAGCAGGTTCTAGAAATTATTTTAAGGCATTTGTTAACTTGTTATAGCAACAATTTTTTTCCTCTTAATGTGCAGATTTCCCAGAAAAAAATCCATATCAAATCACAAGAGAATTCCTACAATTTCCTTAAGGAAAGAGCAGGTGCTAACCTAAAAACAAATACCTCAGACTTGAGAGTTCATGTCCACTCATGTATTTCTACAGTGTAACTGAGTATTGGTGAATAACAGTAAGAAAATTTGTTCAATATTAAAATGGCTCCATGCTGTCTCAGTGAGCATGAGCCTTATATACCCTGTAACACAGCTGATTTGGAGCAATGTGATTAGCACTGAACTATATTTTGCAGTTACAGATGAACAGAATTCATAATTACATTTAGCAGCCAGCAGTACATCCAACTCTTAGCACATTAGTGCAAGACTAAAGAATGCAAAATTCCAAGTCCCATCCTGAAAATTATTTTTAATTTAAAGCTATGTCAAAAACTAAGAAATAATTTGTTCTTTCACAAGCAATTTAAAGATGTCACAGTAAGTCGATGAAAGCATCATCAGTAAAAACATGGGGAGAGGAGGAAACAATACGAAACAATTTGCAGTGAACTAAATCAGAATTAGGGTGTTGAGCTGTGTTTCTCAAGCACACAAAAGCAATGGTCAGGCAAGCAGCAACTACACAATGCTAGTCAAAGCACCTTTAACATGCTTCATCTTAAAACAGTACTCAAATACTTCCTCTAACCCTTTAAAAACAGAAAGTCAAAAGTCTTTGTTTACTTCAGCCATAGTTCCCAAACAGAGTAGGGGCAGCAGTTGACAGTCAATTTTCCTCCAAATTCCCAGTTCAGACTTCTAACATAGGTCCACATGCAAGTAAGAAATACACTGTATACTACAAACCAGGCTTTTTACACCATGGCAGGGAGTATCTAAAACCATGCCCAGTAAGCAGACCATATATTTGAGGAACACTTTGGGAAGATTTATCCATTGTCTTGCCACAGCCTATGCAGAAATTCACTTCTCAAGTTTCCCAATGCCTCAAGGCTTATAGGGTGACAGATTATGCACAGTCTGTAAGAGCCTCACAGCGTGCGGGGCTGTTTAGCCTTTGTAATCAATTTTCAAAGTGTCATGGGGGTACAGCCACAGTTAGTGTTATCTGTATTACAGTAGCACTAAGACACCGCAATTGAAATCAAGGATCCATTGTTGCAGACTTGACAGGTATCTACACTGCAAGAAAGGGCAGGGGAATCTCAGTTTACAACTAAACGTACAAATAAAGAAAATAGCATCCATTTCACAAACAGCACAGGAAGATTGATATCTAAGCATGCAGTTTGCTAGACTTAGCCTTAAATGCTCTGACCAATTCACATGGGAAGACAGACACAGCTGGAACAAAACATCACTCTTCCAAATCTAGTACTATAGATGCAGAACAATAGATGCTGCTTTAATGGCAAATATGGGAAGTCCAAAAGTAACATGAACAAGAGAAGGCTTGAAGTCCTTTTTTAACTTTGAATCCACAATTTTTGACTGAGCTGGAATTAAGAAAAACTCCTTTTCCCCATACCCCTTCCAAAGCAGTTTTCCACTATGGCCATGAAAAGCAATTTATTCAGATCTCCAGGGACCTATACAAAATATGCCCTCTCCACTGGCCCTGTACTTCTCCAGAGCACACAACCACTTTATTTCTTTCTATATTTTTATTTTTCTGACAGAACCTTTTAAAACCTCTAGCAAGCCAGTAAATAAAAGCAGACAGTGCACAGAAATAGGGGTTAACTTGTCCTGCCCTGACATAAACCCTTCCTTCAGTAAAATTAGTCATGATGTCATTTAGGAGGACCCCCACAACAGGAAACAGTTGCTCACATAGAGGGAAGAGGTAAGGTAGTTAATACATTCAGAGCCACACAGCTGTGATGAAATTAATGCACAGGTAATGTATTCTCTGCTTGCAGACTCATTGCTAGATCTCACTTCATACTTTGTATTTATAGAGGCTTATTCAGCCAAGAATCTTAGTGTGCTGACATCTTATAGAAAGTAGTCACAGCTCTCAACATCCCTGTAAGATTGCCATATGCTACTATTCTCTTTTTAAGGACAACTACAAGAGAAACAATTAAGTGATTTGCCCAAATGCACACAGGGAGCCTGTGCCAGTCCAAAACAGATCAGAGATATCTCTGGTTCTTGAGGTCACCTTGCACCACTTGACCTCATGCTGATTAGCATTTTCACACATCTACAACACGGCCTTTGCAACAGAGCAGCAGAACTGGGAAACATCACTGCTTCACATGTGGCAAAAGAGACACAGAAAGCAATGCAGTGTATAATGAGTATTTAAGCCAGACAAACCACACCTTCAGTCTGTGTCTATCTATTGATCTTGGTCACAGATAGGGAGCTTCTGTAAAGTGATTCACTGAAATGACTGGCTACTACTGAACAGAACTTCAAGACTGCTGAAGTTAGGTGCACAGGTCCCTTCCTATTTTAAGGGATTTGCATGCTAGGCTGTCAGGTTCAATGGATTCACATAAGCAATGATGCCAGCATTAGACAACCAACTGAAGAATGACTATAGAAAATTGTTACATCAATCCTGAGAAAACAGTTCTCTCCAGTTACTTATAAAAGGATGTCCTTAGTACACAAATACGCAGAGTTCAGTGCTTCCTTCTGGCCATATATATAACAAAGGAAAGTGTCCACTGGCTTAGACTTGGTCCATATTCACAAATGGAAATCATGTTCAAAGAGCAGAAGATCTGACTGATCACTAGGTCTAAAGAGAAAAGGAGATTAATTCAATAAGCATCAGAAGCATTCACCATTTGCCAATGTTGGGCACCATATAGGATGTGACTAATTAACTAGCTTGTTAGTCCCTCCTGAATGATTTTCTTA
Organism: Apteryx mantelli; assembly: GCF_036417845.1. Lineage (NCBI taxonomy): Eukaryota > Metazoa > Chordata > Aves > Apterygiformes > Apterygidae > Apteryx > Apteryx mantelli. The sequence goes on along the minus strand of NC_089989.1, from coordinate 26,740,852 downwards.
AAGTTTCAATAAAAGCAGCAAGTTTTTCCTTTAAGCCAATCCAGAGGTTGCTATATTAGTTTCTTTGGGTCTGCTTGCAAATACAGAAAGTCAGTTAAAGTAGAAGTGCTGTAAGTATCTATCACTGTAGAAAAAAATACATAAATGGGCATACTTGTATACAGTTTTAAAATTATTCTCTTTACCATCTGTGACAATGGCTTTACAATGGCAGACTTTGAGCAGGCATAGATTTATATAGGCTGCTTAACATTTTGGATTTATTCTCTAAACTCTCTTCTCCTTTGATAGCAATACCACATTGCTATCACACAGGTTTTTTTGCTCTTGCATTTATCACTTTCCATGTCCCTTAACAAAGGGGAAAACTGGCAAGAATGATGTAGGGTTCACAGGCATTTGCTACTGTCACACACACAAAACAGGCTTTTTTTATTGCCCCAAGGGCTCTACCATCACCAAATCCTCTGAAATCATAGGGAACGTCAGACTGAACATGGTACAATGTAAAACTGGCCTGCATTCAGAATAAAAGGTCATGCCAAGCAACTGCATCAGGCAACTCCTTCAAACAGAGGACTGTTCTGAAGAAATATGGTAAGATTCATGTGCGTGTACAAGGCATATGGACATTTCAGGAAAGGCACAGTTCTTAAGTGATAACAGCGATACCTTTTCATGTGGAGGAAACTTCCTTTCAAGCAACTTAAAAAGATTTGTCAGAATACATGAAAATTTGCAATAAAATACTTCAGTGACATTTAGAAGCAGAATGATGTCCCAGAAGATAGAAATTGGAGCCAAAGCCAATTGTACAGCCATCTATACAAAGGCTGAAGTGACAGACGTTTTCATCCCAAAGTGATTAGTGTGCGCATCTGTAGTCAACACAAGATTTTGGGGGGACCCCAGGGGATCCTTAGCTTTCCAACAGCCACCTGCTGCAAGCACCTGCCACTGCTGCAGCAGAACAGGGCTTTTAAGGGAGCATAAGGTCCTTTGTGCATCAGGTGCCAGGGCAACTACACTTTGGCCATGGCTGCTCCTACTAGCTCTTTCCCAGCATGGGGCAAGGAGCCTCCCCTGCACGTCACCCTGCTGCTAGCAGGGCTTGGCTCCTGGGAGAGCAGTCACCCCTCACTCATGACACCTGGGCACTTGGACTCCCTGCACCCAAGCACTGTAGCACCCTACAGCAGCTGGGGAAAGAAGCTGGGTAGACATCCCCCCAAAATTCTTGGATGCAAAATAGAAACAGTAAGCTAATAGGGTAAATGGGCAAACAAATTAGCAATGCAGTTAGTGTCTTTGGGTTTGTCCTCATTATCCTCTCCCCAAATACAGTTTCTCATTCTAAAGCTCTCTAGCTTCTACTCTGAATTAAACAAGTGCAGCACCCCAGTAACCAAAAGAGCTGTGAATACATATACTCAGTATCTCGCCGAATCTGATGTGCACCTAGAGCTTACCTGTTGACCACTGCAGAGTTAAGCAGACTAAGGGAAACAGTCTACATTCCTTTTCTGCATACAGTGAAAATATTTTCGTTTCCCTCTTGTATGGATGAAGGTATGTTTGCACATGTGTGCACACCAGACAGCTTTGATGTCAACTGATACTGAATCTTTTACCTTTATATCTACATGAGACATGTTCACTACATTGTTGTCACAAAGAGGAAGTGTCAAACACATTTCAGATGTTACATGCATACACAAGCAAAGGCATTTTCTCTTTTCTGATAACGGTAAGATGGAAACATAAATCACTCCAAAAAATCATTCCATTCTTCCATAGTTCAGATTATCCAGTATTCTTTCCATTTTTAAAAATATTGAGGGAAAGAATCACATACTATTTAGACATACATAGTTCAACAATGGCTTTACATATTTAACAATCTTTTGTTTCATTCTCTTCATGATTGACTTTATACCTATTACTGTAGCCCTCAATTATGAATGTAGTTTGACTACATATCTGAAAGAATTTCAAAGACATTTTATCTCCTGATGCAGACCCTGAAAAACGCATAGTTGCTTGTCATTCTAAGAGAATTACAAGTAGTTTTTGAAAAGATATGAACTGAATTGCAATTAATCTCAATTGTTTTAAAATTGTAATGAGGCATCATTTGTGTGTTGCACACATATGTATCTATCAGAAGACTTCACAAGACAAAGAGCAACTATTCTGTCTATCATTAATCCTACACCATTCACAGGAGGAGAGTCAAAGTCAGTCTTTCTGGAGCAGCAGGACCTGAGGTCTGCTGTGTTTGACTTCACTGCAGCCTGCAGCATGTCAGTGACTCTTACCACACCATGGATTTATCATCTGACTTTAGAAGTGAATTTTTATTCTCTTATGGACCCCACATGACCTTTGCCTACCCTGTATGAAGAACAGGCAGAAGAAGGGTAAGATAGCTCACAGTAAATGAACTAATCCATAAATGCAAAATGACTGCCCTCCACTAAACTTGTGTTACATTCCTGCAGGATTCAAGCTCTTTTCTATTCAAATGGCCTGTGCTTTCAAAGAGAAAGAATTTCCTGTTAAACCACCTAAGGGCTATTAATAGATACAAAACATTACTTCTCTATGGTCCTGGAGGCAGTGTCACAGTAGGTGTTTGCCCTGTTCCTACACTTCTTCCCTTTAGGCTCTTGTCAGACACTCCACACTGGTCTAAGCAAGCCCTTGATTTGACCAAGTACAGCCAGAGAACAGTCTGTGAAGACTGTCCCAGCAGGTCTCTAATCTACACTGGGCCTGACTGTCTTGAAAGATTCTCAGCACACTTTGCTCTTAGAAACAGAATTAAATCAAAGGATGTTAGTAACCATGGAGAGCAGGCCTCCCAACTTCGCTTTTGTACAGCGGCACAGCCACAACCTGGCTCCAGCCCACCAGCATTACACCCAGGGCCCAGGGTTTGAGAGCACAGCACCAAACCCAACAGCAGTGAGGGTGAGCATGTGCTGCCACAGGTGACAGACCACACACACGGGTTGGCTGGCCTGTTCAGTCTTGTGGTGAGCTGAACGTAACAGGCACCTGGTGCACTGATGCCTTTCGCTCCATTAAGATATAACTGTGAAACCCAGCCACTGATTTTAAAGGTCACAAGAAACAATCCATCTTTGAGACAAGGAGGCAGATCAATAGGTTGAGAGATTTCCTTCGAATACCAGCAAACAATCCATTTCTTTATTTCACTATGGTAGGTCTTCTTCACTGAAAGAGAAATTAATGCAGTAACTGCCAAGCAAGAAAAAAAACAACATGCCAACACAGTAGTGATGTCTTTTTTGCACAAGACTAATATTAGACCATAAGACTTGTGGGTCATTAAGGAGAACTAAAGAAATGTTAAAGTGTCCATAAGATGATCCCTTGGAAATACATACATATTAACACTACATAAATCAGTAATGTTTTTACCTGACAACCTCTGGTGTTAAAGAGCAGACAGTGGTAATTACTCACTGACAACATCATTTCAGATAACTAGTACAAAACCTTGCCCAAATACATCTGGGCCAAAAATAATCACCAGTGCTAATTCCACAAGAATCTAAAGAAAACAGCAGGATTATGACAGCAAATATTATTGGCCCAATATAATTGGGCACAGCAGCATATGAAAGGAAGTTAGCACAGGAAAACAACAAGAAACAACAAGAGTAATACTGGAAAGACATGATCTCCCAGCATGGGTGAACTTGCTGCAGCTTTTCTTTTAAATCTGTTCTCCACAGAGCAGGACACAGTAGCTCTGGGCCCTGGCAACTAGGCCAAGTCAGTTTTACCAAAATGTTCAGGCAAAGCTACTCTCCGCATGCAGCTTTTGTAGGAGCTGTAGATCATAAGTGACATGAGTGATTTTGGACAAATCAATGTTACATCAGACAATACTGACAAGGCACTCTGAAGCAATACTCTATATAACTAGGCTTTTAATATTTTATATAAAAAATTGAAAACACCTGGCTATTTTCATGCATCCAATCTAAGACCTCCATAGCAATGGCAAGGTTAAAGCAGTTTTTATTTGATCAGCAGGGTATTGCCAACATGGAGTAGGATATTCTGCCAAACAAAATGTGGATAGTTTTTCTGAATTCTAACATCAACATAGGCGTCTTCCTCAAGTATAGCATGAGGACACATATCAGTATGTCTAAATAAGGAACCTTGAGCATAAATGGAAGCCTTTATAGCAAAAGAGGGGAAAAATAGATATTTGAAAAGATTTGAGATGCAATAGACATGTCCAAACAATAACGGTACCTTCTCACCTTAAGCTCTTCCTATGCTGTGGAGACTGTAAGAGCCACCTAAGAGAAACCTACCAAACAAAACTCTAAGAAGGACATGTCCAAAAAATAATGGCCTCTGAGCACTGTATTATTGAAAAGTCTTTCATAATAAGCAACTCAATTTTCTAGTCTCTCAAATGGTTGCTTAAAACAGATTTCACCGTACTGTCATTTAGCTGCCTTTAGACTATTTGTCAATATAACCATTATATTGACTACAAGCCAGGAGCTTCTAATCCAATTCACTTTAGTTTATCATTTAGGAAATTACCCACTAACAAACTCCCTGCTCTCATAAAGCATGCAGCTGGTTTAGATTAACACAGCTAAACAAGTGAATAATGTCTTCAAAACCTTTCTGTGCAGAGATCATTAATGAAATCTAGCCTAACAGAATGCTAGGGTGCAGTATTAGTAGCTTTTTTCTTTTTGTAGTTCCTGTAAAATACAAAAGAACAAACCTGTACTAGCCACATTTTCTTAAACTCACTTCAAGTTTCCTCTCAACCTCAACTAGCAAGCCAACATACGAGATTTCTTACAATAAAATCTAAATGAAGTTATCTGCTTGTAGATGCTCTAGCAGCCAATAGAAGTAATGAATTAATGTGGCAGCCACTCATCCCATCCCCTTCCTACTGCTGAAATCCTTCTGGAATCCCCAGAGCACTGCATATCATTTCCCTTATGTCACTGTCACAAAATTATATGCATGGCAAAACTAATTCATCTTGAAGCATGTACCTTTTCAGGCATGTTAGGGGAAACTTATTGCATTATCCCCCCAGAAATTTAGTTTCCACATTTCTTTTCTTTAAAAGTTAAATTCAGGAGAAATGTTTTCCTTATAGGATAACAGGTCCTGTAATCCATATATTTCCCCATCAGAAGTTACTCAGAGGTAATAAGTTATATCAATTTTTGACAGGGAAACAATTTTCTAACTAAAGTTGAATTGGTCAATGCTTTTAATAAAAGCATTTTTAGGTGTTAATCATTTTAATACATTCACTGCTTCCAAAATGAATGCAAGGAACAGTTTAAGGCACTCAAGGATTAAGGAAAGGCATAATACGAGATTGCCTTTGCAATCTCCATTGAACAATCTTATACATCTTCTTTATTAACATGTGTTTAATTGCATCATCAGCATTTTCCCATGTGCTTCTGCTCCCCTGTGCACCTAGGATGGATCAGTTTTACTTAATGAGCATCTATTTAATATTCTGGGTTTGTCTCATTTCTCAGTGCATGTCTGAGGCCTTATCTACTGCACTGTCCAAACACTGCTCTGAATAAAGAATTTTTCATTTCCTTTGGGCTCTTCTCTGCTGTTTGTCACTATCCAAACGCTTCACAACATTAATTGAACTTGACAAGGTAAGGCAGTAGTATTATCTCCATTCTACAGAGGGGGTACTGGGGCACAGAGAAGTGAAAGTCAAAAGTAAAGCTAGTCAAACTTCACAAATTCTTTCAGCTGAAAAAAACAAAAGAAAGCATTCCCATTAAATGAAAGCATTTAAATGAAAAACAGAACCAGAATCCCATGTTCAGGGTGAATGAAAGAGAATGAAGAGCTGGTCATTTCAATCTAAAAAATGATAAATATGACATTTCCATTTAGCAAACACCTTTGAAAGTTTTCATTTTCTGAAAACTTCAGAAATTGCTATGAACTTGTCAGTTGATTCAAGTCTGCTTAAAAATAGCCGTTCATTTTGGATGTTCAATTGGAGGGCTTACCTACACAAATATATTAAAGGAATTTGATGCGAGCTGGCCATTGGCAATGTTAAGGTACCTGAACTAAAGGTTTCTAAACCCCAATGTAGATAAGGAATCAAAGTTCACTATATAGATAAAGTTCAGGTAACTATAAGCAAACAATTTAGCATACATTAGAGGTTACCACACCTCAGCTAAGGTGTAGTAGCTGTTTCTGTGCATGCTTCTGAGCAGTACAAATCAACAACTCAATTTTAAAGTGCTGATGCTTCAAATGGACCAGGATCTCTGCTCTTTCTTCCACTCAGCCAAGCTGCTATTCAATATTATCCATTGACAGAAAAAGAAAAGTCTGATTTAACCTTTGTAACTCTGAAGCAATTGAGGGAATGGCAAATGTATGATCTGACTAGGAAATAGGTCCATGACAGACTCAAGCATTATTGGCAAAACAAAAGCAATCTTGCATGCAAATTGCAAACTCAAAATCTTGCATCTTCACCAGATAGGGCAAGAGCTACTCAGAATGCCCTGTATGACCTAGCAAAATGGAGTAAAGCATGACTATAGCCTTTTTACATCTTTTCAGCTATAAACAGTTACTGAGTATTGTTACAGATTATCCGAGTGTTACTCGGATTCTATTCCTTCTTGACTGTCTACTTGCATATAAATTTATTAGAGCAAACTAATAGGAGTCACTCAAATGAGAGGTAAATGTAAGTGCCTGTGATTGTGTTTATGCGATTAACACAGATCATTCCAAATGCTCTAAAATTCTCTTCTTGACAAAGCTACATAATTTTGTCTAGGTACATGTCTGGGTCTGATATTTTGAAAACAGGTCCTCAAGGTCAGTTATAGACTTAAAGAGAACATTTTCAAAAATAAGTGACAAAATACAAAGGCACAAGCCTTTAAAAATGCTTGCAGAAAGCTGTGGTTTAATGACTCAAACTAGTGTGAAACAAATTTCCAAAGTGTCATAAACGATTTTTCTGAAAATAGTTTCATCTTCTTTTCTATAACCTTATATTCAATTCTAGAATTCTCATTCCCTATCAACTGCCATTAAGTAGCAAAATTAATCATTACAAGAACATATCTAAACTAAATTCTTTAACAGCATGTCAAGTGTGCAAATATTTTAACAGCTAATGGCAAGTTCCACAGCAATACATATAAATTTATTAATTTCAATCATTCAGACTGGAGAGGTATGAGTAAGGGCAATATCATATAGGGCTGTAATTAATCATCTTGGACATTTCATTGTCAGTGAACATAAATCAAGAAGCAAGTGTTTCCCCGTATCCAAGTGATATGTAGCCAGCATTAACACAGTGACAAAATCTAATGCTTGTCAGTAGCTGATATGTATTTTTATACCTTTGACACCTAAGAAGCAAGGCTGTTTCACATGAGTGCCTTCCACCACAGGATTTATTTTTTGGATACAGAGCACAACCTTTAAAAATACTACCAGCGTTACAACAAGGCTCAGGAAAGAGCTTACTAAAGGCCAAGATATAAAGCTTCTAGAATTAAAAGAAAAAATCTTGTAGATCAATATGATTAAGGCACAACAAATACATGTTAAAAATAAGACGGGACAAACACCCATTTGCAGGAGGGGACAAGGCAATTTTTAAACTGTAAAACAGCTTCTCCAACCACCAGTTTAGTTCTATGTAAGTCTTTGCTAAATATCCACTGGATCATTAAAAGAGACAAATTGACTTCTGAGCCCAATAGTTAAATGCTTACTAAGACAGTGGAGAGTGGATGCTTAATCAGTCAATCATACAGAAAGGAAGGACCCGATTCTCTTGCATTGCACAGGTCAATGCCTCACCTTAACAGCACCAGCTGTTCTTCAGGAAGTCTCTCTTGCTTTCATTATGCCTAGGTATTTCATCCTGAAGCAGAAAATCCCTTTCTCCTATAGAACTATTTAGTCTGAGACTTCCTCAAATCCCTCTCCCTAACTCTGTTGTCTTTTAAACTACCTTTACAGGCAGTACCTCTGATTGCAAGCATGGAAAAGGACTGCAGAGAGTCAGGAATTTGCAAGCTCAGAAAAAACTAGTCCCTAGCTTCACACTTGGTTATCCTTGCTACAGCTGCATGTGTGCTATAGATCCCATGTTTTCAGTTGCTCTGAAATGCAAAATAGAGATGCTTCCTTGAAAACATTGTTACCACACCAGGTACAAAGCCTACACATTCAGCAACCCTGTGCTGATAAAGGCAGCTCAAACACCACCCCTGTACATGCTCCAAGCAGAACAGCAGATGCCCACACTGGGTGCCCATTCAGCACCCTCATCAGAGCACCCGCACCCTCCCTTGTGCCCTCTGCACTTCTGAAAACCCTGGCACAGGAGTTGCCCCACAATCACAGAGCAAGAGTGATCTGCTCTGAAACCTGCCTGCACCCACGAGCAGTGATGAAATGCCTTGTCAGGCTGGATTCAGCCTGTATGTACTCATTTTAATGCCATGAAATACACATAACCAGTACTCATGTACCAGAAGTGGAGGTGCCCTGGCGTTCAGGAGCAATTTTCTGGTCTGCCTATGTTACAGGTAGTCACCTTTGCCAAATCCAGCAAGGTGGAATTCATTATGACTGTTGAAGAAGCACAGCTCTTTATCTTAAGCTGTAAAATAGCATGTTTCCAGCTCTGAAGACACTTAGCTTATTCTTCAAATTATAGCCTTTGCATGCAAGAAAATGCTGTCACATATGCAAGCCCAGACTAGGTTTAAAGCACTGCTGGGGGAAATAAAAACTACCCTGAAGCACTAAAACTAATTTTCCCAAAAAATCTGAAAATCCACAGGACATCTTCATGGTCAGGATATACCAGACTGCCAGGATAACTGGTTACATAAATCTGGAGCAGTAGAAGGCAAAGTATTTTAAAATTCATTTCATGTTTCTTCAAGTTCCTTCAACCCCTGCAATTCTTGCAGGCACAGGTGTTACCCCAGACAATGCATGTTAAAGATATATATACACACAGAGATCTCATGGAGGCAATTAAAATTGAAGACAGACAGGAAGCAGAGTTCAAGCTGACACTCGGCATACAAGTTCATAGCATTCATGGATCTAGTTTTCTGAATCCATGGCCCACAAAACAGATCTATAATGCTCTGATCTGCACCAACTCATGAGTTTAGCTGCAGTAATCCAGAGGTCCCTGCCCCAGAACCAGCAGAGACTGAATCAGGGCCTGGAGCTGCTGTGGTTAAACACTGAAGGCTATTACCGTGAACTGAAAGTGAAGTCAGTTTATAATAGTCATTGCAGCTCAATCTATCATAAAGCAACTGTCACAGCATCCACTCAGTTGCCTCCACTATAGAGACTGACCTCTTCAGTCAACATCACTCACTATCCACCTGGCATTGCAAGTCGAAAGCCTCAGGTCTTTCCAGAAATGGTATAGGAATGAGGAATCTTATCACTGTATCAGAGCCATCCCATATAAATCTTACAGAACTAGTGAACTGAATTCAGTTTGCTGACTACAGGGAGACTACTTATTGAAATACAACGAGGTGTTTAGAGAAGGAGATGAAAATATAGCTCATTTAAGTTCTTAGTTAAATAAAACAGGAGTACAATTACCATATAATGCCCTTTTCAGAAAAAAATTCTCAATACTGCATTTTAAAAATAGGTTAGTACAAGTCCATCCTGTAGATAAGAGTTTATGAATACCCAAAGCACACAAATTCAGGGTGGGGGGAAGCACACTGTTTACAAAAGACAGTCAGAACTGTTCTGTCTTAACACATTAAGACTACTTTGTTTTTAACTGATACAACTGTGTTTTCCTAACAGACCATTATAACAAAAAGAATTTGTTGCATAAGTCTGTCTACTCCATCTGAACCATGACAACACATTTCACAGTTGGGGGGTGGGGGGAGAAAAATACCATTCAGTTCAAGTTTTCATGAGTTGCTCTCTTAATGAGCTAAAGATCTCCCAGACTCAAAAATAACCAACAAAACCTAGGACTGGCTCCAAGCTGCATGGCTCAATTCTCTGGTTAATGGCAGATATAATAAATTCTTCTCTTAAAACATTGCTGATAGGCCACTTTCCATCACATGAGAAACAAGAAAAAAGCTACCAGAACTTCAAATCTTCACTCCTTCAAAATATGTATTCAAAATGGAGATCTACAGGAGCATTTATTAACATTAATATTAGCTTATTTACCAGAAATGTATACTAGAGCATGGTGACCCAAAGTATCTGCTGATTATTAATAAACATAAGAGATATGCATTTGAAGAGATTTAAATCTCACACAAGTAGCTTACCTGAAACTCATTCAAAAACTTAAATTACTTTAAAAATCCTGTTAAGACTCTGGCAATAACTGTCAATGTCATATTCATTCCAGTTTTTCCATCTCCAGCTAACATCACATGCTTCAGTTATCATTCAAAGCATTTCTTACTAAAAAATATTAACCTTCATTAAAACATAATAGTTTAATAGATAAATTGCTTGGGTATTACTCTAAACTAAGGTTAGAAGCTAGACCAGGTTTAAGATTGTTATTTATATCTACAGCAGGAGAGAGAAAACTATAGAAGTAGGTGTTTTGAAAAAACTCATGTTTTACTTGCTCCCCATAGAGCACACACAGCAAGTAATATTTTTAGATAAATAGTGATGTATCAAACACTACTGGTATTTTCTGAAGATGAGTGGTGCAAATTATCAGACTCCAACAACTTCAAGAGAAGTCCCTCACACTGTGCCTCATCCCAAAATGAATTTCATTAAGCTGCTTAAATCAAAATAAATTAAGTTTCTCTTTGAGACAAAGCCAATTGTACAGTTACCTATTTAATTCTGTTTTCCCAAGAAAGTTTGCTTTGTTTCAGAGCTGCAGGAACAAGGACCTCCAGTTCCAGAGTTTCTAATGCTGCAGCCAGCCAGGGAGTTGGTTTGGCACAAGACAGGTTTGTTTGAAGGACCAAGCTGATCACAGCCCAGCCTGCCTAGTCTAAACAGTCAAACATGGCTATGAACACAGCTCATCACCCAAGATTAAACACAATTCACAGCTGCTGAAGACAGCATTAATCCTTTGGCTTTTGAACATTCAAGATCTCAGCACTTGAATTCTGATATTCCCTAACTTATTTGCCAGCCTACTTATTCTTAGAGTATTTCAAATTTTATATCCAGACTCAACCCCAAATATACCAATTGCAATCTCCTGCAGAAAAATGATATCTCTTATTTAATCACACAGTTCTAGCAACAATATATAGAGGAGAAAAATATACATACAGCAATATTTCTAAGCTGTACTCCAAGCACTAAGGTAGAATTTTGCTCACAGGCAGTAACTATAAATTCAGGTTTTAGATAACCCCTTTGCAAAATACTAAGCATACAACATATGTTTTCAATCTTTGATGGAAGTGGTGTTCTCAAAAGTACAATTTACATTTAAATTTGTATTTTAGGGAATCAAACATCAAAAATAAGCACCAAGGTTTTCTTCACTGGCTTGTTTCTTAATTAGATTCAAGTGTTTTGTCTAACCATTTCATATTCTTATTGCTTTCTGACAATTACAAAAATTTCTTTAATTATTCATGACATCTAACTACTGGGAAGCACTTCAAATTACCTTTAAAAGAAGAACAGGCTGTTTACATTTAGCTACTGGGACACAGCAGGGGTAGGTGGGGAACAGGTAACTACCTTATTACTTCCTTTGATACCTGCTAGGGCAAGAAGCATAGGCACTGCCAATGTTTGTTATAGACATATTGAACAAATTAATATTTAAAATGGTACAGAAAGCATTCAGTGGTTCTCTAACAACATTTTCTTTTGTTCTGACAACAGACATAGTAAGAATTAAGTGACTGACTTAACAGTATTAAAAACATAGTTAAGTAATAAGTTTTCATGCAGGAGCCACCCATGAAGTCCCTGGTGCCTGCACTTGAAAATTGCTTAAGTTAGGAGAGCACTTTATACCACAAAGCAAATTTCTTCAGCACTATCCCAATGACAGCACTGCAAATGAAAATGAATCAGACTGCAGTCAACAAGCTCAGCTGTAGCTCCAAGCTAGCTCAAAGCCAGATGTGTTGAATCTCTTAGACTGATCAGGTCCATTTTTAATTCAGAAAAATCTATTACCGCACCTGGTTTTTATATCCTATTATGCTTCTGAAAGAACTTAAGATTACAAAGTTTTTAGCCAACATATACTGCTAAGTGCTTCCTCCTGTAATTCCATTCCAGCTGATAGCATTACAGAGAAATTTGACTCATCACATCTCATTAGAGCTAAATGTGCTGCTAATTTGTGAAATATTTTGCCTGACCTGCCCAATTAACTGAATACTTTTTTCTTTTTAGCATGTTAACTAATTCAGGAATCACTTATTCCACTTCACTAAAACTAAAAGTTGATCTGAAAAACAATAGCTATTATAGCTTATATTACATCAAGCATTGCCTTCTAAAAGCAGCAGCCAAATAACAGCATAAGTCAGAATTTCATTTATTTCTAAATAATCTCCTTTATAAAGATTTTTTTCCCCTCAGACATTTTACATGCATCTTTTCCTTATTTTTAGCATGTCATTTTAAATGAAAAGTCATTCAATGTAATGACAGAGAACTATAAAGCTAGAGAATACCTTATCTTCACAGCTTCTACAGAAACCAGTAGAGATTTCTGTACTATCCTGGCATTTTTGAAGTTGTGCCCCCACCAAACTGCATTCTTCTAACAGATTTGTCTGAGGCACAGTAAAGGGGAGCATAAGGTTTGTTCCAAGCTTAAGTATTTCTGCATACGGTCTGCTGGGCTACAAGGCCACTCAGCATGCCAGGCAGTCACACAAGGTAAGCCACTGTAAAGAAGTACTAGGCACCATTCACCGAAAGCTATAACATTTTTTTCTACTAGTCAAATGTTCCACTGCACAGAAGAGCCACAGAAGGCCTCATCTACTCACCCCCACTTCAGGTGGTTTAACATTTCAGACTGTTTTCTGTGCAAGAAAATAGGGCATTTGGACAGAAATGCCACAGATATAACCATAGAGCATAAAAGACGGAAACTCACATTTGTGTCACAGAGAGAAAAATCCAAGGCAGGATTCTTTCTGCAGCAGGCACCTTCATACAGATGCAAAAAGGATCTCAGACCAACAGGAAAGTCAACTGAGAAAGCAACATCCAGTTTCTCCCTACAGAAAAGATTGAGAAGCTTTATCTAGAGAATCATCAGCTAAGTCTTTACATTTTGTTAGAAATTCAAATTTAGTCCATCTCAAAAGCAACCAGAAGCTGTTGCTACTGTATTTCCTCATTTAGCCCCTGCTCCTGATTCACCTGTTCTAGTACAAAACATAAGAGTGCACCTTCCCATGACTTTCCAATTCTTAAGAAAGGAAAGAAAAAGAACAATAAAATAACAGTGACAAATTTCAAGAAAACTCTACCGACTCAGAAAACTAGTAATCACAATACTTAATTTAAGCAATGTAAAGGTGACAAGAATAAAAAGATGCTGAAACTTCTTAGCCCAGACACAAACTTCCCCCATTAACAAAAGAGATGAGGGGTATGTGAGGGGTTTTATACTTTCCCCTACATTCAGCATTAAAGCTTTAATTTAGGAGACATCTGTTTTTTCAGCCAAATTGTCATCTAACAAATTTGATAATTAAAACCCTAGTGTGTAGCTAACAATATCAAAAAAAAAAAAAAAAGGAACATTTAGGTCCCCTTTTGCTTCACTCTTCACCTAAAAAGTGAACTATAACCAGATAGCCACTAACAGAGGTGACAAAAGAGGTTAAGCCTCAGGCTATAATAGAGAAAGGAAAATTTAAAGGGTAAAGTTTAAGTTAAATATTTTCATTCTGCCCAAGTCAGATAAAATTCATCTCTGGCACTTAGATAAGCACCTGATACAATTTCAGAACCCTTAGCAGTTACCTTTGAAAGCTTGCAAAGACTGGACATCATCCTCCATCGCAGGGAAACAGCAAGCAAGGTGCCTGGTTAACAAAAGAAAGGACAGCAGGAAGTAGGAAGTTATATATTAGCCAGCTCAACCTCAATTTCTGCAGATAGGTGGGAACAATCAGTTAATGAGCCTCTAGCAAAATCAAGGAGATGAGTAACAGCTGACACAGTTTTAGTAAGAACAAATCACATCAAGCCCACTTAGTTTCCTTCTGTGACAGGGTAACAGGACCTGTGGATAGAGAAGCTTTAGATCTGAGTAAGGGTTTTTACTCTGTCCCATGTGACATTCTCACAGGCAAGCTGCAGAAATATGATCTTCAGAAAACTTCGCTAGTTATATAATCAACAGGAATACATAAAGAGCAATTATGAGTGGTTCACTGTCAAACTGAATGAATATATCTAGTGAAGTCCATGGAGGTTTGTCTAGTATCCAGTACTACTGAAAATTATCACTAAGGATTTGGATGATGGAATAGAGAGTATGCTTATTAAATTTCTTGATGACAACAAGATAAGAGGAACTACAAATACATTGAAAGACAAGATCAGAATTCAAAATGACCTTGCCAAACTGGAGGAACAGGCTGAAGGGAAAAAAAAGATACAATTCAATCAAAACAAGTGCAAAATTCTACACTTTGAGGCTCATCAAATACAGAAATACAGAATAAGGAGCAACTGGTTAAGTAGCAGTGTTGCAGAAAAGGGCCTGGGATTAGTGTGGATCACAACCTAAACAAGAGTCAACAATGGCACATAACTGGAAAAAAAAATGAAAGTACTGAATGTATGCACAGCAATATTTTGTGTAAGATATGTGAAGCAATTCTCATTTTTACCCAGAACTTTCAGGGTCTCAACTACTGTTCAGCTCAGGCACTGCATTTCAAAGGGCTGTGAGCCGGCCGGTGAGAGCCCACGTGTGTAAAGACCAGACCAGGCCTCCAAAGGAAGATTAAAGGGATTAGGCTGTTTTATGAGAAAAGAGAAAGCCAAGGGGACACATGATAATGCTGTTCAATGTGTAAAAATGTGGCTACAAAGAGATAAACTCTTCTTCATGCAACAAATTACAACAGGAGAAATGAGTGTTAGATACCAGAATTTCCTGAAGGAGTTGAGGAATCAGCATCATGGGGCATTTTTAAGATTAGGCTTGTCAGGAATAATGCCATTTATCCTGGTTTATGTGGCAGGCAGAAGGCGAAGAGGGAAGAAGTGTTCAAGACAGCAAATAGTTTCACCCATACAAAAACACATACGTTGCTCTGGCCCATGCTACCCAGCCTGTGGCCCCGCAGCTCCCGCCAGGGACGAATCCTTGTAGTTGCTGGGCGAGGGGTGGTGTCCTCCTCCAGCGCAGCCCGCGGCACCCGGCTGTGCGCCCACTAACTGCGACAGCACTGAGGCCTTTGCTGACCATGTCAGTATTTGTTTTCCATATTACACAACAGAGGCTGTGCAAAAGCCTTAAACAGCCTAAATTTTCCTAGTTTCTCCCTCCATCACAAAACCTGTTGGTTAAAGTAATTTTTACCTCACGGGAAACAAGCTATGCCACCACTGTCATTAGCATTAATGCAGTCTTGATTACCAAACCTTGCCCAATAGGATGCCTGTTGTTTTTCAATATTTCTGTCTCATAATGCTATCCCAGGAAAAGTGTGCCTTAATGAACGCTTACTACAGCAGTTATGAATAAGAAGTCACACTTTTCTTCTCCTCACATAAGCCTTGATTATAACCTAATTACGTTTATAAAAATCAAGCTATGCGGTTAGAAATGCTGACTAGGAAAACCTTCTGGAGTAATGATAAATCATGCCTTTAACGTCCTCATTTATTTGCAAAAAAGAAAAGAAATGATGCTATTAGTTGGGATAGTGCAATTCGGATCATTCAAAGCTTCAGTAAACAATTCTGCAACTTTTAAAGGCAATGAAATTTTATATTTTTTTAATAGTTAGGCTGCTAAGGCTGAGCTTAACCTTAGGAGATAAATGATATATGAAAAAATGGTATTTCTGTATTTTTTCACAAATATTTGCCAAATCATTTCTCCTTCTTTTAATCCCTGTATCAGAAAGCTAAAAACAGAATTGATATTTAATTAAAGCTATGTTAAGAAAGGAAGATTCTCTTTCAAATTAAAACTGGTGTATAGACAGGTAACTAAAATATGTATCCTGAAGCAGATGTACAACTGGATCCTGGTGTGCTTGAATAGGCTCATAAACTTATGTGGACTACTTGATGTTTCTCAATTTCAGTTGGTATCAGAATAAAAAAAGCTAGACATGGGGAAAATGTTGTCACTGTAACAGGCCTCACTAGACCATAAGGAATGCTGATTTTGTAACAACCACTGTCCTTCAAAATATTTTATCTATGCACCTTGTGCACACATCAAACTCCTGTTGGACAGCAATATCCTTTGGAGCCATATATGTACATTGAGCCTCTGTCAGAAGATGCCACTCCATGGCAGAAACTGCAAAAAAAGTAATCTTAGAAACAATGTCCAATGTTGCTGAGAATGTGTGAAAATGGAGGAAGGTTTGCAAAGGACTGATTTTTTTTTAAAGTGCTAGAAAAGGAGATGGTAGGAGCCATAGAACAATTAAATTATTTCACCTAGGGAAATATGAGAATAAAAAATAAAATAATAATAGAAGTGTTCAAAGTCAGGGAAGAGGTGACTTTCCTCACTTAAAATGTTTAAAATTAAATTAGAAAGCATAATAGCAAATGTATTTTACACTAACAATGGAAGAACTATGGATTATTCAGGACCTCATCATCATCAATGTCTGGAATTTTCATTGACATCTACTCAGCCAACTTTACAGCAAAAAGATCACAGGAGCTTTCTTCAGTGTTTTTTTCTGAAATCATTTCCTGCCGCACTCATCATGACCAATTGTATATCACTTCCCCATGAGGAATAAAAGCAATTCACTTCAGCCAGGCTTCCAAATTATATAGGAATCATGTTTATAACAAGTTTCTATTATTTGCATGCTTTTATTAGAACAAGAATATCACCAATGAAGAACACAGTGTTCCTTTAAAATTCTGCTTTGAGAGAAGCAAACTTTGAAGGCAATCTCCGAAATATATAATTTACAAAATTACTGTAATTGATGTAACTGTTATATTGAGAGGTGTATAAGTTCAGAAGCTTCCTATATAATGCATTTCTGTTTTTAAAATTCTATCTTCTCTTGCATAATGGAGCATAGCTAATAACCTGTCTTTCACCAATAAGCCAAGACAAGCAAGTGGCAGGGCCAAGATGCAGAGCTTGTTGAACTTGTCATTTTCTCATTTGACAAGTAGATAGATGAAATAATTTAAATCAAATAAAAATTAGACCAGACCTTTATGCAGTCACCAACCTTTTTGGCAGTGTGAAATTTCACTTGCCTTGGAGTAAAATGTTATGTTTCAACTACCTAAGACCAAATAACTGCTACAAATGGATAGAGATTTTCTGTGCTCAGACGATACAAATTTTCTTCTTTAGAGGAGGAAGCTCAGAACTCTTTCCATGTTGTCTGTGGGAAGTGTGAAAGATAAGAAGACCAACGAAACCTCAGTTACTATTCTGTTACTGTTAAATGGTTAAGATTTAACAAATGTTAAGATGCGTTAATAAAAAAGTGGCCACCATAACAATAAAAATGTACTTCAGACATGTGGCATATACACATAATGAACATTTTTATTGCATTCTGTTGGAAGGTATAGTCATATCTGTAAGACATTTAGTGAACTAGTGTATTTCTACTGTCAGTACTGTCTCAAGATTATTCAAAAACCTTTGCAGTTTGAAATGGTTGTTGTTCATTGACTTGCATAAAATAATTGGCACTATAATTTTATACCTGTCAAAAATCCAATATACACCATTGACTAATTGCTATTTTGTGTGCTCATAAAGGTATAAAATCAATTTAACTGTTCTGGAAATCAACAAATTCTTCTGTGAAGCTATAGAATGGTAAACATAATTATATCTACTACAGCCAGTCTTCAATTTTAGGGGTTTTTTTATTATTTGCTTGCCTCATATATAATCTTAAGGCAATTTTGAGACCAATCTTGTAAAATGCTTAAACCACTCTAAGTTGCTGAGAGCCCTCAAAACCTGTTAGTACACAACCTTTTGTCCAGCTGAATCCCCAGTGATTTGCATTTTTGTTTCCTGGTCTTATCCTGTTTTTAAATCAAAGAACTTCAAAAAAAAAAAAATGTAAGCATCTCACATGTGGGTGATAATATGAAACGAAGGTAGCTTTGGGGGATTTGTACTTTGTCAGGATGTGGCAAGGCACATACAAATCATGTGATTTGACACAGTATTTGAAAAGAGATAAAAAATATTGCAAACTATTCCATATCTCTTGTGCCTTCTACTGAACAGCCCCATTCAGTCTCTTCCGAGGGCACGTGCAGAAGGTAGAATAGCGTTCTTGTTATGTGCATTTCTTTCTCCTGTGCCTCCCGCTATGATGTTCTAATACTGCACCCACTGAAGCAAGTAACACAGCTTCTACTCTGAAAATATTTTCCATTAATGCCACTTTTATCAGAGCCTTGAATGAAATGAATGAAGCTTGAAGTGCTACCATCAAATTTCATGTCTGTATATCTCAAAACACAACGCATCTGTCCTAATTTTACAACATGTTTGGGCAGAATAGTTTCTTCTGTAAAAATAACATTTTCAGAGCTGAAACCACTGACTGTGGTTTTTATTGGCAATTGAAGTGGATTCTTGTGGATTCAGGAAATAAATGTGAAGAAAAATAGTTACAAACTGAAATAAAAATGCTATTATCAATAGGTAACACGAGCAAGGATTCCATTCGCTATAGGAAACTGCTATGCTGAACCACTGTAAGAGCACAAATTTCCACAACTTGCAGCAGTAGTTTTGTAATAAAACAAACAAGCAAGGGCACTAATAATCCAACAGATGAGGAAGATAAATATTATCTACATTCTAAATGAATGACAGGTGACTCAGAACAAGTCCAGAACTTTTATGTTAGTTTCAACATAAGGCAAGCTTCCCGGAAGCAATGATTTAAAATCATACATGACCTTATACAGCAAAATACCTGCCCTACTTTGTTACAGGACCTGGGTAGTTTTGGTAGCTTTGGGCCAGCCACTTGATTTTCCGTGTTTCAAATTCCCCCAAAGTGAATAATCACAAACAAAACAAAATGCCAGAAAAAAAAAACAGAACCCCCCCCCACATCTATTATGGCA
This sequence comes from Apteryx mantelli, assembly GCF_036417845.1. Taxonomy (NCBI): domain Eukaryota; kingdom Metazoa; phylum Chordata; class Aves; order Apterygiformes; family Apterygidae; genus Apteryx; species Apteryx mantelli. The sequence continues at coordinate 26,721,472 of NC_089989.1, read as the reverse complement.
AGATGGCCACGTGAGTACCTCTAGTGTAGCTGGATGGCTCTTGTGCTCTTGGGCCTGTCTCCGTATCTCCTCTCACCAGTATTTCTGACAAGGAAGGAAACCTGGAAAAATAAGATTAAATACAGGTGAGCCTTGCACCATCTCATAAAGTACTCAGCTTCTCTTAAAACCCCAGTGAAGCTATTTTAAAGTCAGAAGCTGAGAGAGTCTGCAGCAGAGACTTTATCCTGAGCTGCTAGTGGCTGCTAACTGGCAGGAGGCACAGAACCCAGTCTCACCTGTCCTCCCAGTCTGCAGTGCCTCAGCACAACTTCTCTCCAGCGTTACGTCATGCACAAGGCACAGCAAGTAATAAATCAGGCTGGCCAGTGGCCTATGACACAAAATTACAAAGCAGGAAAGATGCAGCAGATGCAGCGCAAGAGGCGCAGCAACGACTTGGCGGACAAATCCGATTCAGCAGGGACATGTAATTGTTTTTGCCTGGAAGTAACACCCAGCTTCATCAGCAGTTCCACTTTTCAAAAAGACATTACCTGTTCCAGAGGAAATGATCGTGGAGTAGACTACTGCCTTCTTTCCTATTCTTTGATATAATACAAAGTAATCTCTTCTTTGTATTTGCTGTCTTAATACATTTAAGCAATTAATCCATAACATGACAAAGGCAGCATGAAAACAGACTTACAGCTTAGTTTTAATAAGCACTAACGCGTTTATGCTGGTTTTGGCAGACCAGCCTTCTACTAATACTTGGTTTCCCAGATTACATCCATGAAAATTAATGATCTGTCACCAGACTTGCCTATGTTCTAAAGAAGCAGTTAGCCAAGTACGAGTAAAGTCAGGTGTAAGAAGCTGCCTTTCCCCGTTTGCAATAAAGCCTTTCTCCCTTTTTTGCTAACAAATTAAATTAGTTGAGGGTAAAAATGTAATTACTGTCATGCACCAACTTTGCATTTGTGATCAAATAAGAGCATCTTTATGAGCTTTATAGTCCCTTGCTTGACTGAAACAGGAGAGAAGATAAACCAAGCTGAGCATCAGAACAGAATTACCACTATTGTTTTCTCCAAGCAACAAATTCCTGGAAAAAAACTATTGTTTCTTTCATTTAAATAAGTAAGATTCTTCTAGCAGTCTGATAGCAGCATTGCCATTTCATACCTAAAGCAAAGGAACAAAAGTATATCCAGTTACACTACTGTCCTTGAGCAAAACAGAGGGAGGATGATTTAATAACTGAAGTCACCTTTCAGAAAAGGGCTGCATTTCTAAGTACTGTACTATAAGCACTGGCGGACCACAAGGGCAGTAACTTATTTCTTAATACAGGCATCACACAACACCTACAACATCCGAACAGACAGGAAAAAAAGAGGGTGAAAATATATAAAATAAAACAATCTTTTAAAACATCTTCTCAGCCCTGTCATCACATATTTGTATAAATATGGTGGAATAAATCCTTACAATATACCTCATGATTCAAGAAATTTTTCTGAGACCTGCTAAAGTAGAGGAGAAGAGGACTTTCAGAGCACACCTGCTCAGGGCTAAACAATTCAATAACTGCTCTGAGGTGGAAATAACGCAGTTAAACTACAGTTTGCACTGTACAGTCCAACTGGTCGAGGGCTCTTGCTGCCTGTATGCTGGCAGTTTCCTAGTTGTTCATTATTTTGATTTGTCTCAGCCAAAAAAAGTTCACAAGGATCAAGACTTAGCATCATGAAAGAGAAAACAAAGTTCAAGCCACTGTTGAGACAGGAAGATGGAAATAAAGGGCCAGAAGGGATCTGAAGAGCCCACCCTGTCCATCATTATCTCGCTCGGTTCCTATCAACTGGTAAAAAGTATCAGCGATTAATAGCTTGGCTTCCACGGGACGCACAATCCACATTTCACTTGCAGAATGACATCAGCTGCATTAAGCACCATCACTGTTGACTTCATCCTGTTTTACATACTGCCAACTTAATGCAATTAAAAGGACCGCTAACTAAATCAGAAATGAAATTATTTACTGCCTAGACATGGCACTCAGAGAAAGCTTCTAAAACTCTAATATTTTCTGATCACAGAAATAGTAAGTCTGCTCTAAAATTCGCAGTAATTCTAATACAATCATGTACAGCAATAATATTCCACATTACTGAACTTCTAGTATAATGTGCATTATATCAGAAAGTCAGAATAACCTTAATATACGCTACTTATTGTACTTTAAAACGCATTATACTTTTCTTTGTAACGAAAGGAGCATTTTGCACTCTTTCGTACCATTTCCCTAGCTATTTAACTTCAAAAAAAAAAAAAAAAGTCCAAGGAATTCCAAACCTCCAACTGCTCTGTAATCTTGAGAAAATATTTTCCTTAAATCTGATTTAAAGTTATATTTCTTCAAACAAAGCGTGTATATATATATATATATATATATATATAGCATATATATGTATGCATCCCTTGAAGACCTCCCAGTTTGAATAGACATGATAATTTGTTATTATTTCGAATCCCAGCCGCGTTGCACTGTGCTGGAGCTAATAACAGCGTTTATGCACTTTGCTGTCAGACAGCATCCACAAATCAGCTAATCAAGTATGCAAACACTTTAACGCGTAGCTTCACAACTGTGGATGGCAAAACGTCTGCATGTGCATAGTAGCCCAAGCATGTTAACCCTGATCCAAGCGCTTTCCTGCGAATTTTAGGAACAAGTGCAAGGGCCGAGGTCAGCTGAACCGAGCTCCATGCCGGGGGCTGAGCCGCCACCGCTGCTGCGGTTTTGCTTTGGGCAAGACTTGGGGCAACGCCTGTGTATGTCAGCACTGCCTTTACCACCCTTCTGCTACCATCAATTACGTTGTGGAAAGAAAAAAAAAACCACACAGATTTCCACAGGAATTGGACAGAAGTGACTCTCGGTTGGTTCCTGGGCCTAACGTGGCGTTTCCAGGCCTCGGCTTCGGCCATCTCACCTGCATCCGTATACATCAGTAGCGAGTCCACAGCACTGCAGCTGAAAAACAAACAAATAAACATAGATAAATAAAATAAAAAAGCTCCTATTTTTGTTTCCGTGGCAGCGGCATGCAGACCCCCAACCCCGTGCGCCCCACGCGCCAGGCCCCCGCCAAGCGGCAGCTATTCACAGCCTTCACGGGCGAAAATCTGGACCTGCAGGCAGCTCACCCGAACCCAGCAGAAACGGCACAGCCAGGCCTCATTTATTTTTGGGGGAAAAAAACGGTGGCAGCAGCGGTGGCAGGGCCGGTCCGGGGAGGCGCCTCAGGGCCGCGCTCGCCGCCGCGCCGTCGCCCTCCCTGAGGCGGCAGCAGGGGGGCGGAGGAAGCCGCAGCCGCGTTCCCCGGCCCGTGCCATGGACACCCCTTCCCCTTCCCCTTCCCTTCCTCTTCCCCTTTCCCTTCCCTTCCCCTTCCCCTTCCCCTTTTCCCTTTCCTTTCCCTTCCCCTTCCCCACCCCAGCTCCGGCTCTGCCCTTGCTCCGCCGCAGGGGAGAGGGGAATGGCCCTGCGGGAGGGACACGACATGGCGGCCGGCCTGCGCGGCCTCCCGCCAACATGGGGCCTCAGCCGCTGCCGCCGCCACCTCAGGGGCCGCGCGAGCCGTGGCACCGCCCGCAATACCTCGGCAGCGCCACCACAGCTGCGGCGAAGAGCGGGGACAGCGGGAGAGACACGATATTTCTGTCACCACCGTGGGGGACAGGCGGTGAGGGGCTGCCAGCTCGCATGCACCCGCCGGCCCGGCCCGGCCCGGCCCAGCCGAGGCGGGAGGTGTCGCACCATTTCTGCACGTCCAGCCCCAAAAAACAGGCCCCTCGCTGGGGAAACGACAGCGCGCCGCCCCGCACCGGCCTCGGACACTCCGGGCAGGAGCAGGTGCCGCTTTGCACGGCAGAACTGAGCTAACGCCCCGCAGCGGGGACACCCGGCGCCTTCTCCTTTCGAGCCTCCAGTGTCATTTCTTTGGGGTTTTTTTTCCATTATTCATATCAGAAATACAAAGGCTGAACTAAGGTTTAAGGGTCCTTTACAACCCAGAGATTATCATTCGTGCCTCTTGATAATTAAAATAAGTAGCAAACGGTTGGGTTTTCGCCCCTGTTAGACCATTAGGTTCAAACACACCTAGGCTGCCTGGGGAGCACCTTTTTCCTTAAATCCTGGATATTTTCCAAACTTTGCTAAAAACGTGCTAACCAAAGCTCTTTTTATTCTTAGCTTCACGTGTCTACTCCCCCTTTACAGCTCCAAGGGACGCCCGATGGCTTCGACGGCAGCCGCATGCACGTCACTGACAGAACCACGAAGCTTTTCCTCCAGGCTTAACGGGGAGACAAACACTGAGCTTTGGGGCACTAAAATTTAAAACGTGCTCTTTACTCTTTGGCTCTGCTCCGGGTGGTACTTTCGCCATTTATGCCTGCAATAATCAGCTCACCTGGAGATGGGAAATCGAAGCGAGTCGAGGGCAGCAGGTTGAGCAGATATGCAAAGTCCTGTGCCGTTCACACTGCTCGGCATGCGGCCCTGAGCTTTATTTACTGTACATATTATTCTAGCCAAGCCCTGAATTAGTAATTTCCCCACAGATTTTTTTCTATGGCACTGATCGTTATGTTATCTGAGTGCTTCATAAGCCGTTACTACATTTATGCGCACTCATTGTGTTGGTAAGGTAATATTATTATGCCTGCCAAAGCACAGAATAAAAGGTCAAAAATGCCCCCAAAACTAGGTGATAAATCTGAGATCTTAACATGCGATTTCTCAGAGTATTTAGCATCTTATAGTACACTATATGCAGAGTACAGCATGCAGTTATTTTAATGCAAGCTGTAACATCTCAGCCTCAGGATCTTAAGCTGAACACCATAAAATGAGAAAAACAATCATCTATAAAAATTTGGTTTCAGTGTCTTGACTAGTAGTGCACACACACTGCTGATTTTCTCATTATCTATGAATCTCTCTCCCTTTCTACATATAAATGTACACCTGAGAGATCGAGAGATTACCCAGAAGAGAGAGAATAGCACCTGGAGCTGCAGCTGGAGGCATGACACGTATCTGCAGAGAGAGACAGACAGCAAAACAGCGAGACAAAGAGAGAGAAACAGGGAGAGAAAGAGAGAGAAGGGTCCCAGTCCCAGGTCAGCCCAGTATCTGCCACCCTTGCTCTGGAAGAGGTGCAGTCAATGAGGTGCAGGGGAAGGAAGCGTTTTGTGAAAGTGATCAAGAATAAAGGGATCTCCTGAAAAACAGCCCTCGCGCTGTGTGGTGCAAAGGATCAAGGTAAACTGATAAATGTTGCATGGATTCGTAGCATTGAGGTATTTTTCATTAGAGTTGACAGTAAAAATTATAGAGAGCAATTCAAAATCGGCTTCCATTCCACTAGTTCCTGGGGGGGGGGGGGGGGGGAAGCAGTCCCAAACCATCTATTTTCCAAAAAGACATCTCCCACGTTGAACAAACATCAGTTAATCCCAACAGCACAACAAATACTCTGTGCTCACACAGCGGAAGTGAAGCAGTAGGAAACATGGGATTTTTAATATTCTCCTGTACCTCCAGCAGCAAAAGCACAGCAGTGTATTTTTCAAAACTGCTTCTTTGTGAATATGCATGAAACACTTGTAGCAGTATGAAGCACTCTCTTCTTTCAATGGATAGCTCATTTTTCACACAGGGTTATTTTTCTCAAATAGCCAAAGCACATGGCATTGTTTTTTAAATTCATATAGGAGCATTCTGCCAAGTACTAAACTTTAAAACCTTTATATTCAGAGAACCCTATCAAAGTTTCAGTGCCATTTGAAGATTAATTCACTTCTGGTCATAACTCCAACAAAGGCAAAGAGCCATTCAGCAAGGCAAAAAATAATCCAGAGCTTTAAGTTAAGGGTAGATAACCATTTGAAATACATAGCTTTGCAAGAGAAATTTTTTCCAGAATCTTCAGCTTCAGGTTTTACATGCCTGCTTCCCTTTCTCGGTCTGTATGAACAAAGCACTGGCCCTGAATCCCTTAGCCAGTCTTGGAGGAATAATAGCCCAACTCAAAGCAATGGGAAAGAGATGCATTGGCTCAGATCATCATACTGCAAATCTTGATTTGACATTCAGAAATTCACAAGTTTGATGATATAATTTGTTTGTAAGATGCCATATGTTCACAGTTCCTTAAGCTTTTTACTGTTTCTAGATACAAGACTACAGTTATTCTAAGAAAGTGTCCTAAATTATGCCCTTCATAAGCTGTACTCATGTCACCAGGGTGAATGACACAATGACAGGTAAGCTGTTGTTGCTTCAAGAAATATGCTTTATTAGCTGGATAGTATCGACAACTCTATTCCAGGCATGTGTTGGGGTTAGAAACTTCATTCCGTGGTTTATAACAGTCATTACATCTAAAGCAAATAGTTGCCTAGATATATAAGGAAAAAAAAATCACATATCCATTGCAGTTCAATTATCTATTTTGCCTTAAGGATTCTTACTTTGCAGGCATTTTTCTTGCCCCTCCCCATGAGTTCTCTATGTAGGATTCCAAAAATGGTTTATTCCTTATATATCATCATTCTGGACCATGGCTGGCTCCACAAATTGGGTTTTTTCTTTCTCCTGTTGTTCCTGCTGCTGTAAAAGGGTTGTTTTTTGTTTTAATTATTTTTAAAGAAAATACATAAAAAATTTCAGGACACCAGAAACCAGAAACTCAGACTGAAAATCCTTCACATGCCATAGGACAGGTTAGGACTGAACCCCCGGAGCTCAGTAAGGGTTGGGTAAGTTGAAGTCTCGCAGAATGGCATTACAATGTTTTGATGTCTTCAACTTTTGCCATTTCAGCCTCAAACCAGGTCTATACTTCAGACATGTTCCAACAGCTCATTTCCAAACTAAATGTAAGTAACTAGCTACCTTTGAGGTTGGTCTGTCTTGCTCTCCATATTCCTTCATCTCTTCCTCATCACCTCTTTCCAGATACCATACGAATGGTATCCTTTAGCTCCCCAAAGGGTAAAGGTTGTGGCCTCCAGTGGTTTTCCCCTTACCACAGGAATTTCTGGTGAGGAAGGAGAGCTCAGGACAATAAACTCTACCAGCATAAGAGTTGTTTTCTTGAAAACTCTTTTTTTTGTCACATGCCTAAACGAACATGCACAAAATAAAGCTCTGGCCGCATTGTAATCAGCTGAGACAGGGATGAAACCCTGGCCCCAGGGAAACCCTCCAAAAGCTCTACCTACAGTGAATAACATGTCAGACTGCAGAGAGAGAAACCCGTTGTGTCAACCCGACTGCACAGCCGAGAGGGAGCCTCTCCTTCAGGAGAGAAAGCAGCAGCGTTTATAATTTGTCAGTGAATTGCTGTAGCTTCTGCTGGTGTGATGCATCCGAGAGACTGCACATTACACGATATAGTCCATGGAAACTATCATAAATCACAAGAAATATCAAACTACTAGGATTAAGTTTCAAGGAACATATTTTTAATGCCCTCTAATTTTGCTCCCAGGTACCATATCAAGTGACTTGGCAGGAACTTACACCTGGTAGAAGGGTCTCTTAAAAATTTAGCTTAATATTCTTACAGTGGAGCAAATGGCCTCGCTTGTGGCAGGCTCCTCAAGGAATTGACATAATAAAGGTAATGAATGGTGTCTTTTCAGAAATCACTGCAGACACTGTGGAAAATTACTTAATAGAAACACTTTAGCCATTGTACTTCATCATATAAAGAGGTGTTCATGTCATTTTTAAATTCCATTTTATTTAACCTGTCTTCTCCAAAAGCTGCTCTGAGCCTCTGCTACATTGCAGGATGATGCAGTATGAATAGTTGCTATTTACTTGTTTAAGTGTATTTGTTTATATGTTAAAGACCAGACTGATCGCACAAAAATGGGTCCTCATTTCAAACCCAGGCCTTCGTACAAAAAGATCAAAATAGAAAGGATGAGACCTCCTGCATTATTTTTAATCATGCTTTAATCATTCTTTTATGCAACCTCTATCATTTTGTCACTCGTGAAATTCAAGTTTCTGCTCTGAATACTCAAATATGTATGAAGTTTTGTTAAATACCTCTAACATAACTATCTTTTTTGAACCTGTAATCTTCAGATTGCACATAGACATTATTTGCAAACCTGCATTCCAAAAGGCAAAATTAAACCTCTGCTTCAAAATAAAGCCCAAAGGCTTCTACTACATAAGCTAATAGAGAATTCACTCTAATTATTAGCTGATTAAAAGTATCTGCAAAAAACAAAAGACACTTAATTCTTCATTCAGAATAAATGTCAGCAGAAAATTCTGATCAGCCTTACCTGTTAAAAGCAATAAGGCTTAAACCACTGACTGGTTGGAAACACCCTAATATTCTAAGCATTTGACCAGACCTGATTCCATCTTGTTTACAATAATAAAGCATTTCAATTTGCATATTCCAAGCATGCAGATAAGTATCCCTGCAGAGAATACTTAATAACCGCAGTGCTGTGCTGGACAACCCGCCCGCCCCAGCTACCTGCCTGCCGCCCTGCTCCGTTCGAGGCACCTTCAGAAAGCAACAGCCACAACGGAGTCGGGTGGGGAACGCAGCCACTCTGCCCCCCCTGCCCTCCCCTCCGCCTGGCCCCCTCCAGCTGTGCTCACACGCCAGGACTGGACACAGTCCTGCCCAAAATTTCCCCCGGGCAGGCGGTGTTCGGGACGCAAGCCTTCTGTCAGAATCTGCACCCTGTTCCGAACACTTTGGAGGGCGAGAGGGTGTTGGGGAGGATGTTCAGAAATGGCTTTCATGCTGGAAAGAAAATTAAGCGGAACTGCAGAATAAACAGTATGGAAGAGAAGAAAAGCAGAGTAAGCTAACCGAGTACTGCTAGCTCAAACACAAAAACAAACGCCAGTTCTCTTTCATATCTCCATGCAAATGATCTTGGGATTTCTTAGTCATGGAGACTATTCTTAACACATCGCATACTGGAACTTTACAACCATGATACAAAAACAAATGCAGTCGCACTTTGCCCCTCAGTTGTTAGAAAACCAGGCATGTACATAACTGTACTGCCCTCCAGCGGTGCTTAAAAAACCTGCTTGCACGTAATGGGGCAGATAAAAGTCATTAATGAATATTGAGTTCAGCCTGCAATGCATGTAATAGAGTTGTGTCACTTTTATTTGAAGACAAGTGGTCTATTTCAGCAACCAAATTATATTTACTTGCAAAATGATATATTTATGAGCAAGACAGAACTGCTCTTTTCTGTAATCCAGGCTTACTGGCATGAACATCAGCAGGGAGAGAATTTTGTTGAGCTGGGACAAAGTAAGCTGTTTCGGGATGGACTCTCAGCTCATAACAAAAACTTTCTAGATCTTATAATCCACAAGAAATCTTCTACCTTTTCTAAAATCAAGTTATACCTTTTGAATCTTGTATGACCTCCTGAAAAATCAGTTTCTGGAAAGAAAACTGTACTAAATAATGATTAGGCAAACTAGGTCAGGGACAGACATTTTTAAAAAGAATATTTTGCCATGGTTATTAAAACTGTGCTATTCTTTTGTTAAGAAAGGTGTTCAGTCACTTCATGTTCTGTAGGGAAGAAATATTCAGTCACTGTTTCTTTCATTCCAATTGTAAAACAACATGTGGCAGTTGTAAAGATTAATTTGCGCTATGTCTCACTTATGTCAGCGGCTCCTCCTTTGGGAAGGGAGAGAGGAGTAAAGAGACTTGGTGGCTGGAAAACATAATCTGAAACATTTCAGTAAATTAATTAACAATTGAATGCTAAAGTCTAATTAAGAAAGCACGAGTGCTGAATCTCATTTGTACTAATACTTATTTCTAGTATATTAACAGATCTCAGGCCATTTAGGATCAGGCCTCTAGTGCGCCCTTTCATTTAATGACGTGTTTTCAGCACTCTGGTCCAGCCTGTTAGGTCATGTTGCTGTAAACTCGGAGCTTCCCAGTGCGCAAGGTTCATGTGCCACGATGGGTTTTTGGACGCTTTGGCCGGGGAGCAGCTGTGGTGACGTGACAGCCCTTGTGGGCGCGTCACATGTTGTTTTCCGTGATCATCCAAAGTCATCCAAACCGCAAAAAGAAGTAAAAGGGTTTCTTTCACATATGCTTACGTATACACATGTCATTTGGATGCCTGTAACGATGGAACTCGTTATGTAAATCCAGCAACATCCTGGGTCCCGCTTGCACCTTACAGAAAACCCTCTGATTTTGACACGCTAATGTCCCTTCTGATTTACACCAGAACATGCAAGCATTGGACTCAAGTCCAGGGATGAAAATTCAAACCAGACAATGGAATGACAAATGGGTTTATGAACACATTGGTTCACCAGATCCAGAAAAACCTTTGCCACATTTTAAAAAGCCTTTCCGTGCTTCTTTTGCTCCCCATTGCTGCCTCAGCTACTGGTACTTTCTATTGTGTATTCCTGTCCTACGCTCACTGGATTAACCTGCTCCATTTGCTGAACACTGAGCAAATTGTTGACAATCTGTATTAAATTTCAAAAAACATCTCTTTGTTATCAAAAATCTTTGGCTTACAAACACAAAAAGCATCAAATAAAACCTCTTCAGTAAATCTTAAATCTCATCAGAGAGACCAGAAGAAGTATTTACTATCCCCGTTTCTGCATTCAGCTCCTCTAATGGTGACATCTAATCTCCCAAGCCTTTTCTGTCTCCATCTGCTTCATTCCAAGCACTGTAATTCCTTTCATTTGCCCTCCTCTTGCTCCCTCCTTTCAATGTCAAGGAGAGGAAAGCAAAGCAACAGCTGTTTTTCTAAGAAACTGTTACAAACAGCTTAGGCCAAATGCTCCAGGGGTATCTCAACAACATTAATGCAGTGTTGCTTAGGCCGTTAATATTCATCTTTGAGAGGTGGCGACTCACACTGACTGCAGAGCTCCTGGTGGAGGATTCATTTCTCTTCTATGGATTATGCCTCTATCATGCAACTTGCAGGGGAAGCTGCTAGTTTACCCAAGGTATCCAGAAAAGTAATGTCTCCGATTCTGGAGATTCAAATTTAAAAGCTAGCATTTTGGATTTAGACATGGCCTTCAGCCATGCCTGTGCTAGCAGCACTTGGACATGACACATTCACTGGTGTGTTGTGCTTGAAAAGTACTCGCAACGGGGATGCAGCATGTGCAGGAAAAGCTGTACCTCTAAGCCCATGCACCCACGGAGAGTGAATTCGGGTATCTCGCCAGTGTTGCACAGACACTCGAGGCACTTCTTGACACCCCTCTTCAAATCCGTGCCCTATGTTGGAAATCCAGGAGACTGGCTGCAGACATGTCTGAATGCACATGTAAATCAAAGCAATTAAGTAATCAAAGTAAAAAGTTGTCTTTTTACAACCAGAAGCCATGATTAGTTAGGAACTGTTGATTTCACTTCAGTAAGAATTCCATGATTTTTTCTATTGAAATACTCATGCCTAGGTGGTCAAATGTTAATATTTTAGGAATCTTTACATATGTTCCTACTTCCTCTGTGCTTTTTCAAGTTTATATTATTATCCATTTGCCCTCTTATTCTTTCCGTTACTTATCCTAATACAAGTTGTTCTGAAAGATCACAAGTAATTCACATAAAATATAGGGCTGTTACTATTCTTTTCTTTAAAAGAAGCATAATAATTGCAAACTGCAACTACTGGAGCTGAAAATAACTCTCCAGACAGTTGCACATGCAGAATTAGGTTAAAATGATCTCATTTTTTAAAGTGATCTGATAATTTGTAGGGCAAAAAATTATCTAACAATTTTCCTCATCAGAGAATGCTACAGTCCTGAAAGCTATTGAGAAGGGCCTTACTACATGAAGATGAGACCTATACCTATAAATGCGACCTGTAAAGGCCGGATTAACACACTAGAGGTTTGTAGACCAAGCTGAAATAATCAGATTTCTATTGTCCTTTAAAAAAAAGAAGAGGGGTGGAGGGTGGAATAGTTCATACCACTTAGTGAAGAAGAAAGTTTAGACAACCTAAAACAAAATGCAAGAAGGATGACTGCCTGCGGTTCCGAGCAGAAACCTGTGTTTTGTTCTTACTAACCTCAGCATTTACTTTCTAGAGCCTGGCAAACATCACAACGGTTTGTGTGTGGCAGGAGCAGAAGGCTAAAAGGTTTTCAGAGCAATGATTTTCTTTGGCCAGGGGAACAAGTGTGACCAGGGCTTGAACTTGGTGGCCAGTTGCATTAAATTTTGCACAAGCAGCGTCCTTGGAGTTCCCGAGGTTTCCTGGGAAAGCTGATCTCCATAGCAGGCCAAACACCGATGCGATCGCTCCCCGGTAAGTGAACGTCCTCGTTACCTGAAAAGTATCAAAACACTTGTTTTTCCAAGACCCAGCCATGCCGTACAACCCACAGGCAGGCAGTTTCACTAGTCATTAACTACTCAACTGTTCTGAAGTCCTTGGTAAACTAGGAAAGACCACAACACTATTTTAACTAAACCTCCTAAAACTATTTTAAACCAGGCTGGTGAGAAGAAAGCATTACTTTACTGAGCCAAGAAGTGATTCCCGTTTTTTGTGAGACAATTCAGAAGCCAGATCTCTCGAATCAGAAGACAGATTGTTAAAACTTCTGTTTCCAGGTATTACTGTAATGAATTAACATTGCAGCTAGGGTACCACCGCTTGCAATAATTAATTCTGACTAGTTTTACAGTTAACCTGTAGTATTGACAATATTACTGAAAACCCCTTGAGTAGGCTTTGCAGGTTTATAAATATATCCAATTATCATGTATTTGATGAGATTTAATTTAAATCTAGCAAAAAATATTCCCAAGTGAGTCATCTATTATTCATAACTTAAGATGAATTCAGCCTCCATATCACAACTTTTCCTCCTCCTCCTTTTTCAGACCCATTGCTTCTACATAAATTAAATCATTCACTACATATATCCAAGTCAGATTTTCTTTTAGAAAGCCATATTTTAGAGAAAGCAATTACATTTGGTCATTGATATATCACCCAAGCTTTCAAAGCCCCTAAAAGAGGAAGAAGGCTTCAGATGTTAATTTGAATCCATCTTACACCTTGATAATAGCTTGTTGTAGGGAAGAGGCTGTAGCATCAGATGAGAAAGTGGAGGTTCGCCTCTGGCGCGATGTGATTCTTTCAAGACACGCCAATGGGAAGCATCGGGCTCTATATCAAAAGGGGCTGATCCAGAGATGGTGTAAACTGCCGCAGTTTATTCCCCTGAGCCTAATGAGCCATGAGGATTTATGTCAGCGGAGGGTCCAGTCCCCATCAGGAGCAACACGCTAATTAACTGCTGCAGTGTCCAAGCCCGTCAGGGTAAGCGGGCACCACTCAGAGGTCGTTCTCCATGCACTGATCTCAGAGGTTTTATTAAAAGCACAGCTCAAAAGGATTTGGATTCTTTTCAGAAATTCAGATTTCCTTTTACAGCAGGAGCTCCTCTAGACAAAACTGCAATGGGTACAAATAACTTCTAAGAAGTGTTGTTACAACACATTCGCTGCAATGCTGAGATCTAAACTGTAGCACTGGAGGAAAACACAACCAAATTTAATTGAGTTAGAGAAGAACGATTTATCAACTGGCTTAAAGAATTCACACATCCAAATGGAGATGGAAACATGACTCACTCCAGAAGCTGCACAAAGCAGAAAATGCTGTTAATCTATAGCTTACAGACTGATTACATTAAATACATACTTTGCTGTACATATTTTGAGATGAACAGATCTATCAGACACAGGCTGCTTATTTGCAATCAGGCCAGAGGTGGGAGCAGATCATGTGTATCCAGAAATCCATTTATGGAGGAAAATCCTGCCTCTCCTGTGGAGGAGCAAAAAAAGTGTTTTCAGTTAAATCTTGCAATACACTTGTATCTTCCTCCCTAGACCTTTTCTTCCTCTTTTCCATCTTCATTTGCACTTTGTACATGCATTGCTCACTTTGCTGTTCCTGTGCCTTCCGTGACCTTACGAGGCCTCGGCAGCCTCCATGCAGGGGATAACACTTTTAATTTCCTTACAATTGACTGTGGGGTTTTCTTGACTGAAGATCTAGTCTGGCTGAAACACTAGCCTAGAGCGAGTTAATTAACCCCAGTGCCCTGGTTTTGTCTCTGTAATAATGCTCACCTAAGCTGTGGGAGGCTGATAGGTTGAGAGGATTTATTATTATTGTTATTAATTAAACAAAGCTACAATTGCCTGACCCTCAAGCAAAAGCATCACTGTCGTTTTCTTACAATCTGTGATCGTTCTGAAATTCCTGCAAATGCACGGGGTGCGGAGGGAAGAAGAGCAGCTCCCAGCCCTTTCGCCCCAGCAGACTCCCATGGCACTGGCTGTTTACTAGCAAGGTTCAAGTGTGTTCGACGGGGCAGGACCTGCAACCAGGGCTGAAGAAGCCCTGATGTACAAAGATGGGCAAAGAAACACAGAACTGCTCCCTTGCTATTAAATTATGATACCCTCTCTGCTTACTAATCCATTCCTCTGAGCTGGGAATAGCTCTCTGCCTTTCAGATTTCCAGATCCCTTGCCCCGAGGATGCTTGTCCCATTCTCCAGAACCCTCTGCAGCAGTAGCCTTCTCCTGGCTCGCCCCTTGGCCATCCAGCTGTCGAAGGGACCCTTGACAGCCCTCGCATGGACACGCAGTGCAAAAGTAATGCCCTCGGTGGTTATGGTGCTAGCTGCAAGGGAGGAAAAGAAAATCTATGTAAAGTAAGAAAGACTTGCCAGCATTTTGAAAGACTTAAATAATAACGTAGTTGCCACCATCTCAAGGTCATTTGGAGAAATTTGGGGACTGACGCCGAAGCGACCATCTGAAAGGCAGACGCGTGCTGGCTTCAGCGGGGGGGACGTGGGGACACGGCAGCAGCCCCGCGGCTGGCCCCACCGCAGAGAGGCGAGCCGGCGGGAGCGTGCCGCCTGCACGGTAAAGCCCAGCCGCGGCCGCTGCGCTGGGGCCAGTTTTACCGTCTGACCCGCGGCCACCAGGCCTGCAACGTGCTGCTTTCCCGAAACTTCAGCCCTCCGGGACCTCCACGAGACACCACCATTGGTAGAGTCGCACCGTCCCAGCGTGCTGCCGCCAGGTTTCCCTGGTGCAGGCACAGCCCAGGCAAGCGCCGTCTCGAAAAAGAGGATCAGGGTTACGTGGATTTAATTAACATTAAATCACAAGTCGATTAAATAAAAGCAGAAACCGTGTGCTTTTTGATGCTCCTAAATCAGAGGCAATGATTCATTCTGCAGACTCGAAGTGAAAATGCTTAATGGCATGATAAGAAAACAGCCTTTTTCTAGCGTGGGTGGAAATACTGCTTTTTTAGCAGTAGTTACTGAATAATTAACCTGCACCCCTGTTATTATCTAGGAGTATTTGCCATTAACTCCAATAAAAGAGTTTATACGAGGCAAGGATGTGAAGAAAAATAATGAAAAAGGTACTGCTTTGAGAACATACTCCTGGTATAACACTCAGGATTTCCTCTGAGCCCTAATATAGGACACACAGTTTAAATCATTCAGTGTAAACAGACACAGAAAAGCTCTTTTATTGCTTATTTCAGCTTTGGTTCTAGAGCCAGGGAGTTTTACCGTGCTAGTGCCTGTGTTAAATATCATCCAGAAAAGGTGACCTTCCACTTTTTGACCATTAAGTTCAACTCGTCTATGCCGCACTGGCCCAGACACATTTCTTTTGATCGCTGCCAAGATTACAAGCTCTGCAGAGAAAGGAAGCAAGAGCGAGACGGGGACGTCACACCAGCCAGTGACCATCGCGGACACGGTGCAGGAACGGCCCGCTGGAAGCGATTTGTTAAAGCCTGCAGCTCCCCAAATACGCTTTGCAGCTGCCTGGAACAAAGGCGTCCGCTTTTCTTTTCCGTAAATAGAGGAAGTATTTTAAAATTATGCATGGGAGGACTTCGACTCATCTGGCCTTTCATCCACTGGAGACGCCTTGCGACTTGCCGTCACAAGGCACAGGTCTTCTCATAATTTGACTCATTAATCTTCACTTGTTTGAGCAATAGTGACTGAAAAGCTTCCTGTCCTATTTATGCATTGTTTCAGTTTCTCTATGAAAAAAAAAAAAACTACCTAAAATAACGTGTAGCATGACAATGGTTGATAGTTCCTTAAAATGTTGACAAAAATTATGAAAATCATCATTACAAAAAAGGCATGAAATACTGAGACAAACCTTGAAAGTTAAACTGTGACCGTGGAGGCAAGGGACCAGTGAGATGGGGACGGTGCCTCTTTACTGGCCATCAGCAGAGGATGAATGTGTCAAATCTGTACCCTAAAACAGTAAATAACGGTAGGAACAAGTTTTTAAAGTGGCCAGAAGTGAACGACAAAGATAATAGAAGAGTTAGGGAACATGGAAGGATTTCACAAACCCTGTTATTTAGCAAAAAGAAAAAAAAAAGGAGCAAATGCAAAAGTCTTCAAATCCATAAACATCTCTTGAGCAGAGGGAGGGACAAACCTGTTCTTCCTGCCGACTCGGGCAAGTATTCAAAGATCCTAGATTTTTACTTTTACAGATAAAGACTAGAGAGCGTAAGGTTAACTCTTTGATCTCAACACTACAGGACCATCTCAGATTCAAATATTTTTAGATGTTTGCAGGCTGAAGTCAGTGATTCCAAATAAATATATATAAACATTCCTGTGTTGCTGTCGTGTTTGGGGGTTTTTTTTAATAAAAACTAATAAATCCCATCAGCAGCTATACTTTTACCAAATACTTAGAGATTTATGCCAGGTATATCTTATTGCATTGTGTCTTTCTGTGCAGTTGAGTGACCTTAAACAAACCTTCAGGATTGCTGTTTAAGGTGGCCTGATAATTATTTGATTATTATTTCATGCAAGTGAAGAGATAACTTTCCTAAAATAGCTGATTTTCAATTTCATCCTTATTTGCACACTGAGTGAAACCATGACATTCTGGAGTTCTCCAGAGTCTTTTACACTGCCTGGCCCTATTATATGCTGTTATCCTACTCTTTTTTCTTCTTAATTTATTTCCTAAATCATTTTTTGTTATTACCACAGCTGAGTTGGTACATCACCTAAATGCACCCTATTTCATGCAACACCACATTAGGAAGTGAAAACAGAAATTGCCCATTTGCAGCAGACCCCTGGCCGTCACTTCTTGCCAACAGCAGCTAAGGGGGAAAATAACCCAAAAGTGGCTTTGTAGCAAATGCAAGATACTGTGAAATCAACACAGCCGGGAGATAACCTGCGTGTGTCCGCACACACACACACACACACACACACACACACGCTCCATGCTCTTTCCTGCTAGAGAAGTGCCTGTGTCCTGGAGCATAAAAATTTACATGCGTTCTCGAACTTGGAGCTTATTTTTAGAAGTCTCTGATTATCTGCCAAGCCTTCGAATACTTTTCTCACTAGACAAGATGTATAAACCAGCGAAGAAATATATTTGATTTTTTTGAAGATCTCCATGAGATCCTTTAGCAAGAGCACGCGTCCCGTGTTTGTGAAGTTGCTGCACCTGACAGCAGCTCAATAAGCACGACAAATTCGCACATTCATATGTCCGTGTTTTTAAGCAGCCTTCTGTCACTTCTTATCGTTCGTAATAAAAATAACAGCTCTTCCCTTGTAATCCAGCCGCTTCTCCTTGCGGGTTTATGCACCGCCGCCGCTCACCCGCATTTGTGGCCGCGACTTGTCCCGGGGCGGATGCGCAGCCTCTGCACCACGTTCCTCGGAGCCATTCTTATCGCTCACCTGCGGTTCAGGAGCCACAAAATGTGAGCTAAGAAACAAGAGAAAACGGAATAAACCAAACCTTCTCCTCCGGTAACGCTCCGATCCGCGCGCAACCTTTCCGGGCAGAACTGCCGTCGCTGCCTCTGGAAGTCAGCGGTGCAAAGGGCTCGGCGGTTTCTGGGTAGTTTCGGGAGTATCCGAGGAGGAAATCGCAGCAGGAGTTGGAGGTGCTCAGTATCTAAGCGAGACTCCAGCTAGCAAGGTGCTTGCTTACACATGGAATTACCACAAAGAAAAACACCAAAGCTGGGGTTAGCCCAGAAGGAAAGCGGCGCTGGCAGCCCCTCCACGGACGGGGGGGGGACGCATGCCCCGAGAGGGGCTGCAGCCTGCCCAAAACGCCCAGCGAGCCGGGGCGCGAGCAAGGAGACGCTGGCGCCTGCGTTATGCCCCATCCCGTCCCCCAGGCTGCCGCGACAGCCCCGAAACCCCGCTCCTCGGAGGGACGTGGCCAGGTAAAACCCAGCCTCAGGCTGCTTTTGATATTTTTGGAAATATTGCTCTTGAAGATGTACCAAAAGCGCTTGCTTATTCTTCATGGAATGAGGGTAAGAGGAAGAGCTATGGGAAACTTGCTGCAAGAGCTGCATGGACACCACTAGCGGGAAAAGATCTGGAACAGAAGTGCAGAAAGAACGAGTTACGGAGGAGGTGCACGGTACTGTGCTTGATACTATTATTTCCTGAACACGCTAGCGCATCTTTTAATCCAAGTAAAAGAACACAACATGCCTCTAGGTCCATCAAATAACATGACGCACACCTTGGCCCCAGCCCCGCTGGTCATCACAGCTCAACACTCCCCATCTATCTACGGACACGTCCTTCCGACTGCCGAGGAAAACTCCGGTCAGTCCTGGGTTAGCGCAGAGCAATAGAAAAAGCATTAAGAAAGGGGATGTAGGCCTCTAACGATGCAAACGAAAAATAACTTTCCTGTACATGGTCCTCAAAACTCAAAAGAAGAGTCTACTTACAAAGTGCTGTCTTTTTCTCTGCGTTATTAGTATTTGCATTTGAATAAGAAAGGATTCAAAATCAAACAAAAGCTTCAAGGTCAACAATCTTTTTATGGAAACAAAAGCCCACGAGAGGAATTTAAGCAATCATTCCAAGCCAAAGGAGCAGTCAGTTCAAATAAATGTATCAAAGACTCCAAATTATCAGCAATAAAATCTTATGTCATCTAATAATGACAATGATGATGATAATTACTAGGGCAATGATTTAAAGCTGAGCATTTTTATAGCGCCTAATTTAACAAATGCAGGTTATTTATTTATGCCTTTACAAACTGAAAAAGCATTTGTCTGGGTTTGTTTATTTTTTAGGATTGGAATTCTAAGAGATATAAAGAAATATCTTCTAGAAATTATCACACAAAAGTCTCTTTGTGCAGAGACGCTCACTGAGGCGCAATTTTAATAGGCAGAAAGTTTACAGATGTCAATCAGTATTTACAAAGAAAATGGAAAAAAAATGAGAGCAGAGAAGTAGCAAAACTCGTGGAAAACAAAGTCAGGATCTAGAAGCCAGCTTTGGGTTGGCACCAGCAGCCGTCCGGGCGGATTTCCCGCGTGGGAATCGCCCAAAACCTCGGCTTGCGTCTCTCAGCCACCAGCATCTCCTCTGGCTACCTGCATGTCAGCAGGACCAAAAAACAGCTCTTACATCAAAGATAATTTAGTGCTGCGGTCCTTGTGCTGCTCCGAATGCACAAGCAAAACTCCGTAGGGGAAAAAAGACGGGGAGACGTGGCTCCAGAGGCAGCTGGGGTGTCCCCGCCGCCAGCGTTTTGGGGTTTTTAAGAGTATTAAGGGCTGTTTTGGGGTCCGAGGCACATGCCCGGCCCCGGCAGGTCGCGGGCTGCCCTCGGCGGCGGTGTCTGGGACACGCGCCCCGTTCGTCCTTCGCAGGCGCCCGGGCTGTTACGCTTAGCGGCCGGCGAGGGACGAGCAGCTGTCAGGACGCAGCCGAGGGCGGCCAGCCCCATCCCCGACGCCGGCCGGCATCCCGGCAAGCCCGCAGCAGCATTCCTGCTTGCCGTTTCCTTCTCAGCACGGCACAGGAAACACGTTAAAAGCTACATAAAATACCTCTTTTCATGAACACACTGAAATCAAAGAAAAAAATTCATGCAACAAGCAAAAATACAAGGCTCCGTGTCAAGAGCAGGGTGCATTCTTTGCAATTACAAAGAAGCACTGCGGGGTTTTGTGCTCTGCGCGTTACTGTTTCCGACACGTCGCGTCAGCAGAAGGAGATTTCACCTCTCTGGACAGACGACTGCACTGCCCGAGCTGTGCTCCCGGCCGCGGAACTGCGCCTGCGAGCTCTCGCTCTCGCTCTCGCTCTCCCGAGCGGCGCAGGTTCCCCCCGGCCGCGGCAGCACTGCATCCCGACCGGCCTCGCGCGGCAGCAGCCCCGGTTCACCATCCGCTGCACCAAGGCTTTCCCTTCCCCGGGGAGGCTGGAGCGCTCTGCGAGCGGCGCCGTCTGCGCACACCGATCCCTCCACCCCATTCTGCGTAAATATTTGATAGGGGTTTTTTTATGTAAACCCACCTTGTGTAGCTGAGCGCAAGAATGAGCGGATCGGCACGCCGCCGCTGCGTCTAGTCGCTGGTAGAGGGTCGATTTGTCGCCTGCACGTATTTTTGGTGTGCAGGTTGGACATCTGCGGTCATTTCGCTGGCCAAGGGTTTCAGAGTAAAACCTGATGATCCCGAGCTGCTGCACCCCATTAGCGCCTAGGAGCATCCTGTTCCGCTTCGGAACCTCCGCGGCTCCCGCATTTTCCTGCCGTACAAACCAGCGCGCAGGTCTGTCGCGGTGCGTTAGTGGAGCTGAGAACAAGGGCAGGACGAACGCGGGAGGCGAACGTCCCTCAAGCACGACGTTTGCCCGCCCGGCACCCTACGGCAGCGCCGGCCCATTGCAGCGGCAGGTTCGGCTGCTTGCAGCTTCCGCTTGCCAAAACTGGTGCTCGAGGAGTTTCCTCCGTCGGAAAGGCGCTCTGCCCGCCTCGGCGCGGGTCACGCCGCCGCCTCCGTGCCCCGTCCCCTTGCTTTTCCGCACATCCCGCTGCCACTTCGAAACACCATGGCCACGTCGGCAGCGTTTGCGCGTTTCCCTGCCCGGGCCGAGCCGGCTTCAGCTCGTTAACGATAACCTCGTTAGGCGAGAGGCCTGCTGGCTTAATCTGACAGCGAACGCAAAGAGATAGATCCACTTTTAAACCCATTTGTTAACTGAACTCACAGAAATTCCTAATTCTCACGAGTGTGCTGACAAACTATGGCTTTAATACCATGTATTTTAGTGTTAGCCCATCCTGTCCCGTCCTGTCCCATCCCATCCCGTCCCATCCCATCCCATCGTGTCCTGTCTCATCCCATCCCGTCCCAGCCCATCCCATCCCGTCCCGTCCTGTCCCGCACCATGTCCCCAGCCAGCCCCGCCGAGCAGCGGGATTGCCTGCCAAAACAGCCCACTGCCGGGAAATCGGCGGCTCGGGGCGCTTGTCTGTGCCCGTTATTTTTTAATACTTCCTTGCTTCCCCATAGATGCAGATTTTTCTCGGTGCTCGCATTAATGCTCATTAACAGGAAAAAACTAATTTCCGCTTGGCAGCATTGCGACGAATGGGACGTAACCGGTGGCGGCGGGACGATTCCTGCCCGGGGCTGCAGGCGCCTGGAGGAGCCCGAGCGGCGCCCAGGAACAGGAGGGCCGGCGACCTCCACCGCTCCCCCGCCTGGGGGAGACTGGGGAAAATTCACCATTGCTGAATATTTCATTCACGTTAGCGGCATTTTTTGAGCTAATCGTTTGGTTCCAATATTTTTTGCGCGCTGGCTGCCAAAAACAAATTACTGTG
Organism: Apteryx mantelli; assembly: GCF_036417845.1. Lineage (NCBI taxonomy): Eukaryota > Metazoa > Chordata > Aves > Apterygiformes > Apterygidae > Apteryx > Apteryx mantelli. The sequence continues at coordinate 26,699,660 of NC_089989.1, read as the reverse complement.
AAAATGGGAGGCTGTGTACATGTAAGCGGTAAAACCCGGCACCTTTTGGAGGTCAGTGCGAAACAGGCAAATAGGAGCAGCCAGCCCAGATGGGCTTTGGCCCAGCACCAGCCCCGATTAGTAAGAGGTCTCACCTGGGTTTTTCACAGGCTGGCTTGACCTGTGGAGTTCAATATCCTCCCCAAAATAATTGCTATTACAGGTTGTCATGCCATGCATACCTGCAATCCTTCTCCGAGTCCTGAGTATTACGATCTCAACGTGGCAGGAAATTTGACTATTCAGTCACAGCTTGTTTCTAATAAATGTGGCCTTCTGCTGTTCTCCTCGTGATCAGCTTCTCAGGTCAGTACTGGAAAAAGCTCAGTTTCTTCACTTTAAGTATAGCTTTGGAAGAAGCTTTGCTCTTGCCGATTAGAGCATGCACACACAACTGCTTTTGCAATTCGAGGCAAATACGCAGAAGTTCACATACTGCTGCTGGCTTTTTGCCATATACCCCCACAGCTAATAACTTTCTAGAAACAACCAAACTGGTAATTTGCACCCATCAACCTCATGTAACGTAATGTTCCAGCTATTTAGTAATGGAAAATTTATCACTCAATGAGAGTCAAGGATCTTGTACCAAGCAACACTCCCACTTTCCGATTCCTGTCATTTCATTTGCACTTTGCCAAAACGTCTCACTCCCTAGGCTCTCAAAAGATTTAAGACCAGCCTTTTCCCTGGAGCCCTAAACGGCAGGAAACTGGGAACCACAAAGCTCTCACTCCAAATGTATGCGTTATGCTAGGCACAGAGAACTGAACGTAAATCTGCCCATAACAGCTAGCCGTGCAATACCTAACTAAATATGCAGGCGTTACTAGTTTCCTGCGTACAAACGACGATACATATTGCACTGGGCGGCAGAGCGATTAAGCACTGCCCCGTCCACACCACCTTCTCCTCCGTGTGCCCGCGGGAAGCAAAGGGCAGCTCTGCCCTCGCGTGTGGTGCTGCGGCCGCGTGTTGCAGGAGCGGCGCCGATGACCAGCAATAAAACGTAGGAAAGTAACAACCTAACCCACCGTCATAACGAATGACCGCGAATCCAGTTCCTTCTTCACAAATGTTGTAATTGCGGTAATTAACTACCGGGCCGTTCGGTTGTGTGACCGCCGCTATGGCACGCGATCCATCACAATTTGCAGCGGTAAGAGCGCGTTAAGCCTATCGTCAGCTGTGACAGCCGGTTGCCTGAGCACGCTGGTGCCGTGGGCACCCCGAGCCCACGGGCTCGTGCAAAGCAGCCCACGCTGTTGCGGTGTTTCACGGTGACACGCGTGGCCGGGGGCGCAAATGCAGCGTTAAATAATAAACCCGTCCACGGTAAGGGGGCACTAACGCACTGCTGCCGCGGCCAGCACGCTGGGGCGCTGCTCTCTCGCCCCGTACGGACGCGCTGCTCCCTCCGCGCGCACACGCCTGGTCCCAGGTCCCTGAGTTAAATTGCCAGGAGCGAACGGAGCAGAGACGGGGCAGCCGCCGAGCGCAAACCCGCCCGCGCGCTTCCCTTTCCCGCGGGGTGTTTGGGAACCACCTTTCACAGCTCGTTCATCACCCTGCTCCTAGAAACCGCTTTCGCCTTAAGAGAAGCTTGCACTTATTCCGAGGCAAGGCTCAACCCGGGGGAGAGGTTTGAACTATCCCCTCCCGTACCTGATTCATCTTCCGCCGCGTGTCGTTCCCTCCCAACAGCAGGAGTCCCAGCTCAAGGAGAGACTAGGGAAGGAGAAGGAGGCCGTATGGAAGCGCACACGGTACAACTATATCATCGCCGGGAAAAAGAAAAGAGTTGGTCATTAAGACAAATAAGATTAGCACGGCGAGGCGCTGGATAATTAAAACAGTTGTCCTTATGCAAAATTCAGCAGCATTCCCAAATGTCCGTGCCAGACAAATTGCACCATCTGGTCAGCGAGATAAAGTCTTCCAGCAAGGACATTGCAGGCAAGAGGTTCTTGGCTGCAAGCCAGGGCCGCTGGGATCCCCAAACCCGGGGCGACGCGCTCTCCTCCCGACTCCGAAGCACGTGCGGGGCATCCGCAGGGCATCGCCGTTCGGAGAAACCGTGCAGGCAGATCCTGGCTCTGCCCTTCCTCGCACGGGTGACCTCCCCGGCGCGCTGGGCGCACGCGGCCTCTTTCGGCACGCGAGGCGCCTTGCTGACGTCAGCCCGCCTTAAGGCTGCTTGCGTTATACGGTGTTTTGGGGTGTACTGGGGGGCAGGGGACTGCGGGGCGCGCTTGCACCCTTCCCCGGCGCTGCCGCGGGTGCCCTGGAGCCGCCTCCGCGAAACAGCCCAGGAGCAAAAAGCAGTCGCTTTATATTGGGGTCGGGGGCAGAAGTTCTCCTGTGCGACCCTGTAAGCTCAGAAATCCAATGGTTTTAATTGCTTTATTTAATTATTAATTATTTAATTGCTTTATACGTGGTACTAATCCCCTTGACTGTGCTGCGACATCAAAACACCTGCTGAAGACCTTTCTCTCCTCTAAAAAAAGAGCCCTCAAAGAGAGTAAATATTCATGCACACCTGCCCATTCGGAATGAAAGGAGAGTGAATCAATAGTTTTCCTAGCTCAGTAGCCTCCCGTCGAGTGGCCTGGTATTTGAGGTGTTATATATAGTTTGCCTTTATGAAATTCCGTTTGATACAAGTTTAAAAATGGGGCAAGCATGGTGCATCGTAAAGCAGAGCTGTTTTCCGTATTACGCCACACGGCAAAATACCCATCCGCGCTCTGAACGCCGCATGGCAAACTGGCGTTTTGACCCTGCCGGCAGGACGCTGTTTTCAGCTACCCAGGGGACGGGCCGGGCTCGTAAAGACGCCGGTGCACAGCTCGCGCCTCCGCTCCCCGGCGGGATGAGGGGCCGCCGCGAGCCCAGCCAGGCGCCGCTGCTGAACCGGCGACCCCGAGCGCACCGGCGGCTCCGCGACGCAGGGACGGCTGCGCACAGCCGCCGCGCTAATGCGGGCAACATCCGGGACTTCGCCAAGCAGAAGCTCCGTCTTTAAGTTTGCAACCAGATAAACTGGAAAAAATCAGTACTTTCATGGGCAGGTTTTTGAAAGCAATGGTATAGGGATGGAGATAGATACATATATTTATATATATATATTTGTGCGTGTGTGTGTGTGTGTGTATATATGCATGTATATATATTTTAAAGAAAAGGAAAATAAAGCTCATTCAGAACCAGATTCCTGACACACATTTTTGAAGAAGACTGAAGCCGCCTCCAGGACGAATTCACCTGGAGGTGGGAACTCAGCTAGTCTTACTTCTCCCTGCCTTCAAAGCGCTCTGCTCCCCCCCCCCCAAAGTTCTCAAATAATAACTCATGTCTGCGTGTCACATCATTGATCAAACCACTCTTTGAGATCGTATTTTTCCATCTACATCTTTGCTTATAATCAGCTCCTCAGACCACGGGGATGTGAGGTTTCTGGCGGAGAAGATAAAACCCTCTTTATGGTGCTGACCTTTTTGATTAATACGCGGAGTTAGGTGTAGAGTCATTTCTATTAGGTGAACGTGACGACCTGCAAGGCGACAAAAGGGCGTTTCAATTCTGATCGCAGTCTTTCGCGCGTGCATAAGCCCCCGCGGGCAACTTCCCCCGGGAGACGTCGGGCAGGCAGCCGGCAGGAGTCGCGCGCTCCGGCAGCGCGCAGCTACCTGATAACTCCGGAGCCGGCCTCGAATTTATTCAAGAGCCGGCAGGGATCATCCGAAGGAGCCAATTATCACTTCTTAGCCCTGGCAAAAATAGCCGTCTGGAAACGGGTTGCTATAGGAAGGAGTGCCAGGCGTTACGGATATATGGGGCGCTGATGGGGCTGTCTCTGCCGTACCACCAGGCTCTCGCTGCGCCGTGGAAGAGTTAACGCAAAGCCCCATCGGCTAAACTGGAAGAAACGGGCCAAACGGCTCCGGGGTCAGAGAGGCAGAGCCACATCGGAGGGGGGAAAAGTGGTACATTTGCATTCTTGCACGAGGAGAAACCAGTCCCCGCGGGTGATTGCTAGCGATGAGCAGCTTAACACGCTTATCTGATTGCTTGTGCTGTGTTTTTTTTTCCAGAAAACAGCTTATATTGCAAACAAAACAAATATTGCACTTCCTGAACTTAGCCAGTTACCGGCTGACTCCGTTAAAGCCCCCGAGCGAGCAGGGCGGCGCTGACGAGGCCGCGGCGGAAAGGTTCGTCCTGCCGAACGCCCCCCCCCCCGCCGGCGGCGTCCCCCTCTGCGTGCAAAACCCTCTGGGCAAGCTCGGCCACGCGCCGGCTTTCCCACGGGATGACAGTACCATCCGCACTCGCGCTGCGCTCCGGCTTTGCGGTCTGATCAAGCAGACGCTGAGCAGGTCATGGTAACGTCTCAGCGGACATCAGACTCCAGAAGTGCCGGAGCAGCTTTCCACTTTTCACAAAGAACTCTATGGAAACTGCTTCCCAGTAAACGCTGGACCAGATGCCCAGATTCCCAGCAAAATCACAGAATTTCCTCCGCTGACTTCCATGGAAGCCAGACGAAATACTCAAGGCACAACTCTACAGTGCATTTGATAATCCAACAAGCGTAAAAGTTTGCAAACTTAAAAACATTTTTTTCAATGGGTCCGTGACGCAGCGAGTGCTCAGTGCCTGTGCCGCGTCTCCAGCCCCGTTTCTGCGCGCGGCGGGAGGCAGCAGCGTGTCGCTGCGGAGGGGCTGGGCCGGGCGGCTCCGGCTGCGCTCCTGCAGCCGTGCCTGTGCCACCGTCCCCGCGGGCGGAAGCCGGAGGCAGAGGCCCCGGCAGCCGAGCGGGAGCAGCTTCCCGCGGAGCCTGCCGGGGGGGGGAAAGGCTCCTCTCAGGCGGGAGGGATCGGACCGTGTGTTTAACCCCACTTTAAGCGCGGGGTGCTCGGCTGCAGTTGTGCAGCGGTCAGCCTGACCCGAAAGCGTTAATTTGCACGCGTTTTGTTCCTCTGCAAGGGCTTAATGTGCTTGCTTTAATCATTCAGGACGCGGAATGCCTATAAAACGTCAGCAAACCATGTAACGGTTATTATAAGCTATTTTTTATTACTGCTTCAATAACTATAAACTCCATTTGGTAACATCAATTACATTAATATAAGCACCCCCGGTTCACTCATTATAATTACAGCGGCTCCTTAAGCGCTAAGTTTGGAAGAAAACGCCCGTTTATCCCCAGGAGAGCAAAGCCCGGGTTTTGCCCCTCCCCGGGCGTTCAGGCACTTTGTCGAGGAGAGCAAAGCGCGCGAGGCCGACTGCCAAAGCAGCAGCTCAGAGACGCCAGTTTTCACCGCGGGCTCATTTGGGACGCACGGTGCAACGGGAGCGAGGGCAGGAGGTGTTGCAGCCCGCGCCGCGCGGGCGGGCAGGAAGGACGCGGGTCGGAGGGGCAGCGTTTCCCGCGCCGGGCGGCTCCACACCGGGCGCTGCCATCCCACCCGGAGCCACGGGGAGCCGGAGCTCAAGGGCATAGGTGCGCGTGAACGGGGGCGAGCACCCCTGTCCCAGACCCGAATCACAGATTAGCAAAGCACCCTAATTGCAGGTTGGCCAGGCACCGCCGCTGCCATCAGCTATAGGAAGGTAAAATTCCTAATGGCCAAGCAAGGATGTTTTAATGTCAGTAATTTATTTACTTTAAATAGTCAGCTTAATTGCTCAAAATGCATTTCCTTCCTTTTCCTCCTACATGCAAAAACTCTGTATTGTCCTTTTGTCACAGGAAAGGCAGCGGGACGTAACCGCACGCACGGGACAACTCTTGCACTGGGGTTCCTTGTAATCCTGGTGTCCCGCGGCTGCCGCAGGCGCCCCGGCTCCCGTGCTGGGCTCCCGCCGCGGGTGCTTTTGCTGCCAGTCTGGCAGCTCTGCAAACACAGCAGCGGCCAGCGCTGACTAGTCTACGAGCAGAAAAAAAATCCTCTGGTAAATGCTACTCGTTTTGCTCAGCTGCTGGTTAATAGTGTTGAATTTTGTCCTACCTACAGTCTTCCCTGTTATTTAAGAATAACTCGCACGTTCTTAAATATATGAGGCATTGCTCGACACTTTGCCCACGAGCCGAGGGCTGTAAAAACTCTTGGATAACACAGGAACCAACTAAACGACCAAACCGTCTACTCGCTTTGCAATAATCAGCTCTATGTCCGCAACCAGCGCAGGACTGCACCGCTTGATGTAAGTATTTACTCACGTTAACACTCTGTGCGTAACAGGCTGCGCTCCTTCCACAACAAAGAGTCAGCGTATGGAGACTATTTACTTATTAAGTGTATTTATTCTATTTGTATGTATTTATTGCATTTATGTCTGTTTGGTTTTTGCATTTATTCAGTGTATTTACTTAATTCCTTGTGAAAGCTGCACCAGATTTTCAGTTTATACCTATCATCACCAAATATAAATAATAATAATAATAAAAAAAAATCCTTGTTATGGCTCCTGCATAGAAGACTGTTCCCATTAGCATTGAAAACTGATGCTGCCAAAAGCAATATTGGCCTATTTCTGCCATGAGAATCATGCGCGATTACGCTGCCTAACAACGCAAGCAATAAACGTATTAAGAGAATAGTGCCCGGCGCCCCGTGCACACGGTACGGCCCGCGCCGAGCACGATGTACAGCTATGTACGATCGCTGCCGCGGGAAACGGGGGGCAGGTCACTAATTCTGGAGGTGTTTCCTGCCGACCGCGTCGGAGTCCCCAGGCCAGGCTGGAGGAAAAGCCCCTTTGGGGCAGGTCCTTCGCCGGGGGGCTCCCGCGTCCTGCTGCAGCCCACCGCCGGCCCCCACGGCTTCCTCCGCAGCCCGGAAACCCGCGACGACCGCGACGGCACGCCCGGAGCAACGCGGCCGCCTTGGGCGCCGGCTGCTTTACTGCACGCATCCCTTTGGGCTTGCAAACGCCGCCGGTGCACGGGCTCTCGTGCACGGGCAAGCGGACCAGGCACAGGTTTTTACTTGTTTTGCCTTTTCCTTCGCGGTGGGCCGGGATTTCCGCTCTGCTTTGCCTGAAATGGTGGCTCCATCTGCTGGCTCCCGGACACAAAATCACATCTTTTGCCCTCAACGGCAAGATTTCAGAGCCGGCTAATCGCTGTCGGCGGCACAGCTCGTGCAAAGGTGCTTGGTCGCCTTCCCAGCCCGGAAAAAACGTGCGTTTCCCTCCCAGCGTAGCAATAAAACAGACAGCGGCAACGTTGCCGGGCACTCGTGCCGAAACAGGGGACGATCCAGCCAGAAACGACCAAGGAACGGCAGCACGTCGTCCCGGCGGCGGCAGGGGAGCCCGAAGGCCGCACACAGAGCCGCGGGACCGGTGAGCAGCGCGCCCCGTGCCCCCACAGCCCCTTCGTGGTTATTATTATTATCACTATTATTTGTACCTACAGGAGTCGGACACCGAGGCGACACGCACGCAGGGACAAGGGTGGCTTCGAGCGAGATGCAACGCTATCATTAATGGATTTGGTGGGCAAAGGCACTGAGAAATAAGGACGTTCAACATCCATCAGCAAACCCTGTAATCACCAGCTTCGGCAAGCTGTAATGACTGTATTACTGCAGCACGAAGAGCAACGCGGTCTTGCAGCTGTATGATAGATGAAGAACAAAATGTGTTTTCCTGAACATCTGCAAGGCAGGCAAGAAACAAATTAACCTGTTTTAATTATGTCTGGTGATGCGATGATTTGAGTACGACCTTTCTCGCCCTTTTTACCAAGCCTACCATCATTCATTGCAGCTAACGAAGCAGCGGAGCTCTTGGCCCGAGAGATCTCCACCACCAGCACGGTGCCGAATTGCTGCACAGGCGACTTCAATCACCCTCTAGTGGGGCAGGTCGCTTTACGTTTGGGCTATAGAGGGAAGAAGAGCTCAGTTTGAGGCGTAAATAACTGTATGGATGTGGAAGACAAGACCTGAGCATCACCCGTTTGTTACCCAGACCTAGATCTGCTAGCAAAGATCAGATGATGCCCACCGCAAGGATCAGATGATGTCCACCGCGAAGATCAGATGATGTCCACCACGAAGATCAGATGATGTCCACCGCGAAGACCAGATGACGCCCACCGCGAGCAGCGGCTGTGCGTTTTCTTTGTTCCTGGACGATTCCTGCCCAACCTGGGAGATCCTGGATGCGGGAAGAGGATGGAGATTCAGGAGGCTGCTTTTCTGCCTCCTCCCACGTGGGTCCCGGAGCTTGGCTCCCAGCCGCGACACCCTCCCCACTCCTGTTCCCTGCGGAGCCCACGGCACACCGCTGCTCTGCGGAACAAGAAGAACGGACGATGTTCAAAAGAAATAATCTATGAACACTTGCTTCGCGGCCCAGCGTCCCGTTCGGGCGCCCCGGGCTGGGCCGGGTTCGGCGGCAGCCGGCCGAGCCTCCTGCCGCGCGCGCAGAGCCCAGGCGGGATGCAAAACCCCGCGGGAGACGCAGACGCCGCAGACCAGCTTCACTAGCGGCAGCATCCGCCCGCGTCGCTCCGTTCCGTGGGACGAAGCTGGGGCTGGAACCACACCAGGAGGACTTCCGACCTGCCGGAAAGGGGCTGCCGAGGACGCAGCCGGTGCCGGGGGATGGCGGCACGCGGGAGAGCAGCAGAGCCACGCGGGCGTCCTCGGCAGCGACTCCGCCGGTCCCTCGCCGAACCTCAGCACTCTCTTGCGACCGGCACCGGCTGGGACACAGGGCTGGATCCCGCATGCTTTGAAGTGAGGATTCGGCAACGAGTCAGGACAAAAGAAAAAAAGAAAAGAAACCTAATTCTGCTCCCAACGGGAAGAAAGCAGCTCTCTGAAGATCAAACAGGAGCGCAGCCCAGGTGCAAAGCAAAAGCAACCTTACTAAGAGCACTTTGAAGCAAAAATCTAAAATGCACCTAGAATATTTTTAATTATTAGAAATATAAACAGCTATAGTTTACAACGTTGGCGTAAACGGCCCTTTACCCTAGAGGGTCCCTGAAGGCTCCCGTGAGCTGACCGCCGTTGTTCCTTCGCTCAGAACCGCAACGAGCAGCCGCCGCTTTTTGACTGCTGCAGCCGAGGCGCGAAGGGGGTTGAGAAACTCGCTGCCGTTGGGGCAGGCGCAATAACACGTCAAACGCCCCTCACGTCCCTAAGGGCACAGCCGGCGCCGGGCTGCGCTTTCGGCCCCGCCGGGAGCGCGTTCAGCCACTGGCCCTCGCGCCGTAGCTGCGATCCCAATCCCGGAGCAAAGCAGGCTCTTTGCGGTGTCTCCTCCACCTCCTTCGGCGCTTGTTAGGAAACTAAATTAAAAATGAAAAAAGAAAACACACAACCCAAGGGGTCTGGGCCGGATTTTAAAGCTTGCTTATTGCAGAAAAACGCGCACGCCGCCCTCCTTTCCCTTTGCTCCCAGCCTGCGAAGCATCTCCCGACGAAGCTCGCGTGGGTGGCCGGCCGGCGCGCCGCCCGCGCCCAACGTGGGGCATCATCGCACACGAGCCGGGGACAACAGCCTCCGGCGGGTTTTCGAGTTTGTGTCAAATACCCTTCAGAGAAGAGGGGAAACGGCGAGGAGCTCTGGCGCCGGTGGACGAGGCAGGCAGGCCTGGCGAAGGATCTCACCTCTGCAAGGGATGAGGGGACGAGGGCTAAACCGGCGCGGCTGGTGGTTTAGACCCGCATCGAGCTGTCCTCTCCCTCGCGTCACCTTCCTCGCGACCCCCCCCCAGCAGGGCCGACGGGAAGCCGTCGCCCCCGCCGCGGCCGGCACCGCGCCGTTTTGTGCACCTGCAGACCGAGGAAAGGAAACAAAGCTACGTGGCTTCTCTTTTTTATACCGGGATTCCTTTGACGATTTATACTGCCTTTAAAAAGGCTTTTACACTGACATGACAGCGTGAAAACATCACAACTCCTATTCATATAAAAGAGCAAAAAGTACGTAGCCCAGACCTTACTGGGGAGAGTCGGCAGAGCCCGGGGCCGATGTTGGGCTTCCCGGGGCCGATGCCCGATTTTCCCAGGGCCAATGCCCAATTTTCCTGGGGCCGATGCCAGGCTTTCCGGGGCCGACGCCAGATTTTCCCAGGGCCGATGCCGGGCATCCCACTGGCTGCTCTCCGAACCCCTCGCTGGATGCTGGAGGCTGCGGGGCAGCAATTGCACCGGGCAACGTTGCACGACCGGTGGTGACTCTTCCACGAGCACGGGGCTCGTTCCGGCTGCTCCAGCTGATTCCGCTAGGAGCACGGCAGAAGCCAAGAAGTAACCGCCCAGGCCAGAGACGCGTTGCCGGCAAAGCCCCGCCAGGCGCAGCCCCGGTGGCACGGCCGCAGCCGGCAGGTCGCCCCGCGCCGCCGCCGAGGAGCTCCGTTCCCCGAAGCCGCTATTTACAAGGAAAAAAATTAATTTAGAATGAAACCCTCTCCCCCCCCCCACCCAAAAAAGGATATTTTTATCACTCTGTCCATTTCTTACGAGAAAAGCAACCGTCCCGCCGAGAGCTGCTTTTGGGCCGAACGCAGCAGAACGGCGGTTTGAAGCCGTCCGTAGCCGCTGGTCGCTCACCCTGGCGTGAAAGCCAGGCGAAGGGGATGCAGAGGGAAGCCGGCCCTCCAACCAACGCGCTTCCCTCCGCGCAGTTTGTTTTCAGTTCATAAATACAGAATTCGGCAGGGAGGACTGTGGTTCTCTAGCTGACGGCTCGCAGCTTGAACAGAGTCGTAGGGACGGGCTCCGAACAACCGCTTGAAGAGGGCTCGCTGCCGTCCCTTCCCGAAGAGCGAAGTAGCCACGAGGAGGTCCTAATTTTTAATCTGTTATATCTGTTGACCGTTTCCAGAGGAGCAGACGGACAGCCATGAGCTGTTTGTCCTGGAAGAAACGTCCTCTCATCCCGCGGGAGAGCAGGAGCCGCGTCTTGCAAACCACGCGCCCTCCGGAGCCTTGCCCTAGCCAACCCCAGCGGAAATTACCCGCTTTCTTCCAAAACCCCGGCTTTCGCTGAGCGGGAGCCGGCGGCGGGCGCCGCAGCGCTCTCACCCGGGCCGAGGGGCTTTGCCGCCGCGCGGAGCCCCGTCCGCAGCGGAGCCCCGCTTCGCCCCCGCCACTGGAAGCAGGAGGAAAGGCCGCGGGATCGAGGGATCTAGAGCCGTTGTGAGCGCGGGCGGACGCGAACAGCGTGTGTTTTAAGCGGCGGATAATAGCTATGGAGCGGTTACGGCTTTTATTGCAGGCGCCTCGCTGAGCTGTTGCGCTCCCCGACCCGCTAAACAATCCATCATTTAATAAAAACGTTAATGTAAAGTGCAGCCGCAAACTAGCGGGATATGAAGGAAGCGTAAAGCCCGTAAGAAAGCCTAATTAAAGGTGGAGAAGACGGAACAGCGTGTTGCTGCATTTCCAATACAGATGACTCAAAGCAGCACAAATTAAAAGATAAAAGCGGGATGAATAATGTATCAGCGACCTCTTGCACGCGCCAGATGCAAGCTCGCGCCGGCAGCTAGCAGGCTTAATTCCCTGGAAACGCATGGATTTACACCTTCATAAGGGTTTTGGGCCAAAAGCAGAGGCAAACAGCTCCGTACGCTTGTTCTCATAATAACGGGAGCCCTGGGGCAGGCGACTGAACCGTGGGGAAACCGGGTGCAACACAGGCTCCGCTCGGAGCCCGGGGACGCTGCCAGGCAGGAGGGGCCGAGCGGAGCAACGGGAAAAAGGGCTCGGCTCATCCTTCCGCACGGGACAGCGCTTAAGCAGGGAAAGGAACTGTATTTTACCAAAAATATAGCTATAAAGACTTCATTTAAGGTAACGCGGTGCCCAGCAACCCCACTGGAGAGAGGCCAGGAGGAAGGTCTCCATCTGGGGTTATGCAGTTACGGAATTAAGGGGCGCGCGGAAACGCCAGCGCAGAGCACACTAACAAAAGGAAAAAAAAGAAATTATTCCATCCCTTCCTCGCGGTTTGACCCCAAGCACAAGGTCTCTCTGGGAAGCAGCTTCGGCCGCACGCCGCCTCCATTTCCACGGCATTGCCGCCTGCCAGAGCCGCTCCATAGCTCTGCTCGGAGCGAGTCCAGTGACGCTGGAGCGGCCCTTGGGGAGCACGGGATTACCGGGAGAAGCCAGAGCGGATGAGCCGGCACTGCCCCGCGCGCAACCTCCTGCGCCGGTACACGCGGGCGTACGAGCACGGACGACGCCATTCCCGCAGCGCCGCGCTCGGGACCGGGCAGCTCCAGCAGAGTCCTGGAGACACGCACGAGCTCCCCGGCGCTATGGATAACTCCCGTGGGAACCGGGAGCATCGCCTAAGCCAGCAGAGCTTCCTCATTGCCAGCAATTATCTTAAGGTCTGATTTGCATTTTAAATGTCACCTGTATAAATTAAAGCTGTTTACTGCCGTCACCGGCGTTGCTCTGACTCATCCGGCCGTAGCCAGCTGCGGAGCTTTTCTGTCTCCTCGGGAAAGCTCTGCTGCAGCCACGTCCCCGAGCACCCGCCCGCCGGCAGCGATCCCTCCGGCCGCAGCCCCGGCCTCCGCGCCGGCCGCCGAGCCGCAAAACACGCCGTTTTCCAGCGGCCTCTTGCCGATTCTGCCAATACGCAGCCGTTTCGGAATATCGCTTCGGATACATTTTAAAGCTATTTTTAAGCTGCTGCTGCAGACTATGCAGCAGAGCGTCACCACCGAGAGGAAGCGGAGGTAGCCAGGATCGGGGATATTTTCAAGGGTTTTTCCTCCAGAAATCAGAGCGCAGTCCCGCCTGCGGCCCCCAACCCACACCGCGGTGGGCCACGTCCCGAACGTCTTACTCGTCCCTTGGGGGAAAAAAAAAGGAAAGGCCATAAGCAGAGTCTCTTCATCAGTGGAGACGAGCACTGGTTTTAGCTGCATGAAAGTACACGTGTGCCCTAGTCTAATTTGTTTTGATAATGCAAGAAGGTGCCCTTGAAGTCCTTGAAAAATTTTTCTTCTTTGATTTTAGCTAGAAATGCAGGTCCTGGCCACCTGCAAAGCCCCACCGATGACTGTTTTTTAATCGTATTCCCCCCGATTCTTCTGATGTCAGTGTAAACAACTTGAAAAAAATTTCCCTCCTTCAGGCAAATTCTTTACTGTTTTACCTGTCTGCAATCAAGAGTGAGAACTGAAAAGGAATCGCTAAAAATTACAATTCCTGGCACACGTTGTAAGTTAAAACCTGTGACGAGGCAGACGCTTTCCTTAAACACTCGCAAACCAAACCCCTCGGCTAAAAAAGCACAAATGTCACAGGTCTTGGGGACTCTCCCGCGAGACCGCAGAGACCCCCAAGAGCCAGCCGGGGAACACCGTGCTCCCGCGTCGGGAATAAAACGCGCCTCTCCCGTCTCCGAAAAAGGAGCATCAGCTTTTTTTCATCTTTCCAGATAAAACGCAAGTCAGTGCCAGAGATTCCCACAAGGTTATTAGCCGATGTCCTTCAGCGTAATTGCTCAGGAAAATTATTATTCTAAGGAAGTTTACGAAATGATGATTTTGTCCAGCTTTCCAGTTCAGCTTGGAGATCAATCCAGGTGAACTAATTCCTTCTTCCTAATGATTAATGTTTCATATTAATATAACCCTGAGGAGGCAAGTCCAAGAATCCCGTGTTTTCGTTCCCCAGAATAATTACGCCTCAAGAACAATTTGGTGCCTCCTTTGCTTCCTCTAAAGTCATTATTTTTAACAACGCTTTCCTGCGCCTTCTGCTACCATCTGTCCTAAGAGGCAAACCAGGATTTCGGCTCTGCCGAACGGAAACGCGGGTGGGTTTGCAGGCGGGATAAGCTAGGAGAGCAGAGCAGAGCCCGGCTCCGAGGGGCAGGAGCAGGCAGGGCCCCGGCAGCCAGCGCCCCCAGGGACCCGGGGAATTTTCTCCCCGTTCCTTAAACCGGCCGTCGAAAACCTTCGTTTCCAGCCGGCCGGCAGCGGCGGCGATTTGCCGTTCGGGCCACCGGCAGAACGGGACTTGGCCAAGCAGGCGACTCTGCCGAGAGGTTTTCGGCAGATAACGCTCGTTTTCCGGGCATCGCAGAAGAGCGGGGCCAAGCGCGCCGGGCCGGCAGAGCTGCCGGGGCAAAGCGCCTCCGGCAAAACGCCCCGCGCGCCCAGAGCCGCTGCGTGATCTGCCCTTACGTAGCAGCGCACGTGTTTGTCGCGGTCACACGCACCGCTTAAAGCGTTTCTTCTTTTCGCTTAAGCAACGTCCGCTCGCGGTGCCAATGCGGAGCAGCTGCGCTCCCGCGACGGGAGCTCGTCCCACGCCGCGGCCGAAGCGGAGGTGAACGCCACGCTATCGCAGCATCATGCGCCTTAAAACGTTTCTGTTTAATTTACCTTTCATTTTTGCAGTTATTACAAGGCAATGCAACTTTCACAATGGTGCATTCGTTACCGTTTGAGTTATCCCTCCAGGAAATCACGCCGGAGTAGCCGAGAAGCAGAGATAAATTGCACGCTGTAATTACAGCGCCAAGCTCGCTGCCGCAGCAGCCTGGACCTTGCAACCGCGAAGCTGCAACACAGGAACGAGCTAGCGCTGCTCGCAGCCAAGGAAAATAAGACCAGACCCCAGAGCCTCGCTATTAGGAAAACAGCAGTAACGATGCAGCCACGTTTTAACAGAAATCAGAGAATTCCACTGCCAGGATCAGAGTTCTTCTCTGGGTCCAAAATAGATTTTAAATAAACCACTTCAAAATGAAATCGCTGTTGAGTATTTATTCCAAAGGCCATTTCCATCTGTCCGCACATAATGTCACTCAATGTAACCAAATTAAATAACAATCGGATTTTAAGGCTATTTTTCAAGGCCTGAGAGAGAGTTAACGGCGCTCTGGGACGTGCTCTTAACGTTGGCTTGGCTGTGGTATGCCATAGCACCAAAAAACCGCAGGCTTCCTCCAGCACCCGCGTTTTCCCCATGATTGCCGGAAGCACAAGCCAAAGGGAAGCGCTTTTACATGCAGAGAGACAAACTCATGCATTCGGTATCGAAGGTGCGAAGGAGAGAGGCGCCAAGACCCAGAAGCAAGGGCTTAACCACCGGTGCCATCCGGGACGGCAGGATGACTGCGGAGCTGGGGATTGAAGCTCGATCCGGGGAACAGCAGCTTACCAAAGCGTAAAGAGGAGGAGGAGGAGGAGGAGGAGGAAGCAGCGCAGCGTCCCAGCAGCACCCGAGCGTCCGCAGATGGACTCGGTTCTTCATCTCTGGTCAACAGCGCACGCCGAAAGCGCAGAATGACGTTCTCGTCCTGGCGAAGATGAACATCAGTAAGACAACCTCGTGGCACAGACCTCGAAGAAGTCCTTGATCTAATAACAAGTTTGCGAATAACATCTAAAAATCATAACCTCAGAATTAGAGAGGCAAGAACATACAGCCTCCAGGGCTGATTAAAAACCCGCAAGCTTTATCACCGCGTAATTGCTGCCTGAGCGGTTTCGCAGCAGCACGAGCCTGGAACTTCCTGAATGAGAAATTTTAATTTCAGGGCACCTCTAATTTATTGTGCCTGATACTGTTATATGATAAAAACCAACGCACTATCTCTCCAGGCGTGATATTTTTCTCCTTGGCTTCGGTTCAGTTTATTCCCCAATTTCAAAGTAACCGAGCCCGTGTTTTCCTGTGCCGATGGCGTGCTCGCATTCGGGTGGCTTCGCATCCCACCCCGCTTCGGGGTGCGCCGGCAGGTGTTTTTCTTTTCTTTCTTTTTTTTTCCATGTTATTTTCTTTGTACACAGCGGTAGAGGCCAAATCCAGGACCCGGTGATGCCAATGGCAAAGGGGGGTTGTACTCACTGGAGCAGTCCAGACCGCTATTCGCCCTGCGCGGCAGACTCGAGCCCCTTCTTTATGTCGTAAAACCCAATTTTTTTGTTGCCCGGGGGGGGGGGGGGGGGGTGTTTAGGGTCTTCCCGCAAGGCCGGGAGCCGCGGAGGCGCACGGGGGCCGCCACATCCCGCTTTCTCAGGATTGCTGCCACGAAAATCAGATTGCAAATGTACACATATTAATGCCAAAATCCCAAAGCAGTCAATTCAAGGCAGCTTTAAAGTTAGCGGAGGGCGATAAGCAGAGCCGTTAGTGTCATTTTTCCCGTTGTGAAGGATTAGCACGATAACTGCTTCCTTCTCCCAGGCCAGGAGCATCACCCGCACTTGCCAGCTTTCGCTCTCTTTTATCGTCTGTATTGCTCTAACGCGGACCGCGGACGTATGGAAACCGGAACGTGGAAAGAGAGCCTCCGGATTCACTGGGCATTAAACCCTCAGCACCGCTCCTGCGACGATTTGCTGAACTTCTGCTGCAACAAATCCCATGAAATCCATGGCCCGAGGCAGGAGGAAGAGGACGGATGAGGCAGGAGACTGAAAAACAAGAAGCAAAGACTAGTTTTATCCCGCTCCGCTCCGCCACCCGCGGCGGCGCCGCTCCCCCGGCGTCGCTGCGCTCCGTAACCGCTGGCTGTTTGCGGATTCACAGGGTCAGCCGCCTTCGGGGCCAAAAAACTGTGAATCAGAAAAGAAAGAGGAAGGAAAGTTAACGTATTCAGACCATGCAAATTCTGTAAAAACAAGTCCTTTTTTTGCAGGCAGCGCTCGGCACGAGTGCACTTGCTGACGGAGCTGCGAAACTCCCGGAGCTCCCACTCGCCTGGAGCAGATCCGCGGGATGCAGCTGTCTCGTGCTAATCCCGCTGTTTTCCTCCCTGGATTCGCCTCTTTAACCCTAATCACTACCCAAACTTTCCTCGCCAGCTTCTCCTTGGGGAACTCGCAGAGGCTGCTTCCAAGGGCCTGAAAACTGAAGCATGTCAGAAATACGCGATTTGGATGTTTCAGCAACATCTCTATGAAATTTCTCCTTTTGCTCTAGGAAACCTGGTATAGACAGGTGTATCAGACTGCTTTTTTTTTTTTAATAGTAATGCAAAACACCTGGAACAAATCGATTTTCCTGCCGCATGCAGGAAGAGTTGTCCCTAATTAGATAAGATCAGATTTCTGGGTTCACACAAAGCGATTCAGAAATAAGGCTCTAGTTATTGATGGGACAAACCATAGAAAAGGAACTGAGCCAAGTTTAATAATGCAGAAAAATATTAAAGGGAGACGTTTTAATTCTTAATAAGTAGATCCATGGGTTTCATTAACTGGTGTTCGAGACTTTTTTTTTTCTTTTTAGGGTTGGTTTTATTACCTAATTAATTTAAGCCTGACCGATAAGGCACATTAGCCTAATGGAGTCGCATCCTGTATTAACAGCAACACTAATTAATCGCGTGCGAGCACCATCCCTGCAGAACAAACAGGCCGCGAAGGCTCAGCTCCGGCGGAGCAGCCTCAGGTCCTGCCAAACTGCCTTTGCCTCCCGACCCATCGGCCCTGCAAAAGCCATCGGCTTCTTTCCGCTAACAGGCAGGCAACCGAAATACAAACGCGCGTTCGGCGACTGAACCGCCAGTATCAAATTGCAGCACCGGTCACCCATGAAATTGCCGCTGTATATTTTTAGGGCCGTTGCATGCTAACAGGCAAGTCCTATTTGTTTTTCTTTACCGGAGTATTGAATTCCTCGATTGCTTCCCTGGTTCAAACAGTTCTGGAGCTCGTTTGTGTTGTGTCAGGAGCAAAACAAATTCGGGAACAGTAATCCTCAAAAATCGAGTAATTGTACGTCAACAGAAGTGAAAGGCTGCATTTTTCACACTCTGGATAATACATTTTTAATGGCGTTTCTATTTCTAAAGTTTAAAACATATCATCTTAAACCCCTTTCTGCGGTACCATCCTTGCTTTACCTACTTGCGTTACTTTTTGGTACAAAAGGATTCTCGGGATTAAGGGAGACACGGATAAACCAACGCGACGCTGAAACACAGGGGTCCCTATAACGTTGTCACTGCGATCTCCAGCCACACGTGAACCGGCTGAACTTCCACAAATCTCTAACCCAACATCAAGGAGCCCTTTTCTTCCTCCTTACCGCACATTTCCAGCCAGCGCCAGACGCTGAGCTTGGGGATATTTTGTCCAAGAGAGTCACTCCAGAAGCTGGAGAGCCACTGACCTTCTCCGGGCGTCCCACCAGGAGCCACGTCAGGGCAGCCGTGGGGCCGCAACGTCTAGGTGTCCCCAAACCTCCGTCCGGCGGCACGGCATCGCTGCTCGGCGGCGGTCGCCTTTCACGCCGTGGGCGACCGCGTTGCCGCGAGAGGAGAAGTGACCCCTGCGCTTGCCTGGGCTGTGGAAGAGGTGTGAAGGCACAGAGCGTTTGGGGGTGCCTCCAGGTCAGAAGCCACCTCCAGGTGCCGCTGCAAAAAAAAAAAAATAATAATAATAAAGCTAAATTAAGGTTGAGAATAAACATCAAGGCCTTAAGGGCATTAAAAAAACCCTTCATGTGGTTGCTTTAATTATTTCCAAAGCAAGCATTTAAATCCCCATAAATTCTGACTTCCAACTTCCACTTAAAGAACTCCAAACGCGTGAGGTGCAGACACACGCCGGTGAAGCACCCAGCCGACACGCGCTCGTTGGAGCTGACAGCGCACGACGGTGACACGGCTGTGAAATTACCACGCTTGTTGCCCTAGATACAACCGAAGGCACAAGCAGACACCATCAAGCCAGTCCCAGATTCAAAGGCAATTTGAGCAGTTGTTAAAGCCGCAGCGGCGAGGAAGGCACAGTCCAGCTTTTCCGAAGCAGAAGCATTGCCCGAGATGAGCCCGGTCCCAAGCTGCAGAGCTGTGGGCAGCCTCCCCCTTGGCCCTGCAGTATTTGGTCATCTCACACCTGGGAGAGTTCCCCCAAAAGGGATGCAGGGCTCCCCGGACCCGCATGCCCACTGGCTAAAGCTCTCCCGAAAGAGACGTTCAAGTGACCTTGAGCAAAACAGGGATGTCCGTCGTCACCTGCTGCATCCGAGGGAGAAGCTCCAACCGCTCACCCTGCCGGGCGGGTGGGCAGATGGAGGCAGCGAGATGCGTAGACACGCGGCGTTAGTGTTACGAGCACAGGAGCTGTTCATGGCGAGGGTGTTCTGGGAGCACCGGCTTGCGAGAAACACCCACGAGAGACGCGGGAGGTCACTAACACACACGGCAGGCAGCAGCCTTGCCTACGACTCACATCTGGCTGAAGCAAGCCAGATGTTGGGGCAGAAGATCCCCATAATAAGTGCTTTGACTCCTGAAGCGTATAAACCAACTATCTGAACGCAAGTTTGTCATCATCAGCCAAGAGGGAACCAAGTGACGCGATGCCGCCTCAGCGCTCCCCCTTCTCCATGCCGCACAGGAGCGGTCCTGGCCACGTCACCCAGGCACACGCAGCTTGGTCCTTCTGCGTACGTGGGCGAGACACTCAAGTGAACGAAATCCGTTTTAAAATGACCATCTGCTTCCCACAGTCTCACGCTGAGCCTCGTCCCACCAGTGTCCTACCCTGGTCCCATCCCAGGAGCCAACGCACTCTTGCTCTTTGCAGGACAGGCAAGCTGCTCAGGAATTATTTTAAGACTTTGTTCGCAATATCCTCGCATGAAAGTAGGAAATGGATGTGCACTTACCTGAATTTCCTAATGAGCAGGAATTTTTCATATGAATGGGTTGATTGGGGACAGAGCGTTTCTAATCCCAAATCTGTCAGTGTTGTCTTGTACCCACCTGCTGTTAGAGGCGATCATAAGCATCGAAGCCATATGCAATAGGTATTATTTAGGAGCTCCTCTTGTTGAAGATGGGGACATTTCTATTTTCTGGGCTTCAGATAGTTTTGGCAGCTGCTAAACTCTGAGGAGACAGATTTTTGGAAGGTTGCCTTTTCAACTCTATAGCAGAAAAAGATTACAAAGCTCAAAGCCAGACTATAACAGAAGCAGCAGACAGAACCGTCTACCTGCTCTTAGAATCGTGTCTATGGTACAATTTAACTATTTTCAGAAATTTAGCACATTTTAAATGAAAAGCATCAGTTCCTGAATCCTTAAAAGCTTTTTGCTCCTCGCTGGCTCCTTCCCATCCTTGACCACACTATAATTATAAAAATAACTATAAAATTCTCTACAGCTGCCACAGCACTATCAGTCTATGCAACTCTAAAGCAGACTCTTATGTGCTTTACGCTATAAGAGAACAGATTTCTGTGCTCTGAAAGAAAAGGCAAGGGAAGACCTCATTTATTTATATCTGTATTCTAATAGCTTTTAGGCAACCAAAAAGTCCAGCACAACGGAAAGGCTGAGCTGGTTTGCCGAGCTCTTCTCACTCTGTCCTAGTGACCTCCAGGCAGCAGAGCAGATAAAAAGTCCAGTAGTTTTAAGAAGTATCTCCAATGCCCCCGTAACGGGTCCTGGGCCAGGCTTTGCTCTAGAACCTGCCTCCGGGAGGCTCCGCTGGGACCGTCTAATCGGGGGAAACGGGGTAAAACCGGGCTTCGTGTTACGCCTTCCCCAGCCTTTGCAGCAAAGCCCAACGCCAAGGGAAGAGGCGCGGACAGAAACAGGACAGACGCACAACCGCCGCAAACCCCTGCTGCAGAGGAATGAGGCAAAACATCTCCAGGGAGCAACGGAAACGCCAGGAACCAGGTATTTTTCCTAGCTGCTCTGCCTGCGAGTGCCCAGATAATCTAGGACATTAAGATTTTATTAATTTCACATATGTGGTTTGCGTCTGTTACCCAATGAACAGTTTGCCCCGTATCTCTGAGGGGCTGCTTCAGCCCTGACAGGTCCTTGGGGTTACTTAGCGTTTCTGTAATAAATCATTTTCTAGAAAAGGATTCCTTCTGTGAGCTTTGGCTTCAGGATGAAAACTGGCCTCCAGATTCGCTGGCTTGTTTTTGTTTTCCCCTGGTTTCCGTCAAAGCAGACAGCTAGAATAACTCAGTAAAGCGGCTATTCTGCGTCTCCCAGGCAGGCTCGACACCCGTCGGGAACCGGGAAGGGTCTGCAGCTCCGGTTTGGATCCCCTCCGCCCGAGGTGGCAGCGGTGGGGACACCTTACCAGCAGGAAGGACAGGAGAAGACGCCTGCACCCCCTCGGCCGGCCCGCGCTCGCTCGCCGCGCGGCGCATCTCCTTCCTGACGATCCCCTAACGGGGCAAGAAAAATCAGCCCGAGTTCAAAGCGGTTAACTAACTCCCCAGGGCCAGGTACTAATTCATACTGGAGCAATAAAGTAGTCATTCTTCTTTATTCCTAAGTTTAATAAGAGCTAGGCTTGGGAATTAAGCATAGCACTTAGCAGAAGCCGGGGGACTCGGCCGGTCCTCCTCCGGCACGAGCAGGCTCGCGCGGCTGCGGCGGCCGGCACCGGCCCGCGGCTTTGCAGAACAGGAGGGGGGAAAAAAGAAAAGGGCAGAAAACGCTGCCTCCCTTGAGGGTGGAAACTTCGCCCCTCGGCCGGGATGCGGGCGACGACGTCGAGGCCTCTCGACGCCCCAGCGCGCCCGTGGGCATCGCCGCTCCCGCGCTCGCCCAGCCTCGGCGACCCGCAAGCGCGAAACTCCCGTCAGAGCGTCGCTCGCTGTTATCGCGGCTTTTAACAACGCCGTGCGAGCCGCTCTGCCCCTACGGGCAGCAACGACCCGTCGGTCTTCGCTCGCTGGGTAATCAAGCGCAAAATACACCCGCCTGGATCCTTATGAGGCAAAAAAGCTAGCAAAAAGGAGAGGGGAAAAAAAAAAAAAGTCTGTTGGATCTAATTTTTCTTTTCCTAAATTATGGATTAATTATTCTTACTACGCTCTGCAAAGTACCATACTGCTTAATAACAGCACATTAGACTGGCAAAAAGCCTGTTGATGTGTATAAAACGCAGACGCAAGCTCTGCGGTGGGGTATCTACGCTGCGCTCAGCTGCAGGGATGGAAGGAAAAGGAAAGAAAGAGCAATCATCTGCAAAACAAAACAAAAAAAAATCTGTAGCTACTGCATAATTTGTTTTTTCATTAAGCAGCATCCAAGAGCAAGGGGATATTTGTTCTATTAAAAATGCTTATTTAAAATCTCCTTTTGGAGCTGGTTTTTCCTCCTGAACGCTGCTGTAAAAAAAAAAAAGAAAGAAAGAAAGAAAAAAAAAAAAATCAATCTCCTCTGTAAAAGAAGATGGGAAAAAGCAATATTTTTTTCAAACTGTGTTTTGTGTTTCATCTGAAGCAAATGCAGCTCTTGACAAAAACGTATCATGCCAGATTGCTAGCACTATCTTATGTGATGAAAGTAATTGATTCTAGAACATGGTACTTTTCAAGAACTATTAGTGTTAAGAATTACCTATTCCACCAAACGAGCATTATGAAAAATTAATAGTATGCAGACTGCCATTATCGCAAAAGCCTCTGGGCCTTACAGCGCAAGCAATTGCAATTATTTAAAAATATTAATAAAGGGAAATCTTTTGCTTTTTTTTTTCATTTTTCTGATCTGTTTTTTCACATTTTTAGAGGACCCGCAGCGCGCAAACGCTACTGCAATCTTTTGCGATCTGCCTGTAAAAACGTGCAAGAGTGTCCTTAAAAGGTAGGTTTGCAAATGGGGATGTCAATACCATCTCCAGCCTCGCCGAGGGCAAAAGGAGGTTGCTGGGAGTCTCCCAGGAAATATTAATTGCTCCTGATGGAGACTGAAACGCGGCGCGGAGGAGCAGCAGCAGCTGCAGTGACAGCGTTGCCCAAGCAAGGGGAACTAGGAGGAGCAGCGAGACTCCGAAAGGTAAAAATGAGTTTCAGACTACTGATGTCCTCCTTTCCTTTAGCCAAAATCAGCGTGCGGTGGTCCCAGCGCAGGGTGCTATTCTTCTTTTTACATCTTGACCAGTCCTGGGTGTAAAACAGATATTGGAGATGAAGTCACCGTATCACGTAATAAAGATTTGGGTTTTCCCCCCTGTGGGAAGCCTGCGGCAAGCCACCACCCCAGCTGGACCCCACCGGACCCTGGAGTGATTTCGGGGTGGAAAGCAAGAAGGGAACCACGGGGAAAGG
Organism: Apteryx mantelli; assembly: GCF_036417845.1. Classification (NCBI taxonomy): domain Eukaryota; kingdom Metazoa; phylum Chordata; class Aves; order Apterygiformes; family Apterygidae; genus Apteryx; species Apteryx mantelli. Next base: position 26,676,571 of record NC_089989.1, on the reverse strand, counting down.
AGAAGATCTGAACCTCCTTCAGCTTCTTCCCCTGACCCAATAAATCCACACCCGATCAAGCAGCGTTTAGAAGCGCAGCCAAGGGAAACGGGAACGGATCTCCCTCCTTTGAAAGCCGCCGCCGACGGTGGGTTGACGAGGGTTGGGGGGAAGGAAGGCATTTGTTAAGCACCAGACAATGACAATTATTTGGAGCCGCCGTAAAGCTGTCTGGAAAGTGATCAATTCCCATTTCAGGGCGGGATATAATTCCCGTAACCGAAATATAACAATGAATCAGAGTGACAGAAATACTACACGTGTTATCTCTCCGACGGATAAGCCTTTGACACGCATTTCTAATTTCTCTCTCCCCTAACGACCGCCAGACAACAATTCTTTCAGTTCTGCAGTCGCCAACCATAAACATCAGCGATGCTCAGCCTTTCCCCCCCGCTCTGCAGTCAGGTCACATCAGCGGCGTAAAACCGTCCCGCGTTCACCAGCTCGAACGCAAAGGTGAGACGTGGGAGAGGGGAAAGCTCTGTCCCAGGGTCTCCTTCCCCTGCTGTAAAAAATAACAACTTTCAGTTCAGGCCAAGTCAACAGGACTCGCTTTTCTTCGGCGAAAGCGTCCCTAGGATCTCCGCTGATGCTCAGAGCCGCTCGGCTCTAGCGGGTCCAGGGCAGCAGGATCCCAGAGCTGGAGCAGCTCGCGGATCGTGATTCAGGAATCAGGGGGTGCGCTGAAATCGTGAGTCTGCCAGCGGAAAACGGGCATTTTTGCTGGTGGCAAGGACAGCTCTAGAAACTGCACAGTCGGTAAAATTTAGCAAAAAGGCGAAGGGCGCTCTGCAACGGCTAATCTCGAGAGTATTATTGCCTAGTTGCGAGCCGTTTCACCAGTCACAGGTTGGTAGGAAGGAGCACCGCACGCTCCCCATCCCGGCAGCGGCTGAAAGCGCCTGCGGCAGGAAACCGCGCAGGCTCCGAGGGTTTCTGAAGGCTTGGTGAAAGTTGTCTTCTACAAGCGTGCCCGCAGCACGACGGTTGTGACAGGCACAAGCGATTGCTCCTTTCTTCGCCTGTCTGAGATCTGCAAGGCAGCTGCCGTGATTTCGCACCAGACTGCAGTTATGATTGAAATAAGCAGCGTTACTAATGCTCAAGAAGTCAATTAGCTCGAAACGTTCATCGCCACTAATAGCCGTGTCCTTTCTCATGCTTCAGAAGTAGCCAAAATATACCAGAATCATTTTTACAATTTCACTCCGTTTCACCGGGGAAGCGCCCAATGCCAAACAACGCAGTTAAGGAAGATTATATCCCTTCCCCATAAATCGCCTCCCCGATCGGAACAACATGACGTGTCCTGCAGAAGTCAGCCAGATTGCTTCTGGGTACAAGAGCTCTCTCCTCCGCAAGCCCCATTTTGACACTCATATTCATCATACCACAGGGCACGATATGGTGATCCACAGAAACAGGGCATTTGCTTCCAACTCTTATCAGCGCTATCGAAATAAAAAATGACTTCATGGAACTTCATAAAGCCACCCTTTTAAGAATCAAATCTCCCGTCTCCTTTAGGAGAGGGGGAGCAACCACTTCTAGGCACTGGCATGTCCAGTTGTACTAATGCAGCCCTAACAGCTCTCCCATGCTACCATTTTCTTTAACAATAGCTACGCAAAATTTAAGGCAACAGAAATTCCATCATCTTAAAAATAAATAAATAAATAAATGCTTTTCGGTATCATCTGTACAACCAAACATCCTTCTGATCTATATAAGTCAAGTGGTGGACAAATACAGCAACAGCAGTAGAAAGTGGGTTTTGGTGAATGCTTTCTGACCTTTTTGAGGTGGGTAAACAATACAAGTGTGATCGGGGAATCAGAATTTCTCTCTAAAGGAAATTTCAAGCAAGGATGAAGACAAACGTCTCTACAAATTAGAGAGAGCAATTTTTTTTGTGTACCTGCAGGGGGAAGAGTCTCCAGCGAGCTGTGCTGCTGGAACGGTCTGCTGACAGCAGGATGCGTCCCTGCTTTTCTCACTCATCTTTCCTCAACGCTTTGCAGCTCCACCTGAAGGAGAATCAGTCCTCACAGAAGCTACAAAACTACATTTTGAAACATTTCTAATATTCTACTTAACAGGTAGTATTACTCTTGTTTTACTGCTACGTAACAGGTGGAGACGTTTTCAGACAGTGGCACAAGAGTGGTCTCTTGTGGCAGCACATCAGATCTACAGCATTAACATTAAATACACTAGCATCCAAGCCTCCCAAAGCCTGTTATCTACGGCTGCCAGAAGCATTAACGTTTTTTCGGTTGGAACACTAGGTTAGCTTGATGCATTTTATCCTCAAAAGCATCTGAAGTTCTCACTCATACTTTCAAGCTTTAGCTCTTTTACCACATATGATCTTAGTATACTCAAATCTGCCAGAAAACAGAGAATGGGAACAGAGCTTTTTCTTAAACATTTTCTTAAATATGGAATTATTAAGAGAAATTGCAATCAAAACACTTGGGGCTGTAACGATTTGACCAATTAGCTTCCACAAAGCAGATAAAGAAAGACAAGATAAGGTACATGGTGGTGAGGAAAGAGTAAATAGTTGCTTGGGGCAGCAACACCAGCAGTAAAGGGTGTCGCTGTGTGTGTCCTTCCTACACAGAAGGACATTAGAGTTCTGGTTCTTTCTTCAAAGTCAGGATTTCAGCCCGCTTAAGGCTACTTCAGAACTGAAATTCAGAAATCTGAACCCAGCAAAAGTGGCATTAGATAAGCAGAGATCTCTTCACCAGAAATCCAGAGGGACTTTAAGAAACACTACAAAAATCCAACCACTATGGTTCACCGAACCTTGTCTTGTAACTTTTTTTTTTTTTTTTAATCCAGTTTTTAGTTTTATCCAGAGCCAAAAAGCATCTTATCAGCTTTGGTGGCCTTTGAATCAGGACTACAAAATAGAAAATAACAGGAGAGAGATAACACCAATCAAAGAGAAAACAAACCCAGAGAAAGAAAATCAAAGCGACATCCACATCCCTTGTTTTCGTATTGCTCTATGCTTTTTAATACACAGTGACCTTTTTCCCAGTACACATTCCTCCAAGGTCTAGAAAGAGCTCAGCAAGGTTCTCCATGCAGAATTCCCCACCTGCACGAGGTTCTTCATGGACTTATTTGGAGAAAGTGGCATTAGGAGAAACCAGGCGACAGCAAAGCAAGCAGGTCAGTACTTACTCGGTTACGCTCGGTTATCTGCTCACGAGGCTGACAGCTTGATGCCACCACGCTTCATTTCTTCAATCCACCTCAAATCACTGCTCTCAGCTCAGGCTGCCCCTCAAATCACCACGCAGTGAAAACGGAGGAGAGAAACTCACTTCCCGGCGTCAGTGGGACCATTGCCTAGAGGAGGGGGGCCGGGGAAGCCAGCGCTGCCAGGGACCCGCAGACCTGCTAAGGATCCGTGCAAACACAGGCTGCAGGAAGCGCTGCTGAGCCTTTCCCGGGCGCTAGCGCCAGCGCCCCGGCTGCCTCCACGGCAGCAGCCACGGAGAGTCTTTCAATACCACATGCTAGCAAACATTTTAAACGTGCTCCAGCTGTTACTACTGAGGAAGACCGAGCTCACGAGCAGTTCAAGGACAACTCGTCAAGCTTTTGAAGGCGCTACCTTCCCCTGCGCTTAAGAACGCTGCAAAGGAAATTCAGCCTGCCGCTATCGCCAGCCCCGCTGTTCCTCGCCGAGATAAAAGGCCACAGAGGATTGCAGCATGCTTAGAAAAGCTTGATGAACTCCATAGCAGATTCTCATCAGAGAGACGAGGCCCTGTCAGTATACCCTCATATTAAATAAATCTTTTTTTCCCCCCCTGTACTAATCCAAACGACTGCTCCCTAGTTCAGCCAGTTGTATTCTCCAATTGCATAGCTGCTTTCTGACCAGAAACTGGCTTCTCCATCACTGTAGAGGGAAGGGAGAGACATAAAAAGCACAACAAAGACAGAAAATAAGGGGGTGTTTTTTTTCTTTTTGGGGGTGGGTAGTTTGGCAGCCGTTTGTTTGTGTTGGAGAGTTTTTTGAATTTTTCTGCAGTAAGGAGCCTTCCCTTATTCTCAGCTAACTGAAAAGCCAGCATATAGCAGGCGGCAACTTGGGTCCAGTAACGAAGCCAGACAAAGTTAGTAAGCAACCCTTCACCAGACAGTAATCCTGCCTCCAAACCATTATTTTACTTAGTGTGTTATTGCAAGGATGCGGTTGAGAAGTCTATCTCCTATGAGGGGGAAAAAAAGTTAATTCTTTCACACCTCAAGTATGTGTTCCTGAGCTAAACTGGTCTAAGGCAAAGACAGAGCCAAGCTTTCCTTGGGGACAAAGAATTACCAAGTTCTGTTTTAGGCGTTCTTTTCCTCCCTCCCCAAAATATACAGCAGTATGCCCAATTTCTAAGTAAAGGAAGTAAAGCTCTAATAGACAGCAACGCTTTAGCAGTCATAATGGTTCATGACTAAGGCTGGCTCATAAAAAAAAAACCACCTTGCTTTTGTGGCGCACAGCGGAGACTTTAATCTTCACACATGAGACTGTCACTGACACCTACTACAGAATTAGAGAACAGAGTTGAAGCTTTTGTTTTTTACTGAAGTGAAAGGTTTTGAGTACTCCAGACTGGCCAAATCACAGAAGACTTTAGGAGCTGCAAATCTGCTCAAAGGCAGACTTCAGGTATGTTTTGCTTTACCCACCCCTGCTTCAGCTCACCCTCAACTGCCAACATTTTTGCATGTCTAATGAATGGCAAAGATCCAGGATACACACTCCAAATTCTTTTCCATATGTTTGGAAAGAAATCACCTCCAACCTTCACAATGTCCTTACAAAACTGTAAGTAAAAACACAGATACGAGTGGTCAAATATACTGTTTTTAATGTAAATTTGTAAAATTTAAGCTTTGAATTTTGAAAATTTAGGACATTTCATGAAAGAGCATTTGGTCCTTTTCCAAGTTTCCCATCCCCAATTAAATACTTTGTTTAAAAACAACAATTAAGCATATATTGCATTTTTAGTTAGGAAAATGATATTGCACATTATACTAAGAAATACAAAAGTGTTTCAGCAAGTTATTCCAGCAATGTTTTCAACTTCACTTTGATATCACTGATTTTTTTTTTTAAAAGGTTTCCATTTTATTGCATAACATGTGCCCTGTGTTTACAGAGTAAAATATATCAAAGTATTTCTAAAACAAAGAGGAAGAGAAGTTGGCTCCTTACAGGACACAAACCTTTCACCACTTAGCCAGTACCAGTGTCCTAGCAGACAAAAATCGTTCCTGTGGAAAGACGGCTGTCAGATCACCTTGGCAACACAGGTTTCAATACTGTTCGTAATGAGAAGCTGATCACATACTATTTGGCACTGCAACTAATGGCCCGAGTCACCAAGGGCTGAAAGGCTGTAATACGCGTCTGTACTGTTCCTGTTCTACAGCTACCTCGAACTCTAGGCCTGGCAATACACAAGAAGTGAAAAGGAAGCTAAAGCAGCTGCAACTTCATAATGTTTGTGTAATCCTCTGAGGAAAATTCTGCAACAGATTTCTGTGCATAACACTTAGCTGGAGCCCTTACCAGGGCTCAGGTTTTTTGCAAGGCACAAAACACCGAGAGGCAATTGCAAGATATATAATGCACATTCAAAGAGAGCTAAACTGCGAGCTGGGGAAAAATCATTACCAGGCGCAGCCACGAGCACACCTAGGGCAATGCTTGTGTTGGCACCCACTGCGCTGCGGTTTTAATCGGTGAGTCCCGGAACGCTGTGTGTTTTGCTTCACATTACCAAGCACTTCTCGCTTCCAAGTTATGACTAGCAAGAGATCTGGCCCAGTAGCAGCATTTCAAAATGCCCCGACAGTTTTGCCTCCTGCCTCCCTTGCCAGGCAGATGCACTCCCTCGCGCATCCTTCCGCGCTCCGGTTTCTTTACGCGTTTGCGGGCTGAAGTTGTACTGGCATGCCCCGTTAAAGTTTACTGGCTCAGGAACTGTACCTCGCACCCCTCCCAGTGCCTCTTTGGATCACAACACTCTGAATTTATATTTTGCTTTGAAACAGGCAACCGAATCATTGTAAGACATTCTAGCAATAGCTTTGCGAAACCATTTCCAAAGGGGATGTGCCCTCGGCTATCGAGGCAACTGATCCCATCACAATGTTTTGAGAAATCTTAAAATCTTACCTCCCCCTACCCCCCTCCCCAAGCCCCCTAACAAATACTCATTAAGACTAGGAAGACAGGATTTTTTTTTGCCCGAATACAATACTCAGCTACAATAGAAGGTTCTATAGTGAGGTCCCTGAGATGCATCTGTACACTAAAAGATTCAGCACTAACTTCATAATTATTAGAAGTGTTCTGAGTTGCAACATATTGCCTACGAATTTTACCATAAGAAGGTGACAATACAGCAGATCACGTTTGCCCCCATATTTGAGCCTTAATTTAAAAATAACGAACACAACGATAGTGTTCAACAACTTCAACTGTAGTCAACAGTAAAAATAACAATAAAATAACTACGTAAGCAACAGGGACCAACTGGAAAAAAAAAAAAAAGTTATCCTTACAATAAGTTGGTTTGGCCTCAGTTTGTTTTCATCCCTCACAATAACCCAGCCTGAATTCGACTGCTTTCTTCCTGCAGGTTCACACACAATTATTCCTCAGATGTATCTAAGCTGCACTTGGAGATGGTAGGCTAGAGAAACAGTAGTTTTCCATCATCCTTCACTGGAACCAAAAGGCACAGTTTACAGGTACAATATAGCACTGCAGTCAGCATTACTAGCAACTGCAGGCACGACCCTGTTACAATGGCGTACACAAAACTGCACCTTGCAACAGGAGGAAGTCAGCATGCTGCAGCCCCAGCCCTATTAATTCCTGCCCCAGAAGGATGCAGAGACAGCCACTTTAACGGCACTGACTTGGAGAACAAATCCAGCCCTGAAGTATTCTTTGGGATGGGCGGAACGGTCAGTACTCTTCCAGTATTAAAAAAAAAAGAAAAGAAAAAAGAAAGAAAAGCCTCTCAAGTTACTTTCAGATGCACTGAATTTTGCAACCAACTGATCAAAAATAATTTATCCCTCCCCCAAGAAAGCTCAGGTTTTCCTGCTGCTGAAGACAAACTTAAGGCACTAACTTATTAATGCTATTAGGAATGAGGAACAGCTTGTTCTTCATATACTGTCAGATAGTTCTTTACTTTAGCAGCATCTCTCCTGATGAGGCACTAGATACATGACAATCAAAGCAACTTTTGGAATACCTGCTCAGCTAAGCTGTACCACGGTAGCTGCTTAGAGAGCTGAATGGCTTTGTACATTCCCCTTCTCCCTCCCCTCCCCTTACAAAAAAGGCACCTGATTTATTACCGGTTTCTGTAGCTACAAGCTCTTGTGACTGCGCAGTTTTATACAACTGTGTATACAAGGGATCTCATGACTATATTGATAACACCTGGTCATGTAAGAAGTTATCTTTTCAAGATACTATTCTAGACAAAGCATTTTTGCTTCAGCCAAAACCCACTACCAGCGGGTTCCTACCTGAGTAGTACTTAAGATTGCGTATTGCTAGTCAATGATTAAACTTGGTGTTAGAAATTGCACTTTCCCATTCCTTCCCCAATCCCAAGATCATTTCAAATTAAATACCAGACCCTTTTCCAAAGGGACATCTGCAATGCAGCTACAAAGAGGTAGCTAAATGGCACATGCCAATTTTCTTTTTTTGAAAAGTATATCCAGCCTTCATTTGCAATAACATTTTTCATAGGAAGTCTTATAACAAGAGAACTCTATACAGGTGGCATGTGGAGTTACCATAGTTCAGAACACAGAACTCTAAGAGAACAAGATGTCCCTTCAGGTCCATAATTGAAAACTAGTAAGCATGGGGGATACTCAAGTGACTCAGCACAGGCAGGTGTGTAGCTGCAGAGGACAAGAAGGTCTGGAGCCAAATCCTGGGCTCCTCCTGACGTGGAATAAAGATTACTCTGAAGAGCCATTCAGATCAAGCCCACCATTCGATCAATCTGTCTCATGTAGTTACTCTTCAACGGCAGCAAATACCTCCTCTCATCTGGGACTCTGTTACACTGTTAAGAAAATCATCGTATTTTAAGAACTCGAATTTGCAAATAGTCAATCCTGTACCCTCTTTAACCTATTCAGCACCAGGGACCATAGATTTTCCTCCCAGTACAGAAAATCATACCCAATAGCACTTTTGGTCCTGACTCTCCCTCACTGTTGGCCTACTTACATACAGCACACAGACAACATAAATGAACACAAAGTGTTTCCTTCGTGCATGCTGCAAGTCTCCAAATACAAGCCAGACTACTGCAGCTTGCTATTCAACAGACCTCCTTCACTGTGACAACTTTTTTTTAATAAAGCACTTTTTCTGCAGGATTGGGCTGGGGGGTGGGGAGGAGGGATGAGGGGAGAAGGGAAGAAACCCTGCTAGAAGTAACCAGCAAAAAAAAAAAAAAAAAAAAGCTGAAGTTTTGGCTGGTGATAGGCACTGTACCTGTAGCTCTGTACTCAACTGATTCCTAGCTAAAATAGGTCACCTTTATATGCCTTAGAACCATTGGGGTGGAGCGGGGGAGAGAAGCCTTATTTAAAATCACTCTTTGCTCTTCTCCTTCCCCATCACAGCAACACTGGAAGACTTTAAACAAAAGAAAAGGAGAAGGGAAAAGTGACTGGAAATAACCTAACAAAAGAAACAAATCGCTCCAAAATACTCAGAAGAGGACAGATTGCACCTTCAACTAAATCGCTCTCATATTATTCGTTCCAACCACTGAAAGTTTTTTTCACAGGGGAGCTTCATATGCAGTGTTTAGAAAGGAAACACTGCAGAGCACTAAAGTACCACTTCCAAATGGCTCTTTTTCCACTGCCTAATCCAGTTCAACATCTATTCCTTCTCCACTAACACAATCAGGAAAAGTCTGTATACTCCTTACATTTGAACTGAAGTTGACTGCCTTCAATTCATTTGATTTGATTTTTTCTGTGCTGTCCTCTTCTCCAGGGAGGGTATCTTGCCACAGTGAGTCACGAAAACGTTTATCCACAGACACAATATGTCCCTCAGTAGTAAACATATATTTATTTCCAGATTTGTGCACTGGATTCTCTTCGTCAAACAACTAAACAAGGGAAACAGGAGAGAGACAGCTCAAGTATACATGCCACACTTCCATGTTTCATCATCAAAAAGGTAAAATAAAAAAAAACAAACACACACACACACACACACACACACACAAAAAAAAACCCCCATACGCTTATGCATTTGAAGGATCACATAAAAAGCACACTTTTTAGCACTAAATGGGTAGCTACTGTTCAAGCAAATGGAAATAAGCAGTTTTAATGCAAGGGATTTATTTTGGCAATTAGAAGTAGAGAGTGAGAGAAATATTTCTCGCACAACTTAAACTGTCCTTAGTTTTCCAAGCTGCACTACGCAGGCATTTCTAGGCTGGCATCCACTGCTTCCATTTGGTCCAAGTTTTTTTGTTGGTGGTGGTGGTGTTTTTTTTTTTTTTTAAACTAAAGGAGATTGAGAACAGTAGTTTAAGCAGTGTTGGCTCAAATCCTTCCTCCTGTGACTGCCAAAGCCTGATGAGGAGAAATCAAAGGCCGCTGCTAGGTGGACAAAATGGCTACACACAGCAATTTAGCTCGAAGCTGAGCAGCAGCTGCCTTCCGCCCCGCTCCCTCCTCCCAGCTCCCGCCTGGGGCGGCTGCCAGCTCTCCAGCCCGGGTTCAGAAAACCAGGCTCCTGCCTGCACCCCCAAGGTTGCAGAGGGGCGTCAAGAAAGAGGCAGAGCGCACTCTCCGTAAGCTCCGATACCTAACGCCTCTCTTGCCTGCAGCTTAGCGCAGTTCCTAACAGCGTCCTGACTGCTCACTAGGTCGCATTTGCGTACGGTGCTCACAAGAGGATGCCTTTAAAATGAAGAACATATACATACCAGGTACAAATATTTACATGTTTCACTGAGAAAAAAACTCTCCATTCGATCTTCTTTTGTCTTCTCTACAACATGATGTAATGTAGCATAGCCACACCTGAAAGATTTAAGATTACTTTGGATTTACTACCCATACATTTTGATCTCTAAGCATTTCCTAAATTCAGACCATTCCGTCAGTCACTAGGGATGAAGTTAAAATGAAACTTTTCTTTTTTTTTTTTTAAACAAAGAAGCACTGATCATTGATTTTTGGTATCCTGATGAGACAGATCATTGACACTGTGCAGACAGAAGGACAGCGGCTTATCTATTCTATTGTGCTGATTTACTAAAAATGTCTTTCAAGAGAAGACAAATTATCAGGTCACCTTGAACGAAACAGGTAATTTCCCCATATTGAGCACACAAGAGATCCAGGTTTGAAATGCTGGCCTGCCTGCAAAAGTTTCCTTTCTAGCTACTTACTCCTCCTCCTCCCAAACGAGGAAACCGCAAAGTTGTCACACAGTGCAGTTTTGGTTCTTTCAGACCACCCTCCACGCAGCGGTCTGAATCCCACTTAACTGCAAAATGGCACTGTTTTATACAGCCATATGATTCCTATAGACATGACCATGAAAGCAGTAAATATCAACAGTTGAATAAAAATCCATTGTCCTCCCTCTGCGCCTTGCAAGAAGTTCAGATGCTCAGTATTAAAATTATGATTCACAGTTACTGCCTTGAGAAGAAAGTTAATATGCAAAGCCTAGCTCAGAGACCAACCCCCAGTCCAGTTAAACACCATGGGTCCAAGAGGTTAGAATTATTCTTGCAGGAGGCACTGAAAAAAGGTGTAATTTTGCCACCTTTGGGCAAGACATCATCAATAACACATTTTAAAAGGTAGAGTTATAAAATTCTGAAGATATAAACTTGTCACTGGACTACAATTTCATTTTCAAATGAGAAAGAAATAGCTGTTCAACAAATAAGTCAACCCCTGTGGCTTTTAGGGGAGAGGGAGTGGCTAGGGTTTTTTTGTTTGTTTACCTATATTTGGCAGATTGGATTCTATATATTTATTAAATCAAATGTGCATATTTTATTATATAAATATGCACATTTATATAATAAAATATGCATATACATCAGTGAGAGAAGAGAAAGAACACTGAAGACTGACTTTGCTTTCGTGTATTTTTCCAGGCTCTGTAGGATATCCATTCCTACGTGAAGGTAAAATGGGTTCTTTGTGGCCTGGATAGAGAAGGACAAAAGGGACAAAAGGTAGAGTCAGCATTCTGGAAATCTTGTAGAAATAACACTTTTACAATAAAGGCCTACTAGTGTCACACATTCTTGTGCGCTATGGTAAACTTACCTGTGCAGAAGCACGCCTTTGATTACTCTGTGCAAGCTTGCCACATTTGCCCTAGTGCAAGAGCCTAATAAAACCTGTAGTAAACTCAAGTTCTTTGATAGTTTTCTTGCAGCCAGAAGAAGTTATTTTAATCTACTGTACTTGCTGCTGGTTATAGACTGTGCCTGGACAATACTGCAAGGGAAGCAGTTAGATATACTTCAAAAATATCCACTAAGAAATCAGAACTCTACTTTGTAAAAGTCTGTCACGTATTTTTTCAAAAGGTCATTTAGTATCATTTTTGCATGTCTTACAAGCCTATTTTTAGGGCAAACAAGGTACCAACTACATTACATAGCAATCAACTCCCCAGACAGAAACCTCTGTACAAGCACATTCAGATACAGAGCTACTAAGTTTTAACAGTCTATTGCCGACGAAGTACATGGCAAGGGCTAGGGGTGGAAAAAGCAACTTTCTGAACAAAAACATTTTTCCAAAGCATTTGAGCTGTTAGTGCAGACAAGTCAAGTACCTGATAAAGAAGATATGTGGATTCCACTAACTCTGGCCTCAGTGGATAAAAGGGAACATCCGGTGCTTGCAATTGCCAGTTGTATCTTTCTGGGAGAGCTCCGTATCGTTTCCATATGGCATAATAAAAAGCATGGAGACAAATAGCATCTTCCACATCTCCTATCAACACCTAGGCATAACAGCAGCCATAAACATGCATGTTTAACACTCCGGGCCAGCAAATTGCTCTCCACACCGTATGGTAACACACTTTACAATCAAATACTCCCCTCATAAGGAAAGACCAGTAAAAAACAAAGTTAATATATAATCCCTTCACACCAAAAGCATTAGTGGAGCTTATGTCTCACAGCATGATAGATGCAGAGCACCGAGAAAGTATGAAGTTTAAAAACCGTCTCAAATCTAGCAGAAAGCAGGCCAAGCCTCCCAACACTGTTATACTGATGCAGAAGCTGAACTGCCCCACGAACCTTGTCAGAACACCCAGATGTAAACCAGTGGGTTAAAGCTCATCTCAGAAGAGACGCTCAGATTCTTACAGGCCTAGAATTAGAATAAGCCTCTCCAACGCCCCTCTATTGTGTCACTCAGTCTTGAAAAGAATGAAAGGTTTTTTTACCTGCAGTCCAGGAAAAAAGGCTTGCAGAGAGTCAATCCACGTGTTCATCAGCTGTCCAGTGAACATGTTTACATTAACATACAAAGGAGGGTCACCTTCACCTTCGTTACAAGCTTCTCGGCTGCCGAGTAACAATAAGCATATGTAAATATTCACTATTTTAGAAGAACACAATGCATGTTCCATTTTACAACACCACCACTAGCAAAGAGAAAGTTTTGTCAGTGCGACACTGAAAGCCATTTTGAGGAGAAAGTCAGTCCAGCGCTCAGAAAAATTCATTCTTAAAGGTAGGTGCATCACATCCTTAAGCTGTATCAGCCGAAGTCCTACCAAAAACTCACACTAGATAAGATCAGGCCTTAAGAAGTACTACAGTGGCTAATTCAATACATTTTCTTTACATGTCTGTGGCCTTATGTCATTTACTACTTTGGAGGGTAATCAATTTAGCTTCTTTGCAACAGTAATGCTATACCGATCAGTTGACTGAGGAGTGAAGGGAATGTTAAAATTTTCTTTCCACAGTGACTACCATGAATATATATTTTTTAAGAAAAAAGAGCACAGATTTTTGAAAGGATGGTACAAAGGCCATATAAATCTGTCATCTCTGGCTGAAGTATTTGCACGTTTAAGAAATTAATACTCATATGAAATAACATACCCTCTTCTTAAGTGGTTCTGAATGCTCCGATAAGCATCATTGAACATCTCCAAGTCTTCCCTTTCTCCAAAGAGGATGTAAGACTTCAGAAGGTATTCATAGAATGAATCTGACCCTGCGCCCAAGCCACTCTGCTTTCCAACCCAATGGCCAGTTTGAATATTCACAACATTTCCTTTCAGAGAAGACAAAGACAGGAGTTTAGTCTAACATTGCCAAGTATTTCAGAGAAAATAAATCAAGAACTAGAACTTAAAAAACACTACATCTTCAAGAAGTCTTAAGGAGGGAAGAACAAAGTACTATCAAAATACAGTACAGAGTACTTACCAAGGAAATAGTACACACATGCAGTTGTTTTAAGTACATTTATTCATAATCTAAGCTATATTAATAGGGATATACATGCAACAACTCCAAACTCATGTCCCAGGTTCATGAGAAAGTTATCTTTGAAAACCTGTGCCCAAAGTAGCCATTAAGATATTCCATTTTCCTTACAACATTACAAAATGCCACTTGGTTAACAGAAGGCACAAATACAGAAGGAGAGCACTACTTAATGGTTAGAGAGGAAGCAGATCAGTGCAGTGTATGACACGTGAAAGAAACCTGTAGAACGACAGCATCCCGCTACGCGAGACTGAGGTAACTTAAAACACTGAGCTAGTCAATACAGCATCACCCGAGACCAAAGACCTTGCTAGAGAGATCTTGAGCATACAGAGATTACCTAGCAGTCCAGTGTTATTGCTCCTGAGATTCCAGAGCGCTTTGACAGCTCGCCTGGCCACCCATTCAAACGTGGAATCGCCAAGCAGTCTACTGAGAATACCAAACTCCACTAATAAGGAGCCAGCTCCTGCAGTACAAGTCTCATTATTGCTGTTCGGAGGTACTCCCTTCTTCAGATTGACCTACGAAGCAGGTAAAGTAAGTGTTAATCACAAGAATGCAAGATGCTTGTAAATAACCTCATACAGTTTTGTTCTAATCTGCAGTCTTATTTTTTTTATAAAGCCTTTTTATTAGTGTTTACAATGCATAGTGTGCTATCTATACATAGTTAGAAAGCCGCTTAGTCAAAAAGCTCTCCTGAAAGAATTCCTGAAATTCATCTTCTAAATTTATATCGTCATGCCAAAGGTGGGAAATCCCAAATTTGCTACCTTTATACTTGTTAACCCTTCCAAATTTCAATCCACTTTTTCCTCATTTCTACTAAACATTCAGTTTCTTCCAGGGGTGATGCAAGTACTTCTTCCTCTGGTTTAGTTCTCTTGAAATCAAGACTTTCTACTGAAGAGAAGTTTTACCACCCTCAATTGCTTTATCATACTCAGAACAAAAGTGAAAGTTTGCGTTTCTACAGCCTGACAGATCTGGAGGAAAAAAAAAAAAATAGTGCAACTGTTCCCAGAAAGCAAAAGTAGTCAGACAAGTGCTAAGTACTTCTCCACTGAGAGTTCTTTCACTAGAACTTAAGTCCTTCTTCTTGATAGCATCTGTTTAAAAACAGAGGATGCAACACTGTATTCAAGGAAATGACAAATCCCAAGCCGATGCAGTATGACAAATATTTTAGACTAGTTTTATTTCTAAATAATAAGTAACTTTCTAAATGTTATTCGCTTTTATGATGTTTCTTGTTAACCTTCTTAATGACAGCATTGTTTGCTACCATTTGATATAAAAAAGGGGGGAGAGGGGGGAGGAGAGAAGGACATGTTCTAGCCAAACCGCATGAAAATAGATGACTATTAACCACACAAAGCAATACATACAAACTGAAAGAGCAGCTTAAAGAAAGAGCAGCTTAAAGAAAAGATTCGCTAGACATGGTAAGCGACTGATGTACTGTCCATTTCAACATAACTTAGTGCAGTTTCCCCCACCCCATTTCAAGGTAACTTAGTGCAGGTTCCCAGCCCTGAAGTCCGCATATAAAAATACACACAGAGCACAGAACTAGAGTTGCAGAACAGTCAAATAACCAGTTTTAGATTCTGCTCCCACTGCATTGATGTACATGGTGCTCACTTACTCGAGGATAAGGAATTCCAGTTTTGGTGTTCTCAAAAGCTGGAAGCAGTCTCACTGCCAGGTCATGAGCCATATGCAACAGTTCATTATCATAATCCTTAATGGTCATATCACCAAAAGGCTGTTTGGTGTCTGTAATTATTATGTGGGCAGAAAGCAGGCTTCCCAAAACCCTATTAGAAAAGGAAGAGATCCTCAGTTTTTAAATATGATCTGAACCTGGTTCTTCAGCTAAACCCTTACCAATGCCATGTTTAATAGAAATATTACTTTGCAAGTCTTACAAGCTATATTTTTATTTATTCACCACAAACAGATCTGCTGTTTTCTCCATCACTAGTGAAAAAGTCTAGACGTGACGTTCATCTGCCATTCACAGTAATCCCTAGATCCTGTTCTGCCGGATTTACCCTAACCCAAGAGTTCCTTACAACATACCAAGCATATTTATGAGTAAAGACAATCTTTCCCCACCTTTTTCACTGCTGCAAATGGCAATAAAGTTGTTATATAAACCTAATGTTCCCCCAAAAGAAAGCCTACAAATACTAGAGTTAAGCAGCAGTTGAATAAACCATTTTAACCAGTGATTCAGAAAATACCACCATTTAAAAACAGAGTACCTTAAACTGATCTCCAAGGGAGACAGGCCCTTTGTTTTTCCATCTACAATGATTTTCCCCA
Organism: Apteryx mantelli; assembly: GCF_036417845.1. NCBI lineage: Eukaryota > Metazoa > Chordata > Aves > Apterygiformes > Apterygidae > Apteryx > Apteryx mantelli. Next base: position 26,660,594 of record NC_089989.1, on the reverse strand, counting down.
TAAAAAGTTTAGAAACTGAGAGTAGGCAGAAGGTCCACGAAAAATAACCAAAACAGGGAAAACCTGTCAGCAAGGTTGTTTGTTATATGCAAATCTGAGCCTCCATTGCAAGAGTAACAACAAAAACTAAAGGTCTACCAGCCAAAGAAGGTTAAGATATTTAACCTTGTTACTGTTTTAGAGACAAACTTATGGCTACATACCTGATTGTTGCCTCAAAAACTTGGACTGTTGAGTCTTTGTCAAATGAAACAGTGTCAATCACCAATTTCACTGCTTTCTGGAATTCTGAGGAATTTCCCATTACCTTTTACATAAGAAAAAAAACTATTGTCTAATTATTGCTTCAGAAGGGGGAAGAAAAAGCACAGTAAGTTCACATCTTAAACCAGTCGTATTAGCTAGCTACAGAACAGAGTATTTCAAGTTCCTGCTAACAGCCTTTCCAGGTTACCTATTTTACTGATATGTAAAAGTACACCAAAAAAGGGAAACCCACAAAGATGCATTTTTGTCCTTTGTACTAACCTATGCATTCATGTACTCCCCCGCCCCCAAAATCAGCATCATGGGTGATCTCTTTGAGCAAGAGTCTAAAACCTCTTAAGATTTTGTATGTTGAGCGTTTTGTTAACTGCTTTGCTATACACAGAATTCAACAGTTAAGTTCCGCTTAAAAATAAAAAATAAAAATAACAAGACAAAGAACAATGCAGCCTCATTTGACATTTATTTGACCAGGAGAGTCTGATCCTTTGGGCTTTTGTTTCGACACTGCATGCCACATTCAGGAGTTTCCTCACACCAGTTTTGTTTGGATATTTCCCTACTGAATGATTTCAACTACATCCAGAGAGAAGTAAATTTAGCTCCAGTTTCAAGGAAGAGGGAATGAGGAAGGAAAACACAGATGCCTGATCGCATAAGTTTATTGCAAGGCTGAGCATACATGGAGCCTACCTGTTCTTCCCAATACCCAGATTTAGCAGGAGAGCAGTCACATGCTTGATCTGAGAGGAAGGAAGAGCAAAACAGGCTTTCTCCCTGCCTGGAGACGATGGCAGCTGCTTTACCAACATGCAGTCAGCCAAAGAGCTCAGATCCCCAATTGCTGTTTCTGTTAGAAGTACTGTTTTCTCACTTCCTGCTTTAAGTTCTGTACGTTGCTGCCATGTTCAGTTAAACAGCTGCGGCTTTTCACCACAGAGTTGCAATTCCACTTCAGCAATGGGAAGTATTCTATAATTTGAAGAATATATATAATCCTTGTACACACCGCCCCTCCCTAAAAGAGAAATGGACTACAGATACTGTGCATAGACAGGCACTGACCATGCTCTAGAAGGTCAATAATCAGACCTGGCTGCAAAAATGAGACTGATAGAACTTAAGGGGGTTTCTAAATACGAATAAAGAGTTGAAGGAAGGGGGTCTTTTCTATGATACTATACTAAAAATACACTATAAAACTGAGTTAGGATCATATTATTTTCAAGACTTATCAGAAATGCGTACGATAGTCTATTTTAGCAGATGAGAAGCAGCTTTACAACTGTAACAGCTTTTTCCCCCCTCTTCCCTTCACCACTTTTCATACAAACTTGCATGTCAGTCAGGCCCTCTCAGCCAGGCAAAACAACCTCAGCCCTTAAAGTCTTCTTGAATAACACGGGCTCTCCTCCTATCATCTCAGTACTTCCTGCAAATTCCAGTTCACATCCATCCTTCCTGAGCACCAGCAACCAGAATAACATGAGTATTCCACAGGAGAGCTCATCTGAGCATTGTAGATCATCACTGGAACTTCATCTCTTCTGGAAATCTCTCCTGATACATCCCTAAGTGCTCTTACCCTTTCCCACTCTTGCATCCCACTGCTGGTTTGTCATCCAGCAGTAAGCTGAAGTATACCCAGCTCCTCCTTTTTCTCAGGAGTGAATGAGTTAACCTTAGAAGATATTAGTCCCTTTCACTTCACACTGCAGAACTTCATGACAATTTTTAATTACTCTTCACAAGGTCATCTTGCCATCTCTTCATGTTAAGAGTTGATCTCTATTGCTGTCAGCAACTCTACCCCATGCATAAGAAAGTTTCATCAGCACCCTTGGTATTCATAACCTTAGCACACAAAAACTAAACAGCCTGTGGCTGTTTAGTCCTGTGGCAGGTCCTTGCGAAACACCATGGAGTAACTCCCTCCCGTTCAATACCTTCTGTTGCCATTTCCCCTCAAGCCAGTTTCTCATCAATTCTACAGTTTCTATACACTCTCCGTTCTTCAGCTCTATGAGTAGAGTTTTTTGTTTTTAAATACGGAGCTGCTTCAAGATATCAGATCTACTGTGGTCTAAGTTCAATATCAGAACTGTTCAATACCAGGACAGATCAACTTAGCAAGACCCATCTTTAGGAAGGCATTAAGTAAGTTAATGCTATATTGTATCCCCATTTTCCCCTCTGTCTCCTTCCTTCAAAGTCTGTTCTAACATCCTGCCTACTGTTGAGATCAAATGTCACAACCATACTACTGCCTCGATTCAAATGTCCTGCAATTTGGAGCTGCAATTTTATAAGCCTTTTTGAAAAAAGCTTTGTGCTATAAAGTTTTGATTCTCAGTTTCACACACCTGGGCTGGGAATAAACCAACAGATCAACTGTGACAGACTTCCATTTCCCTAGCCTCATTGCCGGTATTAAGAATTGCACTAACAGAACAAACAAAAGAACCATACATTCTCAAGGGCGTCTGGAGTTTCTCATCTCTCTCAAAACCTCTCACCCAATTAACTGACTTGATCCTTTCAGACATTCATGGCTGTATCCTGTTAAGACACTGGCCTTTAGATTTTAATTAGCATAAGAATTATGCTTTGATAATACATCCTAGATACATTAGTGTACCTTTAAATCAATTTGCAAAATTCAGTTTGTTCTTTTCAGCTTCCTACACTACCCTTCTGAACTTCCTTCCTGAAGATCCTGATTAAATTTAGCTTAAGAGGGCTACGCAGAAATTCTGAACCCTTATCATGCAGCAGAAGTTATTACAGCTAAACAGATTAAATAAAGACTTCTTTGCAGAACTACTGATTTTGAGGATTACTTAAGGTTTAGTAAATACCTAAAGGCTGGACAAGATTTTAGAGATTCTGTTATATCACTTCAGCTTTCCCTGTAACTGATAGCTAGCCCGTTACCTCTCTTCTCTGTGACGCTATAAACCTCCTTCCTATTAATTGATAATTTCTCTCTGGGACAACTTGCATCATCTCCCAATACAAACATAGGAATAAAATATATACGTATATATCCTGACAACTCACCGCTAGGGTATCCAGTGCGTCAATCAGAGTTAGTGAGTAGTTTCCTAGGACATCATTGATATTCAGATTTGAACTGGAAGAAAAACAACAGTTAGATGTTCGGTATTATGACAAGCAGACCTCCAAGAAAACCGCCAAGCTCTGTGAAAGGCAAGCAACCCACCCACCTTGTTCTCCTCAGCCTCCCATGTAAATCTCTCAGCTCACAGAAAGGCCAAAAGCTAACAAGAAAAACTGAGGCCCTACAAGGTAGAGACCATGCTCCCCTAGGTTTCAGGTACGCAGCTTTCAGCACGGGTACAGAGGCACCTCCGGGTAGCTGGGCTCCCGGGGCAAAAAAAGTACACAAAACTACCCAATAACGCACCTCCAAAGGGCGATTCAGGAAACCTGCATGCCGAGCTATGGCTCAGCATGGCAAGTCAGAAACAGAAAGCAAGGGACAAACTCAATTTAGGGCTGCAAGAGACATCTCCAGATCCTACTTCTCTAGTACAGATATATACAATTGAAAACGAGCACCATACTCTCAAAACACAGAAGGAAGGCCAGGGCAACAACTGCTTTTTATAACACCTTACTGATAAAGAGTTGCCCAGGAAGCAGAAGTGAACCAAAACCCTTATTCAGCCTGAGAGGGGATATAAGCTTGCATCCTGTCTATGTAACCCCGGCTGGGGGACGTTTCTGGTTGAAGGCCGTTTTCCTGGACACTGCGTAGTGCGGGACCGAGTTGCAGGGGCGGCAGTGCACGACCCCATGGCAGCCCCCCACGGAGCCACGGGTCCGGGCCCCGCGTCCCACGCTGGCCGGGCATTTTGTGCTCAATTATTAGAACAGTGGGGAAAGATTTACTAGAAAAGGAATCACTTCGATTGCAACCATAATTCAATTTATAACCATTCAGGTGCACCAAAAAGGTAAGGTTACTCAAAGACATTTAAAAACGAGCAGAGGAACCTCGGGAATTCGTTACCTAACCCTGGCTGTCAAAAAATCTCAAGTTCTGCGCTCTGGTAGGACAAAAACACGTCAGTTTGGTGCCTTCGGTTCCCTCTCACCCCCCGGGACGGGGAGCAGCAGCGACAGTACGCGAGGCCGGGCCCTGAGGAGCCCCGACCCCCCCCCCCCCGGGGACCCCTGAGGAGCCCCGGCCCGGCCCCCCGGCGTCACTCACGGGTCGCGCCAGTCGGGGCCGCGGCCGCGGCAGTGCAGCGGGTCGAGCTCGTCGCGGGGGAAGGCGTGCCGCATGTAGCTGTCGTAGCCGAAGGCGAACATGCGGCGGGCGGCGTCGCGCAGCCGCGCCCGCAGCTGCGGCGGGAAGGCGCCGCTGTAGCGCGCCTCGTACTCATCCCCCCCACCCGCCGCCGCCGCCGCCGCTCCGCCGCCCCCCGCTCCGCCGCCGCGCAGCGAGCCCCAGTGCGCGGCGCCGCCGCCGCCGCCGGGCGCCCCCAGGCAGGGCGGGCGGCGCGCGGCGAAGGGGAAGGGGAAGCGCGGGCGCAGGCAGAGCCCCGGCGCCAGCCAGAGCACCGCGTGCAGCCCCAGCCTCAGCAGCAGCAGCCCCAGCACCAGCGACCGCCATTGCATGGTCGCCCGCCGCCGCCCGCGACCATCGTTCACCGGGACCGCGGCCCCACGCCCCGCCGAGGCTGCTCCCCCCACGGCCGCCCCCTTCCGCTTCCGCTTCCTGCGGCGGCGGAAGAGAAACACGGGCGGCGCGGCGCGCCTCCCATTGGCTGGCTCCGCCCGAGGGCGGGACCGCGCGCCTCTCATTGGGCGCGGCGCGACGTCAGTCAAGCGGAGCGAGGCCGCCAGCCTTAAAGGGCCCCTGGGTGAGGCGGCACCGCCCAGGGATGTCGTGGCACGCCGGGGGCGAGCGGGGTAGGCCACGCCCCCCGAGGCCCTTGGGGGTGGGGCTTGACGGCCGGGCCCGCCTCCACCTCAGCGCGCCGGGGGCGGCCGTTAACGGCCATTCCCGCCCCTCCCGCCCCGGGGCGGTTACCCTCCTTTCGCCAGCGTTAGCTTCCAAGGAAAACGCGCCTGTTTTAGACCAAAACGGTGCCCCCGTGACGCAGCAGCCCCCTGTAGGAAAGCCTCTCTGAGGCCGGTCTTCACCGAGGGACGGTGGTTGTCCCAAAAACTCCAGGAGCCTCTTGCCTCGGCCCCCCGGCCTTGGGGTGTGCTCCATCCCGGGAGGCGTTTAAGTTGCATAAAAACGGCTGACGCTGTGACACGACGGGCGTTGGCCGCTCCTTAACGTCTACCTGAGGAAACGGCCGCCGGAGAACACTCCCGGGGCAAGAGGTTTTCCTTAAAGGCTGATATGGGAACACTTGTGACACTGCAATCTCTGAAGTTACCACAGGGAAAATAAAAGGCTAGCAGCATTTTAAGAGTACAAAGTCAGTTAGCCGCTAAAGGAATGAGGACTGATAATCTCTAGTGCTTACTTTACAATACAAATCCCTTTCTAAAGAGCACTTATATTTGAACAGGAATTCCAGAGAGGAATCTTGGTTACTTTTACTGACTTTTTTTTTTTTTTAAGAAAGGAAAAAAAAAAGTGTCACTGATGGCAGCTGCCTGCCTTCAAAGGAATTTCACATCTCTGGACAAAGCAGAGGGTAAAGTGTCACACGGGCTTTTTCTTCAAGCGTGTCACTAAAATTATGCTTTCCCGCTGCCAGCCTGTGAAGGTCCTGGGAGGCTTTAAAGGCGCTGGAAGAAACATCCAGTTACTACGGTTTTATGCAGTCACATGCTGCAGATGCCCCTTTTCTAGCATTAGTTTTTACTGGTGTAACAGCCCCCTCTCAGATGGCTGGGGTGGAGGCTAAGCAACTTGGCTTTAGCTGTCACAAGAAGTTAGGTCTGTCTCCTAATGAATATACCCAGCACACAGTAAAGGTGAGACCAAAAAGTGGTACACATCTAATTGACAGAAAGAGCTGCTTTGCTGCTTGAAACTGGGCAACTCTTAGTCACAAGGTGAAGTCCTGAGACTGAGAAACAAAAGTTGTTCAAAAAAAATCATTATACTACAGTATAACTCAATACAAAGCACTCTTCTTTAACCGAAGCTTTCAAATACAAAACATCTTTTTTCCCTCCATTTTTCCTGGTGCGGAGAGGAAAAGTGGAAGACCCCCATCACACTGTGAATTATGGCAAAGGTAGGAATATAGCTCAGGGATAATGATTTGTTCTAACATCAGGACAAGCTTTCTTCCTTGCCTTACAGAGAAAAAAAGTAAAAGAAAGCAGCGTAGGCAGCAGCTAAGAGGACAGAATTTGGAACACGAGGACAAGGAGAGAGATGGATCATCAGCGTGGGAATTCAAGTTACACAACTAAAAGAGTCATGAACAGCGAGATGAAAAAACAGAGCAAGTGTGACTACAACAATGCCAAATATGTCACGAACTAATATGTTATGCGATTGTGGAAGTGAATGAAGAACAAACTCCAAGACAGCTAGGGTTTCTAGAAAGCAGCATAAGTGAGAAAAGCTGACAAGCGCCGTAATCAGAAATGGTAGAGTTTCACAGAACTACTACCCAGAAAGATGTCCCCCGCTGGGTGCAAGGCTTATGGCCACTCTGTCAAGATGAAGTTATGCAGTTAGTTTGTCGGTTTCCACAGAAACCGCTCTTCTAACACAGAGCACATAATGTCCCAGCAACCACCCCGCAACAGCTTTCAACTTTTTCACAAAGACATGGAATTTCAAGGTAGTGAACAAACCCATTTACAATGTGGCAAACAAACGGCACTTTTTTCCCCCGACGGCCATGCCTAACAGTTCAACCTTTTTTCTTTTTTTTTTAAAAAAAGAGAGAATACATAAAAACAGAACTATATATACAAAGCTGCCTATGTATCATTCAAACAGCAGGATTCCCAACTACTCACCTGAGCTGTAGGCTAAAGGGAGGGACAATTGTCTAGGAGGGACAATTTAAAATTAGCCTTAGGTTCATTCATAAACATATTCTAGATCACCATTTTATGATAGTGCTTAAAACGTAAAATTTTCCAAGTCATTCAGGAAAGAGTTCCTACATTTGTTACTTGAGTGTATATACCTGCCTGTACAAAAGTGGTACCACACAGTCTCTTAACTCCTAGAAGAGCGCTTGAAAGAGTCAACTTGTTTGCTCCTCTTACAGATGATCTATAGAATTAGATTTTAGCATAGTTATTTTTGGCTTAGCTTGAGAGTAACAATGTTTCCCACAATTTGGGGAGGAAGACCTGGTATATATTTCTAACAACACATAAAAACAGCTGTGCTACTACAGATGAATATGCGAAAGAACATTTTTTCAACAACACTTTTATTGAAGTACTTCAAAATGATCACAATGATAGGTGTCACCTTTAACAGAATAAAACCTGCAAAGTTGTAATTAAAAGGCACTAATCCTGGCATAAAGATCTACTTACCCACCTTCCACCATGTCGGAAATAAAACCAAAATATTTTACTTCCCCTCTAAAAGAGTATGTGTGCACCCCCTTTAAGTGCCATTCTTTGTCATTTAAGTGACATGTAAAAGAAATCCCTGATGTGACCAAGGCATACTTTAACTTTCATCATCTGTAGCTCTAAAGCAATATATTACTTTTAGGTTTAAAGTTTAGCGAGATATGTCATTCTAAACTCACATTTTTAGAACAGAAGTCCCAAAGCATGGAGCAGTCTTAGGCTTTCACACATTACTTCTCCTTTAACACTATTCATTGATTTGCTGTTCATCTAATCTGAAACACACAGCTCTTAGCAAGGCAGCTTAAAGAATCTGAATTATATCCACTACTTAGTATTCATAAAGCTATCTTTAGTGCATGGTTCAGTGCAAAGACAAGGCAGCAGGGAGCAGTGTTGAGGCATGCTACCAGTGAAGACAGTAGTTTTACATTCATTGAACAGGCACAAAGCAAACCATGACATGCTAGCACACCCATTGCATAGCCAGAGTAAGTAGCTATAAAATTAAATGTTAAAGGAGTTAAGAGAACTTGATAATCCAGCTAAGTCATACTTCAATTATTATAGATCTCTGCATGACATATATATCTTAATTTAACCAGAGAAATTGTTTAAGGCATTTTCTTTGGCCTCCTTTCTTCCACCAAAAAGTGAAGATTATGCAGTTTTATGTCTGTCAGCATCCAAAAAGGACCGTCTTTCAAGACTGTTTCCATAAGGATGTAAAGAAAAAAACCCACAAATTTATAAGAAACTAGATTTCATTAGTTCCATATTTCATGGTACAGCTTCATACTTGTGCATTTTTCACGTTGCCAAGTGGTAAGGCAGGATTGCTCTGTGCAACTGCTAAGACACTTAGCTGCATCAGCAGCAATGGTGAGAATTATGCTGCACTGCAATTTCGTTTAAATAAACCACCACCCACACTAACATTGCATAAATCAGCCGATAGGGCATTAACGCTTCTCAAGGACTTTCACACAGCCCAATGCCGTGGGTGCACGCACAAACATTTCTTCCAGTCTAGTCTAGGGACTTGCTGCTCTGTGATCAGCAACACAGAGCAATCACTTAGAACTGAACAAAACTGACAAAGAGTATTTAGAGCTGATGGCTATTTTAAATCATCCAACCACCACAAAAGACTAATATACCACAAGGTCATAAAAATAAGACTGATGTCTTCAACTTTACATGCATATTCATGATCAAGAGTTCTCTGGCTCAGTATTTGCCTTTTTTCCACAAGACCCAGTTTTCTTAACAGATATGCTAATGGTCAAGCCTTACACTACATCAGAAGAGAGTTTCAGGACTATGGCTAGTAGATTTTAAGTACAATAGTTTAAATTATATTACTACTAAAATACATGAAGTCACCCCTCCAAAGCATTCCCCAAAGCAACTTTTTAAGAGAATTAGAAATTTAATCAGTCCACTTTTATTGTTCAGGCCAACTACAGAGCCTAAGCCAATTAGCCATGAGTGAGAGGTTTGATGGGCTCAGATTTCTAGGAGCAGAGCACTGCTATAGCATCCAAGTTTAGCAGACAACATTGTTAATGCCTATCTTACAACTCCCTCCCTTTTATTAGAACAGAAAGGGCTTGACCTTGGACTTCAACTATGCCAGATGAAAGCTAACAGTTATTTTTCCAGCCCAAGGCTGAAAGGTAGTGAGAACAGCCTCACTTCTCTGGCAAGACTTACTATACACTTCCAATCCATCTCAAAATGAAGGTAGTTGGCAAGTTAATCAAGCACTCAAACCTGAAGAAAATGTAACCCTCAGCACTGGATTCAAACATTCACTTAAAGGTCTACATTTCTGCCAGTGTTTGAATAGCTAAGGCCTCAGGAAGCACAGTACAAGAATAACTGTGAAAACCCAAGTGGAGTTACTTACTTTGTGAAGTAATGCAAGCATGCTCCTTACACTATGTACATTACAGGTAGCCACTGTAGCTCTCTTTGCTATTTACATTTAGAAGTGGAAACTTAAGTATTGCTTGAATGCCACCTTGAGGAATCAACTGCTGGCCAAGCTCGCACTGCAGCTAACTTAAGTAATTAGGACTGATATTAGACCAGTCAGGGTAACAGATATTGCACACAGCAGTAATACTATGTTCAGACCTTCTGTGCACAGAAGACATTTTGCTTTGACTGTTAGCTCCAGGTAGCTAATTTTACATGCAAGAAACTCCCATCAAATGAAGTAACATGCACAGGATCTTCTACTTCAGTTCATTAGTCCCTTTCCCATGAGCCCAGTTAGATGTGAGGGATGCTATTCAGACTTAAAAACAAACCTGTTATAGCTCAGTAAGTTTGAAAGCTTGCATGAAAACAGACTGAACAGAAGACATCCCATTTGTTACCATTACCTGGAAGATGCTGACATGGACCTATGAGTTAATCAGCAATCCAACAAAACTTAATAAGAAAAGGCAATGGGAAGAACAGTCAGCATAACTAAGATTAAAATCAAGACAGACTTTGTTCAAGACCTCAGTCAAAATTCTTGCTTTCCAATGAGATGAGTTTTCTACTCTTATTAGCACTGTATGATTAGACATTGCTAGATCAGATACTTGTGCTAGAAAACTAAGCATCGTTTTATTCCAGGCTTGATTGACAAAAAGAGCTTGTAATCACAAGCCTTTATCCTCTTGAAAAATGAAGTTCCAAACAGCTGCCATACCTAAGACCCTTCAGCTGACTAAAAAGTATTTTTCCCCCATAAGCAAAAAAAGGCTCAGCAGACCTCAGTAGTGACTAGTTAAGCTTGCTCACGTAAGCTGAGAAAGCTGCGGGCATGAAAGGTAGTTTTACAAGCATTTCACTTTAATAGTTTAACCACAGAACATAAAGCTCAGGTATTTACTGAGCCTTCTTCCCCCATTTTAGTTTTGTGGGAGAAAAGACATAGGTAGCCCATTATGCATTGCCATGAGTTAAGCCACATCAACTCAAGTCAGTCAGTTAAGTGTCAATACAACCCTCAAAACATAAGTTTATTGAGTAAAGCTGAAGAGCAGTAAACCAACATATGCATCCACCTAAATAAAAAAATTCACGTATTTACAAAGTTCAGTAATTGTATAAGTTGTTCACATGCAGAGAGTAATGCACAGGTTAACAATTGGTAGTGTTTGGATGCCATAAACGCTGAAAGCAGTGAAGTAGATAAACACCAAACACATCAAGTTTAGCTATAGGCCAGTTAACTAAACAGTGACCTGGTCCCCCACAGATTCACACATTCTAGTTTAGTTTCCTTATTTTAGGCACAAGCAAGTTTGCTAAATAGAAGTACTGTAGCAGTTCATGGAGAACTAGTGACTACAGTAGCAAGTTAATATACCCTCTCCTCTACAGCACCAGAGTATGAATTAATTGAAACCATGCTTCAGAGAACTTAAAGGGGACAAAAAGTTAAAATGCAAGTCCAGACTGAATGCAGGCAGCATGTAGTGTCTGTGCAACAGTGCAGTAGTCGGTACAGAACAGTAAGGCCATGGCAGTCTAAATTAAAACTGGTTTGTCGTAATTGATAATGGACTAAACAGTGTTTTCAACCAAAGACTGAAATAATGCAAACTCTACATTTAGGTGAAGAATCACACACAGTGTGAGGCAACACAAGCAGGTGTACCATGTATTTGTATACACTAATAAGCTACACTGACATTACTGTATGAACAAACCAGTCTTAACAAGTCTGTCCCTTTAAATATATTGAAGTCACTGAGAAAGTAAAGCTACGAAAACGTTACAATCTTTAGTTTATACATATTTCTCTATACGGTAGAAGCTAGTCAAGAAATAGGATCAATTCATTGGCTCTCTTGTGCTTTGACACAGTAGAATTCATCTTGCAACTTACAGACTTTGCACATGGTTACATCAAGAAAGCAGGCAGGTCTAGAGTTGTCACAATAGCTCAGATGTTCCATAGCACCAGGTGAAACTGTGCCCAGCTATTTCATGAGCAGGAGAGACACTAGACAATCACATAGATATTGTGCTAAAGGTCAACAACTGACTCTATACAAAAACATCAGAAATTTAAGTGTCATGCAGCAGCTCAGAATTTGTGTTCCGGTTTCAGACAGAGATCACTAGTATCTGGAGACAGAGAAAAATGCGTCTGAACAAAGTCTGATGTTCCTAGCAACTTGTTTTTATGCTGGAATACCACAGTTTTTGAAAGCTTGATGAAACAGTCCCTTCCCATCCCCCATACAAGTGTTAAGCAGAAGCAACAGACAATGATTTTGAACAGTTGATTCTTTCCTAATTCATAAGTTTTCTTTTTAAAGTGACAGGGTAAGATCTCAGCTGTAGAATAGTGATGCTGATCTATGCTTTGTGCTCCCCTCTGCAAACAGTTTCTATTTCTCTGCTTACAAATATACATCACATGCATTTGTGAGATAAATTACTATCCCACAATTCACGCTTAAATGTTTTTAACTACTGTATGTGGCATCTTACAGAATCTTAATGCTGTCAAGCATCAGCATCTTCAAGCCACTAAACACTAGAAATAAAACACTTGCTGAAAATCATATAAAAACCTGGCCCTGAAAAACCAGAACAGAGTGTACCATCATAGTTAACATGGTAGAGATCATTTTTTTTAAAAAGCCCCCCCAACCCTCCCAACCTTAGATGGTTGTAAAATAAATATTTTGTGCTGACTTTATCATGACAACTCTAGTTGTTTCTGTGACAAAATAGGAATACAAGTCTTCAGCAGTGCACATGAGAAATGAACTGTGAAAAGGCAGATTCTTGATACAGGATTTTTGGATAATATCTCATTATGGAGGGAAGTGGACAATTGAGATTATGGCCAACTGGTACTGGAGATTCCAAGAAGACTTCAGCTTCTTCTAGATTTTGAATGTTGAATAAGCCACTGAAGCGTGATATCTAAAAGGAGAGAGAAGAAGAGTTCCATATTCAAATGTTTAACTGTACTCACATTACTGGCATCACTTTGGTATGCCAGTGTCCTCAAATACATGAGAGAAACATCCAGCCCTTCTCTAGAGGATGGTCCAAGATAGATTAACAGAATGATACCAGTCAAGCTTCCTCATTGCCGTCAGGAGTTATACCAGATTTAATTAGTGTACTTGCATATTGTTCTTGGGTTTATTACCTACTTCCTGAAGTCAGGAAGCTTGCATTTAAGAAGTTATAAACCCCCAATCCATCCTCTGTCAGCTCTCCATAATGCTTAATATTTTAGGTTAGTAGTTACCTATATTATCCTTCTCTTTGCAAGAAATTGAATAGCAGCAGATTTCTCTGTCCTGAATAGCAGCAAGGTTCCTATGAAGGAGACAAGATTTCAATACACATTTTATTCATAGTAAGCACTCCTATATTGAGAATCTTTACACTGTTCCCACTTGATCTTCTGTATGTGGCTTGTTTCTGTACAATGTTTCAGCTACCAGCTGTTGCGGGTTTTTCTACTTCTAAAAGCGAGCTTGTTCATTTAACATAGCCCTATGTACAAAACTCATTTATTGAGTTAACATAGCCTTTCACAGGAAGTGTTAGACTTACATCTTTTCAATTAGCTGTTTCTCATCCAGAGCATTAGGAAGGTCTCTCTTGTTTCCAAGTACTAAAACCTGAAAGCCAAAGCAGGAAGAAACAGTTGCAGAATTCATTTTTTACTTTCGGGGAGTTTTACTTAGGGGAATCTGACAAGCAGTCTGCATAAGACATTAACTAGTGAAACAAATCAAGAGGGAAGATTAGCTACCAAAAAAAGGTCAATGAGATACTAATGATTTGATCCTAATTTTAGCCTGACTTGAGACATAAGACATCTTTTTCTTCAAGTACCTGAGTCATCTCGAGTCATTGTTGGCTGCTTCTACAATCCAGCCACAGGGAATAAGGGGATCTAAAACTCTTATGTCCAGAAAGCAAGCATGAGAACACATCACTTTATAAAACAGAATAATCCAGTAAACTCTCAGCTGAGATTTCCCAAGCTTACTCTAATTTACATTACACTATTTAGCTTGTTCAATAGTAGGTTCTAAAAGAGAGAACAAGCTCCTGTTGTGGAATACTGTAGTCCAAACCCCTGCTCTGATTTTTTTTTTTGGGGGGGGGGGGGGCACTGAACAAGAATAAGGGCACTGAAGGAGTGATTAAAGGTCAAAAGCTTATGATTTAAGGCAGGAGGGACAAGCATTATTCATGCTTACACTAACAGTTAAGGTTAGGCCTTACAGTTGACTTAAAGGTTCCAAGCCAGGCTTCAGAATTGCTAGAACTATGCACACTCCTCATGCAAGTTTAACACTACCAGAAGACAGTATTACTTACAGGGATTCCTTGCAACTGTGGTTTGTCTAGAAGATTGTGCAGCTCATTTCGAGAGGCTTCTATCTTTTCACGATCTGCAGCATCTACCATGTAGCTTTAAAGAGAATAAGGTTAGTTCAGAGAGACTGAACTACATCAGAAACAGCAATCTTCACTTTCCATCATCAGTTGCAAGTACATTTAACAAAGCTTTAGACAAAGCTAGGTTTTCTAGCTCCTAGAGAACTCCTAGTTCTTTTCGAAAAGGTTCTCTAGAATGAGAGTAGATGGAAGATTCTTTAACAGAGTTAGACTACACTGCCACTCAAACAGGAAGTAGTTACTACTCAAGATTAGACACTGATGAGAAAGTAACCCAGTCTTGAGCCCTGAACTTGAGTATGAAAAGCCACTTAACGTGGCTGCAATACAGTTTCAGAATTAAAATGAGAACAGCGAGTCAAGTGTGCACAGTTAGAAAGGCTAGATGCAGAAGAAATCCAGACCTGCAGTTAGATACTAGCCTAAGGAAGATGACACTTACACAATAGCATTAACTCCTCTGCAATATCGCTCCCACATGCTTCGGAATCGTGGCTGCCCTCCTATATCCCAGATCTTAAGAAGAGGGAGAAAAAAAGAGACAGGTTAGCTATGCACTATGTTTAAACATGGCACAGAAAGCTAAGACAGGAAATTGGAACACTCAGTTTGTTCCTCTCTCCTTATATCAGCTGCAGGACCTTTCAGGTATTAGAACAGAAATAATCTCTGCAGACAGTGGAAAATACAGCTGATCAGAGCTAGCTCGCCCACTGGTATAAGATCTAAGCTACAGCATCTTACATCAGCCCCCAGAATGCATCTGTGCATTAAGTTTGCATGGAAACACACTGTGGAATACATGAGAAGGCAATATATTGACTTAAAAATCAGCTTTTAACTTAAGTCTTCCCTTAAGCATAAAGTTGTTATAGCAGGGAGTAACACTTGCTCCTATGCCTCAGACTTCCACAATCACTGCAGTATGGGAAACTGCAGCAACAGAAGAGGATTTTGGGGCCCTGAACAAGTGAAAGTTTCCTTAGATTAAAACAAGACAGTGTCACAACACTGCTTTAACTAGTCCATGAACCCGGAAA
This sequence comes from Apteryx mantelli, assembly GCF_036417845.1. NCBI lineage: Eukaryota > Metazoa > Chordata > Aves > Apterygiformes > Apterygidae > Apteryx > Apteryx mantelli. The sequence continues at coordinate 26,645,289 of NC_089989.1, read as the reverse complement.
CTGAAGACAGATACTCACTAAAGGAGTTCTGCAAATAAACGTAGCTATATTCTCTTAAGCAATTTAGAGATCTGTCCGAGCCTCTTCAGTTTCCTAAATTTGTCCTAAGAAACTAGCATGTTTAACAATTAAGAGCAACACACAGAACAACCTGTTTGTCCATGGAATTTTGCCTGAAGGTATTAGTGAGTGACATGATTAAATTGCTCATAAGCAACCTTGAACAGCTTTGCATCTTGAAGAGAAAGGATGCTTTGCGTTATTAGTGAAGATAAAAAAAATAATAATCAAGGCACAGCATCATGTTTGTAGTAGAACCTCACTTACCTGCCATTTCTAATCAGCTAAGTTTTCCTGCCTCCCTAAATTACATCTAGAAAGTAGAACTAGAGTATAAACTGAGCATTAGTAGCATAAGTTCCTAAGAATTTCTTTTCAGTATTTGTTGCTTGTATGTAGCATTACTTGAAGCAATCAAGAAACCATAAGCACGTAATACAAGGAATTTTGATCCAGTGGTGGAAGTAAAATAGAGCAGTTTTAAACTAGAAGTTGAAGATAACTTTGTCAGTCTCTTTAGAATTGCCTTTACCTTTTTTAAAACCCACAGTGCAATGTTAACATACCTTTATTGTAACATTACCCTTCGTAACTTTTCTCATGTTGAAGCCCACAGTAGGAATCATATCTTCACTGAATTGACCTGACTGGACAAAAAACAAACAAAAAATATAGAGAGAGTTAAATCTAGTGCTGATCTTATGCAGACAGTTTATATGTTAAAATACCACTAGCTCTTCTAACCATATGCCTTCCAATTGAAGGCTTCATAGCTGAGAAGCTGTAGATAAATTCATGTGTATTAAAGCTTGTGTGAAGTTAGTCATTTCTTACTAGTGCTTAGAAATAACTTCTCAAGCTTTAAGGCAGAAAGTCAGGGGAACAATTACATACAAAGTTACTTGGGTAGAAGTGCTTTGCATAGCTAAACAGATAGACAGCCAGGACAAGTATTAAAAAAGAGCCATTCACCTACTTCTACTGGAGCCAAGTTCAAGCTATTCTTCAGGATCTCCTAGTCACCCTGGAAGCTAGAAGTACCCTGGAGGTTTTCCTCTGATGCAAGCTATTCTATAAGCAATATTTACAGTAGTAAATCACTCTTGTGGAAAAAGCCTCCAACCCACAGGTAAGGGTTAATTCCCTGAGGTTTATTTAAAAATGCTGTCAAGTGAAAGGACCTGACAGTTCTGCTTCCTATTAGGCTACAGACTTTTGCCCAACTCCCAGAGTGGCAGGAAAGGCAACCAAAATGCAACTGGAGAGTATTCCAACCTGTTTCCACCAGGAGTTGAGCATCAGGTAAAGCTCTGACATAACTGCTGCCAAACAGTATAATATTAATGAGGCTCTTCCATGACAGATGTTTTATTATCACAGTTGCACATTTTATCTGTAATACAGTTTGAAAGCCAAGTTCACAGCTACCACCCCGTAGCTAACTAGGAGCCATAACAAGTGTTATCAACAGTAGTACAAATTTCTCCCATGCTGCCTTGGTTATTTGGCAGAAGGTGACTCTCAGCCAGTGGTCATCATGTACCTCACCATGCCCATTATGTTTAACAGAACCAGTCACATCAGATTTTGAAAAAAGGTTGACTCAGATGCATTCAGTTGTTTAATTAGGGTTCAAGACCATAGCTGAAGGAAGTCTGCCCTCTCTCCTCTGACACTGCACAGAGAAGCTAGCCTGAGTTAAAAGCTCCCTGGAAATATCACTTTTAGGAGGTTCAATGTAGGCAGTCACTTCACTCCATGCAGTTAGCACCAAACGGCTCACAAGCTGGAAGAAGTCACCAAGTCTGACTGAACATGCTTTTTGGAGCTTGTATACAGAGAAGACAAACAGCTTAATACCAGTGCTTCACCATTCAGTTGTCTGCCTAGAGACCTATGCTTCCTTCAGTTTGTTTCCCCCTCCAACAGTGTTCTTCCACTAGCAAACCAAAGCTAGAAGCTTCACACAGTATTCAGTTTCCAGTATAATGCTGATAAACATTAGAAGTCAACTGAAAACATTCAGATTATAGCAGTCTTTTTTGCTTATTTGTCTGAAATGTAGCAGGACAGAGTCCTTCAACAGCAAGATAAACATGCCGTTTAGCTGACCTCCAAAAGAAAAATATATCCAGTGCTTAGGTTATTTAGGTCTCCTAAATGGGTGATGATTTTTCACATTTACGATCTGCTTCACAAAAGTATGGCTATACAAACCAAACGTCTTTTAAAAGAGGATCAAAGACTTAATTCCTTGAATCCAAGGGAAGCAACTGTAGATCAGTGAAAGCCCGAAGAATGGACAGCTTAAACTTCTTAGCTAAGTATTCTTCATTCTCATTTGAAAAAATGTTTTAATTGTTAAGGCCACAGAGAAGAGCATATAGCTTAATCTCGTGCAGCACTGTTTCAGAAAACTTTGCTGTTAACTTTAGCAAGGTGGGTTCACAATCTGAACGCCTATTAACTTCATGTCACTGCCTTGAGAGCTCAGTGTCCGACTCATCCATCTTAGCCAATTTGATTATATATAACTGTAGCAAGACAGTGAGATGGGTAACCATTGTTTCCATGGCCGATGCAATTTAGCTAATAAAGCATGCGCTGCCAGTCTTGCCTTTGGAGGGCCAGCTTGCCATGGTTCCTCAAGTATCACTGCATTCCTGTCTCCACAATCACGCCCTACGCACATCTCAGCGTCTCCTGAACACTCCCTGAACCTCCCTCCATCTAACATGGTGCCCATATACTTTTAAGCTAATACTACTCAGATACTTCCAAATCCTTTGACAGATAGCTGTTCCTACCAATAGCTTATGCCCCACCACCACCATATTCTTCTAGGATACAGATTCCTTCAGACTGGAGCAAATTCACATTTGCCATATGCTTAATGTAGTGTTAGATCAAAAGATTTTCTTCATCACCAAGAAGCTTCTGCAGAGTCATCAATAGAGCTGCTGCACATCACACTTCAAGTATTATATATCCATGCCACACATCCAGGTAGAACGGAAGCTTGTTCAGACTTACTTAAAAAAATACATTGTGCAGTCGCTCAGTTACAATTTGAGTTTCAGCTTTTTATATTCTGCCTTGTACGTTACACAAACCAGCAACATCTGACACATTTTAAACTGCTGGAAACGGAATGAAAGGGTGGCATGTGCTTTCAATGAATTGCCTTGAAAACACAAGTGAATCCTTTCTCTCTGTAGGGAAGTTGGAGGCTGGGGATTATGAAGAAAGGAGGGCACTTTCTTTATAGCCTTGAGAGGCACCTCCTTCTTAAGGCTTTGATTATATTGATCAACTTGGATCTTTATTTTGAAATACCTTACTCTGATTTAAGTGCAAATGTTCCTCTGTTCAGAATCAGTATATCTGAGAAAAGCTACTGGCAGTCACCTTATCTTTTAAGACAAGCCAGAAGAATGGTTAAGATGATTGCGATGGACTTTACGTCATCATGTCTCAGCATCTCCTATTGTATCTAATTGCCCTGGCCCTGAAACTCGTTCTCTAAATCCAGAGCTTACTGGGCTCTTGTTTGCTGCCTCTAGAGAAGAGAGAAGAAGAAAAAAAATTTTCAGCTGTATCATATGTATCAAAGTATTCATATCCAAAAGTTACCTTGAACAGAACAAAAAAAATTAAGCTTTTATTAGTACACAGTTCTATTTGAATCAGACTTTTTGTCTTAAGGCAGATTACTCAGCCTTATCACTGTGTTCAACACAGTATGATGGTTCCTCCTTCCGAAACAGGGGCCAGCTTTAAAACAAGTTTGGTAGGCATGGGAATATTCTCAGCTCCCAATCTGAGAGTGCTTGGCTGTTGTCATATGCAGTAAGCATTGCTCAAACACAGTATTATCAAGTACAGCAAGAGTAGTTGTTTACAAATCTAGCAATAGTGTCAGTTTTCAGCACTCATGAATATTCCATTAGACAGTGTACTTCATTCAGATCTCCTGAAAAACCAGCCTTGTATACTAGAAGCGATTATCCATTAAGGCATTAGCTCTGAGGTCATACAGACCGTGCAGCATTTTAATACAAACTGTTCACTTAGGGTCACATGATGAAGTTAACTCTTGCCTATATGTAAAGGATAAGAAAGAGGGAGACAAAACAGACTGAATATCAGAGACCACATGCACAAAGAACCTGTAGGACTAGTTTTTAAGGCTTATGGTTTAAGAGATGCTGCTTCGTCAACACTCTAAACCACTGGAGAACCCAAGCACATGACGTACTAAAGCTTAGTCCTGTCGGATTCCTTAGTTTAGGCGCAACAACAGGCATTAAAGTTCTCCAGCATTCCTATCAATCAAGGTGGTTAAGGATTAGCATTCATCAGGACTAATCTCTCTTGTGTAATGGAATACAGTACTAGTCATTACTGCAGTGACTAAGATCAGTTGTAAGTACCCCCCTCTGGTACCTGTTCTTCACACATTTGGACAGTGTATCATGGCTTTATATCCAGGATGTTGTGCATAATGGGCATAAAACTGGTTGTTTGAATTCAAAACTCACAACTGATTACAGTCATCACTATTACCTGGTGCACAAAAATGAAAACTGTAAACTCCAGCAACACAGGAAGTGGGAAGCTCAGTGTGGATTTGCACAGTTAAAGCAACTTTGGTCCAGTGAGGTCTTACCTTCAAGATCAGGCACTAAATCACCACCATACTAGACCTGAAGTGCTTTAAGACAAGGGGGTTTATTAACTAGCTGATCCATTGCCTGCTTAGCCTTATATGATGCTTGTCTGCTCCAACAGACAGTTGTAACAAGCAGGCAAGTGAAAGAAAGTTGTATCATAGGGGAATGTGACCATTTACCTCCTTGAGGTGGACAAAGACTACTCAGAGGAGTAAAACTGCTTCCAGGCCGGACTGTCTCCAAGTCCCTGCAGTGTGCTCCAGCAATCTAGGAACACAAGAGCAGATGCCTACCTGCATGGTTAGTTTAGGTTCACGTCACCTTGTGTCTGGTATAACTAGTACCAACTCTTGCATAGACTCTAGCACTTAAGAACTGCATGCCCCATCTCTCTCAATACAAGATCCAAATTTGGTCCATCTGTTATGCACCAGTTAACACTAGCTTTGGCTTGGGGTTCCAGTATGTTGAACTTCACCTCACGGACCACTGTTACCAGAAGGCAACAGACAAAGTTATTTGACACCTGCCAACCTGCTTAGCCACAGCTAGTATGGTGTCAGCCCTCACACTGCACATCAGTCTAGACTCCGTACCGCTTCCAGATTCAACTCCAGTATCTGCACCAGCCCAAGCGGGACCTTCCTGCAGACCTGTGCTACAGGAGTTGTGTCCTGTGAAATGCAGCTGTACAAGTGGAAGTTCAGCCAATTCACAAACACCGCTTTCTACCTTAAGTCTGGCACACTCCTCCTCTGGGTCTGCACCCCTCTCTCCCAGCCTTAGCCTCCGTCTGCCTGTTCAGCCCACCAGCAGGGCAGACGTACGCATGGCTCTCCAGCCAGCACCCACAGAAGCTTTACTTCAGGAAAGAGACTGCAGAGTGCCAGTTCATCGTCCAGAAGGGTAGGATGAGATTTTGGACAAGCATTTAACCTAGCATCTAACATGTTTCAAAAGTTTAAAAAGCATGCAAGTTTAGTCTTTTTTTATACACAGTCAACACTGAAACAAGTTGCTTACTAAGTCTATTTCCAGTTCTCTTGAGTCAAAAAAACTCCAGTTGCTTCATCTGCCTTTCAGACTGCTGACTTCTAGAAATCTGCAGTTACCAGACTGTCAGCATGAATCTCTAAGTAACTTGATCAAGTTATTAAGGATATGACTGGAATTCCTGGAATTTTCCTTAAAATTTCATTTTAATATATTAAGCATCCTGGAACAATTCAAGGCAGAACTCAAACTGCAGTAGTAGGACAGGTATTGCCTCTCCTCTCTCCCTGGCTAAAGTGGTGGCTCTCTTTTGCTGGCACCAGAGCCCTTGTGGTCCACAATGGCCCATCCACATAGTCCTCAGCAACCAAATCACATTTGAGATTTTGGTTGTACAGGCTACACAAGGAGATTCTCTACATCAACAAGAAAGGTTAGGGCAGCCTTTGCCTTACATCTCAAAGCTAATATGATTCATTACTGTTATAGGACAAATTTCTTCATCAAGGCTTTGTTACTACACAAAGATTATCTTGACTCATAATACTTTTCACCAATCTAGAAGACATCATGAACCAGCTTAGCTGACTGGAAGATAGCATCTTAAGCATATGGATTTCAGCCAGGACACTCCTAGTCCACCTGAACTCGAAAACCACCTTAATTCCCTGTGCTCATTCCCATATTTCTTGCTTTTTAAACAAAGGAGGAAAGCTGTACCTTTCAGGAATTTTCTTCTTGGACAAAAAAGAAAAGAGAGAGAAGCAGAGTCATTCTAGCATTATATAAAAGCTACCTCTCCTCATCCTCCTCTGCAACATTCAAAGCCTCAACCAAGAAGCATCATATATGGGCAAATCAACTGTCTAGTTTCTGTAGTCTACTTTCCTTCTTGAAAGACTTGTAGAGTGTTTCAGCTCATATTCAAAAGCTTGAACACTATTTTGGAAGCCTCAGTCCTTGAGATCTAACAGTCCCTTGAAAGGTTTTCCAACAGCATTTCCATGAACGATTGCGGCAGAGAGCACAATAGCTTAATTTGACAAGAAAATGCATTTTTATTTCCTCAAACCTGATTTCAATGGAATTTTTAAAAGAATATGGACTATCTATTAAATAATGACCATAGAGCAGCAAAACAAGAGCTAAAAAGGCACACTACTATCTAGCAGTCAGTCATATAAGAGCTTATACAAAGGCTTAAAAGATTTTTAAGTCACAAAAGTATCTTTCTCTAGGTGTTACCACTTAAAGATCTTCCACTGCTTAAAGGGTGCAATATGGGAACTTAAGACCCTGATAAAGGGAACAGGCTTGCATTTCAGTTACATTTTTCAGGCCATTTGGGGTACAGCAAGCAAGACCTCAAAACAAGAGTATTAACCGGAATATGAGTCAGCTAATATTAGCTTTATTACCTAATCCAGTGAGGCAATCCGTTTCAGGAGATTTTTGCAATTAAGAAACACCTCACTTAAAATATATCATCCTTCTCACTTAACTACTGTGAAGTGACAACATATGCTATTTATGATCTGTCTAGGTGCCTCAGAAGGCATTAAACTAGCAGTGAAGCTGTTTAGAACAATCCTTTTCCATACTTCTCTGCTATGGCTTCTTTAAGTCAGAGTTACTAATAATAGTCACAAGGACTGAAGGAAGTCTCAGCTCTCAACTGTCCAAAGGAATCTTTTGTTCAGAGGGGCTTCAAGTGAAGTTTTCTCTTCCCAGAAACCAAGGCCTCATTCAAAGGCCTGTCACCTATTCCAAGGTGAAAGCAAACAAAAAACCACCCAACCACACACTAATTCAGGCTTTGACAGGAATCCTAACAAGGGATCTTATCTATCCTATCACCTCAAAGAAAACAGATGGAGTTTAGATCTTAAACCTGACAATCAAATCAGGAGAGTCTGACACTCCCTCCCCACCCATTTAATTCTCCTCGCCTGGCCATTAAATATGGGAGTATTAAGCTGAAGAGTTCTGTTACCAAACACTTGGATCAAGGATCAGTCTACTGGGCTTCAAGTGAGATTTTATAGCAGGAAGCCTTCTTTTTTGGAATTGAAGATCAGCAACCTATTATTCGCCAGTATTCACTGCCCATAGCCTGGAAGCAGAGTCAGTTTACTTGAGTCATGTTTCAGTTGCACCACGTGACTGTGGCGCTTGGTTGTCTGTCATACCTTCTCATACCACCATGGCTATGACTTGCAGCTTTGACAGCAAGCCTGATGAAAGCCTGTTAACAGACACTAGCTGCAGAGATGCAAATAACAGACGATATTGCAGACTCCAGCAAGTAAGGGACGTTTCAAGTCCTCGGCTAAGAATTCAAGATGCAATACAGCAATGACATGCAGTATCTCTGAATAAGAGCCACAGGCCATCTACATTATGGAAATCAGAAGCAGGAGGAAGTGATAGTCTCCCTTGTGAGCAAGTTTGCTCATGCACATGGAAAACTATTTTCATTATGTTTAATATCTAATTAGAGACAGTGACTAACACAAAGCCTTAGCAAAACAGAAGCTGCATTTGTTGTAGCCAGCTACAACTAGATTTCCCTGCTAAGGTTTTTAAACCTTTTAGTCAAACCTAAGCTTGGTGCGATTACAGACAAGCTAAGTGTTTGTTTACACTAGAGGCATAAATATGGCCAAGGAGAATTATCAGCCTAGAAAAAGGTTATTGTAGAATTGGACTGTTTGCCTTTCACAGATTTTTCCACCTTCATGGTAGGCAGTAGTTGTGTCAAGGCTCCTGTGTAACTGGCTTGAGTTTTTCTTCTGGTTACATATGCTTGATTTGATTGGATAACCACGCAAAACAGATGATTACATTAGAAATCTACATTAGATTAAATGCACTTCTAGAAGACTGGTAACAGCTTTGTTACACTAGATACAACCTTATAAGCCATACCAAGTTCCTGGTATGTAATCCAGTTTTTAGAGCTACTCTATAGGACTAGCATCTTGCTGTGTCATTCCTTTCATTTCAGTTTTATGGAATCCCAATGCTTTGACAGCTACTTTCATCGAGACCGTTAACTGGCCTGCAGAGAGCAGTTCTTTTCCAGGCGCTAGCTTCCAAATGCATACTAGGAATTAAAATAAGCCAAAGAAGCAACAGACAAGAAGAGAGATCTGTGTGCCATGGGCTGCACTACTCTTTCTGCGAGAGGCAATATTGTGTTGGTTACTGAAGCTCATGCTGTTTTTATTACTGTTTAAACACACAAAAACTTGAGCAAGTCCCTGAAGTCTGACATACTCACTCCATTCCACCCCCCTCCCCCCCCCCCCAAGTCACTAGGTTTCCCAATTAAAAACTTTGGAAGTGCGACTTGCTATTTCCAAACCTAAACCAGCTAACCTAACTAGGCTGCACGTTATGCACAACTTCCTTATTTCACTCAGTTTTGCAAGCCTGTTTGAATGACACCTACTCAGATAGAGTTTTGGGTGCGATCCTACTGTGCAGCTGAACTCCTGCAAGATTCAACTCCTAGCAAAGCAAGCTGGATGAAGATGTCAGCTTTATATAGCAGTACTTTTACCACTTGAGACAACCTATACAGACTAAATTTCTATGCAACTACTCCAACTTCACACATCTGCACTACAGTTTCACAAATAGCTTCTCAAAGGAGATGTGCTACTGGTGCTACACAAACAGCAAAGCAAAGCAGTACTTTATACGATGCCATCACCATCCAGGACTCCAGAAGAGGAAAAACCTGCAAAGTAATCCCACTGCCCAAATTTAGTTGCAAGAACAAACCAATCAACACCAGCTAAACTATTACAGATACTTCTATTCAAAATATCCTACAACTTGGAAGCTTGAACAAAAACGGTTGAATAACCCTAACGGTTCCCTTTCAGGTTAGTCCAACAATTTTTGCTTAGCATAACTGAGTAGAGGAAAAGTTACCTTTCACTAGGGTTGTCCACTTCATGTGATTACCATCAGGCCCACTAAACACTAATATTCTCAACTACACAACATCTTTGCTACATTTTGACAGCTAATCAGTGTAAAGAGGATTACATACAAGTGTAAGAGAATGACAGTCTTTTTTCCTATCAAGTTACCCATCCAACTGACACTTAAATAATGGCACTCATAAAAATGTTAAGGACACAGCCTCAAAGTAAGGTTGAGGGTCTGCCCAGATCTTTGGTTGGAGATGTTCGCTGCCTAATCCCAGGTGCACTGGAGCCTCAAGGTGGTCACGCTCCCTGCAAAACAGAAAGGTGCACCGGCTTCCCATTGCAGCCTCCCTACACGAGCTTCCAAACTCCAGCTCATCCGCGAGCTGTTTCTGTCACGTGCACCCACAGAACAGGGCACAGACGAAGCCAGACAACCCATTTAAGCAAGACATTTCCCCCCTTCCTTGTTCAGCAAGGGGAAAGGCTTCACGCAGGAGGATTCCCACACCCACCCACCCACCACCCGCTCCAGGCGGACCGCCAGATGAGCAGGCCCGGGTAGCTCAGCAGCAGGCCGCTGGGCCTGGCGGCCGCTTGACACGGAGCTGTTTCTCTCTCGCGCCCTGCTCGCCCGAAGCCCGAGTCCCGTGCTGGGCAGACGCAGAGGTGCGGAGGGCGGGCAGGCCGCCGCGGCGCTCCGCGCTTAGGAGAGCCCCGGCCCGGCCCGGCGCGGCCTGCTGGCGCTCGCACCGCCAGCGCCGCTCTCCTCCTCCTCCTCCTCCTCCCCGGCCCGGCGCGGCGCGGCGCGGCCCGGCGCGGCGGCCGCTCACCGCGATGACGTTGACGAAGGTGGTCTTGCCCGAGTACTGCAGCCCCACCAGCGTCAGCTCCATCTCCTCCTTCCAGAAGAGCGAGCGGAACCAGTCCAGCAGCCGCGACAGCAGCGCCAGCATGGCGGCGGCGGCGGGGGGCGGCAGGCCCTGGGGCGCTGCCTCGCGGGGGCTCCGGCTCCGGCGGCGGCTCCTGCGGCCCCACCGACACCCGCTCGCTGCGACGCGGCCCGCCTCGCCCCCGCGCCGCCGTCATATGACGCCGCCGCGCCGCGCCGCGCCGCGCGGCAAGAGGGGCCGCGCCGCGCCGCCGCCGCCGCCGCCGGGCCCCGCAGCGGCCCCTGCCGGCAGCGCCGCCGCGCAGCGCCCCCGGAGGACCGGCCGCGGCGGGGCGGGGCATGTAGGGGGCGGGGCCCGGGGAGGGGGCGGGGCGTTTTCTCCGCGCCACGCCCCCGCGCCATCTCGCGCGGGAGCGGCCCGGCCCCCCCTCCCCTCCCCCCACCCCGCGGCGCCCCCGCGCCATCTTGCGTAACGGTTTCCTGTGAGGAAGCGGGAGGCTGCGCTGAACGCGTGATATATCGCGTCAAATATCGCGTCAAATGTCGCCTCGTGCGGGCGCTTAGGAGTGGCCGAAACTGGAGGGCGGCCTGCGCGGCTCGCCGAGGTTGGACTGGCCCTTCTCGGGAAGTGTCGGTCCAGACACGTGGTGTTTTTATCGAGGAGTTTATTGCAGGCTTTATTGTGATAGCCCAGGCAGGACAGGTGGGCACTGGGAATCACCTGACTTTGCGGAACAGAGTGAAAAAGCAAACCAGTGCACGCACCTGCATTATTTTTTTAAAAGCAAAGCTGATAGGACTCGTAATATTTCACAGGCTAGACAGCTTCATTTGCATAATAAATTTCACACCTTCCCCAAACGATCTGGCCTTGCCCCCGAGAGACGCTGCAGAGGATCCCAGTGCACGTATCACCCATAAACCCCCCTATCGCTAACTCTCCTGGGGCTAAACCCTGGCATTGGCTGCGTGAGGCCGGGGCAGGAGGGACAGTAGTTGAGCAAATAAAGATTTACCGGGGGGGGGGGGGGGAAGGAAAATCATGAGGAGTCTAAAAGCTGCCTGAGGAACATTTCCCCTTCTTTAGCTGAAGTACCATCTTTTTTCCCTGGGGCTGTGGCAGAAACGCTTTCCTGACTCCAGTGGCTCGTCTCCACAAGGAAGCATGACGTGTGGGGTACGGGACAGGGTTTGCAGCTTGTCGGGATGCGGGAACCGCTTTTAAACGCAGGCAGACGCTAACGCCATGACCGCAGCCGGCAGGTAGCCCCACGGCTGCGGACGGGGACTGCCGGGGCCCAGCACCGCACCGTGCCGTCCCCAGGCCCGGCGGCACCGCAGCTCCCCGCTACCCTCCAGTGGCTAAATGTCATAGCGTGATCCTCAAACACGTGAGAATATCGCCTTTAAAAGCCGAGCCCAGCCATATCCCAAGCGGAAACGGCCAGCGACACCCGGCTCCTGCACGGCTCGTGCTCAGGCCTCTTCTTCCCTCACGTTTGGATCCCCACATCGCTAGAATTAATGGGGAAAATGCAGCCGCAGTGCTCACACATCACGAGCACGGATTTTACCGCTGGCAGACATAGGTACAACATGCCAGAAATGTAACGGGCATATCCCAGTAGCGTCAGCATTAATATCGACAGAAATCTCCCTGGAAAAGAAACCGCTCGCCCTGACCTCCTGTTGAAGCGTGGGGCGCTCACCAGCCTTCTGGGGGAGGCAAAATAGTGGTTCGTTTTGGATATTACGTTCTTCAAGGATCCAGCATCCTATATCATTCTTCATTAAGTGTTTGTTGGTTAAAGCACAGGAGAGGAATCTCTGCATGCGCTTCTTTCTGACTGTGGTTTGCTCACGTATAAGTTGATGAAGATTTCGCAGGAGCTAAAAGCTGTGGTGTGTCAATGCGCTCAGATTACAGACCCAGCCGAGAGCCAGTCTGAGCGGTCAGTTCCTTCCGTAGATGCAGATCATTATTTGGCAGATAAAAGTGTCCTGAGGTGCATACACATTGTAGTACACTCTGAAAACAGATGTGGAACGGGCAAAAGCACATCTTATACAGCAATCATGTTTTCCATGAGGTGATAAATGAATATTTCACTCCTGGGAGCAAATCCAATTTCCTTATTCAACCACTGGAACAAAATAGTGTGAGAAGCACTGAGTACTTCTGTAGCTGAAAACAACATGATTCCCCCTGTCTATTCCAGTATTGTAAAGATATCACAGAGATTTCTGTGTGTATTGCAAACTCTGCATAGAAGAAGGCTCTTCTCCTCTGTGGCATGATTTTCAGGCAATCGACTTTGTGATTTATTACCAGCTGCTTCCAGAGCCAGCAAATGGGGATGTTATGTCTGTTCTCTCCAGCCACCGAGTATTTCAGGCATTTGCACGTTCTCATATGTCAGTGTTTAAACACTATGAGTATTTCTCCCAATAAAATCCTGCTATAATATATAGCATAACAAAAGATGTGCAATTGTGTTTAAACTCAAAGGAAGGATAAGATTCATTATCTCAAGTTAATAGTATGTTCTCAGTATTCATCTCAAATTACAGGACTCTCCAAATTTCCCCTCACGGTGATCAGAAAGGCCGCAGTGAGCACTGCTCTTGTTACATAATTTTATGGACTGCTCCATACAGGGTTTCTCAGGCCTTTAGACTTCGACTTTGCCCCCTCATTTCCATCGTCAGCAGTCTGCATATGCACCCTGGGAATCTTTGCACTCATTACTGCAGCAGTGCAGAGTGCTTAGAGCAATGCAATTACTGTTGCTGTGGCTTGCAGGATATTTCTGGTATCTGAGGAGGACCTGTCTGCAGATGGCCACATTAGAATAAAACAGCACGTAAAAACAGGAGTCAGATCATCAGTTTCTCTGTCTAGACATTTCCTGGAAATTCCCTGGAGGTTACAAAACACAAAAGGAGAACCACTGGACTCACACGTTGTTATAATAAATAAGCCCGGATATATTTAGGATACATACACAGTTGGGTTGACATTTATTTAAATTACAAAGTACCTAAATTACCAAACTTCCGTAATCATGTGAAATGGTATATTGCTATATCCTCCATTGAACCATAAAAGTTTATAATGTTTGGATAATGCAAGAAAAAATATTCTAAAACTCCTATTAAGGACAAAAGCTTCAGGTTTTTCCATGCCTGTTCATGAAAACATTGACATCACAGAAGGTAACACAGAAGATTTAATCAGTATTATATGGTGTCAGATTAGTACTAATCAGTAGGTGATGTGCACACATGTGTATATGGGAATATTCTAACTCACCTGGCAAACTTGTGGTCACAAGTCATTTCAGTACGCTGCGTTTGCATCTTCACCGCTAAAAGCCCTCCTTTGCCATCACTGCCAGAAGGAAATTTTGTAAGTCACACTGCACTATTTTCCTGAGCCAACGGATAAGGATGAGGGGCCCAAATCTACTCCCATAGACCAGTGTCAAACAGGACCAAGAAAGCAAACAGAACTAAACCAGCGTAAAACCACCATGGGGACTGCACACGAGGGCGCAACAGCCTGCAGTCAGCTCTGCCAGCGCATCAGTGGGACCCACGCTAAATCTATCACTGGCCCTTTAGCAGCTTGGCAGCTCCCCTGACCTTGCTGGCAGAGCGGTATTAATTGGTTTCTCTGCATACTGTCGCGCAGGAGGAATTATAAGCACTGCACGCAGGGAAAAAAGCTCCTTCCCGCCCACGTCTGCTGCAGGGATGGCAGTGAGCTGGGCTGCGCAGGTCGGCGCGTGGCCTGTCGTGGAAGGCACCTGCTCTGAAACGACCCTACACCCCAGCCTGGAAATTAGGAATTTCACAGCTCCCCAGTGGTAGGGAAGGTATTTTCCCAACCCAAAACATGGCTTCTCTTTGTATCCATAAAAAGCCAACTAATATACTCCCTCCAAATAAGCTGTGATATGAACTATGCTTTGAAAGGTCTTAATCCATTTTATGGTTCATTAACTCAGAAAATTTCATACCCGTGGTTAGCAGTATCAAAGAGGAGGCAATGCCTGGCACCAATTAGTTCTAATAAGGAGCTAAACTGTGTGCGGATTTCTGAGTCTGTCATTAGTATGAGAAAATAGGATGGGTCCTCTCAAAGTAGAATATCTTACTGGACGTTTCTTTAATTTGCCTTCAGCTAAAGACTACTCCCACTAACTGATGCCTGTGAAGAAACTAATTGATCTGATTAGCTACAGAACCGTGCTGTGGGACACTTTCTTCTCCTGCTGAATAAGGAACCATGATAAAATAATAGCATCAATATTATTATGTGGTTTTGCATTTCTTCTTATTCATATTTCATACTTTAAGAAGGCAAATGTGTGCCTTATTTGTGCCTTCAATTCATTTTTGACACTAATTTTCTTTCAAGAAGGGTTGAGACGGCCATTTGTAAAAAGGCTTCAGAACTGATGGTGCCTTACAGACCAGGCATCCTCATTCCTCCGTATCAGAGGACAGAGAAACTCTCTGAACTCGCAAAGCTAATGAAGAGATAATTTTGCCTATCGAGCGGCTCTGCTTAGGGAATCTTGCTTCTCAACACCGGTAGGTGGTGTCTGGATCCAGTTTTGCATTTTCAAGTCCCAGTTAAAAGACTAGCAAGAGAAAAAAACAGGCGGGCGATGGCACACGAGATACGTGTCATCCTCGTGCTATGACTGCTCAGAGGAAATGGGCATGGAAATCAGATTAGCAGTCACCGTCCGCTTTCCCCGGTCACACGTCACTACGGCAGCAGCTTGAGCCTGACACACGGGTAATCCCAGCGCAGGTAAATCAGTCCTGCACATGCAAACTCCTGCCCTGGGTTAACTGCCATCCCAGCCTCAATTTTGGATTTAAATCCTTTTTTCTCGACTCCGTGGTGCTTCAAGACCCCTTACTCAGACCACGGTGGCTAGTGAAAGCCAAGCCACGTCAGATCAGATAGCTTTTCCCCCTTCGCACGGCAGATCTATGTTCGGGTCAACCGTCATTCTCCTGTTAAGATAGGCAAGAGTCATTTCTCTTCCTACACTACTGCCTTTTATCAAAGAAACAGCTAAGAGATGGACATTAAAGCTGTAACGAGATGGTGCCTAAATCTAACACAAAGCCTCTAACACCTACTACTTCCAGTCATGTTGCGGGGCAGTGGCCTGGGTCTCCCCATCATTTTTTGAGGGGGGGGGGGGGACTTTGGGGTACTGCCACTGTATAAATACCCAATAAAGAAACTAAAGCTGGGTGCATTCGCAGACTGCAGGTTTTCCAGCTCTCTAAGGGGACACTGGATCTCGCAGGAGAGCCCAGGTGAAAATCCTCATGCTGCTCATGCCACCGAGATGGTGTCGGATTTGCTGCGAGGAATTACCTTCCATACACCTCCTTCACCTCCTAGCAGAGCAGGCTCAAAACGTGGCAGCTCAGAAGCTGTCAGGCTGTAAGATTTTCCATCCCTGACAATGAAAATATAACTGATGGCAGTGGTTTTAGCGTTTTGATTCAGTGGATCTTGGCAAGCCCTTTGCAGCGTGAGCTGCTGCATGCAAGCGATGACCTTCAGGAACGCAGGAGTCTCCCCGTGGCAAGGCGGCAGCAGCATGAATCAGCAGAAGAGAGAGGGGAAAAAATGATGGCAAAAAAGGAGCCTGCTGTTAGCAATAAGTTTAAAAAAAAAAAGTTTCCTTCTGGTCCTCCAGTCAGATTTATTAGCAGAGACCTTGGCACTTGCACAGACCCCTGCGCAAAAGCCAGGCCCACGCTTGCAGATTTATTGCACAGTCAGGACCTCCGCCAGCTGAGACACAACATTTCACCCTTTCTATAATTTAGATTTAAAACCCCAAAAGGCACAAAGCCATTCTTCCAGTGTTCAGGCTAAGCAGAAACTGTCTCAGAGTGAGCCTCTGAGAGAAGGCTCGGGTTTCTATAGGTGTTTGAGTCCCACCGATGCCGGGTGGTGTTCTGCACCTAGGCACCCTTAAACATATCGGCCCTCGGCGCTACCTGGGCTAAAACCAGCTTTGCGAGCAGCATCGGGGTGCTGAGCCTGCGTGCGCAGGTGTGCTCCCACGTCTCCAGCCACGCCGCGTCCCTGGGCAGCACCGGTTTGCCCACCACCAGGGCCACCGAGCCCCTCGAGCCGCCACGACGCCCGGCCAGGCTGCCCTCCCCGCGGCCTCCCTGACCTCCTCGCCGCCCGGATGCGCTTGCATTTCCCGGCAGCCGTCAGGGAGCCGCCGCCGTGCCTTCCTGTCATGGGCAGTGGGATTGCGTCCGCACGCGTTAAACTCGGTGCCGGTTTCCGCGAAGGCCTCGGTGACCCCGTGCGAGAGCCTGCGACCGGGCAGCGCGTGAGCCCCAGGCTGCGCATCGGCGACGTCTCCCCTCACCGCTCTCCTGCAGGCACCGGCAAACCAGGGCTGACGTGCTTTCTTTGCACATTTATTTCCTCTTTTCTCTCGCCCCCGTTTTCTGCCTGGCTGGCGGGTGGTTTTGTGCTTTTGCTTGGCTTTTCCAGCAGAGGGGGATGCAACCTCATCGGAGCCGTCCTCCTCCCACAGGGCCTTCAGCCAGATGCTCTCACTCGTCCTCATCCTCGCCCTCATCCGAGGGCTCGTGGAGCGCATGGCCCGCGGGTGCCCGCGCCCACGCCCGGTGCTCCCTGGCCACACAGGCACTGCCATGCGATCCCACAGATCTTTTTTATTGCAAGTAATAAAGCCAAAGGCAGGGATTCGCTCTGCGATAAGCGGCTAACGAAAGATGAACGAACGGGAGCAGCGACGCGCTGTCCACGTGTCAGCTCCAGCCTCCATAGCGTGGACATCCTCTTTTTTTTTTTTTTCTTTTTTAGTGTTGTCATGAGCAAGGGCGGGATAATCCCGGGAACGGGGTGTCGCTTTGGAACGAGGCAGAGGGACGCTTATTGCCAGCTGCAGTGACTGTATGACGTCCAGAAGGACAAGGCAGGCCCATATAATGCTTTTTAATCAGTCAAATCCAAAGTGCTTCACGAAGCATCGTCCTGTAGAGCCAGGGAAGCTGAGGAAAGACAAGAGAGGTCCCTTGCCCGGGGTGAGCTGGTGGGCGATCAGAGCCGGGAAGAGATCCCGGGTTTGGGGAGCTGCAGCTTCATTCGCAGGCCGAACACTATGGAGCGATGCACAAGGAGGGTCGGCTTTTGCTCAGGTACCGCCAGGGCAGGGGTGTCTCTCTGCCGCGGTCTCTGTGCACAGCACCGAGGAGAGCCCGCCTGCGTCTGGCCCTGGCAGCACGGAGAGGGTCGGACTTGCCCCGCGTGCAAGGTGAGGGCACAAACATCACATCTCGGGTACGAACACCCTCATGGGAACAAAGTTGGTTACACTGATTTACCCCAGCCAGACACTTGACTCGTTGCCCCAGTGCCTAGCAGGAGTCCAAAACTGAACAGCTTTCCTGGAGGAACTTCATGCCAATGCTGAAACCATTTCTTCCAAGGGTTTGATTCGAAGCGGAGAACCAGAATCCTTGCTGAGGCCAGCTTTTGGGAAGAAGTCTCCTTTGCATCGGCTCCTCAGTGCTCTGGTCCTGTCCCTGTTGTCCTGTGCCGTCCCCTCTGGATGCGACGCTCCTGGGTGTCATTTCCCAAGCGTGCTCCTCTGGGGAAGCAGGGCGCCCCACTGCGCTCCAAGGTTTTGCCTATTAATGCTCGTCCTTCCAGCTACACAGTTATTTTCTACTTGGCTAAATCATCTGAAAATAGAAATAGTCTGCAGCCATCCTAGTCCTTCCTGCTTTACATGCATGAGCAAGAAAGGGAATTTAGGATTTCACTGTAACGCCATACACAAAAGCCTGCTGGGGAGTATCGCTCTGATTAGCTTTAATTCTACAACCAAGCAAACAAGGAATAATAAAAATAAGGGAGAGTGCGGCGTGTGGCCTCTGCGCCACGCTGCTCCCCGGCTCCTCGGAAGATCTGCTGGGCTGCTCGCAGCCCTCATCGATGGCGTATTTGTGCACAGCACGATAACTGGTAGGTTTTTATCCTCTTTTAATAATGAGAAACTGAAGCACAGGGGCAATCTAGTGGTTTGCTCACAATCACATCAGAAAGCTTCGATTCCATTTAGCATTAAACCAACCCAGAGACTGACCTGGAGGCCTCCCCTTAATGTGGCGTTACCCTTACAGGCAGGTGAACACCTCGGACATTTCGACACGCAATACGGAGAACGACAAAGCCATAACGGTTTCATAACTGCAAACAACACACGATCCCAGCTTTCAGTAGTCTGAGACGGAAAAAAATTTGATTTAGATCTGGGAATTAAATTAGCAAAAGGGATG
Source organism: Apteryx mantelli (assembly GCF_036417845.1). NCBI lineage: Eukaryota > Metazoa > Chordata > Aves > Apterygiformes > Apterygidae > Apteryx > Apteryx mantelli. The sequence goes on along the minus strand of NC_089989.1, from coordinate 26,626,360 downwards.
AAAAAGAAAAATACCTCACATCCAAGCATGCATCTTTGGCAGAATTCGTCACTGGAAAAAAAGATGAGGATGTGAGTTTTGCTGCACTGTGTGATGGACTGATCCAAAGGCTTTGCTCACAGCTCCCTGGGCTTGGAGGATTTGGTGCAGATCCAGATTGCACATTTCTATGGGGCCCTTCCCATTCGGATCGGAGGCAGGAGGGTCCAGTTTCCCTGCAGAGGCCTTGCCCCTTCTCTCCGTGCGCACTGTCCATCCCTTGCTTTGTCTTTTCTCAATTTGAGTCTTGATATGGGGCCAAAGCAGCCTCTCAGCACCTACAGGTCTTGGTTCTCCTTGGGCACAGGGTGCTCCAATCCTGAAAAACAGGGCTAGTGTTTAGCATGAGTATCCATGTATGGATTTTTATAAACTTCATCCCAAATAAAGCCCATCCCAAGTAAAGCTGCGGGTGCTCAGAAGTCACGTTTAAAGACAGGAGAACATGGGGGAGAGACGGTGCGAATCAGTGGTGACGGGTATGATCCTTCTTCCCACCCCACCACGCTACATGAGCACCGCTCGCATGCCTCACACGGCTCAGATCCCACCGTCACACTTGTCCATCAGGCAGATCTTGCTTTATTAGACTAAAACACAAGGGTATTAGCAAAACTGCATGTTTCCTTCGCCCCGTGCTCTATATAAGCGACAAAACACATACACCACAGCCCCCACCGCAGGGAGTTCCCAGCGGCAGCGCCCGGCATCTCCTCTCCCTTCGGCAGTATGGAAAGGAGGAAAATTGGTGGGCGTCTGCCAAAACTGGCGCCTCCACCTCTCCTTCCGCAAAGTCTGGGTGACTCCAGCTGAAAGGCGAGGTGTACGGCCCGGCCCCGGGCTCAGTGAATTAGCCCACGGGCTAATTAGCCCTGGGCTCTGCCGGCTGAGCAAGTCCGTGTGTCTGATCTGCCCAAACGCTTCCCGGCGCTCAGCCCCGCCGGGGCACGGGACGGGGAGCGGGCTGGTCAGAGCCGAGGCATTCCCGCGGTTTTGCCGGCCACCTCCGGCCTGCCCTGCCCGTCACCCCGGCCTCAGGGCTGCTCCGAAGCCTGCTGAAAGAGAAAGGAAGGAAAGGGAGCGTTAAGGCAGCGCTTGATGTACGTGAGATAAGCGCCTGCATGTAGCAACTGGCAATGGAGGGCGGCTGGCGCGGCTGGGGAGATGGTGCCTCATGCTGCGCAGGGCGCGGGGCCGTCGGAAGGGCTCGGCACCGGCTGGGCTGCTAACGAGGGCTGCAGTCACGGCGGCCTGCGTCCTATTTCTCAGGAGGCAGGAAGGAAGGAAGGAAGGAAGGAAGGACACGTGAAAAAGAAAAACAGCAGTAAATGACCCGGCTGCATCTTTTTTTTTTTTTTCCCGTAACCCTTCTGGCCTTGCAAACAGGAACTTCGTTTGAGACTAAAAATAAAACACGACGCCTGTTTAACGCTGCAGCCGGGCGCTTCCAGCGGTGCTGCTGGGCTGCAGCCCCCTTCTGCGCGCAGCCCCCGCCAGGCGCGGTAGGAAAGTGCCTGGCTTTGCATTTGCTATATTTACATATCAGCGGCTATCGGGAGGACAGGGCGTCCCGGGGGATCTGCAATAGGATACGCCGTGCTCTGCATCTCCCGTGCCGCTGCAGACGGGGACGGGGCCCTGCGGCCTGGCAGCCGCGCGCGAGCCCCTTCCCGCTTCGGCAGAGGACGTGGAGCAGGAGGGCTGGGGGGCAGCGGAGGGGGCTATAACTTAAAGAAGTCCGGGCTGGCGCTCGAGGCCGCCGGAGCGCGCCGGGTGCCCGGCCGCCGCGGCCCTACGCGCCTTTCTCACGCGCTGGGCGTAGCTGCCTCCCGCGCATCGCTCCACCTCGATTTCGAGCCGCCTCGGCTCGCGCAGGGAGTGGTTTCCAAGCATTCAGCTCACCCCTATCTTATCCAGGCCGGTTTCCTTTACGAGCTGCACCCACGGCAGGGCCCGAGCTCGAGATGCAAACCCAAACAAAGCGGCGGCAGCGCTTCCCATCGCCGCCGGGCTGGCCCCGAGCGGGCGCGGGCTGAGTCAGGAGCGCCATAAAGGAAAGTGAAATAGATCCACCCCGCGCCGGCGATAGGATCAGGGCAGATTAGCAGCCTTGGAGCAGGCTCAAGGGTCAGCATAAATCTTTAATCTTTGCAAAGTCCCGGAGACTCCCTCCCCTGCGCCCGGTCTCACATGCCTGCGCACCAGGCATGACTAAACAGCTCGCCGCGGGGACGGCGGGCGCGTCAGAAACTCCCGCCTGGTTTTGGTTTGCAAAACAGAACAATAACGCCGCTGTCTCTTCTTTAAACGTGAGAACTTCCCCGGGCAGGCGGGGACCGCAGCCCCTGCGCGGCGTGCGCCTGGCTGCCGGGGCGGCTGCCCCACGCTGGCCCCGGGGGGTCTTTGCCGACCGACCCCTTTCGCTTCTCCCCGGTCTGATGCCAAAACGCTCGGCTACGTAACGCCGCCGGCCGGGAGCTGAGCGCATCAACCCGGCGAGGCCAAGCCGCCCATCCCGGCCGGCAGGGACGGCAGGGCTTCCCCAGTGCCCTGCCCGGGGCAGGCACGCCGCGGAGGGGGGGGAAAAAGCCCCAAAAGCCCTGGCCTAGTTCGTGCTTCGCTGTGCCGGCCCCAGGCTCGACGGATGTGGTTTAGTGGTCAGCGCACAAGACAGCGAACGAAAGAAAAAGAAAAAAATTCCTTTGATTTAACCCGGGGGGGGGGGGGGGCTGCGCTCGCTCTTCCTGCGGCCACGGGAGAAGCACACGCGGGAAAATCCTGCGAAAAATCCTGTGGGAGCCGGCGTGAGCTCTGCTCCGTGATCTGCACGGCACCGGCTGTGGGAACAGCTCGGGATGCATCGGGATGCACTCGGCAACACAGTACACCCAGCACGTGTTAGGATGCGGCTGTGTGAGCCTATAGGTCGCGTTTCATCCCAAATCCCACCAGTTTCACGACGACATGTGTTAATGCCACGCGATCACCGCCGGTATGAAACATTACCCTGCTGCGCACCAGTCGATAGCTGAAGCAAAGCTGTACGGGCAGGTTTCCCGCTGCAGCGCGGTGACGGCCCTGGGGAAGGCCCTTGACCTAGGTATAACCCTAGCGATGAGCTGGTGCCGAGACTAGAAATAAGAGCTAAACCTTCCATCGGCTTCTCGGATCCGCGCTCCCGCTGCGTGTAGGCAACGCCCTGCGAAGGTGCAAGCACCAGCTCTGTGCATAGCCCGTGACGAGGGTGAGCAATACTTCGGGCCTTGCCATTTGCATACGCATCCGCGCTTGCACGCGGGCACCTCTCTGGCCTTTCTTGCAGCCGCCGCTGAGAGCAGCCCTGCAGCACGGCTGCTCCGAGAGCTGCTGCGCGCAGGGCAGGAGACAGCTGCAGCGGCGTCGCAGGCTGCAGGAAAGCCGAGGCTGCGTCGCGGGCGGAAAAACCCGTCCCCCATCCCTGCGCGACAGCTCCGGCCGGGGCAGGCTGTGAGCCCAGGCAGCGGCTTTGTCGCCAGTGTCGCCCCGAGCTGCTGCTCGGAAGAGGCTAAAGTGGCATCGCGTCCCGAAAACGAAATGAGACGCCGAGGTCAGGCGAGCAGGTAGCATCAGCCGCTGCCGGCAAGCCCAAGCCTGCCGGGGCCTCGGCCAGCACGGCACTGCCGACCGGGTCTCGTGGCAGGTGCCTGCGTCCTCCAGCGAGCGGCAAAGCACACCGGCCTCCACCCGGGCACGCGAAATCGGACCCTCGATTCCCTAGGCAGCCGCCGGGAGCGCAGGGCCCCGGGAAGGGGTCGAGAGTGGGGCTGTGGAGCAGCCCGAGCCGAAACAGCGGCTCTGCGGCCGGGGCCGGTGCTGCCGGCCAGGAACGTGCCACGACATCGTGTGTCTCATCTCAAAGCCTCATCTGCGCTAGGACACGGTTCAAGGGATCTCGCAGCGCCGGCGCCTGTAAACACGCGGCACTCGCAGCCCCGCGAGCCGGGCGCCCCCCGGACCCCCTGGCGCTCCCGGGGGCTCGCTCCGCAACAGGGCCCCTAAGGAAAACGGGATCCTTAAAAAAAGAAAAAAAAAAAGGCAAAAAATGTGCGTCACTGCAGATTATTTTAGGCCCTGGCCCATGCATAATGCAAACAAGCAGCTCCCGGGGCGCATGCCTGCAAAAACCGGCCCGGCCCGTAGCGCTCGCTTACAGCGGCTTTCCAAACAGGTGGTGAAAAGCTAAAATTATGAGCGTCTCTCTGTCCTCGCCGGGGTTAGGAAGGGTCCTCGCCTTCAGGAAGGCGCCTGTTTTGCCTCTGCAGCGCTGGTATAAAACGGGATGGGGACATTAAAAAAAAATTCAGGAGCCCTTATTTCCTTTGGGGACAATCCTGCCTTGCTATTTCCCAGCCCGTGCTCAGCATCCCTGCAGGCCCCTTCGGTCTGGGTCTGACCGGGCTGCTCCCTCGGAGTCGCATTTCGGCCGTGCTGACTTTTATTTCTTTCCTTTTTTTAAAAAAAAAATCATTGTGTCTTCCTCGCCTGACTTCAGGGAGTTGCTCGGGAAGCCCTATTTATGGGTTGAAACGCTGCTGAAAGAGTTATTGCCATGTTATTCAGCTGTCGTGCCAAGCCCGCGCGGGGCTCGGGTTTCTGCTGAAAGGGTGCCAGGCACGTCTTTTTCCAGGAACCGGCAGCCGTATTTAGCCTCCGGCTGCACATGAAAGACTGCAGTCGGAAACGTGACATTGTGTCAACAGCGGAGGCAGGTCAGAGCTGGGTGAGACCATGAAAACAAGTCCGGGGAACTCAGCACACCCCGTCTGCGCCGCGCCGTGCCGGCCCCCCCTCCGCCCCAGCCTGGTTTTGGGCTCGTTTTTAAGGGGAACGGGCTGCAGCGAAACACAGGGAGCGCGGGAAAGTGGCGCAGGCACCGCACGTGCCCATTTTACAGACAGGCACACTGAGGGACGGCGGCCGTCGCTCGCTGGGGGTGAGGGAGGGCGGGCACGGAGCGGGGGGCTGCGCGCGTCTCCGCGTCCTCCCACCGCGAGACGGGGCGGTCGAGAAGACGGAGCCGGAGCCGCGGGGTCTGAAACGCTGCTGTGCCGAGCGCGGTTCTCGGGCTGGGAATAACCGAGTTGCCTCCTGCGAGCTCAGTATTCAGCCCTAATTAAAACAAACACCAAATAAATGTCAGGATGCACGGAGTCCCCGAATAAATAAATACAAGCAGACTTGTATTTTAGCGCAGCACGACTTAGTCTGATCTAACGTTAACTTTAATCAAAGAGCTGCCCCTTGGCACCTGCTTTTCCCAAGCAGCCCCAGCCGGACGGTGAAAATCTCGGAGCTCTGAGTAAATTCGTTAGGAAAGGTCCTGACATCCGCGTCTGCTGTGGTGCGAAAGGGACCCGCAGGGGGCTGGGACTGGGCTGCCGGGGGGGGCGCAAAGCAGTCGACCCCGGGATCCCTTCAGCAGCATGTCCGACCTGCCCTTCCCGGTGGCCGGGATGTCGCCCTGGGGCTCCCGGGATCCCTGCCCGGCCAGGATGAGGCGACCCTTCGCGCCCACGAGCACGATCCTGCAGGAAAACCGCGGCGGGGGGCCTCAGTTCGCGGCACAGGTCCCCAGCAGCTCCCCACCGCGGATGCAAGAGCGCACGTGCTGCTGCTGCACGGAGAGGAGAAAACGAATGCACATGGCCCGGAGAGGACAATGAATGCACATGGCCTGGAGAGGACAACAAATGCACTTGGCCTGGAGAGGACAACGAATGCACATGGTCTGGAGAGGACAACGAATGCACTTGGCCCGGAGAGGACAACGAATGCACTTGGCCTGGAGAGGACAATGAATGCACATGGCCTGGAGAGGACAATGAATGCACTTGGCCCGGAGAGGACAACGAATGCATTTGGCTGGAGAGGCCAACGAATGCGCATGGTCTGGAGAGGACAACGAATGCTCATGGTCCCGAGAGGACAACGAACGCGCATGGCCCGGAGAGGAGGCCATTCCAGGCAACGCGTTTCTCCCACCTCTGGCTCTCTGGGCCATGGGGGTTTTTTGCGCTGGAGTTCAGAAGGTGCCAAGAGACGAAGAGCAGCGACGGGTTGTCCAAACCACCCAAGCCGCTCTTCCCTTCCCATCGTGGGCTTCACACTGTCTCATCTGCTTACAACAGCGACCGCAGAGTTAAAACAGGCAGGAGCGGCTTTCCTTAGGCACAAACAGGGCCCAAAGAGTCCAAAATTAAGTACAAACCCCGTTGGGTTCACCCAACGTTGCGCGTTACCCTAATGGATGTGGAAACTAAACCTCCGCGGCAGAATTAGCAGGAACAAGCCTTTCCGCTGGCAGCAACAGCAGGATCCTGAGCTGCCCTTGGGCGTCGATTGCAAAGAGCCTGCGAGAGGAGCGGGAAGAGCCCGGCTCGCCTGCGGCACGCTGCTGCTGCTGCTGCCCATCGATTGCTGAATCAGACCATAAGAAATGACCCTGATCAATTATTTAAAAGCACGGGAGGCAAACCCTTATCTTCCACAGGAAAAGAATTATTTTATTAAGTATTTTTAAACAACTACTTAACATTTACTCAAGATAAAAATATGTACAATATCCCACCTTGAAGAAGGCTCCAAAATATAAACACTGTACCTCTCCCTAGAGAAAAACAAAAAAAAATTCTTCTCTTCAAAAAAAGGACAACCCCCAAAACAAGAATACATTCATATTTCTCACTTCTTTATGCTCAAGTAGTTATACAAATAATAGACATCTGAAACGTTTTACCTTTTAATATATTTATATAATATATATATTTATAACAGGATTTTACAAATAAAGGCAACAACTGTATACCAAAAAAAACAAAAACCAACAACAAAATAAACGTTAGAACACAATCTGCAATCAAGCATAGTGCATCTCAACAGCTGGTGCAAGGGGAGAATGAAATGAGAATCCATACAACATTTATCCTGGACACGAGTTCTCCAAACTGGTAAGGAAAGAAATAGCACTGCATTTGGCAGCGAGGTTTTTGTGTTTTGTTTTTGTGTTTTGGTTTTTTTTTGTTTTAAGCCAAATCGGACGTACTGTTTATCCACGGTGCAAAGACGCCCGCTGCTCTAAGATTTAATGGGGCAAGCGTCAAAATCCTCACCCTGTTTATTGGGAACAGTGATGTGGGCCAGAGTTTGCCCAGGAGACCGAGGACGGCGGGCGCCGGGGCCGCGGGGACGAGGCTCCCGCCGACACCCCAGCCTTGCGTTTTTCGAAGGCACTGACGGGGGCACATCCAGCGGGTGCAACGCTGTTGACTTCAGCTGAACTGCTCCCCCTTACCCGAAGCTCTCGATCCGACGCGAGTCGGGAAACAGCTGGTTACCGGCGACTCCCCCCCCTAAAGCGACTCTTGAATCCTCTGATCCCGAACGCGCTCGGCCCGGAGGAACTGTACGGCAGCGCTGCAGGAGAGGCCTGGAGTCAGGTGCGACAAGCAAAGTGATCCGGGGGAGATCTTCTCCCCTGCCCGGCCCAAACTAGCAGCTCAAGTTACAGGAAGGGGCGCATGTTAATTTATTTATTAGATGTACGCCATGTAAAGCTTCCAAGCAGCATCTACGTTTTATTTATTAAAAAATAAAATAAAATAATATATATATATATATATCAGCAAAGGTGTGGAGAGAAACCCGTCTTAAATCTACCTGAACCACTGACTGTGCATTACCAACCAGTGCCTGCTACTCTGCTCGTTTGACGTTTTTAGTGAAGCAACACCAAAACCTGGGCTGCTTTGCGCCTGTGCGCGTGTGCGACTCGAACGCTGGCAGCGGGGCGGGCGCCGAATCCATCCGGCCCCGACGCCTGGTGCAGGGCCGGTGCTTCAAAAGCCCTTAGAAGAAGTACCGTGTTTTCAAATTCACAGACCCTAAAAAACTAAATCTGCCTAATGGAATATTTTTCACAGCTTTTAAACATAATCCGAGCTGACCAAGTCAGCCGTCGTTGTGTAGATGCGGAGAGGGAAGGAGGGAAGGAGTAAAGCACAAAACCCTTTTTTTTTGCTTTTCCTTTTGGAAACGCTTGTGAAGAGCTAAGCTGGGTGCGTCCTTCACCCTTCTCCAAGCTACCTGACAAGTCAGAGAAAAGGGGATTTAGCTTCCTATGCGCAGTGCACCTCGTCCCCACACCTCAGTCCAGCCAATATATAAAAGTGAAACAGTCTCAAACTTAAAACAAAAAAAAAAAAGAAAGAAAGAAGTCACACTGTGCTTAGTCTTTGGTTTCCAAGTTCAAAGGAGGGATCTGCTTCAAGGCTTGAAGCAGCGCCGAGGAGTCGATGGGGGAATGGGCCGGCAGCGGGGAAGGGAGTCTCTGGGGCATCAGCAGCGGCGGGGAGATTTTGTCGGGGTTCATAAAGCCCGTGAGCGCCGCGGCGGAGGCCGGCAGGCTGGGGTACAAGACGGGGACGGACGCCGGGTACCAGCACTTCTCCAGCATGGGCAGGTAGGCGGTGGCGGACGGCGGGATCAGGTAGAAAGGCAGGCACAGGGGCGGCTGGTGCGCGTGCGGGCCCAGGAAGCCGCTCGCGGAGCCGATGGCGTCGCTGCCGAAAGGGCCTTCGTCTTCGGGCGTCTCCAGCCGGGTCCTTTTGGCCGGCGGGTCCTCAGTCTCTTGCTTAATAGAGCTTATTCTCTCCTGCACAGTATATTTGAGCTCCGCGTCCTTTTTAAAATACTGCTGCTCAGATTTGGAGTCGCTTTTCTCCAGCTCCCCCCCGTACCCGCTGTCCGTGTCCGTATCGCTGCCGCTCTGCTCGCCGCCGGCGTGGGCGAACGTCCTCTGTATCACCGGCACGCAGTTTTTCCCGTGCCCCTCGGCCGCGGAGCCCGACTTCTCCTTCGAGTCGGCCGCCTTGGCGGCGCCGTCGGGGGGCCGGCGGCCGGCAGCGGCGCCCGGCAGCGCCTCGGAGGCCAGGCGGTGCAGGTGGCCCGCCAGCTGCGAGCACTTCAGCTCCTTGCCGCTCTCGTGCTTCGCCAGGTATTGCAGCATTTCCTTGGCGCACATCTGGAAACCGGATCGAAACATTTCCTGGCTGGAGTCGAGGTTTCGCGACGGCAGGTCACCTGGGGAAAACATTAACAGAAAGAAATTAAAAATTAACAGCGCGCTAAATAGTTCCACTACCGTCTCCGAGGCACCCTGCGGAGGGGAAACTTTGCCTCCGCGTTAAACTTCTGTTGCAAGACAGCCAAGCAGGTGAACCTGATGGTCAACCTGAATTTCATGTGCCCTCCCCTGATTTACGCACGTACAGGCATGCGTTTTCATTTTCACATCCACCCGTCAGCTTTTACATGGGAATTTCAAATTTATTTTTTATTCCTAAGTCTCCTGCACACGGCAACTTTAACATGTGTGCAAGTATGGAGAAACAGAAGTGAGTCCACCTGGTACCTTCTCAGGGAAAAAAATCAGTTCGAAAGCTAGATCGCAACCTGCTCCTTTACCACCAGAAAGAGCCCTTGGAGCAATTTTACTCTCCATCAGCTCCAGAAACCTAGAGGCAATTTTGCTTCAGCTTTAGGACTTTGGCTTTAAGCTCTACTGCACACCCTGTGGCTATTAAAGCAGAGGAAATCTCTTTAGAAAAGCTAGGTTTTACTTTAGCAGATTCACGTGAGTGTCACATGCGGAAACAGGAGAAGGAAGTGCATGTAAAGCAAGATAAGCTGGCAGACCTGGTCCCCCTTCGCCTGCAGAACACCGGCTAACCAGCCTAGAAAGAAGCCTGGAAAAGGTGTGTATAAAAAAAAGCAGATGTTTTCATATTTTGAGGGGGGGAAAAAAAAAAAAAGGATTTGTTCCAAAGCTCATGAACGTGAATAGAGAGAGTCTGATGCCTTTGGAAAGAAAGCAAAACCGAGCTTTAAATAAAACCAGCAACGTTCAAATTAATTTTAAAACAAATTCCCAGCGCAGTCTGAACTGACCAAACCGAGAAATGAAAAGCGTCTTTTTTCCTGAGGACTCATAAGCAAAGTGAGAGAGAACGAAGGTGATTAAGAGAAAGAACGGCGCCTTCCTCCTCCTCCTCCTCCTCCCTGCCCTGGAGCCAAGCGCCACAGCAGCATCTCGGCGGCGCTGAGCGCGAGCGCCCCGAGCGCGCGCAGGCAGGCAGGCAGGCTCGCTCGCTCGTGCGCGGCGCCCTTGGGACGCTCACCAGCTTGCAAGCCGTTCTGCAGCGCGATGATCTTCTGCTGCTGCTGCTCGATGAGATTGGTCAGCGCCTTCACGTGCTTCAGGGTGAGCTCGAGAACCACCGCCTTCTCCAAGTGCCCCAGCGTCTGAAAGCAAAGGGACAGGTCGGTGGCGGTGGTGGCGGCGGCGGCCGCGCGGGAAGCAGCCTGCGGGGGCTTCTCGTGCTGCCGGAGGGACCGGCGCAGTCCGGAGACAAGGCTGGCACGGCAGTGCCCTCGCTCCGGAGACCCCCCCCCTTCCCTTGAACAGCACGGCAAAGCTATTTTCTATAATCTGGGAATAAACGCATTCAAAAGCGGCCTGCGGAAAAAGCGAGCGTCGTATCTTACGGGTATTTCGGGACCGGCCGCATAGCTCAAAGGAAAGTATTTTATTTATCTGTCCCGCTGCCCCTGCTGGCGCTGGAGCTCAGCACGGGCACCCGGCCGCGGGGTCTCCTCCGCGGGGCGCAGGACCGCCATTCCCAGGGCCGGGAGAGCGCCCGGCTCCCGGGAAAGTTCGGGTCTGCCTCGGGCGCAGAGTCACGAGGAGGCGCGTGAAACGTTTCAGCGGATCGCAGGGGAAAAACCCCAACCCTCACTTAAACGACAGGGAAAAAAAGAAAAAAAAAAAAAAGAGAAAGAAGGCAGCCCAGAAGGACCGCTTTCACGAGAGCTTTTCCTTCAACGCGGCGGCACGCACCCCCCGGGCGGGACGAGCCGCACCGGGGGGAAAAACCCTGCGGGCGGGTGGGAGGGTGGCGGAGGCAGCGGCGCCCACACGTGTCCGCGGCGGGGGCCCCGCTCCACGGCACGGCACAGCACCTGCACGCACGCACGCAGCCGGCCCCGCGCCGGGTCGTCACTTACCGTAAGTTTGAGGTGTTCTGGCAGCAGGTCCTTCAGCTGGGCGATGCACTCGTTGATCCGGTCGCGTCTCTTCTTCTCTATCAGCCTGTGCGGCAGCTTGTAAGTCTCCTGCGGAGCAGAGTGCAGAGGGGGCTTCAGCGCGCCGCAGCCCCCGCCCCGGGGTCGCCCCCAGCACCACGCTGGGACCTGCGAGGGGAGGCGCTGACCCAAAGCGCCCCGAACCTGCCGGCTTTGCAAAGCGCGCTGCGCGGCAGGGCTTAGGAGGATCGTCGTTATTATCATTTTATCTTTTTTCCAGGAGAATCATTAAAGTAACACAAGCACGCTAATGCAAAGTAATGCGAGCACACTAACGCACGCACGCTAACGCAAAGTAATGCAAGCACGCTAGTGCAAAGCAATGCACGCACACTAGTGCACGCACACGAATGCAAAGCAATGCGAGCACACTAGTGCGAGCACAGTAGTGCAAAGCAATGCACGCACACCAGTGCACGCACACGAGTGCGCAGCAATGCGAGCTCTCCCACCTCCCAGCCCCGGTCTCAAGGATGGGGAGAGCAGGTTTCGGGCGGTCTCGGCGCAGGAACTTTAACCCGCAGCGGGGCTACAGGAGGGCGCAAGGGGAGCAAAGGGAGAGCCCCCCCCACCCCTCCTCCTCCTCCTCCTCCGCGGCCCCCCGCGCCCCGGCGCGGTGCCGGCTCACCTTGCTGTCGTCGCTCCGCTTCAGCCCCCTGCGCGGCTTGTACACCTGGTACATGTGGGCGAAGTCCAGCCTGCACAAGTGAAGCGAAAGCGGGGAGGTTATAGCGGCGGGCAGGGCGGGCAGGGCAGGCAGGGCAGCGCACCCGCGCCCCCCCGGCGCTCCCCCCGGCGCTTACCCCGGCGGCTCGGCGCCCTCCAGGGCGGGCAGCTTGCCCAGGCACAGCGGCGGCGGCGGCGGCGGCGGCGGGGCGCCGGGCAGCCGCTCCATGGCCGCGCTGCGCGCTGAGCGCCCGGCGCCGCGGGCTGGGTTAAATGCGGCGGCGGCGGCGGGGCGGCGCCGCGCGGCCCGGGCACTGTGGCCGCCGCCGCCGCCGCCGCGCCGCCCCCCCGCGCGCGTCACGTGACCCTCACGCGGCCGCGCCCCCCCCCCGCAACGTGACGGCGGCGGCGGCGGCGGCGGCGGCGGCTCCCGCGGGGCAGCGGCGCGGGGGGGGGGGGGGCGGGGGGCGGGGGAGGAGCCGGGGCCGCCCGGGGGGGGCGGGGAGCGGGGGGAGGCTGCGCCGCGCTGCGCGCCGGGAAGCGCACGGGCGGCCCGAGGCGCGGTGCCCTGCGCGCTGTCCCTGCGCGGTGTCCCTGCACGCAATGCCTCCACGCTGTCCATGCACAGTGTCCCTGCACGCTGTCCCTGCACGCTATCTCTGCATGCAATGCCTCCACGCTGCCCTGCCCACTGGCCCTGCATGCAATGCCTCCCCGCTGTCCCTGCATGGTGTCCCTGCACACTATCCCTGCATGCAATGCCTCCACGCTGTCCCTGCATGGTGTCCCTGCACGCTATCTCTGCATGCAATGTCTCCCCGCTGTCCGTGCACACTGGCCCTGCATGCAATGCCTCCACGCTGTCCCTGCACGCCGTCCCTGCACACTATCCCTGCATGCAATGCCTCCACGCTGTCCTTGCACACCGCAGCCTGCACACCCGACTTGCACACCGCAGCCTGCACACCCGCCTTGCCCTTCCACCCTGCTCCGCGCGGCCGCCAGCACCCCAAACAACGCACTGGCAGGATAGGCAGGCCGCTGCCATGTCCCATGGGAGCCGGTGCTCGGGGAGGGAGGCCGGATGCCAGCGGCTGCAGCGGCGCAGCGTGCCCGCCGTGGTGCGCGCCTGCCAGAGCACCCTGGCCTGGAGGGTGGTGGTGATGTTCCCCGCTGCGGGGGGACCAACAGAGGTGAGCTCCGCCGATAAAAGGCGCCGTACCTGGATAAGGGAGCAGCGGCCCAGCGCCGAGCCGCTGCGCTCTCCTCGGAGGGGTCTGCACGCTGCACCTAGGGAGGAATCCGCGGTCAGGATGCATCACGTTAGAGCGTGAAGGGGTTTTATACAGGAGATGGGGACGCCCGTTTTAAGGCACGCCACCATTTGAGGATGCCTGTTATTAGCAGGAGGAATCCTACGGGAAATCAGAGCCCTGCAGAAATCTGCTAGCCTTAAATATAAGTTTTGTAAACAACAACAAAACAATTCTTTACAAGAGTCCAACTGCAACATCTCCAGCGTAAGCAACACACCACTGTATTAATGCCACCGAGCTTCGGGAAAAGACGCCCGGGCTGTCCCCGGCCATGGGGCTGTCCCGCTCAGTACGCTCTTCCCCACGCTTCGCAGCCTGAGTCTGCAAACCCAACATTTATCAGCGCGATCGGCTCACGCGTTTTGAGGGTCTGCCGCGATGCCGCAGACCCTGCCCGCGAGCGAGACGATTCCAGCTAACAGGAGATTACTTGCGTGCTGAAAATTAAGCACCGAGCAGAAATAGCGGTAGGGTGGGCACTCTGCCCCCTAGGCTTCTCAAAGCACACACTGTCTTTCATATGGGCACCTAATAAATTTGGTAATCATCATCGCAAAAATGAAACTGAAGTCTTTGTCCTTTCCTGCAGTTGAGGTAAAAGTAAACAGAACCGGCACAAATAATGGGGAATGAATCAGATGGTTAATTCTGTTTTTGCTCTAAGGATCTAAGCTGTGATCTGCCAAACAGAGGGAAAGAAATCACGTACGTTTTTTAATCTGTCCCATCACTGACCCTCTGTCTAAGGCAATAGAAATAATTAGAGCTTGCTGCAGCTGATTGCTAATGAAAAATGAGGTTTGGGGCCAACCCGCTCTGCGTTTTAAGTTTAAACTCGAAGTGTACGTGGACGATTTCATGCCCATGAGTTGTTTGACTCTTGCATGCTCTTTCAGATATTCGGTACATTCCTGCAGTGGGTGGTGAGCTACAAATCAGGGTCAGAGGTAATCCCCAATTATTTAGCCCTTTTACTGTTCTCGTGCTTGCCAAACAATTCTCCATATCAGGATTTACTCATGACCTTAAGGGAAGTTGCCAAGGATTTAGGAGTCCCCCGAAAAAGAGGATCCAAATGAAGTTATTGCATTCTTGGGCATCAAGTTAGATTGCTGGAGAGTTGAATTACATTTTCCTGAGGATCGGTTTTCATAAGCTAAGGCTGATGCAATCATCAGTTTGCCATCTCGATTTTGTTTGCTGAATTATTTCTATGTGGAAGTTTCTTTTACAATGTACGACTGAGGCAATAGCAAAATGTTTAAAAAAGGCTTAATTTTCTGAAGCCATTAAGGGGGAAACCGGCCTTTCGAACGCTTGCTTCAGAACGGCTGAGTGTCATAGGATAGCAGCAGCTTGCGTCCAGCAGGGATTTGTAGTTATTTACAGATACGTTAAAAGGCAAAGGTTTGCGGTTTGCTTTTGAAGGTGTGCTGAAGGCTGGCGGAGGGGGTTGAGCTCCCGGACGCGCACCTTCCCAAGCGCTTCTCCCCTTCCCGCCACAGAGGCGGCAATTTGGGGTGAAACCTTCCGAAAACCACCGGCACCGGTGTCTGATCGGAGCCTCTGTGGGCAGCGCTGGGAGCTAAAACAGATGGGTTGTGGGTTCAAGCTCACGATAAGGTTACTGAGGGTGGTTTTGCTTTAAAATGTCTCTTACTTAATATATCCACGAAGGCCGGGCATGTGCCTGCGGCCTGTAATCAAATAGCCGACTCTCCTTCTCTCCCGTTTCCAGCAATCTCGTGTCGGGTTACTGGCACCGGAGGTTAAAGAACAGCCACGTCTCGGAGCAGGAGCCGAGGTCGGGAGCCGAGGCCGCGCGGGGCAGGAGGAGCCGCGGGGAAGGGGTCAGCGCTCGCGCCCGGCGGGCGTCCTCCGCGGCCCGTTGTTTCAGGCTGGGTAGAACCTCGGGGAGCTGCAGTAAGAGCCGTTGCCTCGGTGGTGCCCGGGGCGAGCGAAGGACCCTGCTCCCCGTTGCTGCCCCCCGGGTCACCGCTGGCACGCGAGCGCCGGAGGGCGCGGGGCTGAAACTGCCTAGCGAAACTTGCCCCAAGACTCTTCGCACGAAAGCCGTTTTCCTCTTCGCACGGAGATGTTTGCCGGCACTGAATGTAGCAGTGGGAGGAATACGTAGGTGGAAACTATTTGGAAGTGGCAAAATTTATGGACGTTACAATTCATAATAAGAGGCTTTAGCCCACTTTGATACTTTGTTTAATAAAACATTACTGCTTCGCTATGACATTGTGCCCTGCCTCGCGCTGAGAAAGCCAAACCTGGGCGGCAAAGGAGCCAGCTCTGCTTAACCAGTTCTCCGCCAGCCGGTTGCACCATCTCGTGAGAAAGAGCTCCAGGCGAGCACACACGCGCACGCGCACACGACGCACGCTCGGCCGGCGCTGCTCCCTTCCCCGTAACGTCCCGCGCACCGCCGTCCGCTTGCACGAGCGTCAGCGGGACCTCGAGCCTCTGCCCCAAGTTACGGGGGTCAGAGCGATTCGCAAGGAGGCATCGCGTCCCTATGCTTCAGCTTTCATACCTGAAAAGCAGAAAGCACGATGCTTTGCAAGTATGCAAAGCGAAGCAAGGCGCTTTGAGACCCATGACTTGGGGAGGATCACACCTTTTCACTTTGGCATTACTCATTTCTCACTGGCAGTGTCCCAGTATCCCACTGTATCCCAGCAAGAATCGACACCGCAAGAGCTCATAGTCTAGGAGGGTTTTGTTCTTTCTGGTGCAGATAGGTGACAAGGGCTGCAGGGCCAAAATATGTTACCTCTGAGCCAGGTATTAACGTTAGAAAGTATTCTGAACTTGCTAACTGGGTTCAGAAAATCTACCCCCTAAAAATAAGGAAAAATAACAATGAAACAGGAACAGGGAGGGACCTGTAGTATGCTCCTCTTCCAGTTCATGTCAGGACAGAGATGATTTAAACCTTGACCGCTGAACCCCAGGCCTGTCGGACAAGGTTTGCCGTGCTAACGGCATACAAAGCGACTGTTGATCGGTTCAGGGGGCTTGGCTCAAACTGTAAAGATCATTAACAGCAGTCGCAGAGCGAAGGCTATTTGTAATGGCCTGTAGCAAAGGTGAACGACGAAGCAAATCAGCGCGGGAAGCCGACCGGACCAAGACGTAGCGCGCTGGCTACGTGGCATCCGAGATGTGACGGGGGAACAGAACGGAGCCCAGCGTGACGTTGCCGACTCCCGCTGCAGGCAACGAAGGAGAAGGAGCCTTCGTGCTCCCTATGGACTTGCTTCACCTAGCCCGGTTTTTGCAAGCCTGGGTGATGGTACATGCGGGTGACTGCTCTCAGTACCTGCGGGCCCTGCTCCTCAGGAAACGGTACTTCCAGGGGGACGAGACCCTGGTGTCGTTTTCTAAACCAGAGGCCCAAGCTCTGAACACAGATCCACCTTCCCGAAACGCGCAGTCCGATCCCGCGTGTGTCACGAGCCAGATGCAGACTGCGCATTTCTCCCGCTGTAAGTTCAGCTGAAATAAGCACGCACAGGAGTTAAGTGGAACAGGAGGAAATATTCACGGTGGATTGTGCCTAATCACGATGACACCCAGTTTTGCTGACCGCATTCCTCCAGTGTGAAACGCTATCATTCTCCGAACGGCGCAGCAGCCGTGGAAAAAAATCCCGCCGTCAGGTTCCCTCACCCAAACAGCATCTACAGGGATAGATATCCGCATTTACGCAGAGAACGCAACCCACTGAAACAGAGAAAAAGGCAAAGTACACCTAAGGCATCACTAAGAGAAGAAGCAGTAGTGGAGAAGAACGTCCCTCCTAATGCCCGTCCCTGGGTATCAGAAGCGATCGGGCTGAGCAGCACTGGAGCAAACCACAGCCGAGGGTGTTGCTGTCTTCCCCAAATACTTTCTCTAATGAGGTTTTTAAATAGTTTTGCCCCGCCTACGCTGGCGGCCAGAACGCTTTCATCTCCAGGTGAATGGAAACCAAGGTGGGACCCTGCTGTCTACCAGGCAGGACTATTATCCGTATTCTAGAAAAAAGGTGGCGACGTTTGCAGGCGAAGCCGATACAGCGGAGGGGAAGCGCTCATCCTCCTCTTCTCGGCCTCCTCCGAGATGCCTGCTGATTGTGGGGCCAATGTTAACCACAGGCGCCGGCGTTTGAAGTGCAAAGCGGACGCCAGCGGTGTGGGTTCACAGGAGAGAAGGTGCAGCCAGGTTACGCCTTCGCGCCGGTGAGAACCGAGCGTCGGCAAGCACGTCGCCACCGTAAAAACGGGATTTACGAACAGGCTACGGGACTCAAGCTGTTGCAACCGGTAGACACGGTGCTTTGAGTAACCGCACGTCTTTCATTCTTAGGTGGCAAAGATCATGTCTGTCTTAGAGGTTTTTTGGTGGGCGTAGAAGTACTTTCCACTTGCAGGCGTCTCCCACCCTTCTCCTCTCTAGATTTCCTGCCTGCAGAGCGGCACCGACTCAGCGCCTCCGAGGAGATCGCTCATCCCCCTCCTAAGCACGTCTGGAGGGGAGCGGGAGACTTGCCTTGCATCCCTACGGCTTTTGTCTCCCGCAGGGAGTCCAAGGCAAACACAGCATCGGGCTCGCCGAGCGCAGAATAAATATCCGACGGGTCGGACAGTGCTGTGAACGTTTGTTGTTTTCTTCCCCCCCCCCCCCCCCGGGGGAAGAAGGAATAATTCCATCACAAACCGTTCACGCGGGATGCAGCCCATTAATCCGGGGAAATGCAAATGGCCGCGCGAGACGATCACAGCTGTCCCCCTTCCGATTTTATAAACGGCGTGTCCACGCGGCGGAAGGGAAGCGCCTGCCCCCGGAGCCCCGAGCGCCTGCAGCTGCTGCTCCGGCGCCGTCGCAGGGCGGCCGCGCGCGTTCCACGGGGAAACCCCCCCCCACCCCCCCCCCCCACGGCTCCCACGTACTGCCGGAGCAGAGCGCAGGAGTTCTGCTCCGCAGGCTTCGACCACGGAGGTATTAGGTGCCTTTGATCTCCAGATATAAAAACGATCTTTTGATTTCGGATTATGAAAGCGGATAACCATCTGCTAAGAAACAGCTACGGACCCACGTTTTATCGAGGCCATATGGTGTCCAGGGCTTCTACGCATGAATTCAATTAGCTGCTTGTGCCTGCGTCAGTAATCCTGTATCCACCCAGTCATGTTTTTGGAACAAATATTATAATATTCCCATGGATCCTCCAGACAGTGGGAGGTGTTTCCTTCACTGTGAAGGTTTTGGGAAGTGATGACTTCGTCTCATTTTCTTCTTACCCTGCTCTGCATTTCTATTTTCTAGCTCTTCAGGGTTTAGAGCCCCCCCGCCCAGGATCCGGCTGGAACGCTTAGTAAAAACACCACAAATCCCCGTTTGCAAGCCAGGTCTCACATTTCGGCTTTCTCCTTCACCGCCGCAGTACAGGGGAGCAAATATAAGGGAATATAAACGTAAAGGGAAGCATCCCTAGCGCGATGCACAGAAAGCCCAGGGCTTTGCCGTGAGCCGGCTCCAGGTAGCCCGCGGGAAACCTCGCCGGGGCGGCTCGGAGAACCCCCTTCCCGCAGGGAGATTTCCGGCCCGCGCAAGCCGCCGAGGCTTTTCTACCAAGCTGCCCGCGCTGCAGGGGGACGGACGGCGCCCCGGAAAGCGCCGCGCAGGGCTGGCAGAGCTCGGCAGAGCCGCAGGCTGCCCGTCGCGCGGGAGGAGCGGGACGAGGGGTCAGGCTGCGCCGGTCGCTCCGGCGCTTCCCGCCGTCGACACCGCTGCCTTTGGTGCCTACGCGGCGGGCGGGCGAAGCCTGCGGCGTTCTCGGGAGCCATTCGATGTGTTCAAGCCTCCTTTGCACGACGCTTAATACCGGCTTACGCGGTGCTTAATTCCGCTGATAGTAGTGCATCTGTTACCACCAGCTTACAATTATGTAACAGTGGCATGATTTAAAAGATATAATCCTTTTAATAGGCTGCAGAAGGGTGGAAATTAACAGCCGTCTGACTGGCCTACCAAACTTGGCAGACGGGCTGCTCGCCTGCCTCAGGAAGCCAGGTTATGCAGAATCCAGGCAATTAGCTGCTATGATCTTTCAGATCTCATAATTTGGAAGCCCCTTTTTTTTCCTTAAAGGTGCAGCTCAGTACCACATGTTGCACTCAGCAAGCTGTGTGTTTACACTTATTTACTTCTCCGCAGTATTCCAAGCGGGAGAAGTCACGTTGCAGGACAGGGCTCAGCAGAAGCGAGCGTAGTGGGCTGTAATTACACGCTGCAAAGGCCTTTCTCACAGACCGCGCCTTCCCCCTGCATCCTGCTAGCTCATCCGCACAAGGCACAGCCTAAAAAACCACTCCTGAGCGGAAAGTATCCCTACTGAAGGGGCAGCATGTGTTGTTTGCTTCTGATTTTTTTTTTTCTATTTTTTTTTTGGGGGGGGGGGGGAGTTGTCAAGATAAATTGCTTCTATCTGCAGACATACCCACTGACCGAGCTCCCTTCTCTCCCCCTCTCTCTGCGCACGTGCTGGCGGAGCACATGCACCCTCGGTTCAGTCTAGGCCCCGAGAAGCAATCATCTTTTGCAGCGTCCCGAGTTACGCTAGGACGACGCGGAACAAAGATCGTAGCGCTAATCCCCAGCCAGACTGGGGCCTTCCAGTCCCACGAGGATGTGGGCGGCCGCAGCTCCTTCCCGATGTTTGCTAACACGCGGCGGGCAGTTTACACAGCCCGCGTCCGGCTGTGATCTGCCGGAACCGATCGCTCTGCGCTGGACCGCAGCCAGGAGTCCCTTTTCTGCGGGAAACTACCTCTTCCTAGGGCTGGCAAGGCTCTTCCAGCTAACGCTCCGGGCTTAGCACCAGCACCCTTCCCCGCAGCACTGCCCTTCCTCCAGGGGCCCTGCTCCTAGCTCGCTTCGTTAGCTCCCGTGCCCGTTCCCGGCTTTCCAGCGGCCCCCAGGATGCAGCCGCAGGGCTGTGCACGGAGTCTAGGAACAGCCATCCCTCTGCATGGCCGGACTTTCTTTACACACCGCTTTCTGAGCGTCCCTTATTCTTAATTTCTCACGACCGAGCTGGAACCCCTCGGCCGTCTGCCAGCCAAGGAGACGCCGCTCACCCCTATCTGCCTGCCGCCAGACAGCCCGCTCCGGGCACCGCCGAGGAGTTACGGCAGCCTGCTGTCACGCGTCTTCCTGCTCCTCCGTTACGCCGAGCAAATCTGAGCTGGATGCGGCATTAGAACCCACGGCCTGCGTTGCCCCGCTCTGCGGAAAGGCGCTCTCGCGTATCAGCCCCCGCGAACCGCTCACGACAGCAGCTCCCGTTTCAGGGGTTTCTTACCAGCGACCCGCATTTGACTCTGTTTCTGGAATGGTTTTACCCTGCGCGATCTGTACCTGGTCACGTTTCCTCAGTCTAATATCGCTGCTGGGATTTGCTGACCGCGTGTTTACGGTCAGTACAGAGTCTCGTTAACGTCCTCGATGCTGCCGCTCGGAAGCGACGCCTTCCCGCTGCCCCTCGCCGCGGAACGTCCGCCTGAGCGAGCGGTGCGGCGGGGCGCGCGCTAACCGCCGCGCCGGGAAAACCCGGGGGGGCACGTTTCCAGGACGGCCCTGCTTGTCATTCCGCACGGCGCCGATTAGAGACTTATTACCAAATTAGAGGATTACGAGCATAATAACGCGCAGCTAGACTGCTAATTTCCAAAGATTTCTTTTTTCTTTTTTTTTCTCCAATAAAATACAACCCCTTTGCCAGACGAGTTTCACAAAGAAGAGCTCCGCAGAAGCAGCCATCAGGAAGGAGCAGCAGCACGGAGGGATAAGAAAACGGAGCGGGTTCTCATTAGGGTGCAAGGCATGTAATAATTACTTGAGGAAGCACCGTGGATGACAGGGCTCATTTCATTCTGGGTCCCCCAGCGACTGCAGGCTTGCTTGTGCGTGCATTTGCTACAGGCCTGGAATATTTTACAGCTAAGTCTAACCTAAACATCATTTCCTCCTTTTTTTCTCAGGAACTCACTGGAACCGGTATCTGATCCAACAGGCCACTTTCTTTTTTTCTTCCCCTCGGTGCTGAACTGCTTGATAAAGCACTTACTGCTAGAAAACAGATTTTAGGCAGCTAGTTCACATCCGAGACCCGTCAACACGGAGTGGTCAACTTCATGCCATAGCCATCGCCCCGGCTTCTTCAGCTGCGCTGACAAATCTCACAGAAGCATCCCCAGGATGCCGTTACCAGTCGTTCTGGCTTTCCGTACTTAAGGCTTGTCTTATTCGAGGAACCAGCCTACAAACCCTCTCGTCTAGCGGTACGCCCTGCCGGGCTCTCTTACCGCAGCCCGTCTCGTTCCAGGCAGGCGGCGGTCCGCGTGCCCGAACTTCAGCGCAGAACCCGTCACGAACGCTAAAGTCACCACCACCTCTACCCATCACTGTTACATTTTGCCAACTTCTCCCATTTCAAATCGTTTTGAGGAAGATTAAGGGTTGGTTTGTTGAAGCCGAGGTTGTGACTAATATTTTTTGGAGGAAAATACTTTATGTCAAAAGAGTTCAATTGCAAAGCAGAGACATGTGGCATGGAGATATGTGGAGGTAGGGAGGGGCTTTTTTTGTGCCAAATTTCCCTTTTGCCTAAACGGAGAACCAAAGTTGCCTTATTTCTTAACATACAAACAGACACAGAGGGAAAACTTCCTTCTTTCCTTCTTTCCGTTTCTCACATCGCTAGAAAGCTGCTGAATCACAACCTTATGATATATTGTCATGGAAATGGGCCCCCTCAGATTTCACTCGCGGAAGCAGCAGGGCAACCCATTAGTTATATTCCATGGATGTTAAAGCCAGGCGAGACCATTATGTTCATCTAGCCTGCCCTCCTGCATAATACAGGCTATAACTTTGATTACACTATAGCATTTCTCTTTTTCTCAGTGCTTTTTACTGCAGCGAGAGCCTAAGATTTAAGGCTTTGCAGGTCTTCCCCCAGCAAGTGCAAGCTGTATAAACAGACACACACAAAAACCTGTAAGAAAACTTAGTTCGGTTCAGGCCTAGGTGCTATGTATGCATGGGTAGACAGTTGCAATAGGTTTATTCCTTATAAACCATAGAGACGACAAGCTGGAGTCGGATATGTTATACGGAAACACTTGTGTTCTGTGCCTTCAGAAGTTAAATAAAGAGAAAAACCGTATACATTTGAGTTGTTTAGAAGGGGCAAAGCACTCAGCCCTCTCTTTAGTCAAGATCCTTCCATTTAAATCGACACTAAGATCTGCTGCATGACTATTCTGCTTCCATAAGATATTCAAGCCCAGTGGAGCCGCATATATTTGTTTATTAACTACGTTACTGTAATAGGAAAGCCTCCTTCCTCCCTCTCAGGCTCGAGTGCGGTATGTAAAATGGCAGTGCCTTTTATAGCCGTGTGCCCACAAAGACTCAGTTGCAGAAGTCATTTCCTATTTGCACCAAAAAAAATAGTTCAGCCAGGATCGTTAAGAATACAGACAGCACGGTGCTTTCTATAGGTGTGGAGCATGATTCATCCCCTCGTCAGCAGCCCCGGGCCTGGCTCTGTCCCGCACCCTCTGCCCACAGGTTATCTTCGGCTTGCACGCTCCGCGCCCGCCTGCAGTGCTTCCCCGGGTCCGTGCGATTCTCAGCACACCCAAACGCAGCCCCGGATCAACCCCGTCTGGCCCCACCTTCTCTCTCAGCGGAGGGTTTGGCTCTCTTCCATCGCTCCCTTTCTTCTTTCCCTTCCCAGAGGAAGTCCTCCTTAAAAGCAACCCCCTTTGAGCACACTTGCACAAGGAGATTGGACGTCACCTGCCTGACCCATTTTCCTAATCTCTTCTGCTCACCCTGCAGAAATAATAACCCCGGAGCCCTGTCCCCGGGCCAAACCCAGCTTTCCTCTCCCCGCGTCCCCGCACCGCTTCCCGGCCCTCGCCGGGCCCTTCCCAGGGACAAGCCCAGCTGCCTGCAGCTCTGCTGCCAGCTCCTGCCCTCGGGCTCCCTTTAACCCTTTCTCCAGCCCTGCATTGCTCGGGCTGCCGCCGCAAAGCCCGGATGCTCGGGGCAGCTCGCCCTTGCTGGCGTGAGTCCGGGAGGGAACCGACGGAGAGGCACCCGAGCACAAGCCGTGCAGAGTTAGAAGCCTTCTGCAAAGAGACACCGGATACCGAGGAACTTCTGAAACAGGCTGAACGCCTGGCAAATTCGGGCTGCCGTCCAGAGGAGCCCGCGCGTTTACGATCCGTCCGCCGGAACGCCCCGTCGCTCAGTGTGGGAACGCGCTTCCCGAGCGCGGCACGACAGCTGCACCGCCGGACGCGGCGACGCACCGGGCAGCTCGGCAGAGGCGGTCGGAAGCACGGGCTGCCCGGCTGCCCTAAGGGGGCAATTTAAAGGGGCAGGAAGTGAAGGCCTGTACGAGAATAATGCTAGAATATCGGGGGCTAATTTCCTCCTTTTTGTTAAAAAAAAAATGGCCCGTGCTCTTTAACAACCAGGCGATGAGACCCTGGGGGTTTGCTTCCAACTCCACGCGCACAAATCACACATTGCCTCTCCAGTGCCTCCTTCCATCTCGGCTTTGGCCTGTCTCTGTATCGCCTACTTGCGGATGCTTATCTGCTGGCCAAGGCTCAGCGCGGCAGCGGCCCTCCCGTCCCCTCCAGCTCCGCTCTGCCTGTCGCGCGGGACAGGGAACGAGACGCCAGCTTCGACTCAGGTCCCATCTAACGACTTTGCGCCCAAGCCACGTTGTACCTCGCTAAGCCCTTCTTCGCGGCAGCTCCAAGACGCGCTCCTGGTATCTCCTCACCCATCCCTTTGCGGAGGGTCTCCGCGTCTCGCAAAAGACGGCAGCCTGCCTACTTCTGATTACCCCGTGCCTCCTGGTTGGGGGGGAACATCTCATGAACATCAAGCCCACCTCGCTGCCTCCCCCTGCCCCCCCCCAATAAAGCAACCCTCAAAAACCTCCTTTTTTCCTCTACAGAAAAGGATGACAACCGGTAGAGCCCAGCAGCGAGCGCTGACGCTCCGTGCGACCCCTGCGCCCGTGTCCCCCCGTTTGCCTGCCTGCTTCCTCTCGTTGGCACGGGGAGCCCTGTGAACCCGGCGGCGTTTTCTTGTGCGTTTGCACAGCAGCTGCAGCCGTGGGATGCGCATCGACGGCTACAGTGAGGCAACGGGGTAATTAAGAACAGCACACTGAAGTAAAAAAAAAAATCCCACGGCATGAACATCTGGCTTAAGCCCTTTAATTCTGACTATTCTTTAAAACCTCACTGGAAATACTGAAGCTCACTGATTTTGCTAGCTGTCCCTTGGGAGCAGCTGGACCGCTCCGGAGCAGCGGCGCGGTGCTGTCAGGATGCCCAGACACGACCAGCTTGGCGCTCCCGGCAAGCCCGGCTTCACGGGGACTCACGACGGCGCTGACTGACAGGCGGATGCCAGCTTTTAGCCCTCTAAGTGCTAATTCACAGGAAGAAGCAGTCTGGAAGTCAGATTTTAAAGACAAATTTTATCTATGTCAGCTGACACAAAACAGGACTTGTTACAGATAATCTTCATAGATAGCTACAGGGGAAATACAAAACAGACTACCTCAGGAACAACCCACCTTAGCAGAGATTGCTCCATTAATCATTTTGGCTGCAATTCAGCGTCACCAAAATTAGCGAGGTTTGAGGTTAGCTTTATATTATGAGAAGACATGTCACATTGTGACTAGATACTGTGTTGAAATTCAGCTGCCGGAATTATGGAGGTGGAAGACCTTTATTTAGCCCGATCTTCCACCGTGAAACCTCCTCCAGATTTCCAACGAAACCCCTTTCGGAGCATGTCAGGAGGCTGAGTAACAAGACCAGTTCAGCTGACTGCAGTGACCTCTTCCAGGCTCCTTATCACTGTGTATTTTGGATACAAAACTATTTTCATCTGAAAGTAGCTTTCTCAGAGAGTTATTGGGAGAGCTGTTGTTTTGGTTCTGTTTTGGTTTTTTTTAAATAGGAATAAATTCTATTTTGTGTTTGCAATGAAAACTAAACCTCCTTCAGCTAGAGCACAATTTTGAAACACGTGCTCGCGTTCTCCTTCAAGCGTTCTTACCTCTCTCTTACAGACAGCCATTACTGTCACTTTACTCAGAACATCGCAACGCTTATGAGCATGAGTTTCTGCACTGTCAAAGGTCACCGCTCCCACTACCAAAAAATCACACATACACACAGCCAATTTTCCAGAAGAAAATTATTTCAGATCTTTTGGCATCTCATTCATTGTGCTCAAACATTACCAAATTGGGGTGGAAATCCCCTGGCAGGAGCTTTTAATTCCATTCTGCATTTTCCTGAGAAACGTGGTGAAGAAAGTTTCAGGAAATCAGCTGTGGGCTGCTTTAAGCTACACGGAGCTGTAGACTCACCCAAAGAATTTAAAGTCAAGCTCTTTAAATGTAATCCAAACACACATTAAATTTGGGGTAATGATGGGGACTACTTGGAGATGTCTACTATTGCTCAAGTAAAGCTAACAGTATTATCTTAATTGCCTGAACGGTAACGCTCTCTCTGACTCCAAAGTAGGAGAAGCTGCTATCGGGTTTTGTTAAAAGGTGGATGCCCGTTCCCTTCCAGCCAAAAAGGAGAGAGGATATCATTGCTTCCTCCTAATCTGCATCATACTGCCTGGCCTTTGCCAAGCCCTAGTTCCGACTGACCCATCCAGTCTAGAGGTAGCCCTCTCGTTGGGCAGCAAGACCTTCCTCCTAGGCCTGCGCTTCATGCCAGACTGGTGCTCAGCTCACACGACGGAGAGGGATGGCAGTCGTCCTTGGTCACGAGAGCCTTCTGATATACGACACTCTCCAAGGCAAGAATCAGATCCTGCCTCCGTCATGGGCCCTATCTCTGAGCTAGTAGTAAGGTGCAAGTGGCTGAAGGACAGCAGAACAGGTCCCACCTCGACCTTGGAGGTACCCTCTACCAGAACAGGTCCTACCTCAATTCCGCACCTGCCCCAGGACAAACAACGTTCTCGCGGTACTTTTCTCAGCTGGGAGATGCCTTTTTGCTCACCGCTACATGCACAGCTTTTGTTTCGCGTTGTGTTATGCGCTCGGCGCTCGCACAGAGCTGTTCGGATGCCACCAGGGCTGATAGGAGGTGGTAGATAAGGAAGGAGCCCGGCCACATCAGCGACAGGATATTCTCAGTTACATTCTTGATCCCTTGCCACCACGGCCCTATCTTTTTTCTCTCCGATTGCAAGGCACTGAAAACCCCCCGGAGTCTAATACTGGCCACTTTTCAAGTGCAGATGAATAGGAGAAAAGTGACTCAGATGAGGGGAGACTCTCAGGTC
The DNA here is from genome assembly GCF_036417845.1 of Apteryx mantelli. Taxonomy (NCBI): domain Eukaryota; kingdom Metazoa; phylum Chordata; class Aves; order Apterygiformes; family Apterygidae; genus Apteryx; species Apteryx mantelli. Next base: position 26,599,748 of record NC_089989.1, on the reverse strand, counting down.
AACAAGGCAACAGAGTAAACCGTCAACCCCCTGCCCTAACTATGGAGAATGAGAGAGGAAGTGAGAATTAGGGAAGTGGTGCAAGTTGGCAGAAGAGGGGGTCAGCAGCAGGTCAGGGGTGGGTGGAGTAATTTCTAAGCTTACTTACAGATGAAATTTAGAAATGAATTCTTGTTCTTGCATCTCTCACGGGGGCGTACAATGTGGGTAGATATGTATGTATGTCTATCCAGATGCCCCCCCGCCAGTGGTTGGAATATAAGATTTTTCCTTGTTTTTATTGCTGGGTGCTATCACTTAATTGTCGTACTTTATCTCTATGGACGGTTTCTGTAACAAGTTCTGCCAGTAAAAGCGCTCTGGGACTTTTTAGAATGAAAAATACCATCTAAGTTTAAAACTTTCTCTCTCGGTGCCATTAAAATTACCTAGAAATAATGCAATCCCTTCAATTCTGAAAACTCAGCATGATGCAGGATTTAATCTTTACCTGTCATTGGCCAAGTACATTCTTGTGCTCCACCAAGATGTCTTAGCAACTGCCCTAGAGCGAATACAATGCCACACTTTCTGCTGTTAGACTGATGATTGATTGATTTTCACTGCTTGGATAAAGAGAAGGAAAGAAGTGACACAGTGAAATGAATAGAAATGAAACCAGTAGTTAAGCTGAAAACACAGCTTCTTTAGGAGAGCCGCATTACCCGCCATTTATCGCAAAACCCGATTTCTGCCGCCAAGACGGCAATGCCTCATCGATGCTGGATTACGGCCCACGACACCCAGAAAACCACCGCAATGCAAATCCCGTGCTGCTCCCTGCCTCCCTTCCCCAAGGCGAAGAATTAGAAACAGTGGAAACAAAAATCATGGGACTGAAATAATAATAATAACAATAAAAAAAAAGGAGAGAGATCATAAGACCAGCGGTTCGGGAGCCCCGTGAACTTTAAGCGGGCGGCGCAGCGGCTGCGCCCGAAGCAAGGCACCGCGAAGCGGCGACAAGGCGGCAGCGGTAAGGGGGGCCTCCCGCGACGTCGGGAGCACGGCGGCGCTGGCTCAACGCCACGGCGGCGAACGGCCTTTGAACCAACGCCACGAACGAAAGGAAGGCTGCAGCGTTTGCGACCAGCCGCGGAAGCCCTCCACGCCATCGCGGCCGAAACGTCTCATCTGAGCTGCTCTTCGACGAAGGATTGTCTTTGCTTTGAAACCTCCATCGCAAGAGTCCACTTGTTCCCCCCTTTAAGCCACACAGAACCTTTTGAGGTGGGATTTCTCCCTTCTTTGTATCTTTTTTCACCTCCTTAAATTCACCCCTGGAAAGAGGGGACAGAGGAGCTGATTTGATTTATCATATTTTATTTTATTTTTTCCCTATAAGGAAACACTGAGGTTTTTCTTTCCATGAAATTTTCAAAACCTACATGTTCGGGGGCATAAAAGCTCCTCTGCACGTCTTCAGCTGAAGAGGGACTTTGACGTCCCACCTGCCAGTCTCGGGCGCGTACAGGCAGGACAGCAGGCAAGCAGACCTCCGCCTCCCGTGAGACCGCCGAGGGTTTGAGAGAAGCGAGCCGAGCCGCGTGCCAGGGCCCGCCGCGGATGTTCGCGGGGAGGCAGGGATCTAGCCTGGAGCATGAAGGCTGTGCGAGGCGCAGCTCGCTGCCAACGCTGCAGCAGCAGAGCTGCCTCAGCGAGGCTGCAGCACGCGCACGTCCTGGCTTCGGCTCTCCTAGAGACCTCGGGCGATTTGCCTGGGCTTAGGTTAATTCCTCAGCCTGTCTCCAGGCTCTGCACCAAAATACCTGAGCTGGGTCCTCTCGCGCTAGCCGACAGTGGGAACGGAGAGGCGTTCGACCTTGTCTGCAGAGCGCCCATCACTCTCCCGTGACTATTTAGGGAGCCTCAGGCAGCCTTTCCTCTGCCCCGTGACCCCGTATGTCAGATGCAGAAGTCCGGTCAGATGTGCTGTCCTCTTCCCAGCTGTGCCTGGAGTCAGGGAAAGCCCCAGAACGGGGAAAGGAAAAGGGCGAGGCCTCACGCTTGAGCGGATCTTGCCAGGATGCACATGCTCCTGCGGCTTTCTGCTGCGGCCACGCGGCGAGAGCCATCGCCCACCACGCCATCTGATGTGCGGGGCGCCGTCATGCGGTTCCCCGTGCCCACCCACAGCACAAGCTAATGCCGAGCGGTGGATTTTCATCCATGCGCACGGAGACCGGCCACCCCGACCTCTCGCTCCGGAGCACAAGGCTGGCTCTGCCTTCCTCCCTTCATTATCCTTTACTAGTCTGTTCTGCACAAATCAATCCTGAAAAGGCATTTTTAAAACCTTCAGGCTACAGCCACAGTTTATACTCTGACTAAATGTTGTCTCCGTAACAGTAAAGTTGATAAACTGGTAAATTATTTCACTAAATCCATCAAGCAGTTATTCATTCAACAAGAACTGTATAGGAACCCCCAAACGTGCTGCGCGCGTGCAGCGGAAAGCACGCTCCGCGATTCCCTGACATCCTTGCATCGAGAGGCGTCAGAACTGCTAACTAACATAGTCAAGCCAAACTTTGCAACAACCCAGATCGTCTGATTCCTGGTCTTGTGCTTTGATCACAAGACAGCCTTTCCCTCTGTGCAAGAGCACTCAGAGCGAAGGATGAAACATCATTTACGTTGCCCAACACCTCCCCCACGGACATGTTCCAGTTAGACCTTGGTATACGTGGAGAAAAGCCAAGAAAGCAATGTAATAATGAAAGCAGTTTGAGGGTAACCTAGTGTGGGGCTGTTCTATAAGCTTTCATCAGAAGCTTTGAGCTATCAGGGTTTTTTTTACTCCTATCTTGATAATCCCTGATTTTTAAAGCACCGATTTAGGACTGTGGTAAACTTTAGATAGGTAAGCCTAGGCAGGGAGCAAGGCCAGATCTGGCCATGTGAAGTCTTGTTTCTTAGGGGAAAAACCAAAGATAACATGCTGGAAACTAAACACTATTTTCTGTATGCTTTCTTCTTCTTCTTATGAAGTCTGCAGGCTCCAGCCTACAGAAAGGATTCAGTATCAGGTTAAGTTTTGCTTAATGGAACATCTTTATAAACTGAAAACTCTGTGGATGAACTTTCATATATTCAGGATATTCCTGTTTCCTGATCCTGACCCAAAGCCCATTCAGAGTGTTTCCACTGGCTGCAATGAGGTTTGGATCAGATTAGCTAAACAGAGCTGGGACTGACTTCGCTGCAAATTCCAGCAAATTTGTCAGCCCCAAGTCCTTAAGGATACTTAGGCGCTTAACCCTTGTCAAACCAGTGAGAATTAGGTGTCTAAACAGCTCTAGAAGTTCAGCCATAGTCCCCCTCTGCTGCCGGTCTCCATCGACTATACCGCCTCTCTGCCTTGCCCTGTCTGCACAGAAGCCAGCTAAAGTCTGCGTGGACCGGAGATGCATACATCATCAGGCTACATAAGCACCAAAGAGAGACGCGCTCCTTGTTTGCTTTATTTCTAAAAAATCTCTCAGCTTAAAACAAAGATCGATAAAGGCAGAAGCAAAGCCAAGGAATTTGTTCTTGCTGCTAATATTCTTCTGGCCCTGGTCAAATGCTTGTTTTGCCAGTATTCACATGCTTTCAGGAGTCGTGCTCTGTCTTTCTGAGCTGTATTCATATAGTGTTTATATTTCTCAAGCATCCTGGAACTCACGCCACTCTCTCTCTCATTAGTCAAGTGACTTTTTCTTTCTCTAATCAATAATGGCTCTCTCAAGAACTAGCTAAATTGGAAAAAAAAAAAGTTTTATTGATCACATTTCTGACTGATCCAAACTGAACCGTCTTTTCTTAGGAGGCAGAGGGTGTAGCTTTTCATTATCCTACTCTCCTTCCATTAGCTTGACCTGTTTCACTTCTTTTTTTCCCCCCTTTTGCCAACCGAATCAAATCCTGTAACTAACCTTTAAGGGTTCCTTCGTCTTTATTTTGTTCCTATTAACCTTCTGTTTCTCTGGATAATTCTGCAGCCAAGAGTAGGTGTGACTCCCACGTTACAAGTCTAGCTGTGCTGTTGACTCATGTGCTGCGCTCACAAAGCCAGATCCCTTTAATGGGAATGCTTATGCAATGTAGCAAGGTCTCCCGGAGCATATGCTCTTACGAGAGTTGTGAGATTTCTGCTCGTTCTCTCCGCTAAAGGAGACTGAAATGATGGGGGGCAGCACAGAAGGTGCGCGCTATTTCGTAAGCCCTTACTATGCCCTGAATACATACATGAATTCCTGATCTTCCCCCCCCCCCATACCCCCCTTATTAAGGTACTTTGGGGCAGATTCTCCGCTCTATACCCAAAACCAAAGATCTGCAGAGAGACCATTCTTGGCTCAGGAGCGTGTTAATGCTGCAGAGAAGCAACTGGCACTGCTACTGGGGAAGCCCGGCTGCAGCTCTGCCGTGCCGCTTCCAAAAACTCAAGGAAAGAGCCGGTGATAAGTTCTGACTCTTTAAAGACCGCTTTAGGGTATACACAGATTATATAAAATGAACTTAACAGACAGTCAGATTTGGCCCGTCATGTTCCAGGGCTCTCACACAGATTTTTTTTTAGGAGGGAAACTAGCAACACATGTGGTGAAAAACACCCCATAGCTTTTAAATAATGTCTTTTAGATCTAGCCATCTGTTACCATCAGCTTCAAGTGAGAAACAGCCACCATTTTGAAGGCAGATGCTTAAAAAAGTGAGAGTATTTACCCCTCAATTACTTGGACAGAAACCTGCCTCAATGCCAGCGTGCAGGGCCAACATATGAACTAAAAACCCCTTTGCACTTCCTGTAAGATCCAGTAAAACTTGGGCTAATAGCTACAAAATCCCAGCTATTCCTGCTCACCTCATCAGTAAGGCTGGTGCATAGAACAGTAAGCTAAGGCTGGTTTAGTGAGTTACCTATTCGCTTCTGAAGAATGGAGATTTTTGTAGCCCGACCTGGCAGTGAGAGCCGAGTGGCTTGGTCTCACGTTATTTTCCCATAAGAGAAACCGCATCGTTGGCACAGACCTCTGAGGCAGCCCTGGACTGGAAAAGTAAGAGCTGTTAAATCAAGCAGTGGGCACACTAGCAGAGCTGCAGAGACCTCAGAAACCCCAGCAAGTTCCTTGCTACTCGGTCCATAAACTTACAAAACGTATAAAATAAAAAAAAACAAAACTCCTTAAAAGTTCTGCTACCGAAAAAAAACCCAACCCTCCTGCAGCAGACCTTACGTACTGTCCATCAGCGTTTTAAGTCAGATTTTCCCACAGCAGGCTTTAAAAAAAAAAAAGTCTGAGAGAGACATTTCTGAGACATGAATTCTCAGTGGCACTGAGTCATTGCGGCCCTTCGCTGGAAGTTCGGAGGAAAGCAGGCTGAAATATTAACCTGAGGTTCACTGCAACGTTCCCTATGGCACCTTTCCCAAAAGGAGATTAAACCAAGCAGCTGCTGATATGGAAACCAACTGTTTGAACTGCAATGCACTTACATATGCTAATAGCGTGAAGCTACTGACTCCTGCAAACGTGATGCAGGAAATGACTAAACATTTAGTGCTTGTTATTTAGCAGTATTCCTGGAGACACGTAGGTGGTGTGGACAGCATGGTATGTGCATTAAAGTGCAATTTAGGTCAATGATTCTTTGAAAGGACCATTCTTTCCCCCCCCCCCCTTTCCCTTCAGGGGCATTCGCTGTTCAAAGATTAACTTTTCCAGCTCTCTTTTCCAAACAGTTACCATCAGCTCAAAATAAAATAAAAAAAAGGGGAAAAGACTGCAGGAATTACCATGTGTTAAAAATAACATTATAATGTCTCTGCAAAGCTTTTCTCATTTTACCTTTTTTTAATACTTAGGAAAAGAAAAAAAACCACACAAAAGAAGCTTGATGGGGAAAGGTGCATGTTTAGACACAAGCAATAATATTTAACAAGCTTTCTGAGTCTAATTTTAACAGGTGAACTGACAAACCAAAATGAAAGCCGAACCCGGAAACGCCTGCCAAATATGGGCTGACGGGAAGGCACTCGGCACAGCTTTTCGATTAAACCGATCTTTACTGATTCTCCTTTTCTGCGAATTCTCTCATGCCCAGTGGTTCGTGAAAGACCTCCAAGAATGCAACGCGGTGTCTCCAACACTACCACCGGACCCCAAAGGTTACCTAATTAGGAAAATCTCCTGCCTCCTTTTGAGGAATGCAGAGTTCCCCACGGCACAACCGGCACGGCGCTACTTAGAGCTCCTTGGAAACCTCTGACCAAAAAAGGGAACGAATCCTCACCTTGCCTTCCCTCCCCTGCCTCCTCCATCGCCAGCCGCTCCAGTGCCACGCGCCGGGGCGCCGGGACATGGCTTTGACGGCCTCCTACGCAGGGCAGGCTCGCGGTGCGCTACCGCAGAGGCTCGCACACCGGTGGGCTCGGGGGGGGCAGTTACGATCCACCTGAGCATAAGGAAGAACTTGTTGTCCGTGAGGGGTGACCGAGCACCGGAGCAGGTTGCCCAGAGAGGTTGCGGAGTCTCCATCCTCGGAGCTGCTCAAAAGCCACCCGGACGCGGTCCAGGACAGCCCGCTGCAGGTGACCCTGCGGGAGCGTGGGGTTGGACCAGACGATCTCCAGAGGTCCCTGCCCACCTCAGGCGCTCGGTGATCCTGCGGGGCAGCGCTCCCATCCCACGTGCTTCCTCCCGCGAAAGCGGCCCCCGTGCACGAGTTCAAGCCGTGGACACAGCTTCACAAGGGGCAGTTTTATCCGAGAGCAAAGAGGGCGCAAGGATGTCTCAGAGCAACCAGCCCGTGGCAGGTTACGCAAACTTGCAACCTGGGGACTTTTTGAACGTATTCCCGTCCCCGTGCAGCGAGGGCCTGGTCGTGCCCCTCTGTAAGGGGGCAATCAGGCCACGTGTCGTTAGCTGCTCGGGGGGGAGGCCGGGAGGCGATGCTGGGCCGCCGGGAGCCCAGGCGGACACGCACCCCTCTGCGTCTCTCTGCCTCCAAAGCAAAACCCAGCCCCAAGAGTGGGAGGAGGAGTCAAAACAACAAACAGCAAATATTTTGCATAAGCTGCTAAAAAGCCATCAAAAGCATATGCTATACGATTTCTGTCGTTACATAATTTAACACAGAGGCTCCATCGTAAACAGAAGTGTGCCCAGCCAGAGCCGAAGGGTCTTTGCCCTCTTGAGACGCGTGCAGACCCACTGGAGACGAGGCCGCCGGAGGAGAGCGAGGAACCGCCCCGGACCCGGGAGTCCACCCGACGTGGCAGCAGGCCCGTGTGCCGGCAGGTTTCTCCTGGCTATTATGGGAAGCCAACACCTTCCTCAGCAGGAGTCAGAGAAAGTCCTGCTGCAATCGGTGAAAGGCCTCCCGTGGGGTTTGGTGGAACGGAGCTGGGTCTGCTGGTGCGACACGTCTCGTGAACACAGCAATCATAAGCAAAAAGGTCTTTTCACTAAAAAAAAAAAAAATAGCTAGCTAGATAGATGGTGCTGCTGTTTCCTGCCAGAGCACTAAAAGTGAGAAATTTATAAGACCCTTTTCAAACACAAATGCAACTGGGCAGAATACTACTCTTCATCAGGCCACCCGTATTTTCCCCTCACGGACAATTACGCAAAATCCTGACGACACTTCCTTCGTACCCACTTAATTATTTATTTGGCAACGCTGCTTTCAAATCTCCCCCTCGCCCTCCCTCAAGAAAATACTGGTGTCGCTCACAGTATCTGTGAGATCCAGGGTATCAGAAAGGAGCTGCTAAGGGGGGTTAAATTCACTTTAATTAAAGAGGCTTTAAATTAAACACAGAGGCTCAGTGACAGAGCAAGGACAAACAACAGCCAAAATGCTTGCCAAAGCTCGCACGCAAGCTCGGGTATAAAAGCTGGCTTTTTACGAGGGCGAGACAGTCGGCCAGGATGCCCAGGTGATTCCAGCTTTCTTCCAAGAGCTCCACGGGTCCTGCGGCTGCCAGCTGGGCAAGGAGCAGGGGTGGTCAGGAGGGAGCTCGGTGCATCGTCTTTTCCAAAGGACAGCACCTACAACGGCCTCCTGCCCCGCGTCTGAACCCGTTCCCTTCTGACCCAGCAGAACGCCGCTACCAGTTGAGTCATCTTGACATTTCACCGTACAGACACATCGGCCATCGCTAGCTGTTGTTGAACCAGGAGCAGGATTGCAACAAAACTTAAGGTCAAACGATTTCTGAAAGCCTCTAACTTTCTTCTGCAAATCTTTTCTTCAAGCGTGTCACGCATGCATACAAAGGAAGGAAACAGCTGCTGATGACTCTTAGGTGCTATTAATGGTAGCCAGGCAGCACTTGTCGGTCGGATAATGTTTTCCGAGAAGAATTTTTGAAATCATTGGGAAATCTCGGATGAACTTGATATGGACAGCGTCTCTGGAGATTTACATCAGCTGGGATACACCTATCTTTGGTTGGGTAGTCAGAAGCATCAGGTCATAGTAGACAGATCATTAAAACTGTGACTCCTACAAAAGCACAAACTCTTCCTCAGGTCAATGGACTTTTAAGATGTATCAGCTGTAAATCTCACAGTAGAGTCAAGAGGAATGAAAACCAAAGTAAAATGCAAGAGGTCTCAAAAAAAAAAAAAAAAAAACCAAAAACCTTCCATTATGCAAAACACTGTACATAACTTTCCTTAGTTTGCTAACATCTGATATTCTCTTCCCTTCATTTCCCTTGTTCCCTACTTTTGGTTCTCTCTGAAAGCACGTGTGGTTCCTGATTCATCTACGGCTGGAGTTGGGTAGCAGCAACAGCACAAACCTCTCTATAGTGAGTTTTCATTTTGGCTGATTTTCCAGCATTAACTGCTTTTCAGGATCGTTTTTCTCAGGTATAAAGCCCTTTTTTCCCCTAGAGAAACTGATATGGCAATGTTCTCAGAAGTGCTGCCAAGGGAAAGGTGTCCCTATTGCTACATCATTCCTATGACGTTATGGGAGACTTTGCTACATGTCTCCATAGCTCGGCTGAGGACTGAACCCGTTCCAGAGACTGAACAATCTTTCCAAATGCAGGGAATTCCCTTTGGATAAAGGGGGAGGTACAGTCACAGGAAATCTTTTACTGCCATTCCTCAGGCATGCTTCTTCATGCCACTCCAGCCAGCTGCAGACAGCGCTGAAGTCAACCACCGTGTCTGTCCTGACTTCAGTAGGCTTTGAAAGAGGCCCAGGACACAGAGGTTAAGTCTCCACTAGCGCCAGTGCTACAAGGGTTGGATGGATGCACTGAAATCATAATATGGGAAATTCACTTTACTTTTTCCCTCTTAACGCACTTAAGGGCCTTACACAGGGAAAAATGCATAACTGGAGGAAAAAAAAAAAAAGAGAGAGAGATGTGCAAATATTGAGTATCAGTAAAATACGAGTAGCTCATAGAAATGCAGTTAGGGAAAAGAGCTCTTACATTACTACTCCTCTTGGAGGAGGGAGAAGCTATTAGTGATCACTACAGAGTTCCTCCTCACCGTAGCTCCTTGCCTCAGTTTCTTGATTACAGCAGGAGAACTGCTCTCTCATCGGTTCTGTCCTACCCTGACATTTCCTGAATCACTGCTCAGTATCTTGCCTGTGGGTGCCATATACTTTTCACTCCAGACCCTCTCTGGAGCAGTTATTACTCAGAGACCTGATTACTTAGTGTTCCCCCAACAAGAGACATATATTTCAGTCACTAACACAAGACATTAGCCACAGAAGACATCTAAGAGTCCAGCTTATTTGAGGCCCCAAAGTCTTTTCCCAGGAAAAACTTAAAACAAGGGAAAATTATAGATATTTTACTTCACGTTTACATCATTAAGCCATCTTGCATCCTTACTTTAAGCATGCATCACTTCACATTAACAATAACATTGCTCTTTTGTAATGCATCAGCTAAAGATTGTGAGTTTGGGCTTGTGAACAGAGAAAGATTTATGTGGATGTGGGGCTCGTGCTTCACAGTAACTACGCTCAACCGCATTATGAAGCAACGTGCTCCCTACATTTTCCTTACTCTGTTGGAAGTTTCATGCTTGGATCTTTGCTTTCATCTAAAAAACATAACATGGGTGGGATTTGTTTATAATGGGTGGAAGTATGTATTAAAGCCAAGACAGCAACAGCGAGTGTTAGAAACTGGCAGAAAGGGCAACAGCTGTTATGATGCAAAACTACATATTTTCTTGAGGTCTCTGGCTACAAAACCATTAGAGAAATCCAGACTGATTCATGTTCTGCACCCTCACCGGATGACTTCTGATAGCTGAACGCCAGCTGTCCTCCAGAAGACTGGACCCAGACAACATGTGTCAGCTCCCTCCCCTGCCGGTTGTTTGAACTCAGGTAATAAACACCGGCTGGTCATTTGAGCCCGCAATGCCCCTTAGTGCAAGTTCTTCCTCTGGAAATCAAAAATATACTACTGTACTCACGGGAAGAAAGTTTTTCTGCGTATTGTCACATAGATTTCTCTTTAATTAAAGTATTGCAGGTAAATAATATATCAAACTTGGGACTTAACTGTAGCATTAACTGCTGAATCACAACTGCTGACCAAGAAACTAGACCCACATAGGTCCTGTCCCACCTGGTACCAGGGGATTCCCCAGGACTCTCATGAACCACACAAAACAAGGCAGAAATGTTCAAGGCTTGAACACCTGCACAGCAAAATCCATCCAGCTAGAGGCCTATGGTAGGGCCAGGAAAGAAATGCCCACATATTCCATAATTGTATTTGCAAACTGCAGTAAAACTGTCCAAGCCTAATCTCTGCATGCAGAACAATTCTCTTTGTTCCAGGGACAAAAACCTGTGAATTCAGAAAAGTGCCTCTTCAAAACCTCAAGACTTTCAAACATGGACTGAAGTTTTTACAGGGATGAGCCCATCAGAAGGAGGTTCCACAGGTTAGTTTGCAGTTTTTAAGCACACCCCTTCCTCAGCAAGAGCTTCCAATCTACCCATCAGAAGATTAGGAAAAGATGGAAAAACACTTCTTTTGTTTTGTTGAGCTTCCAATTCAGATTTTTATGCTTTGCATGTGATATTAAATAAACAGAAAGTGCTGCCTGAAGAACCTTTCTGCTTGTCACATAAACATGATTGTTCAAAATGAAAAAGACAAAAATCATTTCTCCTAAAAAGTTTGTAAATATGAAAACTATCATCAACTGTTGGGTAGTTCAGATTTCCCAAGATTTGCAATTGCAATCTCAGCATTTCAAATCTCAGTGAAAGAGGTTTTTCTTTTTTCCTACTAGCCATATATTCCAACATTTCATTGCTAGCAGCAACATTTTTTAGGTGCTTTTCCTGGTTATGTACAGCAGCATTCTCAAGATCAAACTCTAAACCCAGCTATATCAACATCAATCAGCAATAGCCCTCCTCCCTATCCAAATGACTTGACTTGTGCCCTGCAAGTTCAGACAAGACATGAATCCCTAAGCAAAAAAAGGCAATCAATCAGTTTGTTGGATTTCACGCATGAGGTAAGTGTCTTCCAGGTGCACGCAGTCAGTAGTCCCGGGAATACTGAGATTTTAATATTCGTTCTGTGAAGCTAAACTGACTGCGGTTAAAGCATATCACACTCCGTGAATCCACTCCAATACTTGAAAGCACCCTTTTCTGGGTTCACACAGTCAGATTTCTGGTAGTATAAATACGTTACATAAGGAGGAGATAATCTGCATTATCTCCTCAAACAGAGGCTCTTAGGGAGAAAGTCCCAGGAAAAAGACTGTAGGAGTTCTGATGCTGTCACGATGGGCGTTATTTGAAGGGTGAGAATGAACATAGCGGTGCAGAAACCTTACTCTGCATGCTGTCTCCCTTCAACGTGCACAGGAGCGACAAAGCTGGGGGAGGCACCGGCTTTCTCCCTTCCGAGTGACACTACCGGGGATCACGATCACCGCGAGCAGGCCGCGGTCCCTGGGTGGATAAGCACATTCACAGATGTGAATCGTGAGCTTGTTACTGTAAAAGGGCAAAAAAACCAGGCTGCTCTAGAAAAATAGTGGCAAATCCCCCAGAATGCTATTAGATCACATACGAGTCCTAACTTTATGAAAACGAAGACTTCCTGTGAATATTAGCTTTGAATAAAGTCTGCTTCAAAGTGATTTGTTTTGCTCTACTGATATCAGCGTGAACTCAGAAGTTTCATCGATGAGCAATATGCAACAGCAACCCTGTCTGCAAGGCCATTACGTGGCCAGAGATGACTTTTATGCCTGTGCTGTATTCCCAAGAAGTCCTCATTTCCCTCAGGTCAGGATTCAGGTTCCATCTGAATGGAGTCCTGAGGATTTGGCTGCTCCCCCCTTAAAAAAAAAAAAAAAAAAAAAAAAAAAAGGTAGCCTATTTTTTTCCCCGCTGCCTATAACAAGACCTCTATTCACAGCAGCGTCTGCAGACGTACTTACTCAGCCAGGGGCTAACGTCTGAGCGTGTTGCTTAACTAGACCACAAGCAACAAAGACATCAGCTGACAATCCCCGTAACCTTCCAGCATGCAGACCTCAAAGCGGGATGGGAGAGCGCCAAACACCGAGCCCATCGACAGATTAACCACTTGGCAGCTGCGCCCTATCTCATAGGTTTGGCCAATATAGATTGCACAGACCTTCCCTGGGTGCACATATAACCAAACTTACTTGATGTGGGGGGTTTCAGCATCAATTTTGACAGCTCGAGTCCCCAAGTCCCAAGGGGGCTCATTTCTGGCATTACCTTCCACCTCCATCTTATGCAAACGCCGGCTTTCTGCATTGCACAACGTGCAGCACCTCCTCGGGCCGCGCTTAGCCCCTTGTTTGCATTTCCAGCACGCTTACCAAACGCAAGGGGCCTCCGCGCTTTCTGCAAACGGGCACCGAGGGAGTTGCCGCTCCCTGCGAGCAACGTGCTGGAAGCACATCCATTTCATGTGCTGCGCCTGCCCGGAGCGTGGGAAGGGGTCCCTGCGCAGGGCCCCCTCCTCCCCGACGCCGCCGGGAGCAATCTTGCAGACGCTGGCAGAAACTAAGCACTTCAGTGCCGTCGGCACCGACTCGCCTAATCACGTCCCTTCAGGTCGCACCATTTGGATGAACTGCATTAAGGAGTCCACTGTATAATTACAAAATGAAAGTTTCCCTGCTTTTGTCTCCCTCCTCCTTTTCAATTTGCATTGGCCTTTTCTTTGGTTCTGCCATTAACTTTAAACTCTCTCTCTTGGCTTGTGACTACAGCATAGAAAAAAACCCAAAACCCCAGCAATGCTATGATTTCCTCTGGGCTCTCCAGTTCGAGAAGCTGATTGCCTACACCGGATTTATTTTATGTTTATTTAATGGGCCAGTTAGGAAGCTCAGACGGTGGGGTAACAGATGAGATACGCACGCACGACGGTGAGACGTGGCAGAAGCGCGTGGGAGCTCTCTAGTCTGCAGCCACATCGCACCCCTATCATCCACGCCGAAAACGCGCAAAGGTTGTTTTCCCTTCTCTGTGAGAAAAGCTGCTCCCTTCAGCGGCGCTACCCACAGAGCCGAGCCAGCCCCGTGCTTCGCGGCCCCCCGGTCCTGCACAGGGCTGCACGCGAGGGGTCGGAGCCGTAGGAGCGAGCTCTGCCTCCCCGATTCTCCTCCGTCTCCTTCCTGCGCAGCGTCAAGGAACCTGGGCTAGTTTCTACAATCTTTGTGAACCAGTCAATCGTGAATCAGGTCAAACTCGCATACTTTCCTGCCGCTGACATTTCTGCTCCTCGACTTTCTATCCCGTCTATCGGAACAAGCTGCGTGCAGATGATGTAGGAAGCAACTATGCCATCTCTTCGCTTTATGTAAACACAAGTTCTCCTGGGGGACTCTCTAGCTGCTTTAGTTTCGTATTACGTTATATAAAGGAGCACTGTCAACACAGATGGATACAGAATCTGGCCCACATTGAATAAGTAGGAAAAAAAAAAAACAGACTTTAAGGACAGAGTCTCTGTCAACCTTCTCTACTTACTTTCCAAACCAGGCATTGCCAAAGAAAGATTTCTCTTCTAGTCACCGCACAGAGCAGGAGGAAGCATTAAAAAAATGACAAAATAGACCACCCAGCTCCCAACGCACCAGGGCATTTTCTGTTCCCACCTCTGAGGCCCGTGGGTTTTACGTTATTTGGAAATCTCCTTCTCCCTGCCCCAAACCGAGATTTGAGATTATTAGAGGAAGTAACGTGTGTCAGAGCAGAATGCAAATTTAAAACACTCATCCCAAATACAGGAGTTAATAATTAGGCTCGAACACTTCCAAAGCAGCCACACTCAGCTCCACCCTTTCCTGCACTTCTGCAACCTGTCCATGCAGGACATGAACCATGAAAATGCAGTAAAAACACAGGCCATGGAAGGCTGGCTTTCTTTTTCCATTTCATTAATCAGCTTCTTTTCATTTTCCTCCTCCCCTCTATCCCCTCATCTATGAGCCTGCTTCCTTGCATGTTCCTATATTTAAATCTTTTACCTTTTTTCCCGTCACTGCCCCTTATCCTGGCCTGTCCTGGTCCTCTCCTTTTTTCTTCTTTTCCTCTTTAAAGTGCCTCTTCCTTTAAATAGTTCTTTTCTTTCTCTTGTTCCTTCCTCCCCTTTTGCTATTGTCTTCTCTTTCACAGTCAGCCAGTGTCTCCTTCCTCTTCGCTGGGGTTTCCTGCAAGGCCATTTGCATTCTTTCTGAATCACACCAGACAGGTGATTCCTATTTAGCAGCAACCAGGGAAACACTGCAAGCATCCACATGGTATCAGAGCCTCCTGCCACCTCCACTCTTAAAAATCTCACTCAACTCTTGTTCTGCAAAGTAGCCACGGAAAATCCAGAACGAGTAACATTTGGAAGACTTTCCTGTAGAAAGTCTTGGCCAGGTTCGTGTTTTAGGGAGAACGTCTCCGGCAAGGATGGCCCGCTAGGGCTCCTTGAACGAACGTGAGCACTTCTGCTGCGGCTCCTGAGCTAAGCGACACGATGCATCCTGCAACGTGCTAAGGGGCTGCAGAGTAATTGCAGCGCCCAACTGCAGGCTCTTGCCATGAAGCGCTGGGGTGTACATGGAGCTGCCGTCTCCCCCTGCCGCCGAAATATTCCCCAAACCACTCCTCTGCTCTGCCCTCCTTGGTACGTGCCTCCTCATTTCTGACCATAAGAAAATTGTCCTGTGCATCTCTTCAGGTCGGAAGGGGCCTCGAAAAAATAAAGTAACCGACTGCCACTGTACAGTGCCTGCGAGACGTTCGCAGGCCCTGCACAGCTGCAGCATGAGGTCTGAGTTTATGGCTGCTGCAAAGGACAGAAAGCTGGAAGCAAAATAACCAGGCCGTAATTACCTTGCCCTGCTAGTACCTGTACCCACGGAGAGAAGCAGGAAGTTAGAGAGGACAAGTCTTTACATGGCTTTTAAAAAACAGATATGTTAGTTACAGTCTGATTGAAATTCCTTGCAAACGCTCTGTAGCATTAGCTCTGGAATCAATGAATGATCACGAATCTCCTTAAGCACCGGATTTACATTTAAGAAATTCTATCATTATGGTAAACCTACCAAGAACATGTCCAACTGACTAAATAGGAACAGCAAACACCCTGGTTTGAAGCTTCTGATAAAGAGTCTACAGTTCATTTTGCCCAGCTTGACTGCCATTTTAAAAGCTCGCCTAAACTGAAATCCCAGGTTAAAAAAAAGTCAGATGATGTTTTCAAAATGGCGATTGGAAGCAAAACCGGTATTTCTTTACGTATCACTTTTTCACTCTCAAGCTGTATAGGTAAAATAGAATTTGTAGGAAAAAAAGTGTAGACCTTCTGAATGCCTTTCAGCCAAAGGTTCACAGATGGGAAAAACAAGGGGACAGCTGGAATACCAAATAAAGTTTCAAAATTTATTCTTCAGGCCAGCCAGAAAATGTATGAGAGTGACTTACCAATTGCTAGTTTTTTTTAAGCACGCCGGGACGCCGGCGGGCGAGGGAGGAGAGCGGAGGCCGCGGCGGGCGCCCGGCCCCGGCTGGGGGCAGCTCTCGCCCCTCGTCTCGCACGAGCCGCGTCCCCCTCGCCCCACGGCCCCTCCGGAGGCGGCCGCGGTCCTGGGGCCTCCCTGGCGCCCTCCCTGCTGCCCCCTTCCTCCTCCCCTGGGCATCCTGGCCGGAATGAGCCTGCAAATAACATCGGGAAAGGATCCGATTTTATCGGCCTCGGAAAGCATCCGGCGCGATCTCGGATGCGCTGGAACGACAGACAAACAAACAGCCGTTGTGTAAGAGCGTGTTTTAGGCGTCTTTTTTTTTTTTTTAAGTAGGAAACCAAGTACGAAACTTGCTCTATTTTAATCCTGCCCAGGGTCCTCTCGGAGCCGGAGCCGGAGCCGGGGCCGAGGCCGGCGCTGGCGCTGCGGAGTTAAGAATGAAAGCCTATTTTTAGCGGGTGCCGCTGTGAGGTAAGTGTGCGTGAGTCAGAGCGAGTGTGGGATGTTACATAACACGCGGCAGGCGCTGCCGTGCCGTGGCGCGGCGCACGGGGGAGAGAGGAGGATGGAGCCAGCCTTCCCTTCCCTCCGCGCTTCCTGGCATTGTCATTTCAAGACAGACCCTCCACGTTATTTAAATGCAGGGCTGCCTCCTTTTTTTTTTTTTTTTTTTTCCTTCCCTCCTGAAAAATTTAATTAGAAACAGCAGTAGGCTGGTTATATAATGTGATTAATTGCAGCATTAGAGTGAAAAAATATAGGGCATACAGGTCTTAAAGATTCACATGCAAAGTCATGTGTGGGAGTGAGAGAGACAAGGGTGAAATGCAAGACTTATCTGTTTGATTATGTACTTTTCATGGGGCAGTGATTTATTCCTTGAGTAATTTAAGAAGAATAATCAGCAGATAGCTAAAAGGAAAAAAGGGAGCAAATAAACATCTAGAAGACAACGGGACAAAACTGCTTTCACAGCATCTCTAAAGGTTAGATCTGTACCTTGCAACAGGACGTTACCTTCAACAGCAGACCTGCCCCTTAATAACTCTAACTCACACCAATAAAAACGAGGTTTTTCCACTGAGTCATGATTAACAAAGAGCAGGCACATCCCAATGGGAGAACTCTAACCAACTTTCACTATGTTGGAACTTTATCTGAGAGAATATTTGAAGCTTTAGGATTTTTTTTTTCCTGTCTTTTGTAAATGTATTACCAGAGAAGAACTAGAGTTTGAGTTAGCACCGTCTTCCACTGGTGACCTCCATAAATGCTCAAAACTGACCAGTACAGTTTCGTAAATTGTGTAACCTCCATGGCTGTTGATTAAATTCAACCTAGTTCAGTAATGGCAGCGAGTCTTTGGTATATTCGATTGCTCAAGTGTCCTACATGTCGATGGGCTAAGCGAAGGCATGTCCTCATTGCAAACCTTAATCGAACATCTGGGTCTGAATCTGAGCAGCCTTCCTGCAAAAGTGACCTCAGATGGATTGAGTGCCGTTAAGACTTCAGGAGACACACTTGTATGTATTTTAACATCGCAATTTTTCGAAGTGAAGGAAGGGAAGTTAAAAAGGCACCGGAGAAGGGAACTTGTGGCAGGGTACCAAAGAGCTCTCAGCAAATTTTATCCTGTGCTCTCGCTGGAGACAGGAAGGTTCACAGCCTAAGTATAGTTGCTCTAATACTATAGCTTATACTCCAGGACTGCCTTGATGCCAGCTACCCCCAAACTCATTAATCCTATGAGTAAGTGTCTGACTTCTTGCTGAAGCGAAGACTCTTCACTCGGTGAGCTCAGCCTCGTTCAAATTACCTTCATTACTGCCAATCTTAGCTATAGAGCCACGGTCTGAAGAAAAAAGCCTCCTCGCTTGATCTCTCCTGAACAAAAATGAAGGCATTTTATTTGCTGCAGCCATACCCCACCCTTCCAATGGCTTCAGAGGCCCCTGCGTCTGGGTTCATCAAGCTACCAAAATGCTAAGATTAATTCAAATGCAACTTTAAAATAGCCTTGTGTTTGTATCTTGTTTGATAGCTTTACTAATATGAAAAACGCTCAGTGATTCATATCATAAAAACAGATTTCAACTGTCATCTAAGCCAGGCTCAGTGCTAGCTTTGAATCAAGGGTGAAAAGCAGACAAACACACGCTTCTCAGAGTGATGAAAGCAGACAGACACCTCCAAGAGATTTTCGGTCTTACTGGAGACACAACGTGAAGGACAGTGAACTGTCCAATAGCCCATCAGATGGGTTTGCATTGCTACACAGTGGTGAGATAATCCGCAGCCTCATCTATGTATTTCTAAAGCATTCCTCACCACGGCACATGATAGCTAAGCATGAAACACATCCGTCGATTTAGCATTTGATTTCATCCATCTCAGTGCATCGGTTACATATCACTTGAGCATGCTTTCTTCATTATGCAGAACCTATTTGCAGATAGATATCAGGCCAAATCCTGAAGATGTTATTCAGCAAAACTTTCACTGGAACCATAAACTTTTTTTCCTCTCTTAGAAACTTGCCCAGAATACGTAATCCACGCCAAAGAAAAACTGTTAAGATTTGTCAGTTAGGTATCTAACTATGCAGTAATATTTCTCTTGAAGAAATCAAGATCAAAGCTCATACAATTAGGGACAAACTAAAATCAAGGGCACTTTTACTAAAGCTCATTAAAAACATCCTTTGTACCACTCTCCTATGCGGCACCCAAAGTCTCATAAATACAGTGGTCTAATGAGAATGCGGGGGGGGGAGGGGTTCCTCCAGTATTTTTCTCTTTCATACTTAGCAAATGTCATAGTTTAATTAAGGGATGTCAAAGGAACAGAGAGCTGCCCCGAGATAATCGTCGCCCGCTGCTAGATAAATGCTGCGGGGAAGACAAGCGAGAAGGGCTATCATGCAAACGATAAATTATGGAGAGGGGGCAAAGTGCAAAAATGCAATTGATAGAACTTTTATTTATAGAGGTGAGCTGAAGTAGCTCTCGTTGCCGGCCTCGGCGAGGGGCTCCTCCGTCCCGTCTCCCTTGCAGGCCCCCCGAGCTCGCCGACCTCTGTCGAGCCTGAGCGGGGTCTCGCCGCCTCCTTTGCAGCAGGATTCACTTCCGAGCATCTCAGCGCGTCCTGCGGGCAGAGTGTCTTCAAAGCCACCATGAGCTCTCCTGCCATTACCCTCTCATTAGAGCAGAAAGCTCGTGTTTAACAGTGCTACACGAGTCCTTAGCTAACGTACGCACACAGGAATATTTGGTCCCTGGTTCCAGCCACTAGTTTAATCACCAAACGAGTAGCCTTTTGCAAAGCACCCGCCGAAGACCTGACCTAAAGCCATTTAAATCTCTGTAAAGGCTCTTACTGACTTCCTTCAGGACCTTACCGACAGCCTTTTATTTAGCCTTTAAAAGCATGCAAGCCAGTTAATATTTGTCAAAGCCCTTCCAATCTCAGACTCTTGGATTTTACAACCTTTTATGATTCTCATTAGACGAAGTTTTCTTTTCCTGAAAAACAGCCGAACCCTAATCCACGTGGCTGCCTGCCTCTCTTTCTCTCTCCTGGTTTCTCTGCTTCCTTTCGTACAACAGCTGTCTCACTCTCCTTTCCCTTTTTCCATGTAGGTCAATATTGATCTGATCATTCCAACAGTAATTTTGTAGTCCTCTTCATGCTGTGCTTTCTGGTAAGTCCATGACCTGCATAATCTTTTTTTTTTGTTTTGCCCTTGTCTTGGGCCTCAAGAATTCATTCTATTCGTTTACAATTTACTTGACAGAATGTTTTACAAGAGCTGCAGTCTATGCTTTATTTCACCAGTTACTCCCATTTCTCAACTGCTGCGCAGAAATGACTCAATAACGCCTTATGGGTGTCCTGTCTCTTCAAAATTATCTCCAAATTAATATCCAAGTATAATATTCCCAGCAACACATTTTCTTTTAGTGGAAATCATGCCCAAGAAATAACTTGCTGAAGTCCCTATAGAATTTCATCAACATATAGCGCTCAGAAGATGGCAGGAAAAGACCCGAACCAGGCCCTATTCCTGAGGAGTGGAGTACCAGCCAGTGCAGAAATCAAAGAAAATATTTCTGTGGCATCTTGACACCTCATACAGCTTCCCCACTACTCTGGGGACAATTGCAAATATGGAGCTACAGCATTTGCAGACTTTATAGGTCAAGCAGGATGGACAATTTTTCTCTGATCTTGACGGATTTTTCACTGCATTCTTAGGAAACAGCTGTATTTTGAATGGCTTTGCTGTATCCTTCATCTGACCCACTGGGGAGGTTCCCAGAGGGGAGCAGCCACACAGAGGTCTCTGAGGTGAACGGTTCACAACGTAAATTATAGTGAATAATGGAAACGAGGAGCCAAATGAATTCCTTCACACTGAAAAGATAGTGTATGTTTTTTGAGCCAAGAAACAACAAAAAGATTTCCATGGCTTTCCTCTACAAAAGTATCAATCATCTCATTAGCGTGAAACAAGCTTCATAAAATATTCTGCAATTTCTCAAATAAATTCTGATAAAACTAACCTCCCCCCCCCCCATACTGCTTAATTGCTCTTATTAGCAAGCCAATTGCCTGCCAGATTTATTTTGGTACATGAGGCATACTAATAACAAAGGGCATGCAATTTTGAATCAGACTTATGAAGTTTGCTACAAGACAGACTTTTGAAGGGTGCAACTTTTCCCAAACAAGAAGATTCTCCAAAGCTGGACACAGAGAAGAAGTGGCTGTTATACCAGAAGACACGGTTGTATAAAGGTAAGATATATCTATCTCCTCCGTCACACTCAGACTGTAATATATTTGCAGACCTGCCTGCCTGACCTCCAGGCCAACCCGGAGCTGATCTCTGGGAACTTGTCGAAACCGTAAGGTTTCGTCCAGACGAGGAGAGACACTGAACGGCAGCTGAGAGCCAACCGTAGTAATGAAACATGGACGCTGACAGCCTGCAGCCACGCAACCCAGCAAACTGCTCCGTTAATATTCTCCTCTACTCAAACGGCCCCAGCAAAATCAAGGCTCAGAAATTC
This sequence comes from Apteryx mantelli, assembly GCF_036417845.1. NCBI lineage: Eukaryota > Metazoa > Chordata > Aves > Apterygiformes > Apterygidae > Apteryx > Apteryx mantelli. The sequence continues at coordinate 26,578,618 of NC_089989.1, read as the reverse complement.
AAGCTAACGCTTTCTCTACAATTTTACACAGTTTGGCTCTTATACAGGTTCAACTCGGTCTAATTCTCTGTTGCAATTCAGCTGCTCTCAGTCAGTAGTTATACCCAAGATTAATTTAACCTGTTTTTCAGTGCAGTGGGGTTACTCGAACACAGTTTTCAGTGGAGCATGAGCCTTCAGCTTTAAACACATGCTCCATGTTTTTTTATTAAATGCATTTTTTTCTGTTTTCTGATGAGCAGGTAAGTGAACCCTGGGACTAATGAAGTCTATCTCCTTATGAATTTAGGAAACTGTTAGTTGCATGAGTGCGGTTCCTAAGTTCTTCATGCAGGTAAGCAATCTGAGATCACTTGGTCTTTCTTTCCCTTCCTCTCTCACACGAATATACTCGCGCCTATAAAGTAATATAATGCTATACTATAATGCTACTATAATGCTGCTACTTCTTTCACAGTTGGGACAGTTGTATCTCCCTCCTCTTTTAGCTACCTGTTTTACTTGGAATGTAGTTCTGCAGTTTTGATGACGATGGCTTTGTAAAATCTGGCTGGTATCAGCCCAAAGCTACTTGAGAAACACACACGTATAGGCAAAGCGATCGCAATAAGCGTTGCTTCCACAGCAGAAGCCTTTTCAAGTGGACTCTGAACTCACCGCTCACTAACGCACTATCATCTGTGCCGTTTCTTAGACGGGGCCTGTTATCAAGATTTCTTATGACACAGAAACCACCCAGACTGAACTTTCCTTCCAGACATTTTTCTCAGTACCCAGCGCACATCTTTAGCACACCACCCTGCCCTTGTTATTTCCATGAATTTTCTAGGCAGGACTGGTACGCTTATTGTGAAAGTTGCCCAACACCTTCCACAGCAAAAACCCTGTTTTAAGTCGATTATAACTTCGAAAAGCCTGTTTCTTTCAACCACGGGCTAGGAGGAGGAAAATTTTGTCCCTGTTAAATGATTCTAGAAACGTTTTCTGTGGGGGAAAAAATAAAAAAAAGTGTCTAATGTCACCATGCTTCGGGATCGCAACCTGAAATCTGGCTGGGGAGGGAAGGGTGAGCTCTGCCGTCTTAATGACGAATTGACCAGAATTTGGAGAGGTTATAAGCCTCGGATTATAACTTGTCCAAGTATACGCTTGGAAAGCGGTGGTGGGCTCCGGGCGAGCGCCGCGCGTCGCGTCGCATCGCGTCGCATCACGGCTGGGCACACACCAGGCCCCGGGGTGCCGGCGGGGGCCGAGTTAAGCGTAGTAGCGACCCCGCCGTTAAAGCGGGGTGACGGGGCGGCTCCACACAGGTGCCCGCGCAGCCCCTCGCGCGCTCGAGGCCGGCGACGCCGCGCCGTCGGCGGACAAGGGCCACGCTCACTCCTGGGGCAAAACGCCCCCGTTTCTTTACAGGGGAGGGGAGTGATTTCCCGAGCGGCAGCACAGCGCTCCGCTAGAGGCAGGGGCGGGGGGGGGAGCCGATCCGGGCGGGTTTAACCGCGCGCTGGGGCCGCCGAGGCCGCAGGGCAGGGACGACGCGGCCCCGCCACAGCGCCGGCGGGAAGCGGCTCCCTGAGGCGGCCGCCCCTCCCCCCCTGCACCCCCCCCCCTCCGCGGGACGTGCGTTGCCGCACGCTTGGGCCGCGGGGGAGGGGGAGGGGGGGCGGGGGGTCGCGCGGCGGCCCCGCCCCTCACGGCGCGCGCGGTCCCGGGCCCCGGTCGCGGGTCCGGCGCGGCCGTTGGCGGCCGTTGGCGCGGGGGCGAGTCGCGCGGGGCCGGGCCGCCCGCCAAGGCGCGTCACCGCCCGGGCCGCCGGCCAGCGCCTCCCTCCCACCCTCCTCCGCCCGCCCGCCCGCCGCGCCGGCCCGGCCCGCGGCCTTCCTGCCGCCCCCCCGCGCCTGGCGGGGCTTTCCAGGCCGGCCCGGCCCCGTGGCGGCCGCCTGCCCGCGCCGGGAGCGCCGCCAAAACGGGGGGCAAATTCCGCCCTTTTGGGGGGGGGGGGGAGCGGCAAAAAGCCGCTGGGCCGGGCTAAGCCGCCCCCGGGAGCGCGTGCGAAGGGGCGTTCGGGGGCCGGGGTGTGGGGAGCCTCGGTGGCGGGGGGTCGTGGGCAGATCTGGGGTGACCGCCTGTGAGCGGGCCTCTCTGTAAAAAAAAGGGGGGAAAAAAGAAAAAAAACAGCAATCTGGTAACGGGGCAGGTAGGCACTATTTCGCCTTACGCTAAAAACCCGCTTCCTAAGCCCGCTGCCGGCTGTTGCGCTAGCGTTCGGGGCCTGTTGTTAAGATTTCTTACGACATTTCTTATGAGATAAAATAAGTCCTCGGGGAAGGCCGCGGTGCTGCCTGCGCCGGCGGGGAGCGGGGCGCTTGGGGCTCCTTCCCCGCCGACCTCGGGGTGTCGGTGCCGCAGGCTTTTTGCGCAGACCGGCGCGCGAGGCCTCGTTCTTTCCGAAAAGGCCGAGGCGTGCTCTTGCGTCATATTCAGATATTATAATTACGTTACCAAGTTTTGCTTCCCACAATTAAAAAATGAAAAAGGTGTTCGGTTAGGATTCCGCTTGTCAGAAACAAATATTCATGCTTAAATACTTCATATTCTGTATTTGATATTTCACTTAAAAGTTTCTAACTTCTGCATAAAAAAGGCCGGTTTCTTAGGCCATTATCTTGCGGCTTATTGCAGAGCAGCGCAGAATTGCATTTACTTAGAAGTCTACCTGATCCACTGGACTCTAGCTGGGCAAAGATGACATGATTTTCCAGACTGAGTCCTAATACTGCGAGATAGTAGGGTTTATATACCTCCAGCCTCGTGGGGGATTTACAACTCAAGTGTCACGACTGACGCACCAACATCCATTAGTTACAATCTGTGCTGGTCGCAAATGCTTATTCTGCCCCAGTTGATGCACTAGCTTGGTTCAGCAGAAATTCATAATTTAGCATCTTTGCTTGCTAAGTGTCCTGTTTTCTTTAAGAAAGAAGCCTGGCAGCAGTTTGAATTCATTGCCCCCTTATCTGCTGTAGGTGTTTTATCTCCTTAATATAATCCTACAAGAAAGTTGTTTCATCTCTTAAAAAAATTATCTGCATAATATATACTGATGCCTCGCTTAAACCTTCTTTTACATTAATAGTGTATAGCAAATGCATTTGAATCTATAGCTTTTTAAAACAGTAGTAGTGTAGTTTAATGTGTTCATGTTTGTTCCAGTAATAAGGAAGAAGTTAATCTTTAATGAGAATCAAATGAAGCAAACAGCACACTCATTTTCTGCCATTTAAGTATTTTCACATGATGGGATGTCAAGGGGTTTTGAAGAAATTTCACTGTCTTTCCCATTCAAAATGATTATCAGAGTACTAAAACTATTTTTCGCACAGGCAGGTTTCCCGTGTCAGATTAATAAATGAAGAACTTGGAGGGGGCTGATCCTGGGAGTTCCTTCCTGCATCCTGCTTGGCCTCGGTAGGTAGTAGGAGCTTTTGAGGGTTGGCAATTTTCTGAACTTGCTACTTAGTATTGCATTGGTATATATAAAAACATATTTGACTTGTTAAGAAATGAATGTAAGTAAAATAAGTAGAGCTGGTAAGGCTGCATTTATTTTGATTCTTTTTTACTGGTACTATAGGCAATTAAAATTTACATTTAAGAAAGCTGCTTTTGGAGAAAAGGTCTTAAATGCTTATTGTGGAAAAGGAAGTTTAGTGCTACATGAGGCTACTTATTTTGAAGCTTTCTTTTAAAATGTTTCAGCAAATAGTCACTACAAGTATCAATGACTTTTCCAAATGCATTTAGATTTATTTGCACCAGTCCTTCTAGTTGATAGCCAGTTTTTTAGAGTACACAGGTTTTTGGGACTAGAATTGGCAACTCCTGCAGTAGAGGCTTACCTGTGAGGATGAAAAGTGGAACTAGCACATTTTTGCTCCAGCTTGTACTTTGAAGTTCAACACCTGCTTCTCTGTGGGTAACCCACCATCTTTCCAACCAAAGAAATAACTGATAGTCAACAATGGTAGAAAAACAGAACAAAAAATACCTGATGTGTGCACAAGAACATAAATCTCCTCTAGAGCTGTTGGCTTCTATAGAAGACAAACTGATAGAAGTCTATTAAATGCACAAAAAGTGGATCAGCTGTGCATCATTGTATTGGAAATTTTTTTGCTAGTACGAGAGACAGCCCCAAATAACGATAGTGCTAGTGTAGAGAGGTGAAGATAAGGTGCAGAAATATAGCAGAAGTTTGTATCTTCACATCCTAAGCCAGGATTCTCCTTTCCCACCAAAAAATGTGCAAAAAAGAATCTTGGTAGTACAGGAATATAGGAGAAGGTCTACAAAATATCTGACCATTTCCTATTTAAATAGCTTTCATGAAGCTTATATGCAAAGTGTCAGACCAATGCAAATTAATGCTGCTGAGTTATGGCTAAAGTGGAAAAAACAAGCTAATTTTAAGTATGATCTGCAAATTAACACGAGGGAAAGAAAAAAGCCATCCTGCAGCTTTTGAACTCTGTGTGGAATGTCACGGTGCGCACAAAGGGGACAGTATGTCAAGGTAAGAGAAACGCTGATTAACAATTTAAATCAAACACTTAAATTCCAAAATTATTGTAAATATCAGGTAAGGAACAGCATAAGTGTTTTTAATCACAGTATCTTTCAAGATCTTAAAACATAGTTCCAAAATTCTTAAAATCAAAGCTGCAACAAAAGTAGATCAGTAAGTAAAAAGTCTGAAGAGTAGCAAATCCAGCTAGCAACATTGTGTTTATTTTATGTAAAATAAGAATGTATCACTGAAAAGAAGAAGATTTTTTAAAGTTATTCTGGATTTATTTTTCTAAGTATTTTTTGTTTTATTCTACAAAGGTTCTAATTTAAAACTGTAAAATAATGCACAGATTGTATGCTTCTCTAGTAGGGTTTGTCTTACTCCCAACTTTTGCCAACCTGAGGACACGGAAAGGGCTTGAGCGTACTTGCGGAATGGGAAGCAGTGCAGTCGTGCCAGTGTGACACCGGTGTAATTAGGGAATAGGTGTGAATAATTCTGTTGGGAAGGTAAAGCTGCTTAGGAAATGCCGCTTTACTATTCCGGAAAAGCAGCTTTTCACTTTTAATGCAATTCACCTTCCCCGTCTTGCTCTGCGAGCAGCGTGGCCTCTTTACAAGCAGGGACACTGAGATCGGCTCTGCGGTGAGGCCCTAGATGGCACCAGGTTGTACGTGGACCGAGGGCTGGTGTTGCCGCTGTAGTGCTCCATCTCGGGCCTGTGCTCATAGCGCTAAAGCTCTCCGTTTTCACACCGGTGCTGCCCTTAGTTTCAGAAGGGGTGCAAAGCCATCATCGTTGCGGCATTGCTCGATCATCGGTCTTCAAAGATGCTGGTTGTCACGGAGCGGAGGTGGGTAGAGGGAGGGCACCGTGGCCATACTGGCATCGGTGGGAATACTGCCAGCGGCCTAGCGAGGCCAGGACTTCATTTCTGGGTTCCAGCGGTGCCACAACAGCTCCTGGTAACTTCAGCAAGAGTTGCTAGCTGTTAATTCCTGTGAGAAAACAAACTGAGAAACAGTCGTTGCTTAAACTCTCGTCTTGCTTCTTTTGATGATTTAAGCAGCACACACTCCAAAAGTTGTCGGTATTTATAATTCTCTTTGTGAATAATCTTCAGCTGTGTTGTTTCTTAAGTATTATATCCTTCTCCTCATTGTGGATTTTCCTGACAGTTTTGTGACCTTTCTCTCTTAATTACAGTGAACGCATACGGTCTGAGTCCATGCAAAGCAAAACGTGAGAAAGGTGAAGCATCCCTAGCAGAAGGCCAAGCAAATTCTGTGACTTGATATATATATTAATGAACATCAGGCAAAAAAAAAACCATGGGCATTCAAATTAAGGACTGGAGTAATAGTTGTAAGTAGAGTTTATATTCTACTGATCATGGGACTTTCGGTTGTTTCCTATCTGTTTTTCAGTAACGTGTCTGGTGGTTCTAAAATGAGTAGTATTTATCTGACCCGAGAGTCAGAGACATTACCTCATTGTCACAGGGTCAGCGGCAATTAGACTGCAAAGACCAGCCGAGCAGGGCCGCTGGGTACAATAGTCTGCGGCAGGCTTAACCTTTACAGTCAGCGTTGGTGCGGAGGGACAGCCCTGCAGCACGTTACAGCTTCACCGTCCCGTGTAGGCCAGGCCTGGCTTTTTAATAGCAAGAACAGAGTAGAAAAGGCCCTCTCCTTTCATAACGTATCATAATGCTTATGCGCACTTACCAGTATACATGTTAGAAGATTGTCATATATTAATTTAAGCAGTATTAATGGGTTGATTTTGAGTTAAAAATGAAGCATGTTCCAAAGACCACATAATAATGGATGAAGGTAACATAAGTACAATAATTTATAGACATCAGTCATCCTGCACTTAGAGTAAACATGATGTACAAAGGTTAACAGTCAGGTCAGCAGCTGCGCACAGCATAAGCAGTGTAGCAGGGGGAGGCAGCTGAATTTAACCTACAAATAGAGAAGGGAATGTAATGGCTTGTGTGCTGGGGTAGCTTTTGAAGGGGCCGTATTCTCTCCTGCCCTTACTTCTTATTAGCAGCTGACCTGTGTGCTCATAGTGCGTTTAGAACTGAAAACAGGTGCTTCTCCTTTCTGGGGAGGACAACTTTATATTTCTCTCCTATTAATATATGATTATGCATCACACATACTTCCTATTCATACATGATACACTTCAATCATGGGTCTAACCCACGCAAGCCAAAATGTGGTAACTAGAGAAACTCAAGAGCAGTTCGTTTGCAGATAGCGTGTTTAATATTCACCCCAGATGATACAGCTGAGCCGCCAGATGAAGCACTTTGGTCATAGGCTTCCCACTGTTATTCATTATTGACTGAAAGGTTTTGTCAGGACGGGTGGGTAGGATGCTGCTGGAATGCATGCGAAAGGCATTCTTCCTGATCGGGGCGCACTGCCAAAAGGGCTTTCCTCCTCCATGTTGTCAGTGGTTCTCCTGATTCATGCTGGCTGCCCAGCTTGCTGCTGCACGATTTCATGCACCACCTCTGCTTATTTGGTTCAGGAAAATTTAATGTTCTGCCTATTTATTGTTCCACTTTATAAAATTCGTTTTTGGCACAGGCTGAGATAGCCCTGCTCTTCTAAAGAGAGAGGCTGTGAGAGACATTAGGGTTAGCACGATGGGTATTTTACAAGCATGTAATCTTCCCTTTTGCTTTACAATTCAGATCACTCAGGATTAGGGCAAGGATGGGGTAAGGAGCAAGGCTTTGCCCTGCTGTCCTGTAAGACCAAGTACCAGACCCACAAAAAGTCTAGACTGAGGATTAGATCCACAAAAGGACTGATGTAACAACAAATGTGAGCATTTCAGTTATTACCTGTTAGCACCAACTCGAGCCGTGAGTTCAGGGTCTTGGCTTTCTAGAGAGTGAACGGGAAGAGGCGGGTGGTTGTGTACAGGAGCCACGACAGGTATCATGGGGAACGGAGAGCTCCTGCAGCAGCTAGTCGGTGTGCTGAAAGAGAAAGGGGTAGCCTTCGCTGAGCAGGCATCAGGCTCTGCGCTGCTTTTCTTCGTGCTGGATTCCCAACTTGGAGCGCTGTCTAGAGGCACGATAGCTAATAAATCACAACACACACTGAGCAGCCGCACAGAGGAGCTACACGGATGCCTAGGTGCTAGAGCACCCAGGCAGTAAGAGCCAAGTGCAGTGCCCATTCACGCCGAAGATTTTAATCTAGGTTTCCTGGGTGAAAGCTCTAAATATCAAGATATCAAATATCCCTGAGATAGGGGCTCTTTCATTGCTTCTTGTATGTGTACTTCTTTGTATCGTATAATACTTGATTATCCATCAAGTGAGAAGATTGTTAACACACTGCTCTGGGGTATAGAAACCTTACTTCCAGTGCCTGCTGCAGACAGTAGTTATTTTTATTAAATATTCACTAAAATAGCAACTGTACTCAGGTCTGCTTCCTAGCAGAGTGTGTTAACAATACCGTTGTCACTCCCTTCAGTCCAGTAAATGCTATTAGACGCAAAGTGGAGCAGTTTCAAGAGGAGAAAGTGGCATCCTCCCTAATCTGGTTGTGGAAATATTTATTTGGAAGGTACGAGAGATGATCAGAAGCAAGATTTGGGCCTGAAACATTTACATTTCTGGAGAAATGCCCTGCTCAGGGCTACACTGGATGCTTTTGCATTTTAAGCGGGCCTGATCACCATCTCTTCTCTAAAAACATGTACTTGGTTGGCTACCGTAGGCAAGGCAGGATTGAGGGCCTTAAATGCATGCAAGATGTGAGGCACTAAGTATTGTCAAAACATAGCTTATCCCAAGTACGGCAATAAATAGGTATTTAGGAACTGGGGGAATTATTAAGCAGCCGGAAGGGCTCCCAAGTCTCAGTGTATGATCAGGTAGCTCTTTTTTCTACTGATTGTTGCCAGAGAGAGGGCTCTGCGTGACATGGGCATTTGGTTTGACTCATCATGAAAATTCTCACATGAATCCCCACTCGGCGGATACCTCACCCTGTGTTTGCTGAAACGCCATAGGCATGTCAGCGGTTCCCGTAATATTTCCCTAGGCATCTAGTGTTGTGCCTTGGTACTTGCCCGCAGTTCCCAGGATTTCATCTTAGGCCCCTGTGGGTCTTGAGACTTCAGGCAGTCTTGAGCACACCAGACCTTCCCTGCCACTTGTGTTTCAGAGGTAGCCAGTAGAGCACAAGAAAGTTGTGATGGTGATTTCTCACTTGTAATGTAGTAGATGAGTTGTGAGGGCATTTGCTTGGAAAATAAAAGACTTTCCTAGCTGAGGTGGTGCAGCCATGTCTCCCGCCTTGCCGGCTGAACATCCTGGGTGTGCTCTGTGCTGCTCCTGTTAACTCTGTGCAGAAAGTCTTCATTGGGCCCCTAAGAAAATGAAGAGTAGCTACGATGGCATTGACATCAAATGCACTGTGAAGAACCTGCATTTCAGTCTCTCTTCCCAACATTTCCATTAAGCAGGCTTTGGGTGCCACCATTTCCTTCTACCGCTGCTCCCATTTCTTAATTTGAGAAGAAAGAATGGGCCCTTGTTACCAGTCACAAACACATACCTTCAGGAGAAAGGCTCCCTGGCATAGCAGATGGGACATCTGGGAGCACGTTTAAGAGGACCCCATCAGCAGCATTTTCCTGCAGACTCTTCTTTCCTGCTCTCTAACTATGCCTCTTTCAGGGCACCCGCTTATTAGTACACTGCTCTTTTTAGACCCAGTGCAAATGCTGCGGTCAGTGTGTGCTGCACAAGGGCTTATACACCTGACACAGGTTGCCACCACTTCAAACACTGACACTTCTGTGGTGTGATGCGTAGCTTTTAGGCATCTGAGGTTTTCATCGGCTCTAGTCCGAGCTTCTTCCAGAGATAGATAGTAGCTGTAGGTTTTGGTGCATCTTCAGGGTGAGTCTGGATTTCTGAGGATCTGCATTTAGGTTTAGATAGCCTAATTCTCTTGTCAGCTCTAGATCTAAGTGGACACAATCCAAATTGCTCTGTGCAAAAATCTCCTACTAAACCAGAGAGCTGACCTTCAATACTACGATATGGATAGAATGAGATTGAGTGGTTGCAAAAATCCAAACTAAAGACCAGAGGTAAAGTACCAATTACCAGTAAAGGCAGTTAGTCATTGGGACATATTACAAAGGTCTGCACCAAATTTATGATAACCAGGAGCTGTTCTTGAAAATGTGGGGCAGTTTATCCACCAGTTCTGGGATCGGACACTGGAATCGCTGGGTGATATTCTGTGGTTTGTTTCGTGCAGGTAAGTTGTGCTGCTTGATTATTAATGGTTCTTCTGGTTTATGCATAATGAATCACCCTGTGATTAGATCACTATGAAAACTCACATGGTGCGCAAGTAGAGACAAAACCACTTTCAGCTATGCTAATACTGAGGGAATATAATTTTTTTTACTGTAACTTAAATATGCACTGTGTTGTTCCTGTCATTCATAAGCATAAGTTTCTTATAGAGTTAACAGATTCTGTTTCAGTCTCTGTTGTGTAAAAACAGTATTATGGACACAAGTGAAATGTAAATCATAACATGTCATCTCCACTCTTTTAAGAGTCATATTGAAGTACATGGAACAGATGCAGAAATTCCATTCCTTGCTGTATTCACATTCAGTGCTCTATATATTTATTTAATGCTAGAGATGGAAAATGGATACAAAACCATTGTCTCAAAAAACACCAGTAAACAGGCTTAGATTCTACTCTTTCCCTTAGGACTGAGTACCATTTCCAGGCAAAGGAAGTACTCTGTGCAAGCAAGAGCTGCAAAGTCATTCCCTAAATGAGACAGAGAGAAGGAGGGGGAAAAAAAAAAAGAAGAATCGAGGACTGAGTGCCAGGGTGAGAACAGACAGCAGAGGAGGAATAATGGGTGAGAGAAAGCTAAAGAGAAGACTGAAGGATGATAGCTCTTCTGGATGAAAAGGCTGACTTGAAATAATTCAGGCTGTTCCTGCTCTGTGGTGCTCCTGGGGAAGCACCTGGCTTAAGGCAATTTATCCAGCTGTCAGCTTGTTTTCACACAGACAATAAATGCATCCTGGGATTGTGACTTCAGCTAGGCACAGGATGGTTTTCCCACCTCATGATTATTTTCGAAATTTCTGAAGTTTTTCCCATGTTGCATTGGGACAAACCTTTTCCATTTTTCCCCACTGAGAACTGAGCACGGGAAAGAAGAGACAAGCTGAGCACAGAGACGAGCTGAAGCTAAGGCTTCCAGCAGCGTCACAGCCGGGCAACTGTGCCCCACACTCTGCAACTGCAGACTCATAACACACTCGACAAAATCAGTGTAGGTTTTGTCCATTTTCCTGTGAGCTGTCAAGGTTTAAATCAATTGGCATTCATTTGCTTTCAGCAAAGTTTTCTAGTTGTGATTCCAGCTGCATCTGTATTCGAATTTCCCTTTATTTTGCTCTCCTGTTATTTTGATTTGATGAAGAGTTGTTCCCATCGCATTTTTCCTTCCAACTTTGCATAATCTCATTTCCAAGAGTCCCACTCGCACATGTAAGTGCAGTGCAGAAGCATCCTAAATAATCATTGGAGCGCACCAGAAGTAGGCTAGTTGGACTAATAAAACTATTTGGTGTGGCCTCTCCTGTATGCACAGCATAGTTGAATTTCTATATGACTAAGCACATTGGCTGTGGTGTTTGATTGTACCTTCAGAGCACTGCTCCATATTTGTCTTTCCTTCCTTGGTTCATCTTCTGACCAAAAAAAAAAAAAAGAAAAAAAGTGGGTTTATAGGCGACATGCTGACAAGACAACTACTATGGATGGTAATAAAGTTGTGTAGCTCACAACGTAGCCTCGTATTGGAAAGATATTTGTCACTGCAGATTTTGCTTGTCATATGCAGAGATGACATGCAGATCTCCCCTCTGACTGATTGAGAGTCATTCCGAGATGCATCCACCCACAAAAACCACAGACATGCTGCTTTACTCAAACCTTTACTTTAACCACTACTTTGTGATGCAAAACTGGTGGAGTTTTTGGTACTTTTTGTGAAAAATGAAATCTTTAGAGGGGTTTTCCAGCATCCTTGCTGGTTACTAAAAACAAATCAACATTAGCCTACTGGATGGGACAATTCAGTTTACTTGTGGGTGGTTTTGACATTCAAATTAAAATGTTTAGTCTGGAAGAAGATTGAAAAGGTAGTAAATAAAAAATTAGACACAGAAGTACTGCACCTCTCTTGAAGTTACCACTTACCTCACAGTTAAAATGGCAGCTTCGCATTAGTGGAGTATTTGTCCTGGTTTTACTGCAGATATCAACATCTTCTACTGACCAAGTTAAAAGATCAACAACATGGGGTCGGTCTGTTTGTAAAAGCAAATACGCCATGTTAACCATAAAGGTTATGCTGTTAACTATTCAGAGCCAGGAAACTCACGGTTTAAGACTGGATTTCCACCACAGCATTTGAGAATCCAGTCATGCATGCTCAAAACAATGTGGTCTCCAGGTAAAACAAAGAGCCCCCCAAAACATTCTTCGTTAGGCTTATGACAATTTTGTGTGCCTACAGCAGCAGCTACTTGAATGCAGTACTTTGGATATTTTTGCACTGGTAGACTTCATAGGCATCGTTTTAACACCTCACTTTGGGCTATCATATAGCTGCCTGGAAAGAAATTGTAAGTAGGTCTGCAGGAGTACAAAGAACACACATGGCAACGTCTTCAGATGCTTATGTTGAAAACGTAAAAGGGAAAGTACTCCAAATAAGTTTCTCTTGTTCAGGAATACAATGGGCAATTTAAAAAACCTATTAAGTATGTGTGTAGGAGCATTTCCCATTCTGGGAGACAAGTTGAATTGTTATATGGAGCTATATTATGACTTTCCTGACAAAGTATCAATCAAGACTCCATTATGTAACGAGGTATCCATCACACGCGTCCTGTTGAGAGTCCCTGCCATGAGCATGTAGACTGTAATCCGGGCTCCTTTGTCCTGCCCTGTGCCAATTTGCTGTAAAATTGAGGACAAGGCTAGAATTTGTCATTGTAACAGTCTTACGACCACAGCGTTACAGCTGTGCTTTCTGAACAGTTATTTGCATTGCCTTGATTAGCATGTCACCTGCTTCATTAGCAAAGAAAATCCTCATCCACAGATTCAGCCATTCATGCAAATTGAAGAATACACGGAGATCCTTCCCCTCTAGGACTTTCCATTATTAGTAAAATTGGTAGATTCTTTTTGTTCCTTCCTCTTCTGAAGGTCACTTTCATTTTCACCTCAGAATAAAAGTTCTCATTTAAAAGACAAAATAGTCATATTCCCAAACTTTAAAATACATGAATCCTGCTTAAAAAATCTTTTCCAAACTAAGAATTGTCAGATGCATGTAAGACAGGTAGAAATTCTGAAGTTTTAATCTAATTCTTAAACTGACTCCCGTCTGCAAGGGTCATTGAATCATTAATTTTATTGGAGGTCAAGAAAGTGTTTTCACAGTCAAAAAGTTTTCTGCAGTGTAGGACCTAAATCTCCCAGGCTCTAAACTGAACAGTTTCTTCCCCTTATATCCTCAGTGAACTTTAAGAACAAATTGTCATCATGTTCTCTCTGATAACTTATCAGAAAGCTTATTTCCTTTCTCAGTCCCCTTTTCCAGACTACACAATTTCAGTTCCCAATGAGCCATGTTTTCCAAATCTCATAATCCTTTTTGCTTTCCTCTGGACCTCTGGCTCTGTTCCCTGAAGTTATCTTTTGATATTCATAGTTATTCCACTGACTTAACAGGACACACCAAACTCACCACTTTTAAAGGATTTCATATGCCAGATGACAGTTCATTCCTGATGTCTCTAAGAATACTAGTACCAAAAAAAAAAAAAAACCCTCTACAAAGATGGACAGTAGCAACCCTGTATCTTATAATGTCTCAAGAGATGTCACTTAACCTCTGAGGTCCTGACACTGAAGGGTAACTTACAGAACCTAAGGATATAGTTACAGATTCTGATTCAAGAATTTCTTTGCTTAGGGTCTACAAGCTGTGAATAAAGCTTTTTGTGACTTCAAGAGCTATTCAGCTTTTGTAGAAAAGAATAAAAGTGGCATTTAAATACAGACTCCTCATATAGCTTCCTTGAGACCTATCACAAATTGACATAGTGCACAGCATCTCAGTCAAGAACTGGAAATCCTTTACGCAAGCATTAACTTCCGTAGTTGCAGGGTCAAAAACTCTACAAACCGAAAGAGGGTTTCTTCTATTCCTCTCCCGTCACAGCCACGACGTGCAGAGAGAGTTCAGGACACGCTACCTAAAGCAAGCCAAGAAGAAAAAACATCAAAAAAGACTAAGCTGACTTCACCAGCCGATTCAGGGGAGCTGTTGGGGAGACGCCTATAAGAGCAGAATGACAAATTGTGCTGTAAAGTAACAACACTTTTAGCATTTACGGAAACAAGTGGTAAACCAAATAGTTACAGTGTGATGAAGGAATTTTAGGGGGCAGGGACAGAGGGCAGAAAATACAGACTGTTGGTGGCCTTGAGAGACAAATAACGCAAGAAAAAAGTGAAATACCTATAGTTGTTATGCATGTTGTTTCACCGTAGTAACACGTTTCCAGAAGTGAATGGCATGCGCGTGTTGACGGATGGGAGGAAAGAGAGAGCAGCCTTCCTCTCTCCCCCAGAAGTTGTTACAGACTACACCCAAGACGCTCAGCAGGGAAGGGAAAGAGCTGACCGCGTTAACCCCCTCTTCGCCACCCCGCAGACTCGCCTTGTCCACACGGTAAGCAGCCACCTGCCCCAGGCCGTGTTTCTAACGTCAGGGAGGTGGTTTTGCTTCACTGCAATCACGGTGTTGCAGCTGTACCACAGGGAAGAAAAACGTATCACTTTTTGCATCTCACCACGTCTCCTGGGAAATGGCAACCACATGTGAAAATATCAGTAACATATTATAAGGCTGATTTTCACACAGATCAGGGCTTGTACTTCTTGAAGGCTCCCTGTATTTTGCCTTTTTTAGGCAAAGATTGAGCAATATTGCATATTTGCACCTTGTACAGGTGGCCTTCTTGAAGCTCCTGCCTTCATCCATTACCACGCAGAACCTCCTCCCTCTCACCTGACTGGAGAGAAACCAGGAGGCCTGGCAGAGCTGTGAATGTCTGTTTATTCCCGAATGGAACGAAGGGAAGAAATGAGTCAGACACGTCTCCGCTGTTCAGAGAAAATGAAATCCTGCTCCTTTTATTGCACAACTCTTGACAGCAGTCACATCTGTCACGTTTCCTACGCAAACCCCTTGCTAGGAGCCAGCGGCTGGAGAGGCGAGGAAGACAGATTTACCAGGACACCTTATGGAAACCGCGTGTGATTAAGAAATCGCAAAATCACCCTCAGATCCCTGGCGCGAGCTTAGCCCAGATTCCCTTCCCCCAGAGGATGCAGTCGATTTGATGTTTTGGGATGACCTACAGTAGCGAGACCCACCCTGTTCAGACAGTTGTACGCGCTTATCAGATTAAGGATGATTAATGGTACCAGGTAGTTCCTGCTACATCTTATTCAAATACACATAATCAGCAAATGCTCCCGAGCACACAGTACTTCAAACTGGAGCAGTTTTTAAGCTCTCACATGGGATGGCAAGCCTAAAATATGCAGCAAAAAGTCTGAAGCATCAAAACCTGTAGAGAGCCCCTGGGGCACTAGTGCTTTCCTCTGGCAGGGGAGGAATTACTTGCTCTGTTATTAGCAGACCAACCTCCTGCCCAGTCGCTCGCTTCTGTGGTGGGAAGAGCAAGAGCCTTACCTGTAAGAGCCGCCCAGCCGCCGGCGGCACCGCTTCCTGGCCGTGAGGCAAGTCTAGTAAAGAGGCAACCGTACGTGCGACAGCAAACAACAGTGCACCATCTTGGAGGGGGAGACAAACCACCAGTAGCCTCTCACCATATAGTATTTTGCATCATTTATTTAAATACCTATATTTATGCATTTACAAATTTTCATAGCTCTGTTTGTAGCTCTTTTTTGTTTTTTTTTTCTTTTGTAGACAGTATTGCAGAGAAATTAGCTTTTGTAAAATGAGGTCCATGTATAAAACTATGCAATGGATTGGGGGGGGTGGGGGGGGAGGTTCCTCTCATACTCTCTGGAAGCAGAAACCAAAGAAACAGTGACCAAATGGAGAGGGAGAGAAAGGGATGGGACAAAATCTCAAAACAAGTGGCTCTCTCACAAGTATTACATATATCAGTGTTCAACTACAGTCCTAATGGGATAGTTCATATTTCAATTGGTGCAAGGCCTGTTTGTTCAAACTTTAGCAGGCACATAGGTCTCTAATGAAAAAATAGACGGAAGGAGTCCTAATGCAAAGCCTGGACAGCCTCGTTATAGGTTTTTAAGCGTCATGGCACAAAATGCCTGTAGGAGACTGCACTGATTCACCAGTAGTGCATACTCATCCCAAACTTCTATTTTGCATAAAAAGTTCCCTTTAAGAAATTTTACCGTTTAAAAAACCCGGTATCTGAGCTCTTCTAGCCTCAGTACTTTGAAGAAAACACTTGAAAAATATCTCCTGCTTTCCTGATTTGGAAGCTTCAAAGTAATGTTTTGCTTTAATTGATACCAATTTAACAGCTCATGAATTCCCAGAGTTATCTCTGGGAGGAAGAGGCAACAGATATGGCATTGCAGGATATTTACACACATGGTACAAAAATGTCCAGGGGTATGAAAAATCACCAGTAACACTATTTTGCAGCAGCCTCATTTACACCTGTAATTTTATACCATTTATTACATTGTACTAACACACCAGATTCAAAGATGTGCACTCCCTTTAGGACATTCAGGAGTTACAAATATATTGTGATTGCATAATTCATATTGCACAATTGTATAAAAACATAAATACTAGCTATTCTATTTTTTAAATACAAAATACATGTCACATAGTCAAATATTCTTTTCAAGTGCAATTCAGGTGCTCTCTTTAGTCCTTCCAATAAAAAGGCAATTTTGATAGTTTTGGCACAAGTGTAACCTCCATCATGTGCCAACAGTTCTAATTACAATACATATGCTCAAAACTTTATATAGTAGCAGTCATATACATATAGTATAAAAACATGTTATTTACAAAATGAACTAAACATACACAGAAGCAGCCTTAGTGGTTGAATCTGAACTCTTGTTTAGCATTATTCATATTGTTGCAAGAGGGATAAGTGACCCTTCCGATTTATGCTGGTTGCTGTGGGTTCACATTCATGGGAGGAGGGTGTCCTAGGAGACCAATACGCTGTTTCTGCTTCCTCTGTTCTGTCATCTGGAAAATTAAAAAGTTTGCTCATTAGGCCTAGACACTTCCTGTACGTCAGCTTGCAGAATGAACCATCACTGCATTCTGTGGTTAGGGTTTATTCTGAAATCCACTTTCTACAAATAATGCTCTTCTGTCTGCTGTGCCAAATACTAATAGATTAAAAAGGCAACTACAAACCTGTTTTGTGAACTCATCAGGGAAATCTATGAACTTGCTCGTGTGACTGGCTACTGTTTTGCAAGAAAATAGATCATGAGAACCAAATAGCTGGCATGAATTAATATAGATAGTAGCTTGCAGAAACTTCCCGTTAAAAATTCTTTGTAGCTCATCCAACATACAAAACCGACTAAAGGGAAATAAAAAAGGAGAGGCCCTCAAGTCAAGCTGGGAATACCCTTTTGTTTGCTGGAATATACTGGAATGCTCCAACCCTTTCATCAGAAGGCGGCAATCATCCCTCTTGATTTGCCAAAGCCAAAGTGCAAGGCAGTGATGTAAGATTAACTGCTTTCCGTAACCTTAGTGCCAGAAAGCCAGATCTTTGTCAATACTTTCCATCAGATAAAATAATGTTGGTGCCATTATAAAAACAATGTTTGGTGCCACCATGTAGGCTGGTGCCATTACAACCTGAAAATGGATCATCATTTTTTATTACTGTGGTATTGAAAAACGACCATAATCATCCCTTTCTCTGCTCCCTTTCTTGTTAAAAACTTCTCGAGGTTTGAAAACTTACATAAACCAAACCCCCATGTAATAAGCAACTCTAGCACGTTCGTGATTTCCATCAGCGTACAATCAGATCACTGCACAAGCGTTTCCCTCGGATCACTTCCGTGCCTGCTCTTCAGTTTGCGAGGAGCTGATACCTGGGGGGATTTGCAGCAGCAGCCAAGGAGAGATGCAGGAGGTGGCACCTCCAGACCCGCTCCTGGAGCGGCTCACAGACTCGAGCAGGACGGGCACCGAGGCCAGGGAAGCATCTTTCTGCAGCTCCGGGCTAACCTCACCGGACAACCCTCCTCCCTTGACACCAAGGGCCCGAGCGAGCCCTGCTTCTGCGGCGCCTGCGTCAAAGACCTGACAAACCACCGTATCGTCGCATGTTGCCTGGGCAGGACTTTGACGCCCCACAAAGAGCCGCAGGCACGTTCCGCCTCTGCCGCTTCTTCCTTCAGTTCGGCATACCATGTCCAATGAAAAGGAATCGGCAGAACCCAGCTGCCCTGCATCTGCCGGGGCAGCCCAGTCTCCTGAGGAGCTTTGGAGAAGTGGGAAGTAGGGGGTTCCGGGAGCGCACCTGCGCTCATTCATGTGCAACACACACACTTGCATGTATTTGCATAGAAGCTAGAATTTGAGAGATGGTGAAGAAATTCCCCTTTTCTGGTGTGGGATTTAAGGGCAGGTGCTGAGGGAACAGCCCACGTCAGTGCAGGGCCACCCTCGATCATCTTTGAAAGGCCTGGAAGAGAGCAAGTGTCACCCCTGTCTGCAAGGGGGGGCAAGAAGGAGGATCTGGGGAGCTGCAGACCTGTGAAGCCTCACCTCAATCCCTGGGAAGGTGATGGAACAACTAATCCCGGCTACTATTTCCAGACATGTGAAGGACAGGCAGGTGACTGGGAGTAGTCAGCATGGATTTATAAAGAGGAAATTGTGCCTGGCCAACCTGACAGCCTTTACAAATGAGACAACTGCTTGGTGGGTGAGGGGAGAGCAGTGGGTGTTGCTCACCTTGCCTTTAGCAAGGCTTTTGACACCGTCTCCATAGCACCTTCGCAGGCAGGCGGATGAAGCAGGGGTTAGACAAGCAGAGAGCGAGGTGCACTGAAACCTGGCCAAGCTGCCGGCTCGGAGGGTTGCGATCAGGGCACAAAGTCCGGCTGGAGGCCAGTCGCTAGTGATGTCAAACTTCACTGGAGTTCATTGTAGGAAGATGAGTTGGTCAAAACAGATAGTTCTGGGCAATCTTCAAAAGTATCCTCAATCTACCACAGACCGTGCAGTGCTGTACACACGATTAGTGTCACTCACCAAGTACAATAGGTACGTATCATTGCACTCATTTAACCTCCAGGGAAAGGACTGAAATCCAGTATTCCTCTTGAAACCATAATTACACTGGATTACAACCAGGTGTCTTGCTCAACATCTCACCAAAGGGGAGGCAGAACTGTTATGTTACTTGTTAGGAAAATTACCATGGTCTCACAAGGATAGGTCGTACCTCACGTTCTCCTTTAAAGCACTTTTGGAAGCCTGTTTTCAAAAGCTTTGCAGAGATTCACCGACAAAAGGGAGCAGACGATAGGAAGAGAGGAGTCTTTGCACCTCTCCGCTTTACTGACATGCTCACCATAAAAGCTACTCCTCTGCCGGATCAGCTGGGATATTTCCCCCCCCCCCTCTGTTTTTAAGATAACCCACAAATTGGGAACGCAAAGAGACAGTGAATAGTTCATTTAAAGAATGCCTGTTTATGTGAATCAGTTTCTCTGGACAAATTAAGAACCATGATTTCACACAGCTAGCAAACTGTTTCAGAGGACACACAATAAAAGATAAAATTGGGGAAAAGAACAATGAAAAGAGACTGTAATAGGTATTTTTCATGTTGCTTAGAAAAAGGGATGTGCATTCTGATGCGGGAGACTTACAAGGAGAACTGCCTTTTTAAAAAGGGAAGAATAAACCAACTGACGTTGAGAGATAAATGCACTGTAAATGCAGAATGTTATTAATACTGAGAGATGTACAATTCTTGTAGAGAAGGCACAGGCCTACAAGATAGAACAATTTTAATCGCTATTACATTTAAGCAGAGAGTGAATCTCTTGCAAAAGCTTGACAGCTATAGTAACTGTACACCTGGGCCTAACAGACAATAAAAACTATGCACAGCGCTTTGCAGGGAAGCTGTCTGCTACAGGAGGGGCCCGACAGCAGGTGAGCAATGCTGAAAGGATTAAAGAAAACAAAAACAAAACCAAGGGGCCTGAAGTTCAAACCGAGTCAAGCTGGACTCTCAGATAGTCATATATAATTACACAGACGCACTCTGCCTGGTTTCAAAGGTTACTTGTGAGTTGGAATTAGCTCCAGAAATGAGCGCCAGGCATGTGCCAAATGCATGATCAGGATACTGATTATACGCACAAAATCACGCCGTGTGCGACATGCTGGTGTTTGCCTGCTTCGCCGCTCGCCAGGCTGCTCGAATAAAGGAAACCCGGGCGACAGTTCCAGTAATGAGTCAAGGTTGTGGTTAGGGAGGTTAAGGGTCCCCAGCTGATGAGAGGTTCATCTTGAAAGAGAAGCCAGCATCTATTACAAATGCATCATACTTACTGACATCGGGACACGGCACTGGAAAAGACTTCTGGGTGATTGCATCTAATCCCCTGCTGCTGCAGACAATTATGTTGTAATCTTTTTGCACAGAATTAAAACGATTAAGATTTTAATGCCTCTGGTGTGTGTTTTTTTTTTTTTTTTGGTGAAAGGGGGCATGCTGAATGCCAATTTTTAACAATTAGTCTCCAGAAACCTAATGAGCTT
Organism: Apteryx mantelli; assembly: GCF_036417845.1. Lineage (NCBI taxonomy): Eukaryota > Metazoa > Chordata > Aves > Apterygiformes > Apterygidae > Apteryx > Apteryx mantelli. The sequence goes on along the minus strand of NC_089989.1, from coordinate 26,558,086 downwards.
GAAAAATACATGAATGAGAGGCTTGCTCTTTATTTAATTACAAGTAAACACAAATAGAAGTTCCCTGAGTTAGTTCCTTTTCCTGGGGACAGTTCCTGATCAGGAGGAGGGATATACTGGTTTTGTCACATAACTGGAGCATCCTGCAACTTAAGCAGGGTTCTCTCAATAACGGTACTTAGGGGAATTCCTAAAAGCTATCACAGCATTAATGAAGCTGGTTTCCTCTCTTGCTTTTACAGCCAAATAGCTCTGCTCTCTCAAAGCTAAATCCTTCATTCTTATTTTCACAAAGAGGAAGAAGGTTTTAGTGCTTGGTCAGCCGACAATTGCAAGCTTTAGAAATAAATGCGCTCTGATCCAAGGCTGGCTTGAGTCGATGGAAAGACTCCTGTTGACTGCAGACCACTTTTGAGTCAGACCCTTTAACAGGAAGACGCGAGACATGTTCTAAGATAATTGTTTCCAGGCAAAATAGCAAAAACGCTACACAGCAAGTATTAAAGCACAGATAAAGGAGCAACTGCTTCTACCCTCAGCTCTCTAAAGCAACTAAAGCAAGAGAGTCCATGGCACAGCGTCTGAAAATCAATTACGGCCATGAGGAGCAAGATTTTTTGCTCTCAGTCCTGTACTTCTAATCAGTTCCTGTGCTCCACAGGGTACTGGGTAAGAGGGCCCAAGTCCATCAGAAAAGTAGAGCATGATCGGAAGTCAGAAAGCCAGGAGCTCAGTCAATACTGTCTTCCGAAGACTAATGTCTTCATAAAGATAACTCGCTTACGCAGAAAACAGGTCAAAGGAGAGCAGAGATGGGAAGCAGGAATTGGGTTAGTATTGAAGGCAGTTGTGCCAACTGTTCTGCAGCAGGCAGATCACATGCTGAAAAGATAATGACTGAATCCGTCGAGCACTTCTGCCCCGCGCAATTCCCCCGGCTGCCCGAGATACCACAGTGTGCAAGTCAGCGATCGGTTTTGTCCAGGGGGCTATCTATATAAGCTTAACTCATTGGACCATCTGGCTTAGGCTATTAATCCATAAAGATATGTAGTTAGTCACTTTACTGCCCCAAACAGCTTGCAGGGCAGGCAGCAACGCCTTTCCCTTTACTTCCAGTTGGGCTGCAATCCCTACGGGCAACGTGAAACGGAGCCCCAGGGCCTGGGTGGTTTCCCAAACCCCTCACTGGGTTTGGGGTAGGACCGATCCCAAAGAGCCCCTCAAGCCCAGACCAAGCCGTGGGACTCGGCACAGCACTGGCTGCTGTCACGAGCAAACTGCCGTTTGCTGTTTTTTCTGACCCCAATTAAATGCCTGAAAAAGAGTCACGGTCTATACAAAATCTGTAATTAATCCTTTTGAGCTGTGTTCACTCACACAGAAGAAAAATGGGAAATGGGGAGCTCAGAAGTGAGCAGCAGGGGACAGTTACTGAGCTGCTCTTTAGAGGGGGACTGCCCCGCAAAGCCAGCGCGAGGGCGGGTGTTCAGCAGCCAGAAGCGGTTTCCAGGCTCCCTTTTGGGGGGTTCGGGGCATACTGAGAACCCGCTTCTCTGACTCTGCACGTGCTGTACAGAGAAGCACAACCTCCCCTACTTCGATACATAGCAATGCGACAGTGATCACTTTAAGGTGGCCTAAACATTTCTCTACCAAGATTTCATTTCTTCAGGGGACTCTGCCATGCACAAGCTTTCAATTAAATACATTAAGTACAAGGAGTGAAACTATACTACAGTTAATAATTCTCAAACGGCAATTTTCTGGTCTGCTATTGTTTCACCTTCACATATCATAAGTAATCCTTTGCTGACCTCTCCCAGAAAAGAATAACGTTTCTACGAGAAGTACCACTTTAAACACTTAAAACTGTTGATCTTAATTGCATACAGGAAGGAGCTGGACCAAAACATGAGTCCTCAAGCTCTTGCTGCAGCAAGACCTGCTGCATTTAAAAAACAAAACCAAAAAACCCACCCAACCCAAAACTTTGTCTCCCCGGTATGCATTTGTTAAGCAGAAGCAATACACAGTGCAATGCAAGATATTTCTGTAGGTATGTCTGTGCTGCAGTCAAAAGTGTGAGAGCAGCAAAATCGTAGCTGCATTAGCAAACAGGGTAGCTACAGCAGAGAGGAGATGAGTGCAAGCTAACCGCTCACATATTTATCCAGGCTCTCAGTGGGTTTTGAGGTCCATGCAGCAACACGGCACTTTATCAATATCACACCCTCTGATTTACATGATAGTGTGCTAAGGTGTTAGGGTCAAAAAAACTACACCAAAACCAAAAACATATACCTCCATATGCCCCCCCCACCAATTATGACTTAAGTTGACTTCAACTTTAATTTTTTAACGCAAGTTTTTGTGTTCAAGAGGTGGCCAATTTGGAATATTTTGGTTCAGTTAGCACTAGACAGGCAGGTCAGCTGTGGTGCTGGGCTCTGGGAGGATGTTTTGTTTGTTGACTTTCTTCCCTAGGAACCAGCTACTTTAGAAAAGTTCTTCGTGTTGGTTGCAGGATCCAGGAAGCTGTAAAACAGGCTTGAAAGAACTTTGTACTGCCCAATATCAGCACGTGACGGCGTGTTCCCAGGCACGGTGCCCTTACCTGATCTTTCAGCTCCGAGAGCTGGCCAGATAGATTGGTCACGAGCTTCATGGTGGACTCTAACTTCTCCTGCAAGTTCCTCAGCTCGTTCTGCTCTCCTTCTGAGTCGCTGCTCACCAGCGACATGGCTCGCATCCGGGGGAACCAGTCAAGGTTTCTCTCCTGAAAAGCAGGCACAAGTTAGTAATTAGCATTTCCCAGAGAAAAACCTGTATGCAAGTGCAGAGAAATCTTTAATGCTACACTGGGACATTCTTCAGCTACGCAAGCTTTGTGGTAGTTTTATTTGCATCTTACTGGAAAGTTTGCAAAATTGCCCACTAGAGGCAATGAGGCACTTCAGACGTAACTACAGAAAATTAAGGCTTCTTACTGTTGGCTTTTCCTTTCCTAGCAACTCATTCTCTCCAGCCACTTTTTTTTTTTTTAAAGACATGTTTCAGTGTAATACACGAACACCGGACAATAATATAGCCCAGACTTAATGTCCTGACAAGCGTTTTCCAGTGCTAGAAATCTGGTACATAGAATCAGAGAGTAAACAGCTTGGGATAACCTTTTCAATACATTTGCTTTTTCTTGAACAGCTATGACTGAGTGTTAAAATGGAAGGTTTAGTTCCAAACCTACTTCACAAGAAAAAAAAATCAAAAATCCAGTATAAGAAACTGTACATATGTCCTGGTTTTGTTAAAGAACACTCCATCGGAGAATGATTTCAAAGCTCATCACGAAGTTGGACATACAAGGTGCAATCCTGACTTCCAAAGTCTTTCCATTTGTATTTGTTGAAGATTTTCTGCTGACAAAGTTGGTTTGACTTTTTGGGTCAAGCAAAGTTTGGCTGTGCTTTTGAACGAAAGAGAAGCCATGTTCCAACCAAATATTTTTATAAGTTGAAATATTTTCCTTCTAACGCAAAATAAAAAAAACACGTACTATGACCAGCTGCTGCAGTCCAGAAGGGAGGACAGGTTCTCCTGAACTGCTTACAGTCGCGTTTCCTTTCAGGCACATGAGCGCCCTGAAATTCCAGGCTTAAGTTACAGCCAGGAGCTTCGGTGGGCGCACGCTGGGTTTTGTTCAGTGCACCCGAAGGCTCGCATGCACCCTCACGTACCCAGCCGTGACGTTAAGCTCAGATGTGGGTACGGAGGAGAAAGCCGCGGAGGAGGAGGAGGAGGAGGAGGAGGAGGAGGAGGAGGAGGAGGAGGGGTGCACACCACACGCGGACACCTCCGCTCGTCCCCAGCTGGTTTCCCGTCCAGGCTGTGCGTGCGCCCCTCTGGGAGACGCTGCCCGAGGTTGGGGCGACGCGCAGGTAAGGAGGCCGGGGCGCTCCCACTGGGGACACCCCCCTCCGTCACCTCCGGGAACACCCACGCCACCTAAGCCAGGGCCGCAGGCGCTCCGCCGCGGTGGACGGGAAGGCAGGTGCCGTGAGCGTGACCTTCACCGAGCTGCTTCCAATCTGCTTGGAGTTCACTAGCGCAGGGACGGAAGGGCATCAAGGAGGCCCTTTCCCATGTAACGCAACCAAGGTGCCCACGGGCGGCAAAACTGCCGCAAAGGCTTTTCTCCGCATCTCGGTCTACGGGGCAGATGATTTCTGCTAATAAAAGAAAAATATGGAGAGCCTTTATCAAGACAAGCGCCAAGGTATTGGGACTTTAGGGAAAGACAGCCCCACAGCCAACATTTAATAGCAGCGCTATGCAACGTCTCCCTGCACTCCAAGGGCAGCGCAGCCCTCGCGCAGGGGAGGGAGGGCAGCCCTGACGCCCGGCCGCTCCGGCCCAGCGCCTCAGCCACAAAGCACTTCCCCTCCCCACCCGGGCAAGGCAAACCGAAACTACCGCCGGTCCTCTGGCGCGCTCCCGCAGGCCCAACGGCTTCAAAGATTAAGCAAGTTAGGCTGAAATGTAATTAGACTAAAATGCGCTTTTCCAGGCTAACCTGCAGCCGTAGCTCCCTGCGCTGAAGTTTCTAAGCAGACGCAGCGCAGAGCCCTGAAGCTCCTGCCCGCCTCCACCCCTGTCCTTAAGTGCTGTGGAAACACTTATTTTACTTTTTCCCAAACCGGTGAACTTCTCAAGTGTTCCCAGACCCTCGTCCTCACGCGCTTGCTGCCGTTGCTTGGCAATACAAGCACCCGCGTTAGCTGCGCGGGGTTGCAGCTGGAGCACTGCAGGCAGCGAAGGGGCTGGCAGCGGCAGGCAGGGGCGAAACGAAGCCAGCAAACACTGCAGCATCCCCAGCTTCTGCAGCTCTGACACAGGTTTCATATTTACTGGTTCTGTGAAAGCCCCGGCCCTTGGAGTCTCTTGAGCATGGGAAACCTTGGCTTTCACTTGAAAGAAAAGAAAAAAAAGCGCCTCTCTAATTCTCATGGCAGTGCAGAAAGATTAAAAATAAAAATGATCCGTGCGAATACCAAGGACTGCGAAAGGAGAAGGCTGGCGAAAAGGAAACGAGACTTGCTGCTTCCATAAAAGTCTCGTGCACTGAGGACGTGACTCACTCGGAGCCCGGAGCTGCTGCGCCGGTGCCCGGGAGCCACGCGACCCCCCAGGCCGAAGCACGGCACGGGGGAGGCGGGCACGGCGGCGCGCCCCCGCGCTAACCCCGCCGCTCCGGCTTCGGATAGGAAGGGCGCTTCGCTGCTGCACAGCAGCGGCACCCTAAAAAGCGGCTTGAGAAACGGGAGGCGACGGCGGTTAACGGCAGAGCCCGGCCCCAGCGCCCGCGCCGGGCTGCTCCGGGGGCTGGTTTGCTGGAAACGAATCGCTAACGATGCCTTCGGCCGGGCGAACGGTGAAAGCAAGCAGGAGCGCGGCAGGGGTGCCTGCGAGCGCCCCGGGCTCCCGCCGAGAGACTGCTCGAGGCTGAGCGAGGGCTCGGTGCCGGGCTGGTCTCGGCTCTGCTGAGCTCTAAGCGGACGCCAGGGCGCCCGTGCGTCCTGCGCTGCAGGCCGGGCGGCTTTCCAGAGGCACCGAGCGGCAGCCCCGTGCGCCACCCCCGGCCGGAGCCGCGATCCCGCCGTGCCCCCGGCTCCCTCTTCCCGTCACAGCGGCCGCTTCCTCCGCTCGAGCAGACGAACTGACTAAAGCCACTGACGGAAGCTGGCTAACCACAAGCGCAGGGTTTCGGGTTAGCTCTTTTCTAGGTAAAGTTGGAAAAGTCCCTCTTGTAAAGCAAATATCATTAAATCTCAGACATGGGGGCGATGTTGACCAGTCTCTTAAAATGTCCATGATTGGAAATTTAAAAAAAGAGGAAGCCGTGCTGCATGATGCAGATGCAATTCATTCTGAGAAGTGCTTGCTCTGCCCTGCTTCTGCTGAAGAGTTTATTCTAAGAAAGGTTCCTGCGGCAGCCTCGGCGCAGAACGTGCCAGCAGCTGCATCGGCTCAGCCCCCCGGCGCCGTGCCAGCGCCGGCTGCGGGAGCAGGCTGCTGCCAGGCGGCCCAGCCCCGGGGAAGGCCCCGCGCCTCTCCCGGCTCCCGCTTGCTCCTCCGCCTCGGATCTAGGGCTGCCGAGAGACAACTTGGCGAGTGACGAGCTCCTCCAGCTGCCCTCCGCAGATGGCCCAGGGAAGGCGGCAGCAGCAAAGTTCAGCTTCTGTCACCTATCGGTAAAAATCATGCCTGTACGGCTGATAAGCAGCTCTGCAAAGTGCTTCGAAAATGAAAAGCTTTAGGCACTACTTGACTGCGTTTGTGGCGAGATGAAACTCCTCCTGATTCTTTCCTGTATTTCCTGGACGAAGCTCCACACCACGTTATCTTTTCCTCCCGCACGGGGCTCGACATCACGTCTTTCACACCGAATCTCACTTCTCCCCTCTATGAAAAATGGCACTTTATGATGCCCCCCCCCCCCCAAATATCGTCACACCCTCGTATGCACCGTGTCTTTAGACAGGGGACTAGTGACACAAAACCCCTTTGCACTGTTACTCTGGGTTCATCATCTGGGGGTTGCACGGGGGCAGGAGAAGGCAGCTGCCAGGAACGTGCTTGCACTGCGCGTCGCTTTGCTCGTCCGCGACGCGGTTACCTCAAACATCGCCTGACTTAACGTGACGGAGACGGACGGCTCTTGCGGGAATTCCCAAAAGAGAGTTCCTTACTCCTTCAGAAATTACAGTGCCACCCGCGCTCAGCAACCTACTTCTGGTTGTTTGGCTCTAGGTTTTAAGTGGGGCAGGACGGATTGCATCACGATCGATCGGGCAGCCGATTACATAGGCAAAGGTTGCATGAGCAGCCGCTCGCGGACGGCACCGGCGCGTGACCCCCCTACTCTTGCACAACGTGTTCGGTGAGAGCCCAGCGGCCTCCGAGCGGCCGGGAGCGCCGCGGCATTCCCGGGCTGGGGGAAGCGGTGGCCGGGAGTCAGGGCCGGCTGGCCACGCTGCAGCCGGGTCGCAGACGGGAGCGGGCCAAGCTGCAGACGGGCGTCGCAGCCAGGAAGGTTTCCAGGGCTGCGGTTCTGGACGGCTTTCCAGGTCCAACAGCTTATCCTCCCCAGCACAACTCCCTTCTCCCCTCCCTTTTCCCCCAGTTTTGGTTTAAGGGTTGGGGTGCCCTGGGACCAGCTTGCTCCGGGGCGGGCGCACTTCAGCCTGCGAGGACACTGCTCCCCTGGAGCGCGCTCCCGGCAAAGGGCTTCGGGATCCATCGCCGCTGCAACGCGTGGTGCAAACCAGCCGTCACAGGGGGCCGAAGCGTTCCCTTCTCATCTCACCCACCCCCATCTCTTGCTGGCAGAGGAGAGACTCACTCGGCCAAAGCGAAACCCTTGATGGGGGTTTCTGCACCGCCGCGTCGCAAGCGCGGGGGCCTGGAGGCGGTTCGCTCCTGCTGCGGGGCTGCTTGCTGGGAGCCGCACGACTGCCGCGATACTCCAAACTGGAAGGGCAGAGGGCCCTGGGGCAGGGAGGAGAAGCCCGGACACACAGCGAGGCCTTGCTGGGTGCTCGAGAGGAGGCTGCCCCAGCTCGCAATGGAGCATCCACGCTGCACTGAACGGCAGATCCGTGCTCCCCCTCGGCTGCAGTTGCTTCAGGGGCGTCACATACTTAATCACACCCATCTCCAATGACGATGTCTCCTCGCGACCCCCGGCCCTACTGCACCTTCGCTCCCGCAGATGCAGGTTCACTGTGGAGCTTAACCCTGCCCAGGTGGTTTATCAGAGAAAGCCACAAACTCGGCCACATAAGCTTAACATCAGCAACGAGAGTTTTGTCTGAAGCAGGCTGGAGAGCACACCACCACGGGCACCTCTGGAGGGAAGAGCGGATTAATGCTGCGTGGGGAAGATCAGGTTGACCAACATTTCCCTCCATGCAGCTTCTGGTTTGCATCCCAACTCTTATTCCAAGGGTGGAACAACAGCTTAGCTAACTAAATCCAGAGCTCAAGACCAATGCCTATGACACAGTGTTTCCAGCAGCCAGGGGCCAAACACACCTCTCTGCTCTTCTCTGCCTCTGCTATTATTTATTATTTAACCCTGTAATTATATTAGCTAACTCGGGTAAGGTATCTCAAGATGCAGCTTGTTTGGCAGATGCCACCAAATTAAGCCCTATCAGCTCCCGTTCAAACTCTGCCCTCCTCAGTGCTCCTTCTCTCCCCCGCTTAGCGTTAGCATTCGTTTCTACCGGGAACACGGAAGCCCCAGTTTCTTAACGTATGACTGGGGAACTGTGTACGAGCTCTTTGTACAGGCTGCTCTCCCGCCAGCGCCTGCAGTTGGTTTGTTAAGTACTGACACGACAATCTTTTTTTCCCTGTTTGATTTTGATTTTGTCCAAAACTGCAGGATTTCCAAGCACAAATTACACGTGAATGTAACCAAGTTTCTCATATTTTCCTCAAACTGAGATTTCGGTGATATTCATATCTTTCTCCAATGCTGGAATCGGTAAGTCCCTATCAAAACACTTTTGGGAAGCATCATGGCCTGCCAATTGTCATTCCTATAGGCGCTTTGGTTTAACTCCACTGTCCAGGCCATCTCCGATTGAATTTTATTCAATATAAAGCCTGGGGAAATAGGAGCCATTTAAAGTCATTATTATTACGTGAGCGTCATGCATGTTCTGAATTATGCACTTCCACTGCTGTGCTTCAGAGCACAAAGACAGTCACGGCTAGGAGTTTAATCCCTTAAGAATTCCTTTCAAGTCAAACTTGCACTTTTGGAAGAACGTAATTTTAAAAGCTTATGAGACTGATGAAACATGCCCTTTGCTTACCAGGAGGCTAAGACTTGGCAGAAGTCAAGGGCTACACTAAATACTCTAAGTAATAATAATAAATACTTTCCAACTAAGGTATGGCACTTAGCTCAATACAAAAAGAAAACAGAAACACTACTACAGTTAAATGTCCAGTTTGTACGAAGAAGTTAATTCGGGCACGAAAGGAAATCTTTAAGTCTTCATTTCCACTCCAAATTCCATAAGAGTACCTGCACCATCACTTCTATTTATGAAAGGTTTATTCTCAAATGATGACACAACCCAGTTTAAGACTGGGGAGTCAGAGCTCTAGATCTGGACACGTGAGCTTGGGCAAGCCCTTACACCACTCTACCTCGGTTTTGTAATAAAGGTTATATGACATGTGTCCTTGGTGCAACACGAGATCAAAAATTTGCCCAAATGGCAAGGACTAGTTCAGAAGCTCCACGTTAAAGACTTCTCCAAACAAGTCTTTATTTTCTAATGTGCACATCTGTGTGCACAAAGTCACTCACAGCCATGTGGCTCTTACCCACATGGATCAAAGGCTGCCATGAAGGTGGATATGCAAATCCACGTTACGTACGCAAGAGCTGTCTATGCAAATACTCGCCCAAGCGAGCGGCAGCACACTGCGGCTGCCTGCACAACGCCTCGTGCACAAAAGCTGAGCGCGCGCATGTGGTTCTCCATGTACCGAGCTTCAGAGCACAAATTTGTTACCTACTGCAAATGCCTGCAAACAGCTGTCTGTAGCAGAGGTTTGCCAATGCTCGGAAGACAGCTGTACCAGCGGGGCTGCTACACGCCAGTCTGCTACAGCAAGTGGAGGCAAATGCAGAAAACTTAAGAGCAAACTCTCAAGCCTGCGAGGATGGGTAGAGAAGGCATTTAAATGAATTAATCTGTAGGGAGTTGCACCAAGTTCACATTAGTCATTTGGGTGTGGATGTCAGTGTCTGGCCAACACGATAAGTGGATCCCCCCACCTCCCACACACACGGTATTATTCAGACATCACCTGATCTTCCCTGGTGACTACAAAGCAATATAGCAACCGAACCATATGCCTTTGTTCACGGGAAACACGAGACGCGCTGGACTGTCGGCTCTGTAACACCATTAGCATACTTTCCAGATAAACACTTTTCAAAAGACATTGATCCATCTTGAAGCCTCACTATCTTAAGTGAACATCTGCAGTGATTTAGCTAGATGAACAGAAGTTAGGTCATCAGAAGGGCTTTATAAGCAGTAAGAATTAAAGGCCATTCCTAGTACCACTAGATGTTTCCTCACTTCTTATGGTACTCTCTGTGCTATTAAATACATATTATGAGACCATTCAGGAATGCATTTAGAAGGTGATCTGCTTTGTGCCAAGCTTCCGTTTGCCATCTCCCGAAATCCATAAAGTTATCAACCTTGGAAACGCTGGTAAGAATTTTAAGACAGCAGATGATTCACTTGAACAACTAGGGCGTGTATGCAAGCTCAGTTTTTACATCAAACAGAGCCAGCAATTCCACTTCTTCCCCTTGCATTTCTCTAGCGATTCCTAACCAAGAATCTTAAGATGTCTCACAAATTTGGCGCTGGACATCACAGCAGGCACCTGTTCATCTCACTAATGAAGCAGAACAGTATCCCTACTTACAGCTGAAAAAGCTGGGGATGAATTCCAGGTTTCTTACCAAAATCTTGTAGCTACAGGACCACAGCAGCACGGTTCCCATGTTACAGTACACAAACGGGAATGCCACAAACAAAGAAAATTCAACAAAAAAATCTGAGAATTATAAACAATGAAGACAGACCCGTATTTGTCTCATAGGCTGGAAAAAGCTTATGGAAGGTATAGTCACAAACCAGCAGCACTGAGATATGGTAGATTAGGTTTTGTCAGATCACTGTGGTCTTTTGTTGTTTATTTTGATGAGGATTATGGTATGCAAAATACTTCTAAACCTTAAACTTGGTTTCCGAGTTTAATTATTGACTTCTTTCTGCACACTGGCACTAACTTCATTAGCCTCTATACATGAAGAAACAGAAATGCACTAAAGAATTGTAATTAATCACTGATTTTCACGGCTACAATTTCTTTTTATGCTGGATCAGATTCCTGCAGGTTATACTCTATGGGCAAGATTTAGCTTTGCTGCATCCAGTGCAGTGGATAGCCTTAAAATTGCCTCTCTGCACATGTTATTTTTAGATAAGAAAACATCAAATTCGAAGATCATTCTTAAAGCTTGTGAATATTCACTAACTGGCATAAAAAAAACATGGACAATTTCATTTGATAACACAGTACTTAAAATATCTTTAAAGCACTGTACAAGCAGCACTGGAGGCAACTCACAAGCTGATGGTGAATATAATTTCAGTGTCCTAAATTCTGTTTTAAATGTTCTGTGATGCTTGGAAAAAACCCCCACAAATACAAATTTTGATTGTTGCCAAAAGGCAGAAACCTAAGAGGTTTCTAAAGACATTCTGTTGGGAGTCAGAGCAAAGGTGAATCATATTTGAGGTGTATTTTATAATCATAGTATGATCTAGAGCATACGATGCTTCCTATCCTAAACTATTAAAAATGTGTCTATATTTCAGTTGAACAATGGTACTGCATAACAGGCAATGGAAAAAGAGCTGCCCCATCTATGTCATTACCAAAGATGTTAGAGTGCCACCTTGAGTCTGAAAATGTGGGGAAAAATTCCCTTTTAAATCTAACCATGAAATAAGTAGACTTTTGAGGAGAACGTGGTAGCTGCAGATGTAAAGCAATCATGGGTTCCCTCTCACTCTCCATACAAAAAGACAAAATACACCAGCACCTCTGACAAGGTAATCTGAACCTTTGGAATCGCTGATATATTGAAGGCTTTGCTTTAGCTTTTACTTTAGTTTTGTTTATGGGATGAAGACAAAAAGGAGGTTTGAATCAAATCTGAACCATGGACTAAGTTATTCCTAGACACACCTCAAGCAGAAGAAAGGACTTCCGACTCTTACTGAAGTATTTAAAACAGGTCTGATGCAGAAATATATTTAAAATTTTTTCAATTCAGATTTTCTGGGGCAGAAAAGAACAAGAGAATGTTTTTAATATCAAAGGACGATGGAAAGAAACGGTTTCGAGGTTTCAAAAGAAGATTGCCAGATCAGTCTTAAGGAGTATCTAGACTGCAAAACGCTGCTGAGAACTGCCAGGGGAGGCTAGCAGCAGCCCGTGCTGCGCTAGTCACACTGGTGCTGCGTTGTGGGAGACAACTGATGTGCAAAGCACAAACTTACTTCCTATTCCCCAGCTCGTGCGGTTACAGCACGCTTGCAACAGCCCCGCGTGGCACGGCCAGGCACACTTGCAACCGCATGAGCTCCGTTCCAAACTGGCTCATGAACTGCAAAAGCAGCAGCTACAAGACACAAAATCTCCACCCAAAACACATAGCTATATAAAATCGCACCTGCATGAGACACTTGGTCCCTGCATGATTTATGCATGTTCCCATTCGACACATAGTAACAGCCATTGCTGTCAGTTCTACAAATGAAATTCCTGTATTTCTGGCAAAAGTTCTTCACTTTTTGAGTTTCCTGCAATCACATTCCAGGACTGGTTTTTATTCCTATCTAATTTGAACTACTAATCTGAAATTATAATTAGTTAAGAAGTTGTTAGCTATTTTGAACAATTTTTTTAAACTAGTTTGAACACAGCATATAAAATACTCCTGTACAGGCAGCAACATTTTAAAAGAGTGCAATCTTTCCTCCTGAACTAACAGTTACTGTGGTGGGACAAATAAAGGGAGCAATACAGTCGAGTCAGACTAGAAAGCAGCAGTGATGTACTTGGTTATCTCGCTGTGCTAATCCTCTATCAGGTGATTGTTCACAAGATTTCTTTAAGATCTCATTACAGAGGCAGAAATCCAAAACTAGGACATACACTTCAGTGACCCCAAAGTAACATGTTTAACCTCTAAGAGGTCTCAGGGGGATTTACATTCTGAACAGGTCAAGATAAATTGCCCGCTTAAAGATATACTGCACCTCTACAGCAACCCCCCCCCAAAAAACCTAGAGATAAGATGACAAGTATTCCGCTTTTTACATGAATATAGTTCATGAGGCTGAAGGCAAATAAAGAAATAATTAATTGAAGTGTTATAAATCAGAAAGAGCTTTTGCTAACCAGCCAGAAGACACAAATTCATAATTGGGGTTTAGAAACAAAGGATCTAATTCCAGGAGCTCTGAACCTGCAGCTTGGCAGCGACTAGCCTTTTAATTCTCTCATTAAAAGGCTTTACAATTGAGCAGATACTAATTTGAGTTTCTTACAGCAATAAGCTAAAATCATATGACAACAAATCTTAGAAGTCAGTTTAAGATATTTATACTGGGACAGGTTATAACCTGTATGTCATACTTCAGACACTTCTACCAGTGTGAAAGTATTCTCTTTTGAACTGTAGTACGTCAGTTCTGAGAACCGAATAACCCCTCCTCATCCTTAGGTGACTGATCCAAAACCACGGCGGCTACCTAGATTTCACTGCTTATATTGCTACCTCCTTTGGCAGACACACGTGAATGTTTTAGAGGCTTAGCAGCCGCAGGTACGCAGACGCAAATCCCCAGCTGCTGTGCTGCAGCACGCGTGGGTTTGCCAGAGCACCTCTCCTGCACCCTCTGAGCCACCAGCTTGCCGCAGCTGGCTGGAACCTGCAACGTGGTACCACGTCTGCAATGCCTTTTTATCGAGTTACTTTGACAAGTACATCTTAACTTTATTATCTTTAGAGGACACTCCTAAAAGGAATGGTATTGGATTAAGCCTATTACTGTAGAAAAAGTCTTACTCCAAGTTTTTGCTTAATACAGAGCACTGTATTTACCAAATAGCTCAGCAGATCAGCCTAGTTTAGAAAAAACAAACAATATATATACATATGCACACACACTCCAAACTCACCTTGATCATTTCTGCCACGTAACTTTCTGGTCCTGTATATTCTGTTGAATCTTTTACTTTTACTAACACAATAAAGCACAAATAATGCCACATATTGTGCTCTTCTTTAATATGCTCTTCAAATGTGACCGTCTTGTTATCAAACTTATCTCTTTCCAGACCTACGAGAGTGACACATACATGACCCTTAGCATTTGTAAAGTGTTACTAAGAAAATGAGTTCTAAGAACAAATTTGTTTGTACAGTTTCTTGTACTACTTAAGACTCAAAAAATCATTCTTAAATGAACACTAAATAATAAGGATAAAATCTGTAACAAATGGCCACAGTGCAATGGGAAGAGGAGAGAGAAAAGGCGGCATTAGGAGCAGTGGTTACATTTACTGCACCTAACAGAAAACCTTTAGTTAAGAAAGGTGGCTACCTAGTATGAAACCAGTTTATTGGATTTCATAACACATCTCCTATTTTTAGGCAAAATGGTACCAAAATGCAACATTTGCTTTGCAGCAAACTTCCAAAGGCTACTTATGCCAGTGTATGTGTTATGTAACTTCTGCACGACCATGTCATTTAACCATGCTGGACTCGCAGGCTCAGCAGTTCGGTTTTTCACATCAGTACATTTGGAATTAACTGCTTCGCAGACACTACTAATCACTCTGCATCCTTGGAAAAGTAATCTGTTTATAAAATCTCTCCTGCTCCAATATAAAACTGTTTGCTGAAACACAGGAGAAACTAAGGATTTGAAGAAAAAGTGGTATACTGAGAATACACTCCCCTTCTCTTTTTCCTGCCAAGTTCCTACGCATATGGTCCCCGAGAATATCAACTAGTTGAGGAATGCAAGATAGGAACAGCCAATAATTCAAGACTCTTGTTTCCTAAAACCATAGATTTCTTGGGTATGCTGGTCTGCAGCTAGCTTTATGACAGAATCGCTCCTGGTTCTTAAGTGTATGTTTCTACACTTACCACAAATAAAGCAAGTAGTTTTTAAAATCTCTTCTTTCTTCTGTTTTTCACTCCTTAAATCAGCAAAAGTGTCAATGATCACGCCAAAAATCAGGTTAAGGACAATAATGATGACCATGAAGAAGAATAACAGATCATATATCACTCTAGCAGCAAAGAGAGGTTCCTGCAAGATACAGAATTTAATGATTAACAACCCGAATACATGCACGTCTGACCCTTAGACCTCCTTTCCCACAGTAATAGTGTATGCTGCCCCCACCCCCTCCTTGAGTCGCTGTTTCTGATGCTTTCCAGTGATAACTTAGGACTCGAAACATTAAATGAAACTAAAATGCAAGATTACTGAAAGAAAAGTCAAATTAGTCAGCTAACAGTATACAGCCTCTGTGAAGTTGTTCTTTCCGCTTACTATCCACAAGTCTTTCCTCCTCTCCCTCACACACACACTGAAATTGGCTCTTCCCATACCTCCTCCCTGCAAGCTGCTCCTAATTATATCCCTTTATTAATCTGCTTATATGCCCAGATAGCACCAGTGGTGACTATAGTCTTTTACTGAAATTTCATAGTAGTTTCATTCATTTATGTTAACAGCCATGTAGATCATCTTAAATGAAACATGAAACTAAGTTGCACTTCGCAGGGCCCATCTCATATTTACTGGAGGCCTGCATACCTAAGCCCCATTTTCAGAAACATCTAAGCCAGTTGGGTGCCAAAGTTTTATTAGGAATTATGTAACTTTTAAACCATTTTAAGCAGAAATCAGGCTAAATATTACAAAATAGTTTGAAATTGCAGACCAATATATACCGCTCTACCGTCTGTTACCTGGTTCGAACAAAACAGACTCAAAGCTACTGGAAGAAGAGGGATGGTGAAAGGGGGATTGAGGAGGACCTTCTCCCCAGCTGCAAGGTGTAAAGCATCCCCTCCGCGCAGGCCTGCCCCTTTGGTTTGGGGAAGGGTGGGGGAAGACACACCGAGATGCAGACAGCTACAGTCAGCTACGGAGGCAGCCACGTGGGCAGCCCGGGGCATTGGGGAAAGGTCCTGCTGCTTTGGCCATGCTGTGACGATGGCTCCAAACAGAAAAAGTCCTTCCTTCCCAGAGGAAGGACTCTCTTCCTTCCCAAAAGGAGAACTTCCCAGAGGAAGCTCTTCTCAGCTCCATTTGCAAAGCACAGACTGTGGGCTACACCATTCCTGCTCATTTGGGCCCCACTTTGGACAGTCCTTAAGCTAAAAAAGCCTCTTTTACTAGGGAAAAAAGGATCTGTGGAAGCTTGTTTGGACAGGCTGCTGCTTAACATGATGCTGCAGAGATGTAACTTGATTACACTGAGGGAAACTGCAGTCCCTTCTCGTTCACAACGTATCCTACATCTGTTTAAACAGAGCACAGACACATTTTCCCCAGCAGAACTTGACCTCCAGCCCTCCGTGGTGGTTATCGCTCCGCCGCCCCCAGGCAGCGGTGCTTTACCTCCTTGGACGGCTTCCTGAGCACATCACCCACTCCGCCCCCGCTGCGGAGCCCGTGACTCAGGACCGTGACAATGCACATCAGCAGCGTCTCGCACGTATGCTCCTTGTTCTCCTCCTCCATTTCTTCGGCAATCACTTCTATTGACACAGCAAGCAGAGACATGTTTAGAAGACAAGGAGATCAGTTTTAAACAATTCTCCCCATTCTTTGCTGGGAACGTGCTCGCTCGCCCTCTCTTGTGCAAAAACTGCCAGATTTCCGGCCGGTGTGACAAACTCGCTCAGAGTCAGCGCAGAGCAGACCACGGGAGCGGGGCACCTGCCTTGGCTCTGGCCTGCCCTCCGCTCCCCACCGGGGTTTTCTCGTGTGCTTCAGCTGCTGTCTCTGACTGGGTTAAAATTCTCTTTCCATGCCTGCGAGCGTGCGCAGCTCGAGCTCACCAGATGCCTGTTTATACAGAATCAGAGCTTTCTGACAGCTCGGAGGACAAAGTGTTGCCTCTTACACTCTCCCTTGGTGCCTAACAGATTGCACAGCCTTTGGGCTGCACTCAAAATGGCAACCTCCACTCTGCTTTTTCAAATGGCTAAAATATCACTGCCTATGGAAACAGCACTTTACTTAAGTAATACACTATTTTTGACCCTCCAACCATTTGGTGGAAGGCTCCAACTCCACTTTTTCGGTTCTAGAACTGCTAGAATCCCCTGATCTCATGTATTCCCCCCCGGCCCCTCTTAAAAGTCTCATGACTTTCACTCCAAAATAAATATGCTCACAAGTGGATCCCCCCTTTCCATGACAAGCCTTAGATGGGCCCAAATCCCTGTGCAATCCAGAAACATCCATCAACCAAAATAGTAAATGAAGGCCAAAGATTTGGGCGCTGCTAACATCAGGGTTTTATGTGGCCAGAGGTATCAATTTGATTATTTATGACAAACATGTCTCCAAACTTATCCCTGCTGCAACAAAATCACATAAAGACGACAAAGCACATTCTTCCTAAAGCTGAAGGCAGGCACTATTCCTGTATCAGTGTTGACTCTTAGTTTACAAAGAGGACACTTGAGCAAAACAGGGACATCTCCTCTTGAGAGCACGGGCTCGTGGCTGTTATTGACCTTTGAAACATTTGACCATATAAGAGCTCCATTTCTAAGAGAAATAGTGATGATCTGTCTGGTGCTCACAGCCAGCAACTTAAATCTCACAGAAGTAAATTACATTTTCTAGGAAATAAAACCAAAATATTTCAATACTTAATCTGAGGCTGATGATTATACTACAAGTAATATCTCACATGCATGTTCTTGATCTTAAAAAAAAAACCCCAAAACCCACAAACCTACCCTGTCTACTTAATCCATGGAGTACTTCCTGACATATTAAAAATGGTTTCCTTAGTTAACTAGATAGAATAACACTGACAATAAACAATGTTCTGCTTCATCCTTCACAGGGCATTATGCTCCAAGATCGCATTTAATAGCCTAATGTTTTAAAATAACGAACTTTGCAAAGAGGTAAACTGCATCACTTCCTTCTCAAATTGATAAGGCAGATATGACAGTGTTTTATCTAAGTATGGTTTAGTTCTAGTTTCTCTAGTTTAAACACTTCATGTACCATATGCCATTTATGCTATTGGCTTAAATTAATCCTCTTTCAAGATGAATAGTCCCATGATAGCTTTTTTCCCCAATTTGATTGCATAAGACTTCATTTTTTATTTTAATTTAATGATCTTCACTAGAAAAAGTGTGAAAACAAGGTATGACATAGAAATTCAATAGGAGATACTCACGTTCAGAAGGAATGATTGAAGAACAGTTTTCACCACTACCTGCTTTACACACATCTGAATAGAGAAACTCCCCAGTCATGGTCTCACCTGACTCTGTGCGATCTAAAACACAAGTTAATGAATCAAATGGTTTAACATTTTCCAGGCATTAGTTCTCAGACATTAAGGCACCCTACCATAGTCAGTGAGCAATTACTAGGCAGATGCAGAACTGTGTATTCTCCTGGAGTTTAGGAGGCCAGCATACTCTGACTCACACATTCAAAGATCTAAAGTTCAAACATAAAATTCTTATTACTTCTATGAATTAAAGGCAGAAGTTATGCATTTATTTTGTATCCACTCCAAAGTCGAGAAAGTAACTGAAATTGTTCCAAAAATATGTTCTAGTGAATGTACTTTCAAGATGCCTTAAAAACTTGCCCTTACAATGTCTTGCAAGTATCAAAACAAGTGAAGTGCCACATAGTCACACGTCTTTGGCATTTCTCCAGCTGTATGGGAAATGTGAAAAAAAGAGGGTCGGTCAGGTTTGGGCCTTTCACAGGGTTGACAGTAAAATTAAAAAAAAATGGTGGAAATGTCAAGTAATGCTTGCTCAAGCGTCAGATAAAAAAAACAACAAAAAACAAAAGTCAGAACAAGACAAAACTCAAACCACTCCTGTAACAAGCTTCCTTCCTATACTTCTCACCCAGCGAGTTGCTTGCTTGATGCTACAGGGTGGTAAGAAACTCCCAACGTTTAACTTACAATAAGCAACTTAAGTTCAGCACAGAAAAGTCTAGTAAGGAATTTAAACTATAGCAAGTATTTGAGGGAAGTTAAGACAGTCTATACAAACTACAAACTCAAGTTAGAGATAGAAAGCTCTAGTTCCCAGGAACATCTTTTGGAGTGTTATTTCCCCTCATATTCATTCAGTTATTTGAGATAAAATATTAGTTTTTGTTATGCTGAAAGCAAAACCCACCATTAAAAGCCAATATAAGCATTCAAGCTCTGGCAAACCAATTCTCCCAGTGCAGAGCCTTCCCCACGATGGCCTACCTAAAGTCTGCTTGTAATTAAACTGGGGGAGGGAGTAGGTGTAGCTGAATTAGATAATCTCAGCTGTTTTAGCAAACAGTGAGAGGAAAAATCTCAAATGTGTGCAGAACAGCCTAAGTGCTATCTCCAGGGGTTCCTCCACCCCTTCCCTCTTCACACTGCAGTAGATCACAGCGTTTTGTAAAAACCCTGGGGTAACTGTTTGCTCCAAACAGTGGATTTTTTTTGCTTTGTTTTTTATTTAACTTAAACAGTGTCCTTTGTAAGAAAAAACTTATGAGGTAACCAGCAAGTCTTGCAGTCTTGAAGAATCAGCATGCCACAGGAAACAAGACCATTACTTTCTTTAGCACTGGAACAGTCAAAATAAGTACCAACCTGGCAGCAGTGTTTCATTAGGGAGCTTATCTACTTCCAGGATAAAGTCGTCTTTGAAGAACAGGTATCCCACTATTGAGAACAGGTAGACCAAGATGAGGGCGAGCACAGCGGTCAGGATGATGGA
The DNA here is from genome assembly GCF_036417845.1 of Apteryx mantelli. Classification (NCBI taxonomy): domain Eukaryota; kingdom Metazoa; phylum Chordata; class Aves; order Apterygiformes; family Apterygidae; genus Apteryx; species Apteryx mantelli. The sequence goes on along the minus strand of NC_089989.1, from coordinate 26,538,390 downwards.
GCGCCCATTGCGAGTGACACTCTTAATGACGTTCAGCAAGGTCTCCTCTCTGTACACCAAGTCAAAGAGCTGCGGAAAAAAGCAAAAGCAAAGGCTGTTTAACAAATTTATTACCGATAAAACTGGTGGCATGTTATATGTTGGCATAACATGGGGTAGCCTGTTAACAATACAGCTTTTTATTATTATTTTATTTATTTTTAAGAGCGGCAGTCAGAATTTAGCAAAGAAAGACCGAGTGGGAGGTTGGGGGCTGCTCACCCCCACTGCACCTTTCCTGCACCACGCACTTTGAGGCACGAGGCCCGGAGGCAGCTGTACCCTCCCCTCTTCACCTGCACTTCACAGCCTTGGTGAAACCACGGGTGCTTCTTGGTGCATCCACCACCAACACACCCCGTACATGGCTTGAGGAGTTCCGCTGATTAGCTTAAAGTGTCTGTGATCATTACTTGCTTAAATGCTAGATGTACAGTGCTTGCTTTAACATACAATTGCTAACAGGTACTGTTGCACTTTTTTCTTTAGCATTATCTGCCTCATCTTATAAAAAAGTCAAAATAGCACAATTCAAAATTCAATTAGTTTATTGAGTACATAACTAAAGTAAGCAATAATTTTCACTAAATTAGTGTTGGCAAGAAAATGCTCTTTGTTTCAATATCTTTACAAATGTTTTCCTTCATTTTCCACTCCGCTGGGCCTGTGACATTTCCCCAGCACGGCCCAGGGACGGAGCTGGCTATACTACTGACAATGAGAGGACAGAGATTAGTTAAACTGGACCTGCATGAGTGCAGAAAATAACCAATTCAGTTACCAGAGGATGTAGCAAGCACCAAACAAATGGACAAAAATACAGTTCTGAAAGGGATTGAAGGTTTACTTTAAAGGTGACACATTTTCTTCACCAACTCTAGACATATTCTTTCCCTGTTTATTCTTAGAAGTACTGTGTTGTGCAAGACGTATTCCACCAAAACAGAAAAAACCCCATATGCCAGGCATCCGTGTCAATTGCTTGAGGTCTAGAGTCTAGCTAGAGTTAAGGAGAACCTTCAAAACAAACCAAGTGCGCAGAAAACAGGGACACACTGTTATAGTTATTGACAATAACAAAGCATAAGCTATCTTTGAGAACTGTCTGCCTTTTACTCATAAGCATGGCAACTCCGCAAGTGCCTGCTGTTTAGCTAGCATTTATATGGTCAGATTTTTCAATGATTTTTTTTCTCATGTAGGTAACAACTCATGTGACCTTGAGAAGACTCAAACCTTCACCAGCCATTGATATTACTTGGAGTCAAAACAATTTAAATTATTTTATTATCTTGGAAGTCAGAGCAGGCTCATAAGCATCTAACCTAGAAAATTCATACCTCAGCTGTCTGGGAATTAACCCTTACAAAGGGAAATGCCAAGCACATTCTTTACCACTGCATGTTTACTGTAGTGAGTAACTTTAAATAAATTTAACGAAAAACACTTCTTGTATAATATACTTCAGAACAAAAGTCTTTCATTTGTTCACAAAAATCAGGAGATATGGCAGGAGTCCTGTAGTCTCCCACAGCAACTTCCCATAAGCAAAACGGCCAGAATTTAGTTTTCAAAAGAGTGCCTGTATAATGGTCTCTTATTACTAAAATGGAAAGAAAGCAGTGTAAAACACATCTAGATATGCCTGAGATGGGACTTTACAAACACATAGAAAGAAAAACATCCAAGGGACAAAATGAATACCTACCAACAAACTATAAAAAAATTCATGTACGAAGAGTCCCAGAGCACAAATGAGAAGGTATAGTAGGTGGTACAGAAACTCCACATCCATGATCATTGCCTTGTATCCTCTAGTGAAGGTTCCACAGTTACCCACAAAACTCATCAGAAAAATGATTTTATTACAAACCTAAGGAAAGATTAACCATAAATCAGTTACACAAAAATAAAGGCAATTTTTCAAAGTCGGTGATAACTCGGCTACATGATGGTATCAACAATTATGCTACAGTGTCTGTTATACGACAGAATTTTACATAGAGTCACAAGCTGTTTTTTGTTGCATTTTCTGCACAGCTCCAATAGTGAGCCAAAACTAAAACGTCAGATCTTTAATAAAACATGTGCACTGACTATCTTCAGCTTTTTGTTCCACAGCATCAAGATTTGAAGTTTTAAAGAAGAAAGTAACAACACAACCCTGGTGTGAAAGGTAAACCTTCCTCAAAAAGTGCTAAACCATTCTAAGCACCAATCCTCCTGCAATCAAATAACTTTCCAGGCTACAGCAGCACTTACATTTCTGAAGCAGCAGTCCCTATTGCTTGTTAATAAGCAAGTACTCCAGATTCCCTCAGCAATTCACCCTCGGATCAGGTACTTAATAATCCTCTCGTACAGCAGCAGCCATCAACACCAGAGGGAAAACTCCCTTACACTTACCTGGACCAGCTAAATGCTATAATTATCAATAACAACAGCACTGCTAACAGTGCAACTCTGATTCTGCCATACATGGCACCTGCTAACACATTTCGATGACAAGGGGTACTATTAAATCGCACACTTAAAAGCTGGGCACTGTAATAAAGGCAAAGCCTTCCAGAAGACGCATCTTTGCACAGCTCCTGCTGACTCAGTCAAAGAGAAACATTTTTGGCTTACTCGCTGAGAGACCACAAATATCCAGGTTTGAGTGCTAATGAAGTTCTCTGGTGGCTCAGCTTACATGCTTGGTCCCCACATTACCATAGCAAAACTGCTTAGTGTCACACTTTGGACTGACAGGCAGACTACAGACAGACATTTGGGAAATGCATTGTTTAGTAAATCTTACACAACCCCATAAATACTGTAGTTTAGTTGCCAAACAAGAGAAGGGTTTGGAAGAACAACTTCGAGTACTTTAGGGTCGCAGAGGCGTCTTAACATTTTTAGCTGGGCTGGGAGCTGTTACTAGACTGTGACAAAACCTTAGAGCTCTCCAATTTAGGGAATCGGGATTAAATGAAAAACAGCAAAGCACTTCTATTAAGAAACAATCCAAAGTGGGAATTACTTCTTCACCAACCGGTGCTGCCACTGCCACAATGTTCCAGACTATTTTTGTCCGACATCTTCGTGAGCAGATAAGGAACCCTTACATAAGACGCAACAGAGCTTCAAAGCCCACTCAATACTTACATTGAATGCACCCAGAAGAAATAAAGTAGGTTGTAAACCAACTGAAAATATTAGTCGTAATATTGTAGAAGCTATTAAGGCTCGGATGCCATGGGGCTTAGGAAGAGCTATAACTATAGCCAAAGAAATCAGCATAGCAGTCCACAGCAAGCCTGACAAGTGGGGCTCTAGTGTACCTAGGATGGAGAGAAACAAAAAACAAACCTTCAGTACTTTGTGCTACAAATAAAAAAAACCCAAATAGTCAGATAAGTAACATTTCATCTTACTGTTGTGCAATATCATTAATCTACCTGTTCAGATATTACTGATTTCAAAACGTTAAGTAGAGTGTCTGAAATCAATGCCTTCAGCAGATTTTAATTTTGTTACTAAAGTTTTGTTTGTTACTAAAGCATTATGTAAATAAGCACTAGTATTATAGGATTCTTCATTTTCCTGTTCATTACTCGCACACCTTGAATGCTGAAAAAGAGAGGCGTTTTGCTAATACATTCTGTAGATGCACTGAATGGGTAGGCAAAGAAAGACACCACACTCATTAGTTCCTGATTCATAGCCTATTCTTCTATTATGCTTTTGGTCAAAAACCTTGTACCAGTTTTTATCATCTCTTGCTATTTCTGGTTCTATTTAGACTGTCCCATGAGACTGTCTGCTTACATAACATCAGCCAGCATTGCTAAAAATACACTTCTGTGAAAGAACGATAAAAATACTCAGCCTAAAATACCATTTACTCTGGGTCTGTGCAGAATATAAAAAGACATCTTTTCTTGAAACTCACATGAAAAAATGTTTTTCTTCAAATAACTGGTACCTCACCAGACAGAAAGGTGAGATTCCCCCAAATGTCCCTCTGTAGCCCTTCTGTAGGTACTCAGAGGGCTGCTGCGTGTTATGAGCAACATATTCAGGGAAGGCTTTTCTCCTCCCAAATTCAGAAGGGTTAGGAAATGTTACTCTCATTGACTACAGTGAGCAACCATTTAATTTTGTTCCAAATCACTGTAGATTAATAAAGACAGCAAAGGATAGATGAAGATGAAAGCTTGATAAGCATACAGTTGACCAGATGTTTCCGCCGTGTGAAGGGAATTTAGGATCCCAGAACACAGCAAGCATCCTCGCAGCTGGCAAAAGCCTGGAGGTGCAGTGTTGAAAGCGGTCCCCCGGCCGCGAGCAGCAGGGAGCGGGGAAGCAGGGGCGAGCGTGCAGAGCGCTCGGCAGGGCCGGTCGGCGCTGGGCACAGGAGTGTGGCCGGAGGCTGAAGGCCTCCTTGCAGGGTCCAGCGCTCTTCGTGCCCTTGGAAAACACAGAATTCCGAGGCAGCGCTCACCACTTGTCCGCACCCAATCTAGCTCCGCCGCGCTTGCCGCCAGCATGTGGAGTCCATTACAAGCTTGTTGGCAGAAGGAACGCGTAATTCGGAAGACTTGATAGAAAGTTCTCCATGTCTCTGGAATTCTTACAATTTAAGTACCTAATCCTAGGCACCCAAGCTTGTTTCTGCTACTGAAGTCGTAAGTTTTACAGCTTCTGCTACACAGCCATATGCTAATCAGCTGCTCCGAGTTCAACATGTTTGAGCAATTCAAGACACTGAGAATTTCCCCCCAAATGATCTGTTTTGGAAAGCTTGCTTTCTTTAAAGCTGTATATATACTTTTTTTTTTTTTTAAACGTTCTTGATGATAACTAGTCAAAGAAGAGATTTTATCAAAACTTTACCCGATAAATAAAGTATTTCAAATATGCAGGGCAGGGCATCTTCAAAATGCCAAATGATTCCCCCCCAATCTTGCAACTTGCAATCTCAAAGAACTTGTTTAATTAGCAGCTTTACTAGCAGCCATAAATTCAGACTTTTAAATTTTAACTTGTGACCTTTGAGACTACAGATGGAAAATTCAGTTGCTCTTTGTGCTTGTTAAAACCTTTAAACCACCAGCTCGTCAGAAAGTGATGCTGGTAATTCTGCCGTTTGCTAGGATCGCTTGCTGCGACAGGAGAGGGATAGCTGCTGAAACGAGAGTCCGATGTTTCATGAGTTAGCTAAACTAACCTCTCTCAGTAACATCAGATTTTGGTCCAACACATCCTGTACTTTCTCGCATGTCGTATTTGAGCATTGCTCACGATGTAGAAGCCCTACATGCAAGTTTCCCATGCTGATCACCTTTATCCCACCGCTAACGTAACATGCCATCCAACACTACTTTGACAAAACTAAGGCTCTCCTCAATTTAACTTGACTGGTGAACCACAGAAATGGTAAAGTGGCATTTATGCCCCACAGAGCTCAGCTGAGAACTTGCTTACTTTCAGGCCACTTGCTCTCTCTGAGCTGTGTTTTCTTTAGGCTCTGGAGTATGCAATGAACAAAGGAAAGAGATGCAGAGAGAAGTTCAATAGGAGAAGATAAAAATCTGCCTGGCCCTGTCATATCATGAATATTAAAAGAAAGAGAAGTAAAGGCTTGAGCATGAATCACACTCTCCAGGATGAGGTTTTACTTCGGGGATTCTTACTTACCTCAGTTGACACAAATGTGGCAAAAGCTCCTACCTAGACGTTTCCTCTATACCAGTTTTACAAGTGATAAACACATCATACAGACACTCGCAGGAGTATTTGTCCATATTTCCTGATTTTTGCTAACATGAATCCACCAATCAGCTTGCCTTAGGGTGCATCCGTCAGAGATGCTGAATCTAAGCAAGACCAGCTGGATCTAATCAGGTCTTCACTGGAAGTATTTACTGATTTGGCTCTAAGAACCATCTCTCACACAAACCCACTGTTCGGATCAAAAATAGCTTCCATGAGATCTACTGCAGCAAGATTGTGCAATCCCTCATGAACTGCACATGTTATCACATAGTTTATGCTAGAAATGATAGCTCAGCAAGCTCAGCTGCTACCCACTTATGGCAAGGAAATTCAGAATGGCAGGTTGCTCCAGAATCAGGAGGCAAGGCTGGCAAGCTTTCCCTGGTTCCTTAAGCCAAGCTCTGATCTAAGTGCTCGGAGAGGTAATGTCCTGAGAAGAGAAAGTACCAGAGAAGAGGCTGGGTTCTTATTCTGGACCTCCCACTGCCCTGGAGGGCACTAGGTAAGTTGCTTCCCTCCTGCAGGCCTCACCTGCCAACACGGGGTAATCTCACCTACCCAGCTCTGCAACCCTCACAGACCTCCTGACATGCTACGTAACCATGAAAATATTACAGAAAATGACATTAATAAAATGCGAGCTCAAGAAAAACAACAAATTAACATTTCTTATATTTTTAGTTCAATACTTAATTACAGAACTTTAAAACAAAGTAGAACAGTCATGTAATTAAAGGCGATGTCTGTCTTTAATAACTTTTTCTCCCCAGGAAGAAGCGTGGCTCTACATTTTCCTTATGAATGCCTCAAGACAGAAAGGACTACAAAAAATCATGTTACAGTGTCCCTCCCTGCCATGATCTCTTTGCAAACTAGGCCATTTTTTATTCAGATAACTCTGAAAACAGCAAAGTTTAAACCTCAAGACAATACCAAGAAAAGCCAATTTCTGTTCTGCTATCCCTAGTGAAGTTAATAGGGCTGCACGGACAAGCGGGGGACAGAATTTGGCCCATCAAACCTTATTTGTTCACATATTTTTGCATGTTAAATATTGGTACCTCCTCGAATTCCTTTGAATGGATAGAAAAATGCTACAAGTAGGTTCATAAGGACAGCCAGGTTAAAGGAAATACTGCTCCAGAAGGACATGTTGCGAGCACACCAGTAGAGGAAAGGTTGAGCTGCAAAAGAAAAAACATAACACTTTCTAAAGGAGCATTGCAAAAAACCAAGACGACTATACAAAAAAATTTATCTCCACCAAAACTCAGTTTATTTTCAGTTCGCCCAGAAGCACAATATCAACAGCAGTAACAACCACTGCTTATGCTGAAGTTTATTTGATTACTCTTTATCTTCGGGGTATTTCCAGTTTCCTGGATAGGGTTTTACAGCAAAGGACCAATGTTAAAAGGGAAAGCATTTTCAAACATGAATCAATTTAGCAGCAGCATGAGAATGAGTTCAGAAATCCTAGAGGTCATGGACTTCATGTTTCCCCTCATAATATACTTTGTACTCACATAATCAGAGTTACACAAAGAACAATTAGGAGGAATAAAATTTGAACACAGTAGCACAGGCGGGATTCAGCACCGTCCCTCCTAGCCATGCTGCTATCGCTGTACCAGCGGCTCACCTACATTAGGTGTTTACCTGTCTTCAAGATGTCTTTCCACTGCAGCCAGCCAGAAAAAACACACCAAAGACAGTGCTCGGTGCACTCTTGGGGCACAAAATGCAGCGTAGCAACGTAACAATAAAGCTAAAATGTTTAATACTGGCTGCCAAACACATAAGACAAGTTTACTTCAAGCTGATAAATAGACCAACATATCCCAAGATAACAACCCAGTTCAAGCTCAGGTGACTGTCTCTCTGTACTGTGGGCAAAGGACACAAACATCTACAGAGCTAAAGCTACAGTTAAACAGCGGCATATTTTAAATTCTTAAAGCTACATACAAACACTTTTAAAAGTGAGTCCTAATTTTAATAATCTCTGCAGCTAGAATCAAGAGGTCCACAAAGCAAGAAGATTCGTTTTCGGAAGTGGTCATGGACCAGGAGATGAAAAGGACAGCTAAGCAGCTGCCTTATGGTAATTGCATCTGCACCAAATTGAAATCCCCTAGAATTTAACTCCTGAAGGCTTATTGTACAGCAGATCGTGCACTGCAGAAGTCTACAGTGGTTAAAAATCTACTTCAAGTGCTCTCGATGAAGGGAAAGAGAACTAAGGCTTTTCCCATTTGGAAGGAGGGTACATGAGTACAGATGTCAGAGGGCAAAGGAGAAGCAGCTCACTGTGAAGTTTCAGAAAAAGATTAAAATGCAAACTTGCGGCCTGAAGAGAAGAGTAAATTAATGAATGCAGCAATTCTGAATCTCATATTAGCCACCACCTCTCTTTAGTAAATCATCTCTTCTAGCATCCGAAGCAAAAACATGAGTTAAACGAGTTACACAATGCTTCATTATACCGACTTGAAATGCACATAAAACACAAAGGCATTGAACAGCTGAATGCAAAGGAAAGGAAGACAAAAAGGTGCCCAGTTACTGTAAAAATTAAGTTTGATTGCACCTAATTAGTTAGGCACCTGTTAAGCCTCACTAAAATGAGATGTAGCAATGTTTGGAATATAAGATGCATTGTTTTCCATATTTTTCCTCATCTCAATTTCATTTTAACTGAAAGAATTTGTAAGCAGCTTGAATCCATCTGCATGAAGTTCTTAGGTAAAGTTCCAGATTTTACTTTAAACCTTCATTTGGGGTAGGCACAGGCTATCTGCCACATGCAGCATTTTTGCCTAGTTTTGGAAGGCTCATTTGAATATTTAACTGAGACTCTGGGAGACCTATGGTGTTCGTATTACAACCTAGCTGCATGAGCTTAACGGCGGGGGGGGGAATATATGGTTCCTTACAGACATAAAAAAAAGTTTATCACTAAGTTTAACATTTTGAGCTGATGTTTTTCTCAGGTTTGAATAAGCAGTAAGTTGTACCACAATGAGTACAAATCAATACAAACCTGTTATGGCTCAAAACAACAAACCTATAATTAAGACGTGAGAAACAATTATATTAAAAGGCTTAACAAGACCAGAACATTAGGAGACAGACTAAACCTTTTCCTGCAATAGGAAAACCTTTCCTATAATTTTAATGAAAAATTCCACATCTTTTAAATAAAAATATTCTTCACAACTTCCTGACAATTTTGATCTATTTGCAGCCTGTTTTTAATTATGGGTGTTTTCATAACTTGCTTGGAGATAGCCTCAAAGACAATTAAAATAACTCAGAAGTACAGATTTAAACAACAAAACCTAACAGAATATATGGATGCTGTCAAATACAAAGTTGCCCACTTGTTTAAATGTTATATTTTCCCATCTCTCCTGTACAGTTCGTAGAAGTTATGTTAGGAAACAGCTCACCAGGGATTTTGAGGCTGTCAGAAGTACCAAGCCATCATTAAGTTGAAATAGCCCCACTCTATTCAGTATTCAGATGCATCAAAAAAATATTTCAGTAGAGCTGATTAAGTTTCAGACTATCTTATCTATACCTGAGTTTGATCATTTTAAACAATAGGTTTCCAACTTGCTTTTGTCTGTTAAAAGATCTGTTAAAATATACACCACCCCCCCCCAATAATCAGAAGCAAATATTGAGCTTCCACGAGCTCTGTTCCCCAGTGTGGGACAGCTGGTCAGCTCTAGCGTGAACTGCACATTTACATGCAAACCAGGAACTGGAGAGAGTCTGGACTCATCACGGAGGCGCACAGCGAAAGGGCACGATGCAACAGCCGCAAGTTGCAACAAGGGAAATCCCAATAGGACACAGGAAAAAGCTTTTCACAACAAGAGGGATTAAGCTCTGGAAAAGGTGCCCAGGGCACCTTTTTGTCAGTCAAAAGCTGACTGGGCAAAGCCCTGAGCAACCTGACCTAACTTTGACGGCTGGACGAGATGACCTTTGGAGGTCCCATCTAACCTAACATTTTCTAGGATACACAATGATGCCCGAGTACCAGTGCAGTCTCTGTCAGGGAGAAAACTTCTGCTACCACATCGTTTAAATGGTTTGCATTTGTCTGGCTCTGCAGGCAGTTTTTGGGTTGACAACAGCAGACAGTTGTACAGAAGTAGTCCACTGCCTGTTCAACCATACGTTTGGTTTAGGAGGGAGTTCTGGACCTGTTTGAGCTCTTGCGCTAATAACTAGAGCTTAGCTGACTCAAGCATGGGGAACAACAGCAGTATCAGATGGCAGATGTTGACTTGAGCAGGAAATAGCTGCTTTATCTCTGACATTTCAGAGGGTCACTGTTGGTAAATTCTAACCGCTCCTCGCTGTCCACTGAAGCTGAGCCTCATGTGCAACGTTTCTGTTTCAGTGAAACCAGAAATATTCTTTAAAAAATAATCTTAGGCAAATTAGATAGAAGGCTTACTAGGGGAAGTGATGGCACTGCATGGAGTGAAAAATAATTTTAAAAGTTTTCTTAACTGCCAGGGAGAACCTCAGAGGAAAAAGCAGGAAAATCAGTGCTTGAAAAAAGTTTGCTTTCAGATATATTAGCATTACAGGGCTGGAAAGGGCTTAATCAGCAGGTCTTCTGGTCCATTCCTTGCCCAAAGGCAGGATCAACTCTACTTTTGCTATTGCTGACAAATGATTGTTCAACCTGTTCTTAAAGACCTCTGTTGCTGGAGATGCCATACCCTCCCCACGGGCAGCCCACATCAGTACTGCATTATCTCGCCTTCTTCTTTCTTGCAATTAAGGCAACTGCTTCTTACACCCAGCACAGGAAAGGAAAACTGACTATTTTCTTCAGTTTTGTCCTTTCCATTTCTCCCTGCCACCAAATGTCTTCTCCTTGAAGCTAAGACACCACAAATTTGTTCCTTCCTCTTGGATCTTAAAAAAGATGACCTGCGATCTTTCTTACTTTTTTCCCCTGGATTTTCTCCAGTTAGTCCATATTGTTATAACATTAAGCTTGATTTCCTTGCAACATAATGCCATCGTGCAGAGGAGCAGACACTTTCAAACAGTCATCAAGGTTGCTGCCACACTGGGGAACCATCTGCTATCAAGTCAATATTTCAAACTTTGAAAACCTGACCTAAGCACTCTGCTGGTAACACTTCACACAACGACATTGGCAACAGCAACCTACCTCGCAATTTCTTTTGCCAGTTCATCTCATTAAAGAGGTCTTCTGATTTCATGAAGAAATCATTGATCTTACTGCCTTGTTCATCTCTCTCTGTGGTATAATATATCCGCAGCTTGGACTCCTTGGTGAGAAATTCACATATACTGGGTACAGGGAAGACAATTTGCTCCATTGTACGGTCCGACCTGACAATCTGAACAATAGTCTTATTAGAGTTTTTACTGGGTTTTAGATGTTTTTATTTCTTGGGCTTTTTTTCCTCCTTTAAAACCAGCTACATGTAGAAACTCAGACACATTTCTGTAGAACAGCAGCTTGACAGACACTTCAGTTAATTTACCTTTCAAAGTAAGCCTACATTTAGTTCCAAGAGTGATAGTTTCTATGCTGTAGTCTTATTCTGGTAATACTGTTCTTATCTGGGATTTCCAAAGGGCCCAATCAAATCCTGCACCAAACCTGCTTTGAATTCCAGAGCAATCTGGTCACCCAGTTTGAGAATCTTAGCAAGTTTTAGCCACGCTTACTGCATAGGCAAAAGAGGAGCAGTTTTATTCATCTTGCTAATTAGAAAGTTTTCATGTTTGTGTGTGCTTTACTTTTAAAAAGCATCTTAGATTAACTTTGTGACAGGCCAAACTCTCATTTAAATAAATAAAGAATGGCAAAAGATATTGCTAACTTCACGGATTCAGTCATAGTACTGGCCAAAAAGTAACATGCAAGTGAAGCTATACTTCTTCCTGCCAACAGAGTTCTGCTTAGTTCCATCTTAAAGCCTACACAAGACAGCTCAAAAATAGCTCTCCCCACCCTGAGGCTGTCAAAAAAATAAAAATATATGTATGTTCTTATGTCAAAGATGACAGTCCACACACAGGTAGTCAGTTCAAAATATCACATAATGTAACCGTTGTTTAATTACATAGTTTTTCCTCCAAACGGCTCTTTCCACAGAAGATGGTTTCCCCCCACACATCTCCCAGCAGTCACAGTTTTTCTTTACCTCAATCTGTGCCGTGTGCTTGGCGTAGAACTCCAGAGCCTCGTCTCCCTCTATCTGACCTCCAGGTTTCAGCATGTTCTGCAGCTCTTTGTTATGACGAGCCAACTAAAATAAAGGAATGCAAAGGGAGTGGGAGACACCAGATGTCTCTCTATGATATTAAATATCTGATTTTTGGCATAAAAAAAGAAATAGTACACAGTCAGCTGCTAAGAAAGGGCAAAGTTGACAGAAGGCTTGTTCTATTCCAACCAGACACCCTGTAGCTCTATTTTGGGAGCAAATCAGAACGATTCAAATATGTATTTTTTAATATCCATGTTGTTATTCCTCTCTTACCCAATCTCTCCCCACCCTTTGCCTGACTTGGGAAAGTTTTGAAGATTCACATACAGTCTATCCTTCCACACCCAACCTAATTCAAAAGTGCACCAATCGCTCAAGCATCTAGCAGGGATGGAGGAGAAACTTTGCCTCAGTTGAAGAGCAGATGTACAGAGCATTGCTCCAAAGAGATGCTCCTGGATGCTTCAGATTCATTTTACAGCATAATGATGTTCTTTCTTCTCAAATGCAAAAGGAACAAGGAGTCTCTAATACACTGATATATGTAGCACCAAAATATTAACATATTAACTAGACTTGGGTCTGTCTTTTTTTTTTTTTTTTTTTTTTTAAACTTGGTCTTTTACCTTTCAAACACCAAATTATACCAATAGAACAGACCCGACCAGTATAAAGTGACCTTTGATACAGCTGAAAAAATAGATTGCTTCCTAGAACTGCCAAGATCCCGAATCACGTGTTTTCAAAAACTTGGTCAAGAGACTGCCTGCTTCCCATCATAAAAGAAAAGTCCAAGAAGTTACTTATTCATATTAAAAAAAAAAAAAATCCATCAAAAAAGAAAGTTTTGTAAAGACTGGAATTTACTCTTATAAAAAGAGAATATGTACATATGTACTGAGTTTGCCTCAGAGGTGAGCAATTAAAACAACTGTCAGTAAAAAGCAGATCTTTTGCTATTTGCAATTTGTGATACTTGGTGCTACAAAAGCTGCAAGTGATCAACATCTACCTGGTGAGCTAGTATATAAATATTGTGTCCCACATTCCTTGGAGATGCTGCAAGATCTTCTCCGTTCTCTCCATCCTCAAATTCCACTTCACCTTGTAAATACGCCTTCTTTATCACTTCCACCTAGAAATACAGACACAGGCAAATGAAGTGACAGCTCCAGTTTGAGAGCTAAAGCCTGCAGAGGACAGCGTGCATTCAGTACTCCTACAGAAGTCAAAGGGAGCTGAGCATTTGCATTCAAGGGGAAGGTCAACAGGCTTCTAAATATCCAAGATAAAATAGGAGAACTGAACTCAGTAACTTCAGCTCAGTCCATAAACACAAGAAACTAAACTTTATGTTTCCCTCTTTAAGCAATATGTTCCGGCCCATACTTGTGGTATGTTGTGTTACATTCTGACCTCTGGCCCCTGCCGTAACTACGCACAACGAGACAAGCTGACAGGGTTTCAGCTGAACTTTGAATGTTCTGTTTGTGTTTCCAGCAGTTAAAATGTTAACCAGACAGCCAACAGACACTGCATTCATTCAGTCGAATCCTTGAAAGCTCCTCCAGTTACTAGCGATCCACATACAGACCACTTGGGTGCAAAGCTCCTGCCCAGGTCTGGGGCCGACAGTGTCCTCTGTCCCTGGCTGTGACGACTGCCTGTCGCCTTGCTGCGGCAAGGTCAGGCAGCCAGAGCCCTAGGAACGGGCCAAGGGACTCACCAGCTCTTTTGGCCTCATGTTATACAGGATCCTCTCTGCATTCTCGCTGTCGTGCCTGCTCTCCATGATCGCCAGCAGCAATTTTGAAGCATTGTTCTGATGGAAGGAAAAAAACCACCAGTTGCTGCCGGGAAGCAAAGGCAGAACATACCCAGCTGCAGCTCTAAACCACCCACTGCCTACAAGGGCTCAAGGCACCTGGTTTCTAGGAACATAAGCAGCAAGTTAGAGGCACCCAGCTACAAACACTACAGGACTCCTGCAGCTGCACCCCACCAAGCATGCCCTCCCATCCGTATCCAGACATATAAATTTGTGTTTTTTTTTTTTTTAATCAGTTTACTTCCCAAACCCTAGTTATTAGGGGACAAATTAACCCAAGTTAAGCTTTAGATTCCCAAAATATTGAGGTTTCAAGCTTGTGCGAATGATTTTTTGTTTTAAAGATGCTGCAACATTACTAGAAGCTTTCAGCTCCAAAATGGTGCAGCTCAGCTTTTCTCGAGATGCTGTTGATTAAATCAAAGGACAGCCAAGGCTGAAGACATAGACATGCTTCACTGCTTTTAACTGAAAATTACTCTGCGACCTGTTCAGGCCAAGAAAGAGAGGGAGGAAATGGGAAACTACCACAAGGCACCAGACTACTTTAATATGAACAATTAAGATTAAAATCCATCATGACTGACAATAAAAAACAATAAAGTATTTAGTTTTGAAGTATAATGCTAATTGAGTCTAAAAGCATTTTTTATTTAGAATAATAAAAAACCCACACTACCCATAATAATAGCGTGACTCGGCAACGGAAAACAACTAGACATTGCACTGTAAAAAGGGACAATAAGTAAGACAGGAAATATTTCTTAAGCATATGATGAAGATGGAGTACTCTGTGACTATAGCTGTTATAAGACAACATGTTAGCATATTTTGAAATCAATACAAGGGCTAATTATTTCAGCATTAATATGAATAGCCCTAAAACAAGTTGTGATGACTAAACAACAACATAACAGTAATAAAGCATTAGGGAACCAGAGGTAGTGCAAGAAATTTTATTTCCATTGTATATGTTAGAGTCCATCCGACAATAGAGAATTTTTCATTGGATTTAGATTTTTAACAGGGGAACTAGAATTCCTCAGCATATCTTGACTGTCTGCAATCCCCCACACCTGAAAGCTGGTGATTCCACATCAGATGCTGCCCTGTCATTTAAAAGATGAAATACCCGTGACAAACAATCTTTGGGCACTGCCTTCAGCTCTCTGATGCATATAATTTTTTGGCACTTCTGAATATTGGGATATAATAAATACCCACAGGATTCCAACAATAAAATTATGCTTCACCTTACTGTTAATGTAGATTGCATAAAATATTCACTTGCCTTTAGTTCTAACACAAGGTCCATCCTCTTCTTTCCCAAAGGGTTGATGTCATTGAGAATTAATGCTGTGATTATGTCGATACCATTGGATTCATGAGTAGCAATGCAGTTCTGTCCAAAGAAAATTCATCACAACTTCACTAATTGTCTACACTACACACGCAGCCTAGTCTGGCGACCTCGCCAGAACAGAAGAGTCACCTCTCTTTCATCACCTCATAAGCTGTTTGAGATGGATAACTGAACAGAAAACTCAGTGGAATAACAAGAGATTAAAACATTTTGTTTCAACCTTTTCGTATAATCAACCATGGCATGTCCTACTGAAACCACCCAGACTCAGGAAGCAGAAAGGAACGCGGCTGATAAATGAAGCATTTTCATGCCAAAGGGTTTAGGCTGAACATGTAGCTAAGGAAGGATATTTTTTTCAAGATTAGGAAGAGTTTCCTTTACTTGAAATGTGCCAATCAGCACCAGCTTTGGTGTCCTCTAACCAAAGAACATGCATTTCCATAACCTCCTTGCTTACCCTTTAACCTTGCTTTTATAATGGCATACAACTAAAGCGTGCAAACTGACAGTAGCTTGCTGGATTCAAAATTTAGAGCCCTGCTTTGTCATCAATTTCCACTGCAAAGACATACCTACATTTAAAGGTTATTATACCACCTAATGTGGTATGCACTTCAGAGATAAACTTCCTGTTATGATAAACTGTCATGTACACCTGCATGCATGCTCTTACCTAGGTCTGATTTCATCTTTGCATTTGGTCATCCCCACTATGTTTTGTTTAGCTTTGCCATAAATTATGCTTGAATACATAAAGAAAAGATACTTCAAAGCACAGATTTTCTTGAAGACTTTTCAAAAAGTCATATTCCAATCTTTTTATACCATATTTAGATTCAAACAGGATGCAAATGGGAAAAATAAGTAGATATCCCTACTTGCAAGTCCTGAAGCTTGCTTGTTAAATGGGTTGCATCCACACCTGGAAGACATGACTATCAGATCACGCCAGCCCAACGCAAAGTGTTCTCTAAAATACGTATTGAGCACTTGTTATTTGTTTAGTCAATGACATAGAGCAGCCAGAGTTTGGAAAATTATTTTGGGGTAACTATTTATTTAGCAAGGTTTATTCTAGACTTTCAATCTTTAGATGCCATTCCATTGAAGGGAAGAGTTATGGCATGAATCACATTTCGATCAAAGGTAGAGGAATGGGTCTGATTATTTGGTGGCGCTATTCTAAAACACGGCTGTACAGTATGTGAGGAGGTGGTAGGATATGGTGGAAAAGCACAGCCAAGCGGTGCAGCTGCTGCCACCCTATGATCTTCCCCATTGGGACAAATCGTAATTCTTGAGCAGCTACAAGTTCCTGCTCATGCAAAGTATCTTCCATATTCGTTCCAAATTCTTTAACTTTAGCAGAACATACCAGATGAAGTCCAGCCTTGGAGCAGTAACTGCTTTATCTGATAGGATTATTGCCATTATTCAGTTATGCCTTCCCTGTAATGTGATTTTTTAAACTGCCATGCTTGCTTTAAAAGAGTTACTCCTGCTTATAGCGTAACATACTGCCAATAGCGAATACGGTTTCAGGAGAAGCTGGGTTAGCTCTCAGAGACTTTGCAGTCCTCGCCACTGTGCGGCCCATGCACGTTCAGAGCCAGCGCCATGTCCTCCCCGGCACCACCAGCGTGCACGCGCTGCGCAAGCACAGGAATCAGCAACAGCAACCCACAAGACCAAGTCTGAAAATAACCTCAAACCCCCACATGGTTATCACCTTCATTAATGAAACTGCAGAGCTCAAGCTTCTCCCATTGGGCTGGGTGGCCATGTTTCTGGCCTCATGTACAACTGGCAATGGAGCGTTGTTTTAGCAACGTTTTTGCTATAAAGAATTTTAGGTATAAAAACTGCCCGCTCTCCCTGTCAAGTCTAGTAAGACAACATAAATCCTAGCAGAGCAGTAAAACATCTATTGATGTTTTCAATGGTTTAATTCCTCGGAAGGGGCCCCAAGAAAGAAGTTGATTCTTAGGGGTTCATAAAGGCAAAAAAAAAAAAGAAGGAAAAAAAATTGTCAGGCAAGTAAACGAGTGGCACTGTAAAGCAAAAGCCAAGCTCAACAGATTGCACGGCAGGTAGGGAGAAAGGCCGCTCCTTCCGCAGCTACCGACGCATTACCTGGTTTTCATGGCAAGGCCCCTGACAGTACTCCGTCAAACTTTCCAGTGTCTGGTTGATCAGTGCCACGTTCTTCTCGTTTATATACAGGCCAAGAAGTCCAAGTCCACCAGTTGTGCTTCCGCAGATACAGTCCAGAAACTGCAGCGTCTCGCACACCAAGTTGTAGTTTGTTTTGTTGTTCTGGCAGCGTAGGAAATTCTGCAGCGCCAGTGTCAAAGCCGAGGGCAAGGGAGCAGAGGAAAAAAAGCATAAAAAAAGATGTTTGGAGCATAATTTTTTATTATGTCCATCCACCTATGATTTCACTGCATGGTAATACTGCTGCTAATTTCACTGGAGCTTGATCACAAGGAGCCTGGCACAGTCAATTTAAGACTTTTCCAGGGCTTGTTTTCAATGCACTGCTCTCTCGAGCAGCTTGTTGGCTTCAAATTTTATAGAAAACAACAAACAATATACAGAACATATCCATTAGAGCACTAAGAACAAACAGCGTAGGCGATGCACTGCATTCTCTGGATCAAAAAGCTCTCCTAAGCCTGGCAGCTCCCCTTCTAAGCCTACCAGCTACATTTAACTACTAACAAGCACTGAAGACTCTCCTGTTGAGACCTTTTCCAAGGTAGAAAAAGCAGTTCCCTGACTTTGGTTTCACAGTAGTACCACGTGCTTAAGTGGCAAGGAGGTACCTGACTGCATGACTCGCAGAAAGGCATCTTTAAATGCAATTCTCTCTATTGCATTTCTTCCCACATAGTTACTGTAATCCCTGCTTGAAGCTGCTAATTAGCTGCAGTTCCTTTAATGAAATACCAAATTTATCAGTATGGATTAAACATGTTTCCCCTCTCCTGTATTGCAAAAAACAACAACAACAAAAACCACAAAAAACACCCCAAAGAGGGACAATTAATGAAAAACAATTTTCCAGTGACTCAGATGCTATTTGTTAGTATGCTCCCAGCAGTGTTCTGCAAAAAGGAATAGACACCACCACCTTCTTTTCCTAGAAGCTTCAGCAGGATAACTCCTATCTAGCTCAATCCTAGCTGGTTACAAAACACTTCACTTTAAAGGTGGAAAAAAAAAAAATCCCAGAGGAGCAAAGTGTATGGGTCTTTGGAAGCAGCAAGGTCTTTTCCACGCGCCTGCAGAGGAGTGCTGTTAACTGATTGCCTCTAGTGGTTGCGTCAGACTAATAAGTCTTTTAAGGCAACCAGACTGAGAAATTGCCAGATTCAATTGAAGGCTAGGCTAAAAAAGGAAAATGCTGTCTATGAATGCAGACTAAAGGTGACAGTGATTCAGCACATTTAAACTGATTGCTCGTTTAATATCCTGACTTTTGATTAACTTGTCAGAACACAGAAAGGTTGATGCTACAAAGATCAGACTCTTCCCTTCCCTCCAGGAAAAAGCAAAAATAACGGCTAATACTAAAACTATGAAACAAAATGTTGCCCTGCCAAGAAACTCTCTCTGTGCTAAGGCTTTTACTCTGATAATAGCTAGGTTTATACCAGCCTTAGCCTGTTGATCCAAAGTCAATGAAAACAAAGGCAAGAGGAAGAACAAGGTACAGGAGGTAAAAGGACAATGTTAGACGGTTAAACAAGCTGAAGGAAAAAAAATACAGAAAACAAGACCCCACTCCACAGTGACAAAGTGTCCAGGGACCCCTCTGCTGAAGTCTCAGCCAACACAGGCTGAGCTCTCCATTTTATATCACACCCCAGACCATCTCAGAGGCTAGCGAGTGGGAACACAACTCTATTACCGAAAATGCCAGCCTAAAACTTTTGGTGGGAAAGAATCTGAGGAAGCATCCCCCAAACCCTGCATTTAGGATACAGGGTCACAGAGCTGCAGGTTCAGTTAGAACATATGGCAAAACACGCAACTGGTGGGATCCCGAGGAGAAAAGGGGAAAAGGGCAGAGGACACCATTTATACCACCTCACCTCATCCTGTACGCTCAGGTGAGGGGAAAGTGCCCAAAAAGTTGGAAAAGTCTTTAGAGAGCTGAGTCCTATGAAAAACAGAAGTAGGATGACCCAATGGTAAACCCCAAACTGAGACTAAAATAGCTCTTGCAAATAATACCCGAACGTGGAGCTCGCTGGGGGCTAGGAGGGGAGCTCAGCAGCAGCACACCTTGTTTGCTCCATCTCTCGCCTCCAACCACAAAAGAGACTTCAAAATTTTAAATAGGCCTAACATTTCATCGCAGAATGATCCAGAGTAGATCTGGATCTTTGGCTGACTTCATGTTACTATACATTTTTAGACAGCAGTCCTCCCCATTTCTGGGATACAGGCCTGTATAACAGTATAACTGTGTAACATACAGTTACGCTTGCAAAGGCAGAAAGCAGATCATCTATGGCAGCATCTGCAGCCAGTTCTTAATGCCTCAACAGTGTATCAGGGTGCTGGAGACCTTCCTTCCCAGTACACCACTGAAAGCTGAGTATCCGTTAGAGAAAATGTAATGAGTAAAAATAAACCCGGCTACGTTCAGAACACTAGCTCAGTTTCTTCAAGACAAGACGAACACAGAATCCTTGGAAGAAAAGGCTCTGCGACTTGCTTGGATAATCCCCCCAAAAGCCTAAGTGTTTTCATTGGACAAAGTCTTTGTTTTAACAGCAATCTGATCCCTAATTGGAAGAAAAGTTTGTAAAGGAAGAAAAAAAAGAATATGATTTTTCTTTACTAGCAACCAGGTACAGTTTTTTTTTTTTCTTCATTTTTTTCCCCCCACTGAATACAGACTCTTTCTTCGGTCTTAAAAAGTTAATTCACACATGCTTCTTGCCTAGAACATGACTAGCAAAACCAGCTCATTATCTGCCTCCAGTAGTAACGTCCCATTAGCCAAATTATCGAATCCTTGTCCCGCAGCATGCAAAGCTTTACTTTTCTTTATTACCTAGGCTATGTCTCCGGAGATTAGGAACAAAAGAAACAGTAAAACCCAATGGTAAAAGTTATGTCAATTTGTACAACAGAAGCAACACTCAACCTACAGACTTAGACCTTTACTCTGAACATGGCTGGCTGGCATATTACTATAATATTTAATCTCATAGAAATAACAACTCACTTCATAAGAGAAAAAAAATGTAGTAATACTTTTTCCCCTCAAGATGAGATTTCTAAATCTAACATTGAAGCTGTACATTCAAGTGTCACTGTGCGGAAAGGTTGGTCTTTAGCACATATACAGGGAAGCACTGCAGAGGGAACTCTTCTCTTCTCTGGGGGGAATCACCCCTTTCCTTTCCTCCTCGCTGCACATTAAGTCCAGCTCTGTTGTTTATAGCCTAGTGTTCCCTGGATACTTTGCTCAATTTGTCACTAGCTTTAGTTCCCGTGACTAATTCTGTAGGATACAGGAACATCCTCATTAAGAGAAGAGACAGTATAGAAGAGATCTAGTAAGGAAACTGATGTGACTGCAGTTAGGCCCAATCAACATAGATTACAGGCTGGCTACAGCAAGTCAGAGCTATTGTAACTTCCCTTTCAAGGCTTGGCTCTCAGGCACAATCAACGGTCAGGCCTAATGCAAGTTTAAGAGTACCCCAGGTAACAGAGATAACAAAAGTACTCCATAGCAACATTCAATGCTTTCAGCCTTAAGTGAGCACCAAAGCATCCTTAAGCATCCACCCATCAGTACCGGTCCTTTCATAAAGGTGAAGATATTGCAGATGACTTCAGTCAACTCCTCCTCCAGTTAAGTGAAGTAAGTTTGAAGGAGGCAGAATACTAACTGTGTGAAATGGGGAGCAAACTGCAGTTTTGTCTGGGAAAGGAACAACCAAGTGATGGAAAAGGTACAGTACTGCAACTCTGTAAGTCATTTCATGAAGACTTCCTCCTCATTTAGGACACATACCCTTCGACTCTTATGGAGATGACTTGTGTTTTCCTGTGTTTGTACATCAGGTTCCTCACAATTGCTAAAAGCTTGTAAAATGCTTAGTGAAAACCAGCTGGACATAAAACTATAATTGCACTAATTGGGTGATGCCTATTCACTTCTAATTCCAACGCAATTCATGTCATTATGGAAAACATACAGCTTCCAGAATAAGAAATGTATTACGTATTCCTTTAAGTAGTGATTCCACTGGCAATATTGACAAGGAGTTAAATTATAACCTACTACCTGCAGACACAAAGATTTTGAAGCTTCAGACATACCTGCCTCCCTGCCAGGTCAAAAGGAGAAAGGCAAGTGTCAAGGCAGGCAGTAATAGGATTACATTTGAAATACTGTTCCTCCCACCTCTATTTTAACCTTTTTCTCCCAGAGCAGACTGCAACAAACTTCCTGTTGCTCAGGGAATGCAATTGTTCAGGATGGTGAACAGCTCAGGCCCAACTTCTTCGCTGGCTCGCAGTCAGTTTTGTTCCTACAGCTTTCAGTGCCTAGGCAAAGACAGCAGCAGCAGCAAAGGATCCTGTGCGTGCGGTTTGGACTCCTGCCACATAAAACTGCTGTCCTACTTGTCTCTGACATTGCTAACGGCATGAAAAATTGTTTGACAAAACAAAGATCAAATCGTTTTTGAAAAAATTAGGAAAAAACCCGATGTACGTAACCTCCGCACCTACAAAATGTTAAAAGAATTACATGTTCATAGCACAGGAACATTAACATACAGATTTGATTTCAAATATTGCCAGCAGCAGGGCATTCAAGTTCAGCGGAACTGATCTGGCAGGGCTGAAAAGCACTCAGACAGGGTCCTACCGCTCTGCCATACAGTACAACAATATGCAATCAAGGCAATTATCCCTCCTTTATGAAGGCATTTAGTACAGTCGACTGTGTCTCACCAGTTCCTCACTTACATTCAACTCTAATCCAGCAGCAATGGTTTCGCTGAACAAAAATCATGTTAATTACAGTCCATTTGTAAGCAAAAATCTTATCTCCTGTGGAGGCATGCACTAGATAAGATTACTAATGTACAAGTTTTGGACTCACTCTTTAAAATTATACAAACACATCACAGAATATCACAGAACAGTTGTGGTAAGGGACCTCTAGAGACCGTCTTGTCCAACGCCTCTGCTCAAAGCATGGTCAACTAGAGCAGGTTGCTCAGGACCATGTTCAGTCGGGTTCTGAAAGTCTCCAAAGAAGGAGGCACCACAACCTCTCCGGGCCAACCTTTTCCAATGTTTGATCACCCTAGCAGTATTTAAAAAAAAAAAAAAAAAAAAAAAAAAAAAATTCTTTTCTTATTTTTAATTGGAATTACCTGTGTTTCAGTTTGTGCCCATTGCTTCTTGTCCTATCACTGGGCACCACTGAAAAGAGTCTGGCTTCTTTAACGTTTCCCTCCCCCCCTCCGCCATGAGGTATTTACACACACTGATAACATCTCCCCAGAGCCTCTTCTCCAGGCTGAAGAGTCCCAGCTCTCAGCCTCTCCTCACGCAACAGAGGCTCCAGTCCCTTAGTCAACCTTGTGACCCTTCGAGACTTGCTCCAGTATGCCCATGGCTCTCTTGTACTGGGGACACCCCAATGCTGAGCAGAGGGGAGGGAATCACCCCCTTGACCTCCTGGCAATGCTCAGCCAAGGAGGCCGTTGACTGCCTTTGCTGCAAAGGCACATCACTGGCTCATGGTCAACTTGGCATCCACCAGGACTTCCTGGTCTTTCACTGCCAAGCTGCTTTCCAGCCGATGGGCCTCCAGCCTGTACTGGTGCAGGGGGTTGCTCCTCCCCAGGGTCAGAACTTCGCGCTTCCCGTTGTTGAACTTGGTGACATTTCTGTCGGTGCACTTCTCCAGCCCATCGAGTTCCCTCTGAATGGCAGCACAACCATCTGCTGAATCAACCACTCCTCCCAGTTTTGCATCATCTGCAAACTTGCTTATGGTGCACTCTGCCCCATTGTCCGGGTCATTAATGAAGAGGTTAAACAGTACTGACCCCAGGACTGACCCCTGGAGAACACCACGAGTGACTGGCCTCCAGTTGGACTTCATGCCCCTGATCACAACCCTCCAAGTCTGGCAGTTTGGCCAGTTTTCAATCCACCTCACTGTCTGCTTATCTAGCCTGTAATTCATTATCTTGTCTGAAGATAAATCCATGCTGACTACTCCCAACCACCTTCCATATATTACAAAATGGTTTCCAAAATTAGTTGCTCCAACACCTTCTCAGGGACTGAGGCCTGTTGTTCCCCAAATCCTCATTCTTGCCCTTCTTGAAGATAGGGGTGACACTTGCTCTCTTCCAGTCTCCTCAGGAACCTCCTGATTGCCACAACCTTTCAAAGATAATCGAGGGTGGCCTTGCAATGACATTGACTCAGCACTGTGGATGCATCCATCAGGTCCCATTGGCTTGTGTATATTCAGCCTGATCAATTGCTCTCTGACTTGATTTTCCTCTACTGAGGGTAGGTCTTCCTTGCTCCAGACTTCCCCCTTGGTCTCAGCAACCTGGGATTCCTGAAGACTGGTCTTACCAGTAAAGACCAAGGCAGAAGCAGGCATTGAATACCTTGGCTTTCTCCATGTTCTTTGTCACCAGGTCCCTTGCCCCATTCAGCAGCAGGCCCACATTTTCCCTAACCTCCCTTTTGCTGCTGATGTATCTCTAGAAGCCCTTTGAGCTGCCCTTCATGTCCCTCACCAGATTCAGCTCCAGATGGACTTTAGCTTTCTTCACCTTGTCGTACATGGTCAACTCTGAGCACAAGAACAGATCCAAAGTCAATGATATTACTTCCTCACTGAAAAGTAAGCATATGCTTAGGGTTGCCTGAATCAAAGTCTCAACGTTCTGGTTACTTTCCTGCATGTGTATTTTCTCTCTCTCTCAACAGCAGATCAATAACTTTACACTAGGCCACCTGCTTGCTTTAAGTATGTATTAAAAAAAAAATTAAAAAAAAAATATCACATCAAGTATTGATCCCTCTATCACTGATATAAAGAAAACATGAACACTGGACAATTGGACTGGCCTGTATTTCTGTATTTGTCCAGCAATGTATAAATGCAGTTTACTGGAATACCTTCAAGGCCAAATAAAATAGTCAGTTATGTATTTATTAAAAAGAAAAAGCAAGAAAAAAAAAGCATGGGATTAGCAAGACAGATGTGATAATAGTGACTGGACAAGGCTACACTTGCACAACTGCTCAGTAGTGAGACCGTACCTGCAAATCCCGATTGTGGTTTTCACAGAGTAGCTGTAAGAAACGGAGGATGGGTTGCATTATTGAGATCACTGCACTCATCTCCAAGTCATCCTTGCTCTTGTCTGTCGCAGACTGTGCTCCTTCCGCAGCTGAATAATGGTCATCAGGATCAGCTTCCCTCCGATAAGTGTTGTAAGCCTTTCTTGTAGCTGCTGAAGCCTCTAGTAACTGATCCCGGACTTCCTCTGTGATTTGGGTCATAGGCTCTCTCACTAAAATACATAAGAACAGATCTTCCTTTGGCAAACTGAATAAAGGGGACCAGGAAATCTATTCACGCATTTCCCATTAAAGTTTCACACAGAGACCATAATAATAATAGCTATTCATCATCAATTCTTTCTGGTAAGTACGTTTAGTGCGATGCGAGGGTCTCGAGTTTAGAATGTTATCACGCCACTCTTCACACCTTTTACGCAAACCATATTAAAGTTACAAATTCTAATATTAATTGGTTAGGGAACACACATCTAACACAATTAGGAGTTTTAATAAAAGAACCTGCTGTAGAAGAAAAATAGGATTTCTCCAGTTATTGTGAGAGAAGGCACTGACCACGACCCACAGTCCAGGGTCATTACTATGAAACAGATTTGGGCAGCTTGTCAGGTTAGACAAGGTGGCAGAGTCTCATCTCAGAAATACTTTTCATCATTTCAATAGTACAATCTCACAAATGGATGAGGAGGGGATGAAGCTCTTGAAATCCCAAGCCAGGGCACCACTGATCTCTGAACTTTGCTCTGTGGGATCAGAGATCAGAGCATTATTGCATCAATTGCAATGAGTTCAAAACAGCATTTTACTCCCTTGTCAGTTTAAAAAGGGAACAATTGGGGATTACCTCTTTTTTTGTTTGGTACTTCTCTGTCCGAGTCTTCATCTTTCTTTTTATTTCCTAAGTCACTTGTGTTGACTGTGACAGTAGCCTTGATTTCTTGCTGTGCCACTTTCATGCGATCATAGAAAACCTTAAAGAACTTTTCAGATTTCTTATCTTCTGTTAGTCGGCAGAAGAATGAATGCTACAAGAGAAGACAACAAAATACTTATCTTTATACAGAGATCTGAACATGAATTATTTCACCTTTCTGCACCGCCTGATATCCTGAAGGACTGGAAAGTTAATTAGCTTGCAGTGAACTGAAACCTAGAGAAGTAGAGATTCAAATCTTACTGTTAAGAAAGCCAAAGTACCTCAACTACATTAGCTTCCTTATTAATAACTTCCAAATATACTTTTAAAGAAGTGAATGCAATAAATCATGCTTTTCCTTACATGTTTATATGGCACACTTCTCACTCAACAATAGAATTAAGGTAGGTACAATGAATTAAGGTAATATAAGGACAGTGGAATTATCTATAAGGTGATTTTCAGTTCAGAAACAAAACAGTACGAACAAAATACAGAGAAAAACTGTCCTGCCTTTCCTCCCATTGAATCAAAGTGGCTATGACTCATAACATGCAATAGTCAATGTTAATCTCAGTCCCAAAAGTGTACAAACAGGGCAAACATAATGAGGGATATTTAGTGCTAGGTTTCCACTTCTCCAGTCTGCAGCAGGCTTCTTTTTAAACCTCATTTAAATTTCTACTCTAATATGTCTTTAAGTGACAGAAACGCTCAAAGCCTTGACTAGTTTTGAAAAGGTTTATTGATGTTCTTCGGCCCATATGTGCACAGAGACAGAAAGTTCTTCCTAAAATTGAGGAGAATACAAATTATGTACAGGTCAAAAAGGAGCCAACACAGTGAACGATCAGACAATTCTTGATGAAACCAATATGCTGTTACATAAATCAGGACCAAAGCTTAAACACGACTGAAGGATGAACTTGTAAGTGGGTCACCTTATGCAGAGTATTATGAAATTAGTTAGCATTCTGCAGTGGCTCACGATCCAACAGCTTTACATGATGAATAGGAATGAAGCCTGATTTATTGAAAAAACAAATTAAAAATGGGAATAGCAATATATCCTGCCTGCTTTTCTGAGAAGCGGAGTACACAGGGCCGTGTCTGCTACGCCTGCCTTTGATCACCCCAAGCAGTGGCAGTCAGAGCACCACTGAATGACTTTGAAACCCTAACAAAGTTGCTTCTTTCATTTCTAACAGGGTAGGAGTGCTACTATTTAAAGAAACTGGTCAATGTTCACATGAGATATCCGTCCACCTTTGCAGCACCGACTACCTGCCCAGAGCATCTTAAGTAAACTCTGAAGAGTTCTTTATTACTTTTAGTGATTAACAGAGGGGATGGAAAAGGAGAAGGATATGGCATAGGCCATCATGCTTCTGCAAAGCCAGCCAGACTGATGCCTTCTCCTGACATCAATTCAGAATAGTCTATTAAGCTACACAGAGCAAAGTCAGATCATTCCCAGGACTTCATCTCATTTGAAATAAGACAACTATTGCCAATATCTGCAAATGAGCAATATCAAAGATACCTAAGAAGTATGAGTACACACAAAGTATGCTATACATAATGATGTCCCCAAAGATATTAAACAGAAGGAAGAATCATGGAGACCCTCAATGTAAAAATATGTTGCGGAACTATTCTCTAATCAAAGTCCTATACAGATTATTTACATAGACAGTATTTTTATTCTAAAAACTGGTTCTTTGAACTGACCAGAATCAATGGACAGAAGAACACCCAATTACAAGCATAACCAAGAAATACATTAACATGGTTTCCTTGAGCTGTCTGCCAAGAACCCAAACCAGGCTTGGGTTATTCAGACATCCAACTCTTTGGAGGACTGTCTTTTTTCTTGGGGTCTGCAAGTACAGACAGAGGAAGAGTTTTTATCTAAGTTGCATCTTGACAATTTTACTTTGGCAGCACTAAATTACAAACATACTGCTAATAATATTTCACAGATAGACCAGCATAAACCATTGATTCTAGAAAGGGTAACCATTCTTTGAAAAATAACACAATTTGCTTTTCAAGCTAGTGATTGGTGTCACCTGACTACACATCTAAAGAACCTGTTCAGGAGGAGTTTCCCTGTGATGAAGCAGTGGTGAAGGAAAAGCTTTTTTTCATGAACCACGTTGAAGAAATACCTCACATGCACATAATTGTTACTTGCTGACAGGTTTGATTTTTGTCGTCTTTTCAAACTCAACTGACTTTCCATTGCATTTCAGAGAAAAAACAAATGGAACAAACATTTCCAGTAAAGCATTCTTGTGCGTGCTGTGCATACATTCAATGGTTGTCACAAAATGATTGTTTCAATTTAGGTCAGAATGCCTAACACCTTCACACATATGAATCAACCACATGCCAGCTATCAAAGCCACTATTTTAAGAGGTGTGATTTTGCAAGTTGCACTTGAGCAGGTAATAGGTGGTGATAACTACGACAAAAATTCTAAAACTTATTTACAGATACAGTCTCAAAACCAAAACTGGAAAAAGCTCCTTTTTTAAAATGGAACTAGAGTGCCCATTTTAGACGGAGAATGCCAGGGTTGTGACTTGCACAGAGAGGTTGGGTAACCACAACTGCTGCAAGAGCAAGTGTGCCAGGACAGCAATCTGAAACAAAAAGAACAACAAATTCCTACTCTTACACGTTCTTGAAGAATAGTACTCTTAAGCAACCACTGACATATGGGCATTTAACCCTCATCTACTCCTTTGAGAGCTCCCTGATGAAACTGATGCAAGCCCAAAAGCTAAATGTATCAGGCGCAATACAGAACAGTGCAGGTCCCCTCATCTCGTACGCGGCAGAAAAGCCCACAGCAGCGGTCCTGAGCTGTCAGCTACATTATTCCAATTTGGCTACTAACAAGCTGGGACTTGTGACCTCCTAGACACCTCCTGTGTCTCCGTACAGAAGACGGGGCAGAGAACCGGGACCCACAGCACACCAGTACGCAGACTGCAACTGGCTATTCCAGCATGAGGCACCAAAGGATCCTGAAAGAAAAGTGAAGGTGCGAGTTTCATTTTATGCTCTAGAGGCTTATGCAGAGCGGAGCAGGCAGGCTCAGTGCGGTAAGATTAGGTATCCTGTTTTCTTTCTCGAGGGTGCCTCAGCATCCATTCAGCCAGTATCTTTTACAGAGCCACTGTCAAAGAGTGCATAGACGGGATACTCCTAAGGCTTTTTCAAAGCGCTGTCTGTACACCTACACACTATATTTGAGCCAATATCTAATCCCCACCAGAAACTATATTTCAAATCTTTCTGCCTTTTAGGAACGACAGTATGGTTTCCATTTGGAACTAACTGGCATTTGGCAAGCAAATACTAAACTTTTCATTTGTTGAGACAAGGGCTTTGAGGAAAGAGCAATTCCACTCACCCTTCTCAAAGTCCACATCAATTCACTTTCCCCCAAAACAAATCCCTCTTACCCTCTTCCTCTCATCTATATTCTTTCCTTAATTTCTCTTTTTCATTCAAATTTCAGTTGCGCTCTTCATGAAACATTTGCTGTTACTGTGTATGTTATATAGCATACCAAGCACTTTAAGGAATAAGGGCATTTTAGGAATAAAATATTCCCAAACATGCTACAAGACTACATCCAATCACATAAACTAGGTTAGCTACCAACCTGCAAGCTGGCAGTGGATCAGTTTTGCTCTTACAAAATTCTGAAATCAGGCAATATGAGACTGTATTTTGTTTCATTAACAGACATGGCCATTAAACAAGAAATATTGCATGACAGAAGATCATGAGGTTTGTTTTATGAATTCAGAAATGAATTTATGAATTCAGAAAACACAGCTTTAGTAGATGCACCTCAATGAAATGTTATACATCTCCAAAGCACAGCAACCACCCAATTAAACAAATCAAGACTCATCTCTTATGCAAGAACACCAGAGATAATGTGACTACATTTAATTCTATAGCCACAAAATTAAAAAAAATTGTATGCCACAGAATGACAAAAACACCCAATAACATTCATAAATTAAATGCACTTGCTTCTAACATGATAGCTTGAATTACAATGCATAGGAGCATTATGTAAAGCATTCCCAATCATTTTTAAACATGGAGTAACACCCACCTACACACCTTCATTCAAAACTAACTTCATAGTTTAGTTCTCCTTTGGGACAATGGAAAAAGCTATGTTAAACTGCATAGAAACACAAGGGGAAAAAATCTCTTTCCATAAAGGTCTGCAAGTGCAAAGTCTTGCAGGTGACAGAGGGGAATGTGCTTCTGCAGTGCACTGCTTCCTTGCAGGTAGCAGGGACCAGGCAAGCCACAGCATGCTGCATCTTTTGCAAGCGTTTGGTGCTTCGAGAGTCACCATGAGCTTGTGTTTGTTTCAAGGGGGTGGAAAAGGAGAAGGGTTCGGCATAGGCCATTATGCTTCTGCAAAGCCAGCCAGATGCCTTCCTTCTCCTGACATCAATTCAAAATAGTCTATTTAACTACCACAGAGGAAAGCAGATACAAGGAAACCTATGCAGTAACTTCTTTGCTTTTCCTCTCCAACACCACTCTGCTCCTGAAGAGATCAGGCAACCCTCCTTCCACCTTCGCCCCTCCAGCCTGCTCTCTCTGGGCTAGAAAAGGACAGCAAATAAATATCATCACCAAGGATTATTTGTTCTATTTTCTATGCCTTCATGCCACTGGTCTGCACAAAACATTTTGCAGGAGAAAAGGCTGAAAGCCAAGTGACCGATTTGACTAGAGCACCACCACAGTCCTGATCCACTCTTGGGCCTCGAAGCACCACTGCGACAAAATAAACCAGAGGCAAAGTTGGCATTTCAGAGCACAGCCTGGCCCACCCTTGAGCATCCTGAGCCCTTATAGCTCTCACTCATTAACTGAGCTTAAAGACATGTTTAAGTAATGCATCTTTTCGAGAAAAGCATCCTGTCTTTCTTTAGAAGGCGTCAGAGACGACGAACCGTGTCTCTTTGTAGTCTGTTCCGGTGGTTAATAACTGTTCGAAATGTGTGAGTAAGCTCCTTTTTATGTCACATTCTAACTACCAGTCACTGATTTTTTTTATTTTTTTTTAAAGGTTATTTCTCCTTCATGGTCATCCCAGGTACATGGTATCTTCTCCCCTTCAAATTATTTACATACACTATTAAAAGGTTACTTTTCAGTCCTTTTTCCTAAACTGAAAACACTAGTTTTTCAAATCTTTCTTGCTGCCATTTTATTCTGTCTTCATATCATTTTCTGTAGTTATTTTTTGATGCACTCTCAAATTTTGCAACTTATTAAAAATACAGATTCTAGAGTCACATTTAAAAACCACAACAAAAACCAGGCACATTTCCTAACATTAGCACATTACCTCTTCTCCCCTCCTGCCTTGCCTTCCAAGTTCTTTGACACAGAAATATATATAATTATCACAGATGAGTGGAAGAGAAACTCAGCTAATTACATACAAGTTCAGGGGAGTGGAATTGCCAGGATAACCACAAGGGCACGTACAAATGCTTCTTAACATGTCTCATGCATCAGCAACGGGTAGCAAACAGGCTTGTTGACCAGCAAAGCTGACACCGGCCCTTTGGAGGCTGAAGTTGTAATACCCAGCGGTAGCCTACCCTACAGACTAGTACCTTAGTTTGGTGTGCATTGAATATAGAGACCACACAAACTAACTCACAACAAACTTGCTTAACTCTGCGTGGGCCTGTGCACAGGGTGGGATTATTAAATGGAATAATCACGAATCAGCCTGTTCCTAGCTGTCGCCTCTCAAAGGCTTTGCAAGTCTTGTTCATGTGAGCTGTCACCTTCACGTGGGACACCTTAATCTCTGCAGTTAACTGGTAGCTCCATCCGCCCCGAAGTCACAGCTGTGTTTTGTTAAACAAGAAAAGGAACCATCGTTTTATTGTTTTGCATCAAATAGCTTGGCTTTTGTTCCCAGACTTAGTAATTACAGGCTGGACTACATGCGCTGTCTGAACGATCAAGTTGTGAGAAATATAACTAAAACCTATTAACCAGTGTTGGATTTAAGATACATCTGTTCAGATGCACGCTTCTTCCTGAAAGAAGGATGGCCCGATTTTAGGAGAGCGTTTGGCTGTGAAACCCAAACAAGGATTGCCGTTATCCTGTAGAGGAGGGAGCATTTTCTGCACCACACCCTCCATAATTCACAAGGCTGTTTCAGGGGACCACATGCATTAAAGCCTGCCAGACCACCTGAAGAGATCCCAAAGAATTCCCCAGGAAAACAAGCCATTGCTTACAAATAAAGGAAAGCAAAATGCCAGCAAACACCTCGCACAAAATTACTGTTGTCATCTCCCTCCTCGTTTCTCTATCAGTGAACAGAAAATATCCTGTGAACTTGGCCAGTCAGGGGTATTTTGGAGAGGAAAGTCCCTTCAGATGAGAGAGAGAGAGAGAGAGAAAAAGAGAGAAAGAAAGAGAGAGATCAGCTACCTGGCATGGATTCAGGACACTTCATCCCACCACTAGAGAGAAATTATTATGGGGATATTAACTTGCCTGGGTTATCCAGACAGGCTGCCAGTAGGAACTAATGCAAAACTTCTGTGCTGCTTCACATTTGCGGCAAGCTCTTGGCACCTCCATGCCATTTCTTATAGCTGGACTACTTCGAAGGAGCTACATTTTAAGAAGGGGAACTGCAGCGCTAACACAAGCACTGAATTAAGTGCAAACCCCAACCCTTTATGTTCTGCCTAAACATATTGCAAGGGATCCAGTGCAGAATGTAAAAACCAACTTTTCTTTCTCTATTTCTTTTTCTTCTTTTTAAATATCACTGGCCCTTCTCCTTTCTTGAAATCTTTTGCACATCCTGGCTTGGTAAAGATCCATCATTTTGATATCATCAGTCTTGCACAGCTTAACGAAACGGCAGCTGAAATATTTCATGCTGAACATACTTCATAGTTTGAAATAAACCCGTAAGGTAAAT
Organism: Apteryx mantelli; assembly: GCF_036417845.1. Lineage (NCBI taxonomy): Eukaryota > Metazoa > Chordata > Aves > Apterygiformes > Apterygidae > Apteryx > Apteryx mantelli. The sequence goes on along the minus strand of NC_089989.1, from coordinate 26,505,806 downwards.
CTGCCAAAACACTTCAATAGCCCGGTTTTATTGCAAACTGTCAAATCACCTCTGTCCTGAAAACGGAGAGGGGACTTCCCAGCTCTGTTCTGCACAAACAAGACAAACCGCCCCGGCCGCGGCCGTCACAGGCACGCGGGGGTACGCGCTGCCCCGCAAGGCCCTGCGCCCGCTCGGCGCCTCGGCCCTGGCTCACCCAGGCGGCTCCGGGGGGGTGGGGTGGGGGGGCAGGACGACTCTCTAGAAACAGCCCCTTGCAAAAACGCGAGTCTTTCCCCACACGCGATAAACAGAAGCGGTGGGAGAATTACGCCACTCATTTCTGGAAGAGCCCTTGTATCCTACAAAGTTTTCCTCCTGCAGCACTTAAAAAATCTTAGTGGGTTTTAAAGCCATTTCATGAAAAGGAAAGTAAAAACATCCCCCCCCCCCGGCTGCCCTCCCCCGGGGGACCCAACCCCCCCCACCCCTGTGCCGCCCCGCTGAGTCAGCGCCAGCGGGGTGCCCACCAACACCAAACCCGCGGGCAGCGGCCAAGGCAGCGACGCCCCATGACTGGAAGGAAGTAACGCAGCGCGAGGGGAATTACAGGTAGAAACGAGACTCTTCAGTTCAGGGTTTAAAATCCCTGCAAACGGGGAGCAGATGGCTTTCAAAGCGTGGGCGCCTCGGGGCCCGACCCGCTCCTCCCGCGCACGTGTGCGAGCACGCACTGAGGGCTCGCACCGCTCGCCGGGCGGCTCCGGCGCCGCAGCAGCTGGCATCCCGCTTCCCGGGGGAACCGGGGAGCTACGGGGAGGTGTGAGAAACAAGGAAGTCTGCAGACTCCCCAAAAGGGGGGAGGTAAAAAAAAAAAAAGAAAAGTGTAAGATCTTCTTGAGAGACGGAGGAATTAAAGAAAACCATAGCAACAAGTCAGTCCACCTACCCAAACCACCCACCCACCACCAGTTTCATTTGCTGACGCACTTCAAAAACAAGCTGGCTCCTACCAGCTCTGGAAGGTGAGCAAGCCCCGAGAGCTCATTAAATTCCCTTCTCGGCTCCTCTCGTATGCCTGCAGCTAGTGAGCAAGTAGGATATAAATAGAAGTTATATAACATCTCTTTGTTGATTCCTGTGCTTACCAAAAAAAAAAAAAAATTGCAGCATGACCTTGTTTTTCTGAATAGCTTGCCTCTGCCTGCTTGTGGAGGACTTTAATCCTGTTAGGGATTATCTCCAAAGTTTAAGTTGGACATGGTTTCCACAGAGGGCAATAGGAAGAACTAGCAGTCGGCATCCTCGGCTCCTTACGGTAAGACTCGCACCTCAACACCAACCGAATTTCCGCAGGAGAGGCCCATAGTCACGAATAACCACAAACAATTTTGTATACAAGGCTACCAGCACTAGGAGATAAGTGAAGCAGCTGAACTCAGATGTGGCACATCTCATTTTCGCCTATATTGCTCAATTGCACAAATGGCCACCTCAAAATCTAAGGGGAAAACCTTCCTTTGGCCAAAAAGACCGAGTTCCAGAAAGATGCTATGATACTGAAATCCTGGTGGCCCCGTTTGCTTCAGAAAGCATCAGTTGCAGCAGAAGTAGAAACACAGAAGCCATGACCGCACTTTATGCACCCTGTTCTCAAACTCGTCTGTGATAGATACACGTTACTGCTCCCAATAAAAATGAAATCATCTTTGTAAAACAAGGGCAGTGATGATTCCCGGCAGCTTTCCCCTCCGCCTCTCCATGCATTATTATCAGGGCTTGTTTGTTTGTGTTTAACACGGTGGTGCCTAATGGCTAAGTGAGATGCTCGACTGCGCTGTGCTAAATGCATTAAATACACATGAAACAGACTCTGTGTGTTCTCAAAGGCTTGCAACCTAAAATCTCCTCGCACGCATGACGATCTGCATTGCATTGCTACACGCATTTCCTTAATGCTGACTTAATTACTAGAGGAAGTGCAATGCCTCGTTTTGAAGGCAACTGCTGCACGCAATTGGTTCTTGATGGTTCATTTTGGAGACCTCTCTCGGACAAGACCACTGCCCACAGGGGAAGGCAATGTTTGATGTAGGCCCTTATCAAGATTTACATTTTTTGTATGTCATGTTCCGAAGTAACATATTTAGAATGTCAAAAGTAAATTTGAATTTTTACAGTATATTTTAACTTGAGAAAGACTAATTCAAATAGTGAAAGACACAGGCAACCACTTAATAGGCACCAATAGCTTGCTGGTTTTGCATTAGTTTCCTAAACAGGTATAATCAAAATCATTAAAAAGATACAACATTGAATCCCATATCAAAGAATTCTGACTGCCTATTATAAACCAACAATTCTTCTCATTCCATATGGGGGTAAGGAGCTTTCAAACAGCAGAAATAAAGATTTTTTTTTTTCAGTGACCAGAAGTTCAAGTGCTATTTACAAAAGTTCAGTGATCCAAAAATGTTTTGGCCCTGTGAAGCATTTGTCATCATGTAGATTTTGTGAGCTCACAGATACCCGTGAATCTTGCAAATTTTGTAAAAACTAAATTTGTTAAAAAAAGTTCAAACCACAAACCCTAAAACACAATTATGCTACTAAATCTGAGTTTTACATCATCATTACTTCTGCAATACTTTGCAAAATTTTCTCCTAAAATTTGAGAGCAATTGCAATTGTGGACACTGGGAAACTAAGTGTTTTGGCAACTGTATAGGACAGTGCATAGTTAGGCCAACAGGGAAAGCGAAAAAAAAAAAAAAGGTTGTCTGGCTGTTTCCAGCTATTTCACTGTTGATCTTTTTAGCGTTTCTTATCTTTCAACTTTTGTCACTATTTCACAGCTAACACTACAGTAAGTTGAAGGACACATCTGTCTCAAAGTTACTGCTTCATAAAATGGGAAAGCTACAGCAGACAGCAATAAAAATGACACATTCAGGCTGCCATGCTGTGCACACAAGCGAAGAGCTAAGCATCAGAAAGGCACACAGGTATGACCGAGAGCGAAGAGGTCTATCCCTTTCAGTGGTCAAGTTCTGAAAATAGCTTTAACACTACAAGACAAAAACTGCTCAGAAATCATTTTACACTGAAGCAAAAACGGAGCAAAAGGGCAGCAGAACAGATCTGAGCTGTCTGCTTTTAAAACGATATGCAAACAACCATGGCCAAATAAAGAGGTTTTAGACTACTGAATATTGTATTTAGCCCTTGAGATTTTCAAGGTTTCCGCATGTTTTTCTTAGCACAAGGCCAGAACCTGAAGCACTTTTTGGTGCTTTTCAGCACTTTAGTGCTCTTAATACCAGCACTGTCAAAACTGCACTTTCTGCCAGAGGTGGTGGTGGGCTCCTTGTGCCTAGCAAGAATGGAGATAACTTCAGTTTCTTTCTTAGGGGCCAGAAATAGAAATCGGTAAGTCTGGATTCAATTCCTTCTTGTGCATCAATTATGCAATTATTTAATAATTATCAATCATCTTGGGACAGTGTGAGGCACCGAGCTCAGTGAAGGCGACCACAGATCACCTCGCTGGAGTTTTGTTAGTGGTGGCGACGCACGAGGAGAAAGTCCCCGGGGTCTGAGGGTGTGCGCCTGCGGTGCGAAACACAGCTGGAGATAGGAGAGCCACATTAGTCCAGCATTTTACCCAGACCAGGATTTCCTACTAAACCAGACTAATCGAGGAGGAGTGATTTCTGGCACCTAGCTTGTGCGGGGCCGCTTTGGGTGGCTTGGAAAGAATCGCAGGTGAAGGGGGGAAGCCCTTATCACACCATGCAGTGGTAGCTCTGCTGCGCGCTGACTTGGGGGGGCACTCAAAAGCCTCAAACCCGAGCCTTCGGTCTCCCCTTCCCTTCCCTTCCTGAAAACACTGGCAGCTGTGGGGGTAATTTGTCACATAATCTAACTTTTGAGAAGATCCCTAATTAAACAAGCTGGCCAAAATCTCCATGGAGAGGAAGTTATGTAAGGGAGTTTACTTGTCATCAACTTCCACAGACCCAGGAAACCTGAAACTCGAAGGAGGTGAAGCAGAGTGTATGGTGCATATAATTTTTATTTGGCAGAGGAGAGGAGTGTTACAGGAGCAGTCTTCAGCAATTTCCTCCACCGTCACTCATTTGCCGAGGTTACTTTAATTGAGGTAAATTCGCTCTGCGGCAGCTTACGCAGGGAACGGACTATCCTTTGATCTCCTCTGAGGGAGAGGAGGAGCCGTAAATTAAGCTTGCCTAGGAGCAAGAGCAATTGCCAAGCAGGGTCAGGGTGTCCGGCCGGGGCCAGTGCCCGCGGGCCCTGCAGAGGCTTCCCGAGCCGCGCTGCACCTGCGAGCGGCCGCGCCGCGCTGCCCGAGCCGGCTTGCACAAGGCACATGCCACCGAGGGTTATATAAATTAATAGCGGGGTTTATGTAATTTTCAGCTCGGGAACAGCAGCGTTTGCCAGGTTCATTTGTTGTCTGGTTTCGACCCTGCGGTTCCACCCGCGTTTCTGCCGCCTCGTAAATCAGGGCACCCTTCCCAGCGTAAACTGGGGCTCTCACCGACCGGAGGCACCCGCAGACCCGTCAGCGGCACCTCTCACCGCAGCAGCTGACAGGGCTTCGGAGTCTACTCTAAAAACTAGGAGTAACCTAGAAAAGGTGCCATCCGGAGGGCTTCAACTGGGCAAAGACAGCTGTCTTTCCCCAGCCTCACCAAATTAGAGTGCATTTATCACGTCCACATTCATCCCTCAAAACGGGGCAGCATGGGATTAAGTGTGCCCGACAGTGCCGGCTTAGCTGATTCACGAAGACAAAGCAGGAGTTTTTTCTTGTTCTGCTTCTCCCCCACATTCATTTTCTTAACACTCCAATAAAAATCACTCTTGCCAGTTATAACAAGGAACCTTTCTAGATTTGCTTTTCTATTAGAGTTGGCAACCACCTACTTTGCCTAGCCTTAATATTGGCCCTGTACGTACCTAATGCAACAGTAACACCTATTCCAGTTATCCCTTTCCAACATCACAGGGATCTATTCTTCCACTACAGCGCATGGGAGTTACCGGGAACTCCCATTATTAACCAGGTTACAATCATCACATGCAAGTTCCTTGTGTTGGTACAAACCTTTTGCTTAACTTCAGGCCCAACACGTTTCCCGTGTGAAAACCTGGAGTTAAGAAAATGCCATGCAGGGACAATACCTCTGCCTTTGCTGCCAAAAAAACTTTTTACATAACCTGTCTCTGTCCCACTAGTTTCCTATTCCCAAAAGGCTGTAGAAATAAGCAATTTAAGTTCGGTAAAATTGATTCAGACAGATCACAGAATGAACTTGTTCAAAATACTATATATCGAGAGCTGCTAATAACGACCATAAAATTGTGAAATGAAGATCAGTTTGTGTTAGAATTGTGTTAGAACTCAATGCCAAAGCTGGCTGATTTGGCTAGGTCAAGTTTCACAATGACAAACATATCTGATGCAAAATGAACAAAGTTATTAGTCCAGAGAGTGAAGATGACTATTCCACTGGCATTTACTGGAAACCACTGCAAAACTTAAGAAAATCCACACTGCAGATTGCAAGGGTTATGAAGCTCTATCTAATCTGCAAAATTAAGAAAACTGTAGATTAGAAGACGACCACAGGATAAAGACCACAGAAAGTAATGGGTTCATTTTCATGAGGGAGCCAGAAAAGGCTCAAAACGTTTTCATAAGCAGCCAGAAAATTTTTGCAGTGTATTTTGCAAAAATAAAGTTCTACTAATAGCAGACATCACACTGCTCTACTCCTTTATTAAATCTTTTCTGCGCTGTGGTGAAAGACTGCTGTATAAAAAAAAAATGTCAATTTAAAGCTATGCAGACGAGTGACTATCTCAAGTAGTTCTTCTGTAGTGTTCCCTAATAGCTTGGTTTCACCCAGAGCCTTCTCTGTTTTCTGGGTGAGCAGACATGCTATTCTTACTACGTGGAGAGAAGAAAGTTTGGTTACATGAATTTACTGTGTCAGGATGCTGGTTTAACTTGGACATCACTCAGCAATTACTCTAGGAGATACAGAGCTGAAACCATGATTTTACTAATGCATAAACCTCCATTTTGATTCACCAATGTTGAGCCAGCTGTTCTCCCAGAAGTTAAACTTTGTGGTTGGCATTTTTCTACATTTTAAAGTTTTATTTACTTGGCTTTCATGTCTCAAATAATACTGAAAGACTAGAGAGCTGAATATGTGCTGACCTTTACTGATATTGTAGCGGTCCTGATTAAGGGGGTTCACATGTGCTAGCGACAGTGCAAGTAAAACAAGGAAGCTCAGGCCCCAGGGAACTTGCAAGGTATCACTGGCAGAGCTAAGTCGGGGAACATCTCTGTACATTAATAAACCTGCTTTGCCTTTTGCCTGCTAGGCTGTTGAATTGTTATAGCACAGCATAGCTACATCACAACCTCTTCACAGGATATTTTCAGTAAAGTTTCATCTATACTTTGCATGCATGAGTTAGAGCTCCTGGGTGTGTCCAAGACCTCACAGTCTTACAGTATTAGCTGCAGGCATCCGCAAGTGATTTGGTTCATAAAATATTCTGTACTTAAAAGCAATCTAAATTAGAATTCCCTTCCAACCCCTTTACTGCTACATTAGAGCACGTACACGCATATGCACAGAATAACTGCTGCCTGCCCAGAACATTTTTCTGAAGGTAAAGAGAACCACTAAGCACTTAACCCTGAGTAGGAAAGGATGGAAAATTGTTATTCTGGTTTGCCGGAAGTAATATCTAAAAAGGCAAGAGTGCAACTGAAATTGGCAGGATCACACGGCACGGATGTCGAAGCGTCATGTGATTTGCTATAACCACCTTATGCCAATAGCTCTTTCCTAACCACATAGTTATTTTACAATCTCCCAACTTGCAGCTCTCGACAGCAAATGCAAACCGAACAGTCTCCTTTTTTTTGGTGAAAGAGGTGTCTGCGGAGAAGGATCGGACATTTCCCTGTTTGTTTTGACCAGATGAGCTAAGGAACCTGTCTCCAACTCCAACAAGGATTTGCATACAGCAGGGAAGTGACTCTACTCAGTCCAGGATAAGCAAAGGATCTGTCCGTGTCAGGCTGGTGCAGAATTTGTTTTTCCTTCCAGCATGACAGTGTGTGAGGTTACCTGAGGCTACCTGTGAGCTAGGAAGATGAAAGCTCAGGTTCCCTTACATTTGAGAAGATCAGGAAATTTAAAAGAGTGACTGTCCCCAAGGTAATTAACCCTGTCACTGCAGTTTAAGGTGACATGGAACTTCAAATGCTCTAGTCCCACTTTGTCTCTTGCAAAGAAGCTTCACTCTAGAGTATATATACAGTGGGGGGAGAAGAGTAATAACTACAGATTCAGAGATTGAAGAAGGAACCCCAAAAAGTCCTCTCTCCTCTCAAAAATTTACCATGCCCCAAAAAGGCATGAAGAGGCAGTGGTGCTGTAGAGATCTAGTGCAAGTCTTAACCACAATCATCAATTATAACAAGTCAGGATTCAGCTCTGTTACACTTCATCAAATCTCATCCTGTATCGCTACCCAAAACAGCCCTGCTCTTCCACACATCTCTGGTCAGGTTTTAGCAACACCTCTGCTGTGGCACATCACATCTGTTTTCATTGTCAGGCTGGTTTTCTGTCAGATTAGCAACTCGATTCAACGCACTCCACAACTGTACAATTCACACAAAGGAGGGGACAGAGCTAGCCAGAACAGGATTGTCCATTTTGGCAACAGCCTATAATTTAATGCCATTTGTACTGCATCCTAATTATAAGCCTAAACCAGTCACATATATCAAATGCTTGGAAATATCACTTCTCAGAAAAGAACAGAACTGTCTGGGAAAATGACCTCCTTAAACAAATCACTGACTGTTTTGTTCAGACACGTGAAACACATGGCAGACACATGGCAGTGGCGGACAGGAAAGGGGATAATACTCTCTGCAATATCTATGCATAAAGCCCAGTCTACCTCTGAACTGTCCAAGATGGAAACAGGCTGCCTGCAAATACTCTTTTGACTTTGCACATGTTCTAAGATATTACACATTCAATAATCTTTGCAGGTATGTTTTTGCCATAGTAAGATTTTACTTTGTGTGTAACAGAATACTACATTTCTGAAATATAACAAGCTACTTGCTGTATGCTTATTAAAATCCATACTAACCCCAGGCTGGCAGGTCCAATTGGTGTAAATCTCATGTAGAGAAATCAAATCATTTAAAACACAGAAGCCAAGAACAGCAAGATCACAGGAGAAAGGTGATTATCTGGAGTTTACCATAAAATTATTTTAAATTTTGGTCTGAACTGTAAGACCTAGTAAAAGTCTCAGAGCAACTTGCGGTTGCTTAAACTTACTCATGAAAGTAGTCACACTAACTTAAGTTGCAAAATTATTTTGTTATACATTCTTCTATATGGCCCTGAGGAATAAAAATACCTAGTTCCTATGCAAACATTTAATAAGCTACTTCTTGCATGGTAAGGACTGCTATTTCCCTTAATTACAGGTCAAAGATTATTTAGTCATTCCCCTCCCATCTCCTTTAGATCCTGAAGTTTCCGGGATTTCATAAAACATTCCCCTTTCCAACATGTCCTAGTTATAAGCTTGATGTTTTCCATATTCCTACCTGTATTGTAGTGTTCCCACCTTCCAGAAGGGCAATGGCTAGTAGGATGCTCTCATGAAAGACTCTGTCACTGGTGGCATTCATGATGAGGTCTATAACCAGGTTGGATGCACCTTCTTTATCCAGATGACACTGGACATCTGCCAAACTCATCTCACCTCGGCTCATTGAACTTGATCCGGAGCTTCCTCCTATAAAGGTGATCATGACAAACAGCCTGAGATTCAAATCCTTCCACTCTAAGGTGATGGGATCTCTCTTCTGGTTTAAATAATTAACCTATCCCAAATGGTACATACATTTATTAACAGCAAGGAACTCAACACATAGCAATTCTGCAAGGAAAAGTTTGCAGCTTGGAGCACAGAGGACACATTGCGAGATGGGTACCTCACGCTGCTTTAACGTGTGCAAGTCTGAGGGAGGTGGTATCCTGAGGACAGCCTTGGCTGACAGTAAGAAACAGCTACTGCAACTACCACTTCATCAGAAACAGGAGTTGGAAAGGCGACTGATGTACTGGAAGATCATTCTGGAAACAGCATGGATTCAGGGATACAAGAGAAAGTGAAGGTTTTGCAGTACCAATGAAGTGACAGAGAAAAGGCAAGACAAATTCCAGTAGATGGCAAAGCGCTGTACAGAACCATAAAACTCCACAGATAAACAAACATAAGTGGGCAAGAGAGTCTGTGGAAGAGGCAAGAAGAACCAGAACTGAGGAAAACTGATTAGTAAGTGGAAGAGTATGACAGACAGCAGCATTACACAAGGACAAATGTAATATATACCAATTTCAGAAAAAGGCAGGGGGGAAATATATTTTTCATTATTCCTGATCAAGCCTGCTTTCAACAGGATTACTGACAGTCTTTATGCTGAAGAGGCAAAACCCACTGAATTGTATTTTGACAAATGTGCATGACATTACTGGCTTTTTTAGCAAATGGTCTCAAATTAAATAAGCTGCATTTTACAGTTGACTTCAAACGTAATTTTTGCTCATCCTACCCTGCAATCTCTGTGTAATACAATGAAATGCTTTTGTTTTAGATATGGTTAATCTGACTTCCCTGTGAGCACATTTTCCCAATATTATTGCAAATACTAAATTGATCAGATTTCTTAAGTAAATTCGTTCAAAGCAAAACCACAAAAATCAAGCCAGACCAACAAAGTCTCTGGAAAGCATAAAAAGCTCTGTCTGTTTTCATTTTAAAGTATTTTCTCAAATGCAGTAAGAAAAAAAAAAAAATACTACTCTCATCTGCATGAATAAAAAGCAGTTTACATGATTAGAGACAGGAGAGCTATGCTTAGCTCAGCTTAAAACAAAATCCCTCAAGGAGGGTTAAAACATATTGAAGTTTCCAAAGCCAGGACCGACAAGCAAGTAGGACTTCTTCACCATCCACTGTGCATAATTTCTTCTTTTTTTGTGAATTTCATAGGACAGAATAGTAGGGGAAAAGTCTGAAGGGAGGGGGGAAAAAGGCTATTTCACCTGTAAGATATTCAATTTGTCATGCAGGAACAGACAAAGACAATTTGGCAGGGCAGAGTCACACAATCACTAGTTAGCAGGCAGCGCATCCTACCTCCTCCCCCGGCTTTACTAGCGCCTCCAGCAGATAGCGGGCCATTGCCAAAGCTCGTGAGGCTCTCTCGTCTTCCCGCCGGTCTGACGTTGCCATAGTAGCGGTTGACCAAAACTTGCCTGAGTGCCTCACCCTTAATTCAAAGAGGATAATGAAATCACCATTTGAGTTTAACGATTAAATAAACTAGTAATATTCAGCAGCAAGGGGACTGTGCTTATAACTAGCCTACTAGCCGCGCGGGAGGGGGAGCTGCGCGCTGGAGACTCGAGAACCCGCTTAGCGCCTTCAGATGTTCTCAGGAAGGCCTGGACCCCAGAGAGGGCTCAAAGGAGCTTACGGGCTCCAAGCGCCAGGAACAGCTACCACTCCGACATCACGTGAAAGCTCGCTGGGCTGACCTTATTCTGAAAGAGCATCTTTTTTAAATTGATAAGAAAAACTATTGTCTCAGTCTTACACGTAAAAAAGTGGAATCTGTGCCCCAGCAGCACAAAAGGAAGAGGAGGAGTTCAGAAAACATTAGCAGCGTGCCGCTCGCCCCTGCCCTGCGTCGCTGGCTGAAGCCAGTGGCAGCACCCACCACGGACCGGTGCTGGCCACCGCCACCGGCTGCGTCTGCACGAGCTCCAGCTCCGCGACCGCCTGCAAGTTCTGCTCCACGTACATGCTGTTTTCGTCAACAGACACCAAAAGAGATCAAAACACCTCCCAGCTTCAGTGTTGGCCTATGCACCCTGCGCTGCTCCCCTCTAAGTTTTTAAGAGGAATTCCTAGTCATTTAGCCATAGAAAAGCTGGCAGTACGGCCAGCAATGGATGGGTACAGAAGCACCATCGCTGGATTAATCTCTGTAAGGTCTTTGTGCCTATAGACCAGCATTTATCAACTGTGAGCTACCTCTCTGTAATGGACGTGGCCTGTGATTACAGGACTGCCAGCCCGAGACAGGATTTGGGGTGGGGGTGGAATTTTCTGGGGATTCAAAAAAACAAAGCTAGCCACAAATAACTTCATACCAACTAAAGAGTCTTGATCTCCATTCACAAAACAAGTGCTCAACACTGATTTCCAGCTGTATTTCAGATCACATTAGTAGCTTGGCTATAGATTCAAAACATCATTAATTACACAGTTTAATATTAGGTGCTACATAAGCGAAGCTTTACATCTAACACTTTCACAAGAGGTCTTTCAAACACAAATAAGTAAATAGATCCATATAAAAGTGTTCATTAGGTCACAACTCCATCACTACCAGGCCACGCTGTTTTTGATACTCAAGTTAGCACACACAAAGGTAGATTAGGTAAATTCTGATACTGCAATGCCCTGGAAAGACACCCGTGGTGCAACAGAAGTCTCCCAGGATTTGAGAAACCTGTTCCCTTGGGCTCTTCTCCCTATCACAGTAGCAGTCCATCCGGGAATTAAAAACCCTCCAAAAACTTTCAGAAATCGCTTCTGATCTAAGAAGCTAGACACCTCTCTGCAGTTTGTCAGAGACCACTGCTCTTTCTGTACGGCCGGCGCTCACGTCAGGGCTGCGGCCTTCTGCTTCTCACTGCAGTTTAGCGGATTAAAATTGCTCCTAGAGATTATTAGCATGAAAGCAGCTACATAGGAGCTGCATTTTACAGAGGCAGAGGGGGATGGGAAGAGGAAGGGAGATGAGATGTAAAATAAACACTAGGAGAGCTTTTGGGCCAGCCGCTTCCAAAAGTCCAAATAAATAAATAATAAAAAAGCAAGTCACTTTGAAACAACAGTACCAAAAAAAATAATCAGTACTTTTCCAAGGGGCATACACTTCCTAGCACCGCTTGGGCCCAATTGTGCAAACGTAGGAGAGGCAAGAGACCAACTCAAAGGCTCGAGCAGATTTGTACCCCAGCGGAGCTAGTCCGACAACGCCGTGCCGCTGTTCAGCACACGCAGCACAGTGCTTTAACCACTCTCTGCTCTCAGTCCGGCAGGTGGTGAGCAATGCGTGACAGACCAAGGTCAAGCCAGACAAAAAAGCCCCCCAAACTACATCTTTCTTCTACATGTGCACTGATTAGAAAGGAAATTTGTTATATTCATATAGCCCTGTGCCAAAATCAAGTTACGATGGAAGTTTTCACATTACCTTTTTCTCTTCCATTAAACTAACTAGCAGTTGTCAGGACAACTGGCATTTAAAAATGGTAATTTTTACAACTTACTATGAAGATGTTAACACACATCCAACTACAAGAAATGCTGTTCAGTCAACTCCACCTCTTCCTGAATCCAGACGTTTAACTAGAGCTTGTTGGGTTGTCTCTAGCCTTCCTTTCTAGTCCATTGTGGAGCAGAAGACAACCTCGATTTCGTAGTCAAAATAGTTCAGGTGAGAGGACAGAGCTCACAGGGAAATCCTGCCCTCGTGACAGACCTGCAGCATGTCTGCTTTCTTGCTGGGCTAGGACTATATCCAAAACAGGACAAGCTAACCAGAAAATACAAGCGGGAACAGGCATGAAGCATCTGTAGTTTCTAATTAGAAAGGAAAGCATGATGATCCACAGGTTCAAAGGTCTGGCCAGCCACTGCCACATCCAGTGTCATTTGCAATTCTAGCCGAGAAAAAAACTTAATCTCTTATTTAATTACTCAAAAGCACTGTGTTAGCTAATAAGTGTATGAGAATGTGACTGAAATAAAGGAGAGAAAAAATGTGGTATTTAAGAAATGTTATAATTAATTCAGCTGCAATGCTTGGCTTCAGAACAGTTCTTTAACCATCATGTTACTATTATACATCACTTTGATGTGTACAGTATGCAAACAAATATCAGATTTTTGGCAGCGTTAAGAAAAATCAAACATGCTACCTAGAAAATCCAGCAGCACTCAGTTTCATCTGCATTCATCATCAAGGTAAACTATTAGTTAGGAGTATACAAACATTATTGTACATACATCAATAGAACAGATACAAACAACTCCGTTTAGGTGTTATCAAAAACTTGTTATCAGCATTAAATCTGTGTTACAGAGAATATTTAATAAAACCTAAGAGTGAAGCAGCTATAAGTTGCTGTTATTCTGTTTGTGGCTATAAGAGCAGCAGAAAGCGAGAAATACTGTAATGAACCAGCAAGTATTAGGAGTGCTGATTTTACAGCTTGACTGTTTATGAAGGAAGAGGGTTTTTTGGGGGACCAAAACAAGCAAACTCCACAAGGCCCGATTAATCTCACTTTACAAGTGTGCAAAGGGGAAGACTTTAGAAGTGTGAAGAGACTAGAGCAGGGGCTGAGGTTTAATTCCAAGCGACCCAGCACCCGCTCCTCCCATTTAATACAGTGGGAGCTGCCCATGTATCTTGTTTCATAAGCGGAGCTGCTAGCTTTAGACTTTCTAGGAGATTGACAACAACCACAGAAGTTTCCTACGCGATTTGCACTTCACCATTTAAAAGGAAAAGGTAGTGGATTAATTTTAAGTGTGCTTGACAGCTGTACATACCCTTCTATGATCCTCCAGTTGCCTCTGTGGTAGACTTTGATCAAGCTCCTGCTGCGCGTGCAGAAATGTCATTTTAAAGCAGAGCAACACTAAAGAGACACTAACATCTTTGCACTCATGGAAAATATTAAGGAAAGTCACAGCTGAAAGCAAGGGGGGAGATAAGGAAGATCAACTGGCAAGCTGTCTAAACACAACATCAGGCCTTAATTAGCTCTAACAGTACTTCACCAGTCTGCTTTGACACCCTCCAGCAGACCACACATGGCATGCATGTATGCCAACACATTCTCGGGGATTTAAAGAAAACACAAAGTCTATCTAATTTTACAGTTACCAGGAACACAAAAGTTTTCAAGAGCTGAAACCATGCACTATGTCCATGCATACATATACACATATACACACACGTACACACACAAACACCCCTCCCCACTATACACACACTTCTGGTGGAAGTGTAGGTACTTTAACGTATCCAGTTGTGGTCAATGAAGCTCTTTTGAGACTGTGGAGGGCCTCTGACAAAACCTACAGGGTTTTCATTCCAGTGCCATGGTTGTGTTTCAAGACTTCAGCGAGGCTTTACTCTGATTTACCAAAGTCCCATAGCACATTCACATTTCCAAATCAAATCTCTTATTTCAGATATTAAGTATCTAAAAGAAGCAAATTTTCAGAAATTTATCACGGATTAGAACTCACACTTTGTAAACCCAAAGTACGTCAAGTTCTTGTCGCTTAGAAAGCGTTTTGAAAAATGCAGAGCAAGCATCGCTCTTGTCCAGGGACGTAGTTCAGCCAGGAGCCATCCCCGACACATCTCAAAGTCATTCTGTGACCACCAAGCGTTTCAGTTTATAACAGTCTTCCACAAAAATTACTAATAAAAAGGTCCAAAACACCATAAACTGCATTTTTTTCCTCTTTGTGATTTCAAAACAAATCTAACAGCCTCCTAGACTTGGACTTCCATGTAGTTTTAATTAGATTTGCAGTAATATATTACCCACTGGTATAATCTACCAACACTACCTCTGGATGTCCCATTAATTCCAAAACAATTCAAGGTTTTTATAAATCCCTACTTCTTATTTTTGGCAAATGATGCGTCTTGTGTGAAGTAATGTTGGGCTATCTCAAATGAAGTGTTCCTAAACACCCAATTCACAGAAGAGCTAGTGATCTCGATGAAGTCAAGTCACCATTAATTGTTTCACTCTGTCATTTTAAATTGGACACCCAGCAGTTCTGGAATTATGAAATTTCCACCAGCTTCTTTGGCCACCTCCGTTCCCTGACCAATCCTACCCTGGATTGGTTAAGCCATCAGTCCTTTGGGTCCCTTACTTTGTCTAGGAACAAATATTTGGGATTGGTTTACATGCATTAATATAGAAAGTATTTCAGATTATCAGGCTGATGCCGTATTGGATTGAACCACTTGAACAAATCTGCTAATTTTTGCACTGTCTACACCACGCAGGAACACACATTTCACACTTTTTTTTTTTTTTTTTTTTAAACCAACAAGACACTCCACCAGGACTACTTCAAAACACCAATATTTGCCTGTTGTACAAATATAGGTGGGTGACACACCTCTACAGAGTTTTCCGTTTCTGGAGGTTGCGGCAGCTAGTTGAAAGTAAAATGCAGAAAAATTAGTCATCCTTCAAGATTCTTTCATCTCAACAGAAATCTAGTGGTCAACACTTAAGGGGAAGGGAGCTAGAAACTGTTTGACTTGAGCTGAATCATCACAAATGAATTATGGCATAATTACTGTTTACACCCACCCCCCATGCTTCTAAAAGGGCTACATTTTGAAAATTTAGCAGGTATCCTTTGAACAGCCCAAACTACTTTGCATGAGCACAAAGGCACAAGCAAAAAGCTTAAGCTGCAGTTGCATACAGGCCTGCAGCTGAGAAGGGCGCTGCCGGACAGCTTGCTCAGCCTGCGTACAAGGTGTTTGCGACTTGCGCACAGCGAACATAATGCACTTATCCCCAGTGGGGTAGCTGAAGAAACAAATGCTGTGTGTCACTAAAAGACACATTTAGAATATTATTTTAGAAAAATGTTTTCAGTGGATTCTCATTTATAAACATTATTTTCCTGAGATAAAAGATAGGTAATACAGTATCAAACATGAGCAATGAAATAAGAAGCTTAACGGTGACAGTTTTTCAAATTTAAAATGCTGATCATCACATGGAAACAGATCAAGACAAGCAACTTATTTAGCAGAACTTAGACATTCAACAGAGACCTAAACATTAAAATGAAACTATCTACTTAACAGTGGGTAAACTGATTTAACTTCTCAGAAGCAGACGCTAAGAAATAAGTCTATTACAATACAGTAATACCAAATTAAGTCAGCTGCTCATTGTCCATGTCTGCCTAAAGGGCATACAAACTAGACAGACAAATCAAGCGGAGGCTGTGAGAGTGACTGTGGTATTTTAACCCAATATCCACTGCAGCCTAGAAAATACATGGCAAAAAAATCAAGGCCATCAGGATCTAGAAATCTAATTATGGAGAGATTCCACTTCTTGGGAACTAACATTTTCCACTGTGGTGCTCAGTAGACAGGCACAGTCAGGAAGAACGCTCTCCATTCTTCTCCTAATAGACTTTCCTCCTGGCTAATTCACACGGCCTTTGGTACACCATTTCCTTGCATTGTCACCACTCTTGGAAACCTCACAAGCATGGAAACCGTTTCTTTCACGGTCAGATTGGAAAACAGAGTATTTAAGCCAGAGGAGCAAAAGTTAACAGGAAGAACCTCATTTATGCAGAGGAACACACAGTTCCTGCCGAGCACACATTACCGAGTACACCCTTGTCGCTTGTGGATTGGATATTGGAAAGGCCATGTCAAGTCATTAGTTAGTCTGGGCGCATTGTTCAGATTGCGGACACAGTCAGTACAACTTGCTTCAGAACAAAGCAAAAAATTCCTGTTATTAATAAGTCATCTCACCTACAACAGCAAGTAAAATGTGCATATCGCTCTAAAGGAAGTTAAGTACCCTCCCTTCCAGGGAAGGGGAAACTGAAGCAGAGAGGTCAAACAGACATGATGGGAGAAGAGAACATACTGGAATTTGGATTCCAAATGGAAGAGCTCCCTTATTCCCAGGCTTATACCATGGCCACAAATTAATCAAACATACATGAACATTTTGGGGCTGAAAACTGGCAGAGATGAAAAATCAGCATGAAATTAGTTCGATCTTTTCAACTTAAATTGAGAAGGGAAGAGCGAGTATTTTAGTTAGCAAATTCCTGTGCCTTCCCCCTTTGGCAGCAACAGCACGTCTAACTAGAACAGCATGTCAGAGCCCAGCGCCAAACTCATCTGCAGGCAGCAGCGCTGCCCTGGGCAATGCTCTGCTGGCGCATTCCGACTTATCAAGGCCTTCAGCAATCTTTCAGTAAGAGCATAAACCCAAAATACTGAAAATGTGAGTCAAAATGAGCTAAAATAACAAAGAATTATTGAGTTGTTACTGTGCTGTGCTTTGCAGTACTTCTTCTGAAAACGTAAAGCATTAGCTTATACTTTACAAAGAGGATTGATGAGGGTGGGAGAGGAGAATGAGTAAGTAATTCTGCTAAATTTCTTGTGCCTCCCTATACCTCAGTTCTTCACCTGTTAAAAAAGTGATGGAGGGGAGGAAGGGGAAATAGGACATTCAAGTTTGTATACTACCAAGACACTTCACTAACAGAGGCCAGATGAGTGCCACGGATACAGCAGCCAGCTTTAAACTAAAATGTAATGGGTGGCAGGGTCAGAGAAAAGTGCAACATTTTTCCTTTTTGCTAGTAGTAGGAAAAGTTCGTTTCAACTTACTGTACAGAAAAACCCTCCTTCCTTTGAAGTTTCCATTCCTGCAGGTTGGCGAATAAACCTCATCATTACCCATAACAGGAGAATTACAATTTTTGACCTATTGGTGACCGGAATGCTTCTAACATGTTTCCCCAACAGACAGGCTATGTGTTTCCCAGAACAGTCTTTATCTGACTCAAGAGTAGATGTGTCCACCTCAACAACCTACAAAGTCAGTGAGAGCTCCTGTGAACTCATTACATCTCAACACAACACTCTAAAAATAGAGGGCACATGTGGAAGAGATTTTTGTCTTTTTTCTTTTACAGTTTTGAGGAAGGTGTGAAAATTTAAGTTTCATTTGCTTAAAAAAAAAAAAAGACCAAATTTGTATAAGCCAGTCTTTCGTGGAAAATTCAAACAATTAGTAGTGTAGATAAAGTGAAAAGGGTTTGAAGAAATCTTTCTAGATTTCCGTTTAAAGTCTCAGGATTACTTCTCTTGTTAATTTTTTTAAACTCACCTATCTAGTAAACATCTAGAACATGAGCTCTCTGAAGAAGCTTGAAATGCATTTAAAAAGTAGATGGAGATTCCAGTTCATATGGACTGGGTCTCCTCCAAGGAATGGCTTCAGCAAAACAGGATAGAAAAAAAATCTCATATTGTAATATTAAAAAAATGGGCAGAAAATAATCTCATCAGGAAAAGCTGCATGTTTGTGTGAGCATATGCTTACAAACGCTTTCAAGAACCTGATCCTCTTCTCTTCAGCCTCACTAAACTTTGGAATTTTGTCAGAAAATGGATGAAATAGTGCACATAAAAGCACAAACCCATTTCCTCCATTTCAGACCATCTCTAAGTTCAAACGACAAACAGGCTGGCAAACCTCAGACTGTTCGACTTTCACACTTTCATGCCAGTTTCCAAACTCTCATGTCTCCTTAAGGTCACTTTCTATCTGAGCACTCTAAATCAGACACAGAGGTGACTAGCTAGTGCAATGCACTGCTGTAAACTGCCATCCATCTTTGAAGGTCTTCAAGATCAACACTGAATATTTTGAAGAAGCTTAGTCAAACTGAATTTATTTGGCTCAATACAGAAGCAATTGGGAGAAATGAGATGCCTGCATTGGGCAGGAAGTCAAGTTAAATTACTTAATGGTCCCTTCTGGTCTTGAAACCCATGAATTCCCAAACTGACCCAATTTCACACTTATGGCATCTAATTATTGGGGTGGTGGGGAGAGCTCTTTGGCATAGCAGAGGAAGTAAAAAGGGAAAAAACACAACTACATAGTCAGTCAGTCAAATATCAAATTAAGCTTTTGATACCTAAGTTGTATATTCAGATGTAAAGAACAGCAGTGAAGATCTGGGATAGAGCTTATTAGCAAACTACTGTCCTCTATTTTATCTACCTTAATTCTTACACTGTCATCTCCTGTATCAACTGGCACTGAAGTTAGGATTGCCTGTTTAGATACAGTCCTAGAAGACCCTTTCCACTTCTTTCCTCTCTCTTCTGAATTTCTCTTCTCCATGGGATACATTCACTATTGCTCTTACTGGAAACACCCAGCACAGCAGTGTTCTCATTCTGCTACCTGTCCCGATTCATGAAAACAAGTTATAGAACAAATTAGTTGGCTGTCCTTCATAATTCTTCAATAGTAATAGATGAACTCCATGAGAAGAGAAATATCCACCAGTGTAGGTTATTTACTTGCAAAGCCTCCTTCGTAAGGCCAATATCGTTACCTTGTAGAACTGAGGAAAAAATTTGTATCGGATGGGAAATTTTAGCCTCTGCAGATGATACGTAGGTGTGTTTGTCAAAAACGTATTTGACTTGCCATGGATAAGTTTCAGGGCAGCAGGGAATAACTGGGAACCAAAAGCACTGAACCTGCTTTGAAAAAGTCTTCCCACGTTACAGTTTACCATTGTAACAGACCCGTATCAAAGTTACTGTGCATTTTATTTTTAGAATGCGACGGAGGATTTTACACCAGCATAAATTAAGCGGCAGTGTCAGATGTGGATCAGTATACTGTTAGGGTGCATCCCTGCTGCTGCAGCCCTCGCACACGGCCCGCAGGATTTGCGGGGAGAGGAGGGGGACTGCCGCACCGCGTGGCACAGCCGCACCCCCACGCCTACGCCCGCTCACCTCTGCGCACACGCGTGCACACGCGGATCAGGGAGGTGGCTAATCTCCCCCCCACCCCACCTCCGTGCATCTGCAGAGCCTCTGTGCACTGCCAGACCTTCAGGTGGGAAATCTGGCCCAAGGACTGTCAGTGTCTAAGCTGAAACGTCACCAAGATCCACATACGGTCGTTCCTTCTTTAATTTTCCAGAGTTTGCAGTTTCGAAGGCATGTTTTATTTGGGCTGGGACTTCCCTCAAGTTAAGGAGCTCAGTCTCTTATATGCCACTGACCTTTAGGGGGAATTAAATCTCACTTGCTCCTCTTATAATTCTCAATCTTTCAAGCCATTTACAGTAACTGAATATAGTGAAAGCTACCTTTGCTACACATTTTACATTGGTAGCTTTAATCTGCTGTTAACATGGTGCAAATGTTTTGACAAATTACTATAAGAACCACTCCAGTCTCCTGTTCCAAAGAGCTTACAAATTCCAGTTCTAGTTTGTGCAATAAAAACAGTCTGAAGATTGCAGGATTTGTGAAGGAAAAAATATAAGGCAGCCCACAAAAATTTATTAGAGCCTGCATTTCCTCTACTTGAGGCATAACAAGTGAAGCACTGTCTAAGTGCAAAATACACAAGAGAAATGACTGTGGTGCAAGCTTTCTCTACAAGGAAAATAATTTAAATTTGCATCTCTCCAGCACATAAGAGGTTAATAAATCTTCCAATTCAAATTAAGATCCACAAAATAGCACATATTTTGCACCTTACTCAGCTGTTCTAAAGTAGTTTTACAGTTTATCATTGATAAACATCACCGAAAAGGTTATTTCAGTCAAACACCCTTTGAACCAGAATTTTCAGTTCTCTCTTCACCTACTTGAAACCTCAAGACCAAAGCAAAGAGGGAAAAAGAAGCCCCAACTCAAAAACTATATTGAGTGCATTTGCAGGCGTATTTTGCTGGATACTGTTTATTAACTGAATAAAGAAGATAACAGATGTCATTACTTAATCAAAAAACCCACTGCCCTTTTAATAGAAGTTTTACTTAAATCAGTTATTTACTTCAAATGCTAAAAGTCTTCTGAGCTAAATAATTACAGTGCAAACTCAGGGTGCTTTGAGTTTTGCTGGATTTGGTCTCCTTGGTTTTTGCTAGCTATGTGCAAAGACGACAGGCCAGGGACCATCCCTGCCCAGGGTTCGGGCTCAGGGACAGATCACCATCAGCTCTGCAGAGGAACAAGAGTTCGAGACAGCTCTCTCTCCAGGCAGACAATTTGAATAATAAAAAATACAGATCCAGTCATACGGGAACAGCATTATCCTGAGAAGAACCAGCAGCCGTACAACCGCGGCAGCTACCGCTGCAGCCTCGGCTCCTGGCAGCCTCAGCACGGGCTGAAGCAACTGTAAACAGCTCCACCACATTTATTGGCAATTACTGCTGAAGGTCACACATCAGCAGCGGGCCTAAATTCCAGGAAAAAAAGCTGCTCTTATGTAACTGCTGCTTGAATGTTGGCAGGTGCCCAATGGAGCAGTTCACTGCAATGTGGGGGGGGGGGGAAAGTAGGACATCTCCCAGTCACATTCGGCATCATGCGAATGCCACCTGCAGGAGAAGGCTAACACTTCTCTCCTCCTTACTCACCCTTCCGTAATAGCAGCCTCTTTCTCTAGGACATATACATCTTAGTGCCTAAAGACTCCCGACGCCTGTCTAAATCCAAGCAGAGCGGACCGGGAACTCAGCATGAGAGGCAGAAAAGCTTTAAAGTGGGGGAGCGCTTTGCTACTGGAGTCATGCTCCTGGACCACAGTGAACCCAAGATTCATGCAATCATCTCAACCTGAGATTTGGAGCACTACAAAATCTGCCCTTGTACAGTGTTTGGGCTTCGTTGTGGGTTATGAATTGAACTAAAAGCGAGTCAAGCTGTTGTATCCAATTGCAACAGGGGTTTAATTGTTACCATTCTGTCAAGATTCACACCCGACAACACTCGGGAAAAGTTTAGTCTGGTCCTGAGCCTCCTCTTAGAGAGGCCAGCATTGGTAACAACTCCATCAAGAATAAAATATACAGGAGTACAAGCCCAGCACATAAGGAGCAGGTTAAGAGAGACTCAGCCCAAGAGCTTTTACAGAGAACATGTCAATGTCCTATCTAAGGATTTTATTCTTTCCCTCTTACTAAAACATCTGCATAGAGTCTATGCTAAGAAGTCCCTGCCTGGCTTTTTAATCTCCACATAGTGTCATAGCTCGTAACATCAGTCTAATGCTCTGGGAAATTTTGCGAAGTTGCAGCACCAGGAGCTCAGAGCGGAAACAGAAAGACAAGCTCTGAACATGCAGCTCCCCAAGATCGTGACTTGGGCACCCAAAGCAGCACCGGGTTTTGGTTTTCTATTAAAACCAATCATGCTTTTTTTCCATCTTCCAAGACATGTTTTCTGCTCTTTATTTTAATACCAGTCTTCACAGACCCCATCCCAAAGGTCTGTGCACATTTACAGTTTACAGGAACCTGAATGTTTTGGAAATACTGAAAAAACAAATTTTATTTTCAGTATATCATAATTTCTGTCCCCAGAAGAAACCTTTCATGTGAGGCCTGCCTCAATACTAGATGCTGCAGAGTTTGAAAAACATCTGTGAAAGCTTAGAAAGTCTATCCCCGTATTTGTACCAGGAAGGTTCATGGCCCTCAGACTATATAATAGATGTTAAAAACAAACACCACACCATACCACCTCTCCTAGAGGACAGGAGTTCCTTCCTGCCACTCCTTTGCAACAGTGACACCAAAAGCTACCTTTAAGATAAATCCCTCAATAAAAAATAAACTAGGCCAATGTAAGGCCAACTGGATTAAAACACATTACTCCTTCCCTCATTTCCACAGCACTTCTTCAGCATTGCAAGTACTTCAGAAAATCAGATTTGCCAGCCGCTGTTACACTGAGGTCCCGACTGACACATACGGTTACAGGCGGTCACAATCCTTCCTGTTCTGCAGGGGATTTCCAGCGGGCCAAGGTGGATTCCAGCATTATTCACCAGTGAAAAGGGCACTCCCTGTCTGCAGTCAGAAAAAGTTTTAAGAGGGACTGTAACTCCAACTTCCTTACTACTACAACATCTGATAGTAGATGTACATACCTTCCGTCTTTTTTTTATTACAGTTCATTGCATAAGGGCGTTTGGACCTCCCCACTGAAATTACCTTACAGTAGTAACTAAGTTGTATAGATCTATCTACGCATGCAATCTCACCTAGATACTGTGAAATTATAATGCAGCTATGCCATAGGACAGTCACTCTGATAAGGTTTTATCCTGAGGGAATGCGGAGCATTTCAGCTGATCAGAAAAATTAAACTACCCAGTTTGACAGACAGGGAAGTTAGTAATTCTATTAATAATGGAGCTTGCTGTATTCTTTGTCCTAAATGTTTACAATTGCCAAGGGGACAAGGAAAAAAAAAAAAAAAAAGAAACATGAGGATTTCCTTTGAGAATTCTTGGTGATTCGAGCCACAGTCTGAAACCCTCTCTATAAACAGATGATGCTCATTTCCGAGGGTTATAAACACACCTGCTCCATATCCAGGGCACTGTTCCACCAAGGAGCAGGAACCTTCCTCCTTCTCAGCCTTCAGACCAAACTCTGAATTGCTCTGCCCACCCTGCCTGATTTATTACAGGCAAAGACAGCATGCTACACCCAGCAACTAAAGGGGAAAGTTTTCATATTATGACTTAATTTGCAATTAAACAATTCAAACTTCTGTCTGAAGTTTCTCCAAGATGAATTATATACCCCATTCTGGGAAGCTGTAGAACCACGTAATTTAAAGGGGCTAGCACTCGATAGAAACGTCAATATGCTACAGATTAACTTTTCAAAAACAGCACATTTCTGGTGGAGTATTCTCAGTTCTCAGGTAGGAAGAGGAAAAAATCTTAGTTTGCTAAAAAAACAGAAAAAAATTACGCCAAGGGTTAGACATCAAAGCAACCCTGTAGCTAAACAATACTAAGTTTGGTGTGACGCCTGGAGACACACCTGAACCTTCTCATTCTCATCCAGGTCAGAAGCAATTCCACTGGAGTAAATGGCCTTCCACCACATGAAACAAGTGCCATTCAGAACAAAAGCCAGACTCATACGCTCTAAATACATCGTGCTCATCAGTTATCTTCTACACCCATTAATGGGAAGCGCACACTAAAAGTAGAAAATTGCCACAAACAGCAGATTGAACGTTCTGAGCAGCTCTCATTGAAGATTTTCTGATGAGTTTGTCATTGGAAAATTCAGTTTCTTTGAAACTGAAACTTCTGATGGGAGACTCCTGGAAATTTTTCTTAGGAAAGGTATCTCTGATCCAGGATGGAGCTTCTGCTCCGAAGTAGTCAGAACACCTGAAGAGGGGACCCCAGAGCAGACTGAGATGATGGTACTGACTTGTGACATAGGAACAAGGCAAAGCTGGGGCCCGAGTGTCCCAACCATAGGTCAGGTTGGGAAACACAAACTAACCACCCCCAAAGCACTCTGGTTTGTTCTCATGAGGAATGAGTTTTCTTTTAAACTCTCTCCTCCAGAAGTCCTTCAGCCCAGCACTGGGGGATGTGTCTGCTGGGGTCTACTTTTGTGACTAATAGTTAGGATTTCAAATCCATTTCAACAGCCAAGGTCTCCAAGTATTATTTGGTTCTCAAAAAGTTCACAGATGAATTCAGTTGATTAATTTCCAAAAGTTCTACAGAAAATAATTTATAGCATATGTCATTATCTATTCTATTAAACAAACAAGAGTAACATTTTAAGCATTAAGTGGTTGAATTTTGTTCCAAATAAAAGGTTGGCTTGGGAGAGGCACATAGGAGACAAACCACAAAAGAGGAAAATATCTTTTTTTCCTGGTATTTCAGTAGAATAATATGCCAGTCAGTCAATCACTTTTGCAGTATTATACATTTCTACAAAAAGAATCTCAAATTTAGTGCCCATACTACTTTTTTTCTTTTTGAGAGGCCTGAGGAAGCTGCCGCAACACAGACAGCTAAACTCAACTAATTCCACCCCTATATAATGGTATCTGAATGAAATGGGCCACTTAAAAGTCCTTAGAAAGCTTGATTTCAGTTTAACTGAAGTCCTCACTCAAGTATGTTTTTTCCGCCTTTACAACAGCTACATATAGCATAAACATGGACTGGGCTGTCGTACTGCCAACTGAAGCGACGTTTTTCACGATCTAAAGCTAGCTTCCTAAGTTAGTAATTTTCATAAAGTTACACCACACTGCTTTCACAACACATCCTAACGTTTTACATGGCTTTATATACCAAATCTGACTAAGAAGCAACAGGAAAGACAGATATTTTCATGAATAGCATGAGAGTCATCTTTTTCTGTAAAGCAAGCCATACAGTTTCCTCACAAGGGCCCAGCCCTTTTTAGTCTCATGTGCATGAAGCACCTTGGGAAATGAGTAATGACTCTCGCTAGTCAGTAAGTAAAGACAGATCATTTAGGGTCTTCTCCAGCTGGCTTTTGACAACTTTTTCAAAGTTATACATGAACGCCATTAAAACTCAGTATTTAGACTTTCAAATAACTAAGAGAACCTGATTGTAGACTATGTAGTAATCACTGTGGGGTGCTAAATGCCAACTTTTTAATGGTCCTTACAGCAGTTAATATTCCAAAGACACTCAAATCTGGTCCTAAAGTTTATGAGAACTATTATGGCACCAGATGATTGCAGACTGCCAGAAATCATAACTGCATTTGGACTAGTTTTCAAAGTAATGTCATATGGAATTAGTTATGGTAACTATTCCCAGCATAGACACACAGCAGACTAAAAACTCAACTAGTTAACTGACACAACGCATACATATCGGAAAAGTCAGTGCCAAAGAGACAACAGGACAGATCACAGTGCTTCTCATAAAACAAACACATAGAAACAACACCGTAGAAAATAAAATTAAAACCTCAGCATTATCCAATTCAATGGTAATCTGCTGGAAAAGAAAGAGGGAGGAAGAATTGAAAGCAAGCATTAGTAAGAGAAATGACAAATAAATTTCATGTTAGGATCTTATAAATTATTTAACGCTTTAATGCTGTAGTCTAACATTGTGAATATTTTCCAGCAGGCATTAGTGACATTTGCGAGTGCCTGGGAGGTTAGTGTATTACAGAGCTAACGCTCCTGGAAGCACTGTGCCAGGGCACGCAGGAGACAGGAGGCACAGTGGCTTTGGTCTTATGTCAACCAACAAACCATGTGGGCTGGCTGATCAAGATCCAAGAACTTCACCCTTGGGCATAGGAGTCATTCCTAGCATGAGCTGTAAGCAACATTAGGCGTCTTTGGGTCTTCATAAGCAGAAGCTGGAGTCATATTTTAAAACTCTGTTTCTATTCCCAAAATCAAAGAACTGTAGAACTGAAGCTAATCTTCCGATAGGCACCCAGAAAGATTTGCATGAATGACACGTTTCAGTAAAGTAAAAAACTTGGGTCTAGTGTACACAGTTAATGTAGTAAAGTTTTCAGCCTATTAAATATACCACAGTATGCTACCCATCACTGCAAGAACCTGAACGCAAGCCAAGATTAAGAGTCTTCAGCAATATGCAAAATTTCAAGCCTTCCCACAAGCTTCTGTACATCTGTGTTCTCACCACACTTTTTGCATGCTGCAGAGGAACCCCAGCTGTTTCATGGAGGCCTTCGCTCATGGAATCAGACAACGCAGCACTCATTACGGCTCCCCCCTACAAAAGGGACGAGTACGGGGCCAGGAGGGTGCGGCATTTTTATTATTTGTGCTGGGAGATTAAGCGCGAGAGTAGGAGTGGAGTCTTTTTATAAGTCAGATTGTTCCAATGAGTACTATGCTGTATTATAGCAAGTCACACACTATGCAAAAAACCTTCCTTTGCACTCTTTGGCTGAACACTGCTCAAGCAATGTGCTCTCAGTTCTGTGTCAGCAGTGACCACCAGCGAATTACAGGGATTAGAGATTTAGGAATTTGGGACTGAGTAAGAGCAACTCAGTCTAGGGTAGAACTGAAGCCTCAAAAATCCCACAGCAGACACTGTGTAAGTGGGGGGAAAAAAACATGAAAATCAGGAAAAGGAGGAATGACAAGAGCTTCCTGATCTGCATAAGAGAAAACTCAAATCCACAGTAAAAAAAAAAAAGTAAGAAAGTGCAAAAAAATAAAATGTGAAAAGGTACATGTATTTAACTGTACAGGCACGAAATCATAAATTTAGCTGCTGTTTCAAATTAAAAACTTACAGAACTTGCAAGACTTTGCAAGAGTTTAGGAAAAGATGTATAAAAGACACAAATGTCAAGTCTTCACTTCCTGAAGAAAAGGAAGCAGAGGAGATAATGGTCTGAGCAGCCTTTCTACTGCTAGGTTTCTTACTGTGTGGCAATAGTATTAATCACTAGCAAAAAAAGTGCCAGATATTATAACTGTTGTCAATTCTGTGAGCATCTTTATCTACAGCTACATTGCTTGCATGATCGATAATGGTCACAAGAAAGTAAGTTTGGCCACCTTTAGCTGCCTAGGGACTCCTGTATTTAGAATGGGAGCATAAGATTTTTAAATATACTGCAGGATGATTTTAAAACAAAGGTATAACTTTTTAAGTGGCGATTAAATACAGTTACGAGTCACATGGAAGAATAAGCACAATTATACTTCTCACAGCCAGACAGTAGAAGCTGTTCTACCACTAGCAGTCTATCTGTTAGCAACCAGCTGCTTTTTCATATCCAGAAGTCCATTTCACAGGCAAACATATTCTTGTCTTGCATTACGCAACTGATCTACTGTTTCAGAAATTAATGCATTTTCTGCACACTGAAGATTTTTCAAATTTTGTAGCGTTCTCCATGGTCTGCAATGGTATAAGTTATATTAATCTTCCAGAAATATTGCTTGAACCAAGTTTGCCAAAAATTCTAAGTAATTCCTAAAAATTAATTTCCATTTAGAAAAATTTCCAAGTGGCATATTGCATTAAAAGAAGGGGGGTGGGGGACCCCTTCCATTTGGGTTGTGTTGGTGTAAAAAAGACCAACCACCCTATATATTACTTAGACAGATCTTGACCAGTCTCTCCGAGCCATTTTTAATGGCTGGGAGACTGTACACTGATGAATTTACTAACCAAGTGTAAAGCCAAATCTATGATTATGCTTAATCTTTCACACCCCCAGCTTTGGGCAATGCAATCAGCACTCGACACTTGCTAAAAAGGATCATCTAGCCTAACTCCCTTTTGCTAGAGCAGGCTCTATCTAGTCCCCTCCAGATCAGACTTGTGCTATCTTACAGGTGTCCTAGGAAAGGGATATAGAGGCTGAAGACTTCCAGCCGAAACCATAGGGCTGGGGAGGGCAAGGAGAGTTGCAGCAGGGCTTAGCAGAGACAGAGTTGCAGTTCAGCACAAATTAGGCCACTTTAGCAGAGATTAACATGTAGAAAAGCAGCTATTTCCATGCAGTTGCTGCACTTTACCTATGCCACTCCCCTTCTCATCCTACATCTACATGCTTCTTCCTTGCAGCTGGTTAGGGCATTTCCCCCAAGGTAAATGAGTTTATTCAAAAGTACTGCTATTGCAAGGTGAAAAAAATCCCTAGGTAGTACTGCAGATCTAGAGGAAAGGAAAAGCAGAAGCAGACGGCAGGATTACCGAGAGCCCGGGGTAGTAACAGTGCTCCCTGACGAGGCGGGAGCCCAGGACGGGCCATCCCTGCCCTTCGGTGTGTTCCTAGGCATCCACCCTCCGTCCTCCGGGTCTCTGCACTCCAGCTAAGCTGGCCGGACCAGGCAGAGGCTGCGCGCAGCATCCAGCTGCCGTTCAGCCCAGCAACCCTACTGGTTCCCCTGCTCTCCGCGACCTCAGAAGAGCTGAGCGGATGCTTCTGTCTCCTTTGTGGCTACAGATATAAACAATTATTAAGAAGCTGTCTGGTCTCTAAAGTTTTTTGCCTTATTATGCTGTGAACATAGCACTATCCAACAACTTTAAACCCTACTGCAAGTGAGAAAGTGACAGCAGATGCTATCTGCTCCCAGCCACAGATTCCCAGTTCCAGTGACTGTCCCTCCGCAAAACCGCTTTCCTCCTTAATTCCGACTGTTCATTCTCAATTGTTTGAGGGCAGGTTCATCAAGAGCGTTTATCGTTTCAGTTCTTTCCTTTGTACGCTTTTGCCACACATATGAAATCTATCTGTGCAGCAAGACGGACATTCAATATAAAGAAATTCAAGTTAGAAACCCCGTTTCCCTCTAAGAATTTAGATTTGCAAATCTTTGCTCATTTTCCTTAGTCTAGAATGAACGTGTGTCTATTTTTAGTTCACATATGGAAAACACAACGGGTTCTTCCTCCGTTATTTCAAAAGGCAAGGTATATATTAAACCCCTCTCAAAATCCATAATCCTGCTTTAACCCTGCTTTCTTATTTTTCCACAATTTTATAATAAAAATCATGTTAAACAGCTCTCCAACTACAGTAGACCTCTGTATACCTACCGTGGGTCACGCTAATAATCTAGGTTGCTTAAAAATGAATGAGATAGATTAGGATTTTGAGATTGAATGTAGGAGTGACTAGGTACAGAAACAAAGGCATATACACACTCGACTGATACAAACAGAGAATAGGTCTGTCTGTAGCTACAGAAAAACATTCTTCTCAGCAAGACAAAGGAGTTGTATGTAAGTAAAGGGAAAGAAACAAACATGGGTGGGTGTACAGACAGTTTCCATCTATAATTCACATAAAGATGATGACTCAGATGCATATAAATTAAAATTAAACCACAAAAAACCTCTATCGCAATGTGACCTGATGAAGAGTCACCTAGACCCAGAAAGCAAATAAAGAGGTTACATCCTTCATAAAAAGGTAATCAAAAATTTTTTTTTTATAGTGCCAGCAACCGCAGGAATTGGCTTTAAACTTGCAAATCTAAAGTAAAAAAGCAACAGAAACAAATTTACCTTTCAAATTATATATGAAGTTACTAGTTGACTAAAACTGTTTTGTTCCTGATCCAGTGCAGAAATGCTTACACATACAAAACATCTTGAAAGAGCCAGAATTTTATTTTTCTTCACCAAATAACGAAGAGCGTGAACCGAGAATGATGAACTGTAAATTACGTACCTTTTCTCCATAGCCTCTATCTTTGGTCATCATTTCCCTGAGTGTCTGTAACACTTTAATACATAGTTTCTCCTCATTCTCTTCTAGCAGCTGTTTAGTATGCTTTATTAACCTGAAAATAACCAAGTGATCATAGTGCATTTTAGTACTAGTATTTCTAAAAATGGGAAAAGAAATATGTGGCTGGCTATCTTACTTGATTGGTTTAAGCTACAATCAACAGTTTAATTGAAACCTGGTTTTCTCGTACCATTATACAATGATCCTGGGAATATCCTCTGAAGAGCAATATTTAACAAGCTACCTTGGACTTCACTGAAGCTGTGAAGGAAACTCCAGTCCTCCTGGCTGGAAAACAGTCAGATAAAACCCTTCTGACTACGGGAGAAAGGAATCAGAGGAGGGGGCAGTGGAATTAAAGATTTGATGGTCCTCCAAAACAAACACTTACAGTAAGAAGAAAAATATTCCACATACTAGTTTGTTAGAAAACATACTGAGAGTCCTGGACAGTACAATTAGAAATCCATTCCACCCAGCATTTATTACCTAACTGGGCCACTCAAGTTAGGTACCTAGTTTCCCTAAACTGTTTACAATCTGTAACAGAAAGCATGCTCCTCCAGGAGGTGATCTGAGAACCTGAATTCGGATCTAATCGCCCTTTAAATGATCCTATAATCTTGCCTTTTCCTTCCCTCCAAATTTGGGCATTTAAGTGATGCATGTGATACCAGCTGATTTTGTCATATTACCCCAACAATAAGTGCTACAAAGACAAGTATCTTGCAAAGATGATTAGGGTTGAAGATGAAGACTGAGTAACAGGGATCAGCTCAAAAAATTTTGCTCACTTACAGTACTGTTCATTACGTTTATACGCTGCACAAATGCAGAGGTTTTCAAGCACCAGCTGCGAGGGCATAGCAATCAGTCTTCCTCCAGTCCCAAGCAAAGAACTTAATCTTTTCAAGGGCAAATTGCATACCATAAATATTGTGCTTTACATAAGGCCAGGCAAGAAGGCATCATTCCATAGGGCATGGGAAAACTGGGAGGAAAGAAACAAACAAAACACTTCAGCCAGCCAGACTTCTCAAAACAACTTACTTGCAAATGAAACCTCCACTTTCACATTTCCTTCGTGCATCTGTATTCTCTGGAAAGAGCAGTTCAGGCCTATGAAGCACGTCTACCAGTACGGATAACTCTGCTTGGACAAGAGGACGTAAGCGGTCCTCTAAAGCTGATACTATGTCCTGGAATATAACCATAGCAAGATTTTAAACAAACAGTAAATACATATAAATTTATATGCTTTTTTTTTTTTTAAACATACCGCAAAAAAAGATAGGACAGAAGTCTGTCCTGCTTAGGTAGACTCTACAGATTAAAGACTTCAGAGTTTAGCCAGATAAGACTTTCAGTTTTATTTTTTTTTAATAGTTTTCTTTAAGAGGAAGCCTTAATTTTCAGCAGTGCCCCAGATTACTTAATTCCCCTGCCCTCCCCATCTTTGTAGGTGGCTCTTGTTCATATGGGAGAAGGACAGAAAAATGTAGACTCATAGCTGCATTGAAACTTTGTGATAACGATCAGGATATTTATGCTTACACAAACTGATAAAAAAAGTACTACTGGTAAAATTATGCAAAAACAAAATACTTCCCTTTTCATCAGCATTTTGTAAAGCTGTAGCTACCTTAAAACAAGACCACATTCATCTTAATACTTAAATAAGCAGAAAATATTGAAATGTATATGAAGCCAGAGAGAAAGTTTAATCAAATTGACATGGACAAATAGACAAGAATGGCTGGAAAGCGAGGAACTATTTCAGTGAGACTGGGTTGGGCAGTGTTTTTGCATTACATTGTAAGTTTATGTAAAGTTAGTTAAAACTGCTTGCCAGAAAAGCTTTTGAACAGAGAATGAATCTTCAAAAGGATGAAGGCACAATTTGAGATAACGAATTTTATCTGGTATAAAAAAAGGCTTTACTGAATCTTCTACAGATCTGAACATAAAATACAGGTCTAACACATTAGTCTCCATTTGTAACAAAGCACTACATTCTTTTGAGCAGAAACGATATAAAAAGGCCCATGCTTTGTTTTTGGGGAAATGACTTTGGTTGCAAGGGTCAATTCATTCATTCATTTCAAGTTCTGCAGCGGTTTCCAGGCAGGGCTGTTATACCTTTCATTATATAAAGAGTTCTGATGTACAATGAGCAAAACACTGGAGGGGTTTGGAAAACTGCGACAATGAGAGTCTTGTCTTAAAGAAATGTTTTATTTCAAACTAACAGTGGAATGAGAATGTTTTAAGTACCACTAACTTGAAATATCATCATCTTCCAGGGCCAAGCATCTATACTCATTAGCTGTGAACGTTCAGTTACCTTTCTGGATACAATGGTTTATATTTGATTTTATACACATTATTACATTCAGCATTAGCTAACTCAATTACCATGCGGCATTCTGACTAGTTAATACCGAAATGTCCTTCTACTTAGTAAATACCTCCTTTGTGCTGACATGCAAGTGGTTAAAGGAGAAAGGGGTGCTGTGTAGTCACCTGCAATCTCTCAATGATATTTCGATAATCCCTGGAGGCAGCAAGCACCGAATCTCTGCGGGCAGCATTCCTTGCGGTCATTCGCCAGTTCATTGCAGTTTTCTGTACAATGTTATGAGATTTCAGGAAGAGATTGTTGACCTGACTGTCCAAGTCTACAGGAATTGCAATTGCTCGGCTTTTTGCTGCAATAAGCATAAGTTGGTAAGAATTGACTCCTTTAGCCCATATATTACAATGAAAACAAGAACAAGACAAGCTCTACTTGCAATTCCTTCCACAATCTCCTTCACATGCACTTTAAACAATACAACGTTCAACCCATGCGTAACAGGTCAGACCTCTCCGTAGCATTATTTTTAAAAGGCTTTCATACCTTGGAGCTGTTTACTACATTCAAAGTGCATGAGTAGGAATCTGTGCTTACACAAACGTACAAGCAACATTCACGCTAACACACGTGCACCTATCCAATAGAGTTTGGCCTCATATCCAGTACAAATTACTCTTCTCGTTACTAAAAGCAGCGCAAATTATTGGGAGGAGTGGCACTAAACTATAAATGGACCATTCCCCCATAGATCAATAGGGCTGCAGAGTTTGAGGTTAAATCAGGAAAGCACTTCGGGTTACACTGACAACACCTATTGTTCAGTCATGATAATATACCAACATAATTCTGGCTTTGCACTATCCCTTGGCTCTGAGTTAGTTCAAGTAGCACCTGCTGGAGGTAAACTGTACTTTTTGGTGGAAAGGATGACGCATAAGCAGCAAATAACTGATGACCATGTTTGCAGCAGTTAGATCTGATTCCTTTGGTACACTTCTTACCTACATCTGAGAGCACCCGAATGCAGCTTTCCACCGATGCCTTTTGGCTTGGCATTAACCAGTTGCAATGGTAGACTCTGAACACACCTTGTAGCAACTGTACAAACACAGGTTGACGGGTCTAGAACACAAGGTTAAAGAAAAAAAGATCCAGCTCATCACATCACACTGAGACACATCAGCGTCACCCCGCAGTAACACAGGTTACGAGCTTTGGCCAGGATTCTTGCAGCCCCGTCACTTCTAACCAGTCTGCATCCATTTATTAGGCAACTTCATGTTGTAGACACTGTATCTACCACACAATCAGCAACTGAGTGGAAAGGGTGGGAATGAAGGCTGGAAGGGAAATACTTAATAGCTTCTAAAGCATAAAGCCTTAGTAATTGAAGTCTGACTAAGGAAAATAAGTCTTCATCTGTTTAGTCAGAGTTATCAGCAAACTTGGCATACAGAGATTCTTCTTTTAGCATTGACCAGTAGCTGACTCAATAGTTCACAGGTAAATGGGACTTTGCTCTTGGCTAAGAGCACAGCTCTGGAGTCGAAAACTCATTTCAAATATTAGCTGGTATCTAATTTACTGAAGAAACCAGCTGCATGCTTGTTATTTTGAACACAGGCAGTAGTTAGTGGTAAACACCGCAGCTGCTATGGATCAGCCAAAATTAAGGTGTGGCTTTTAATCTTGTATTGTGCAAGGTGATTTTGCACTATAGATAGATTAGCTCCTCCAACACACACACGCACATGAGCTCTGCTCTTTCATATTTGCAAAATCCAAACATTATTGACCAAAACCCTGTTCAGTTCTGCACAGTAGTTATTTAGTAAAACAATTCACTTATTTTACCTGTAGTAGACAGAGTCTTTTAAGTATTTCAAGTGAACCTATAGTGAGAGGGAATACCCATATCTCCATGCCTATTCGCTATGTCATATTTCTATTTGCTAAGTGAACTACACCACAGTGCAAAGCCCACAAGACTTGGGAACCAGTGAAAAAAATACCTCTTTTATTCTGGTCAAGATTGATGTCTGTTTGTAAGAAAAGAGTGGAGTTAGAGGAAAGAAAAACAAAAGTCCTTAATTCTATTAAATCAGCTCATTAAATAATACCATTATGAAATATCCTAGAGGAGAGTCAAAATTTAAGAACCAAAAATTATTAAGATAGCAAGTATTCATTATTCTTTCTAGAAATAAACCAAACATCAAAAATATGGCAGATACTAGTATTCTCCAAGGGCACTGAAAATACTTGCACTTTTGGATTTAAGGTATCCACGTATTCCTTTCAGTTCATGTTTTAAAGACTTAGTCTAAAAAGCTTCAGAAGATGTTGCATTTGCTTAAACTAGGTCAATAAATCAGATAAGAAATTCACTCCAGGTTCCATATGCCTCCAGCTAAATTTGTGAAGGAAAACCTTGGGCAGTAGCTTGCTTGCCTTCGAAGTGTGCTAAACAGCACTTGATAAAGAGGAAAAATTTTGGACAGATGTTCTTTGAAAGGACATATTTATGTTCTCCTAATTTGATATTATTTGCACTGTGTGGTAGATGTACAAGGTGTTCCTTGAACAAGCAAGGCTGGTCCTGACTCAAGGAAAGTGCAATTTAAGTCAAACGAGCTGTAACACGAAAGAGCACAAGACATGAAGAGGCTTGCATGGGAAGAAACGAGATGACAAGGCATAGCAGAAGGAACGGAGAGCAAATGAATCCAAAGGCAACACAAAAGAGAGCAGCAAAGGTCATTCGCCTATCGAAACAGTGGCAAGAGAAAAGTAATAACAGTGATCAGGTAAAAGCAGCTGCAGACAATCCTGCAAAATCTGAGGGGAGAGCAAGAACCAACTCAGAGGAGCAACCCACACCAACCAGCTAGTCCCAGAGGCCGTAGTCCCGAGATGGGAGAATTCCCAGTTACAGACAAGAGTTTGACAGGTAGAAAAAGGTAGAGAAACAGGGATTGTAACTTAAACCAAGATGCAGAGGACAGAAATCTAGGATAAGACAGAATGAAGAGCTATCAACTAAGATGGTTGAGAGGTAAAACAAGCTATGTCATCTTGCTGGACAGAGGGAGAGTTTGAGAAAAGCTTGTGATATTAAAATTAACCATATAGTTAAAATCTGATGGTAAGGAGGTCTACTCGAAGGCTGTAAGCTCAGAGATGGCAATTAGGGGCACGACAGCCAAGAAGGTCTTATGAATATAAGGTACAGAGGGGAAAGAGAAGGCCAAGGGCAGAGCCCTGGGGGACAAGGCTAATTATTCACCTGAATTTCTCTTTTTCTTTTGATAAAGTTTTGACAAATTAACATCGAAGCTCATACCGCAGTGGCTGACATTTTAAAGTCACATGAGGAGCGAATGAACTGCTGGACTCCTCAGACTTGTGTGAGTTATGACACAGCCCTAATAAAGCTGCTCAGCCCAAACACAGCTGGCGCAGCTATCTCCGCTCTCACAGGCAACGCACACAGTTTGGCAATTTAAGAGCACGCAAGCCAAATACAACTGCTGCTTTCAGTGCGACTATCTTCTTGTCTGAATAAGGCTCCCTGTCTGAGCATTATGAGAGCCAGGCCTCTGTTTAATGTAAAACAGTCAGCTGGATCAAGCTGGCAAGCGGTCATCCAGACATGGGCTGAGTACACATCCTGACTCAAGGAGGGCAGACCGTTAACAAAACAGATATGGATAGTCAGTCACAGAGAAGTAGGAGCACTACTGCTAATACCGAGCAGAAAGGACCGTAAGCCTTTACCTGACGCAAAGCCGTGCAGCAGTGTTTTATGCACACTTCCCTGGAGCATGGCGCACTGCAGTCACCCCGTCAGCGCACTATGACCCAAAGGGTTAGCACAGATTCCTCGAAGAGGGGCTGACAAGGCAAATTGCCAGATGACCTTTATGGCCACATTTAGTAGCCAGGTGCTTCCTAACCTGCTGCCAGTTGCACTCAATTGCAAACCTGCAGTTTGCACTCTGCCTTTCATGCAAGGAGGTTGCACCAAGTTTCGACAATAACCATACCCAGACTTCTGATAGACACTTGGGCACCTGACCACTCCACCCACACTCCTCCCAAGGAGGTATTTGTAAATAAAAGAATGTTATCATCATGCTGCAATACAAATATTACGGTTATATCCTGACACTGCTGTATGATGCTCCTGGCCTTATTTCCTCTAAGCAGCAAGTGGGAGGAACTGGAAAGAAGAAATTTCTATCTTCTGTCACTTTATGAACCTTCCAAGCATCTCCTCCCCATTTTCCCAACTTTTGTACAAGATCAGAAATTAGTCAGTGTAATGAAAAATACTAGAACTTTTGGAAAATTTCTGTTTTTAAAGGAAATAAGAATTTTCCTATAAAAGCATGTTCTCTTTAAACAATCATCTTTGTACCATCTGTAATGCAACACCCTCTCCTCCTGCATGGAAGGCTTGCCAAAGTGCTTTATCATCCTTCAAGTCCCTCTTGAGAACTCCTTGCTGCAATGCTACTGCTTTGCTTTACTGCAGCTAGACAGTTGGCACACTCAAACTATCAGCTAAACAAAACTGCTTCTCTTTGCTCCCCTACACCTGCCCACATAATCTTATTCTTCAATTGTACTCTGACCTGTGGTGGCAAAAAAGGGGTCATGGATCAGGACCAGAGCCCTTAGATGCAACTGCAGTAAGAAAGAGGGACAAATCCTTCATTTCCCTGCTTGTAGCGTGATGTGCTCAGTCGAAACCACAATAATTATGTGTAGAATCTCCCTCCACAAAGGCCAGTGTGGTCTCTATGGTATACACGAAATGGAATTGAATGTGATTTAACAGTTCAGCTTCTGTAGAAAGTGTTTCTACTCTGGTCTACAAGTTTTTCTACTTCTACAGCAAGAGAAACACCCTGGTCACAAAGAATAAATATCTGCTCCCCCATTACAAACATGCATGCTCCTTTTTAACTTAGAAATGGAACCAAAGTGGAATCAACATAATTGCACTGGAAGTATATTTGCACTCTTCTGTCTCTAATTTCTTACCTGCAAAGTAGTGCTCTGATCAGAGAACGGGGAACTGAAGAAAGTGGTGACTATACTCATCACTATTTCTGTAACGTACTTCTCCAATATGGAGTCAGCATGCTTTCTGTCACTGGTGTTGTTACAAGCCTGC
Organism: Apteryx mantelli; assembly: GCF_036417845.1. Taxonomy (NCBI): domain Eukaryota; kingdom Metazoa; phylum Chordata; class Aves; order Apterygiformes; family Apterygidae; genus Apteryx; species Apteryx mantelli. Next base: position 26,468,184 of record NC_089989.1, on the reverse strand, counting down.
AAGACAATTCGTTCTTAGATCAAAAGCAGCTCAACCAAGACAGATTGATAAGTATTATGGACTGGAACTTTTGGTTTTGCATTGTTCTAGTCAGTGCAACTCCTTGTCATGATGATATTTATGAAACTGGGATCACACACAAAAGCAGGAGCCCAACACTGTTGCTGTTGCAGTGTGTTGGCATATAGCATGCTTAGGAGGGAGGGGGGAAAAAAAAAACAGAATGCCTTAGAGGAAAGAAAGTAGTAGGGTAGGGAGGACTGAGGTGCAATGCTTTCGTATGGGGAAATACTTGGAATCCCAGGCAAAAAGCCATATGGCCATGCAAATGCCAAGCTTGGAAAAAATTTGTCCTGACCTGCCAAAAACCGTTGACTATTGCTTAGGAAGGAGCTAAATATCCTGGCCAGAATAAGCAAGCCAGGTGGCAGAGCAGTAAAAGGCATTAGACAAAGGAGTAGGGTGTGGGACTTGAGGTTTTTTTTCTTCTTTTTTCCCCCCTCTTTAGAAGGAAAATATTAACATGTTCCATGGAATATGACTAATGAAGTCTACAGGCACGAGGAAAAGAAGGCAAATATAAATGTGAAGCAGCACTGCGTTAAGGGCATTTACTGCCTTGATGCACTGTTATGACTTACTCCTACTGCTACATACTAAATAGGTTCATTTATGCTTTTTGATTTCAGTTCCTAGATACAGAAATCATTACCCGACAGATGTCAACCAGGAAGTTCTCAAACAGCTTCCACATATGATTACTGGTGTAAATCTCTTTCATTTCTACTTCTGTGTCCACATAGCAATGATTCAAGAAGTTGATGTATGCAATTTTAACCTAAAAGTAGAGGGGGAAAAAAACCATTAAAAAAATAAAAACCTGAATGGTACTATGAATGAATGTAGTGTCACACTAAAACTGCCCTATAAATCATTTATAGCTCAACTTCTTCCTTTTATTTAAGCATTGGTGAAATTTAATGCCATGAATAGCAAGACATCATCCAATAAAAAAATGCCAGGATTACTGCAGACAAAACATCAGCATAATAATCATTTCAAGTTCTGCAGAACCATCTGTTCAAGGTTAGCAGCAAACTCCATAATCCCCCCCTGCCTCCACAACCCTATAAAACAAGTACAGCATCACACCCCCACTTTAAGGGCAAGCAAACAAGTCGGATTTAGTTAGCTGTCCAGATTCACTCAGGTTGCCTATAGCAGAACCAGGAAAGGAATCCAGCTTCCCAGCTCATTGTTCACCTGCACCACCTTTCCTAGGCCAGACTCAGTAATATCAAATCCTTCTTGACCACTGTCAGTACATTTCAAATACATATAGGTCAGTGCCTCCAAACAGCCCTCACCTCAGGTATGCAATCTTCATGGGTTACTACCCTCACAATGTCATCCAAAGGAAGAAGGGAGTTGCATTTTATTTCTGTGTAGACATTTTTGCCTTCCGTGCACACAGCCAGCAGTTCTACTAAATGGATATGGTACATCAGTGGGCTGTTTTCATCCATCCGATCTCTCTCTGATCTCATCATTTGCACCAAAGTCTGGAAGGAGGCTCTGTCATTGTAGAACACCAGGACATCTTCTCCTGCATTCACCAGCTACCAAGAAAAATATTCCATCAGCAGATCAAAGCTTGTGCCTTTCCCCACAGCATCCTCCCCTAATCTGCGAGTTGACCATTACAGTGCAAATCCTGATTAGCTATTCTTTAGAAACTTAAAAGTGCAGCCCACCAAGTCAGCTTGACATTCTTCTTCACGGGATAGATGGCTCAAATATGACATTTTCTCTTAAAGAATTTAACACTTCTAAACTGCTGAAGAACTTCAAAGTCAGTTCAACTGACTGCCTAGACAGAAGTTGTGCCAAGAAGCTTGTGACTTTCCATTGTGCTTTTTTATTTCACATACATTGCCTCAGCTGACTTTTTAGCACAGTTAGCTGTAGACATACCATTTTGTTCAGAGAAATGCCCCAGGGGCACGCTGGATGGGAGAACAGCAAGGCTCAACAATTCCACCCTTCTGAACAAACATCATCAATTTTCCAAAACTAGGTAGTGATGTGTTAAGTCACACAATGAACATTTCTATCAACTTCACATTTTAGATCTGGATATCCAGATTTTCAGAATAGTTCACACCTCCCATAACTCCACCAAGGAAATGAGAACGAGCTCAGGCTGAGCATGCAGGCTCAGAGCTCTGAGAGAGTCCTCTGTAGAATCTGTGGCACATGGCTAGATAAAACATACAAGATAACCCTCCTTCTCAGCAGATGCTGACCTCTGTGGAAGCTGATCACTGAGCATCTTGCAAACTTGACTCCGTGTTGGGAAGCTCACAAACCCATTTTTAAACTGAACCACAAAATGTGAAAGACCTTTGATCAGTCTAGTAAGATTGATATGCAAAAGCCAGAACTTGACAAATCTGATCCTTGGGCTCCCCCTGCTGAGGAGGCCAATAAACATCCCATCCTCAGACAGGCAATACGCTGTCAGACAGATCACTTTTAAAGTCTAAGTTAAAGGGATTTATTCACCCTTTTCTTACCTCTCCCTCCTGTCCTATCAATTTCACCAGTTACCTATATACCCAGATTTCTGAAGACACTCAATCTTTTTCTCCTTCAGCACTTAAGACTCATATATTCAAATGTGAAGGATGAGAAGAAATTCCCATCAAGATACTCTACTGTCATGGTAAAGTTTTCCCTCTGCATTAGTGATCTTGAAATTAAACTGTTTCTCATATAGCCAATTTTGCTAGAGAAAGGAGCCCTTCCTTCAGCTTAAGCCCACCTATATCCTGCTTTGTAGAAGTCTGGAAAATAACTTGCACGTATCATTAATAACCAACCCTTCTTTATACCTATAGGTGATGAGCCCAGAGAGCTTCTGGTCGCAGAAAAGCCTGTGCTTTCTGGTAGCTGTATGCTCTTTTTGCATTGTGAGAGCTAGCTGTCAGTTTCTTGGCACTCCCAGAAGCGAGAGGATCAATTTGTCACTTTTACCAAATGGTATGTGAAAACTTCTGTTCAGACCTTGCAAATCTGTACAGCTCTCACCTCAGCCATTACCATATCTTGGCATTTCTTAATGAATTTTCCTTCCGCCTTGACAATTGTCTGCAGGAACTTTATGTACTGAACATTTCTGCCATGTGTTTCTATACAGTGGACAAAGTGTTGAACAACTCGTTCATTAATCTCACTGCAAAGCTGGAAGTTGTTCATGAAAATGTGTTGCATTGTTACTGCTTCCAGAATCTAATGAAGGGGATAAAGAAAGAAAGAAATTAACAAACAAACCAGCCACCAAACCTGGAGGTCAGGATAAAGTCACACTCCTGCAGGACACGTGACTGAAAAGAACATTTCCGAGGATCTAATCTTTCAGCCCAGTGACTTGTATCTGAGGCCATTTTTCAGTCCACTTCAGTCTCTCAAACTTTCTACACTGAAACAGTCCTAAACACATCTTGCCAACTTTCTAGGCTTCAAAATGAAAACAAAATGTGAACCCTTCAACCAGTCTTGCATCAGAAGAGGCCCAGAGGCAATCACCAAGGACAATCCATTCTCTTTTCTTGCGGGGGCAGGGGGGAATGGTATGAAGTTATTCTTACCCCTGGGTTAAGAAACAGGTTTATGTGCTTGTGCAGCAATGCCTGGTTCTGTTGGTTCCCAGCACAAAAGTTCTGTAAAAACTCATGTGCAAGCTTCATTATCTCCTGCATCCTTGTGTCTTCAGCCTGTGAATGTATGACAAAAGATAGGGTTAAAAAGACTCTAAAGGTTCACTTTCAGGTGAGTACACTGCATGAGCCTCAAACCCAGCTCTGCAAGAGAACTGTCACGTCTCGCTCACACTCCAAAGAAAAACAAGCCTCCACCCAGGTCACAGACATGAGGGATGAATTTGGCCTGCTTCACAGTTTTAAACATCATCAAAAATAAAGACCATAATAGAAATTACAGTAGTTTATTCTCTAGAAATTCAGTCCAGGACCAAGTCTGCCAGCAACGTGCTCTAGTCACTTTTACACTTCTGAACATACCAGTACATGGGCCAAGCCACACATCACCACCCTGGGGCTACATCGGAAAATTACCATGTTCCACTGAAATGCATTTTAGCAGCGACAAATAGGTAGTTTATGGCAAAGAAGAGATGGAAAGTTATTATTGCAACAGTTAAGCCCAGTTTATATTTACTGGAATCTGCACACTATTTGCGTGCTTCCAAGTGCAGTTCAGGAATCAGTGCCTTTCCTCTGACATCAGTCTAGATTACCAACCCCTGATGGTATAAAACACAGCTTGGAAAAATCAGTGTCTGTTTTTATTTTTAAGGAGGTGCATACATTACCAAGGGTAAAGCACCTTCCACACTGCCTGTCCAATAGAGTATTTATACGTATGGGACAGAATGGTGACAAGGTGCTGGAGAAGCTGTTTTGGCTGATAATTTTTTCGGGCAAAATATGAATCAGGACAGGACGAGACTTAGCTTAACATTATTCAAAGCTACTGTCTGGAATTACTGGTTCTCAGAAATCTGTGGAGTTTGGAACAGAGGACAGCAGAGCAGTTGGGAAAACGTGAAGAGCTCCCTCACCTATGCAATAATACCTGGCATCGGTGGCTAATGGGCAGCCAAGGCAATCTAGCTCGGGATGTGTTAATCAGCACAGTGCAGCGCTATGCAGAGATCTAGGCAAACTCAGGCAAACTGAGCAGCCCAGCAACCCGGGCTTCCGCCTGTACAGCTGACGCAATACGGCACTCGGACAAGGCTGATAACGAACAGGAGCCCTCTCTTGGGTAGCCAACTGATATTTATTCCGTTCTAAGGGGGAGTTTGGGATCCCACGATTAGGAAGCAGGAATGGGGGGGCTGTATCTGTGTTTGCTAACTCCTGGACAGAACGCAGGTGTCTGCAGGCACGCTGCTGAGGACTCCCACCGGTGACATGGCACCCTGGTTTACCATCAGAGTTCCCGGATGGCTCTCACAAAGCTACCTCACAGTAACAACTAGTGTCTGGCTTCTGCAGACGCTGCTTAACCTGAAGGCAGCACATCCGTCCCATGAAAAACTGAAAGCTAAGCCTTGGTCTTATTCTGAGCTACAACGGACAAATATTTGTTCAGGAATTAGTGTAGAACATTGTATATCCAAAGACTGCAAACAAACAAAAGCTTAGATAAGCTTACAATTATTTCTGAAGCACAGATATTTAAAAGGAAGGTTCAGGAAGATTCAGATGAGGTACTAAAAGCTAGTCAACATAATAGGAAGGAAGGCAATAGCTGCACAGGGACCCAACCTTTTCATAAGGGATCTGCAACAACTCCAGCACAACCGTGTGAGCTCCCATGTTCCTCAGAAGCCTCTGCTGCTGTTTCCGGCTTTTCCGGACTGAAGCACTTTCCTGAACACAGAGCTTGCTAAGCCGCAGCAAAATCTGGAGAAGAGAGAAACTTTAAAACTGAAATTCTGCATTTTATTTTAGAACATGCTAGGTGCCTTCCAGAGAAAAGTAACAGCAGAAAACAAATCTGAACAGACCAGAGCAGCTCTAGGTCACTGGTCTATCAGCAAAATCAAAGTTTTGTGGTCTCAAGACAAGGAGCGAAGACCAGACTAAGGCCTGGTTGCTCCTGCAGTAACAGCAATATGAAAGGCCAGAGGGGGATCCAAGCACTGCAAGGAAACGTGGCGTGCCGGGGCCAGGGAGGCGCAGGGCACCCGCTGCTCCCCAGGGCTGGCTGCGGCTCTGCTCGCCACCACGCTCCCATGAGACCGGAGCCCACGCGGTCTTTCATCATTGCGGCACAGGCGAAGCAAGCAGTGTGGCAACAGCTATTTTATCACATCTGGCGGTTTACTGACTGCAGCACTAGACATTTCTCTATAACTAGCTTTGGTCCTGCGGAATTCAACCCTGTAAAGTTAACGCAACATCTGGCTCAACAGCACGGTGCCATGGAAAGCCCATTATCTCATAACATACAAGTGCCAACACATGCTTTGTCTGATATTTTTGAGCCTAAATTTCAACAGCACAGAGTTTGAGCACAAGCTACTCGGGACAGGGCAATTTAAACAACTTTTTGACTGGCTTACTTCCTTTATAGTCTTTAACAACAAAAATATTGTGTTACCATTGAAACAGCAACATAATGTTGCATTTCTCACTAATCCATTCTTAAGGAAAGCATATACATGTCGTGCTTATTATATTCCTGGCTTCTCATTCAAGTTGGGATATGTTATTACTCAGCAAATAGTTTCCACAATGGAAGAGTGACTCAGATTTTCCTGGGTGTCACCCTCTGACTGCAGCTCTCCAGAGCTGCATTACTCATTTACACTTCCATTTAACTGTAAAGCAGCAAAGTTTTACCTCTTTTACTACACGGTAGTTGTAGCTGCTAGTACTTTCAGGTTTTTGTGACTTGCTGTGACCTTCCTGTGGATAAAATCAGACAATTTATTAGTAGCTTACAGTATTTTCTTCATGAAGACTAAAATTACTGTTCTACGGTAGTGATGGCTCCCTTCCTGGAAGAGAGTGTCATCCTTCGACTTGCTGACAGTCTCAGGAAAATACATATAATTATCCTGTCAAGTCACATTGACCTCTATAACATAAAATAAGGCAAGGGTGGAATGATTTTACAGTCAGTAACCTCCTGTCCTTTCAATCAGTTGTAACATTCTGTCTGTAATCAAGCTCCCCCCAAAACTTCTAACTTTCTCTCCCTCTAGTATAATTAAACTGTAATTATATTCATAACAAAAGATGCCTCATAGTACTATGCACATGGAAAGCAAGGAGTAAATTACTCTTTAGTTACTTCCAACAATAGACTTTCATATGTAGGGACTATTTCTTGCATTCCCTCACCCAGTCTTATTTGATTGCAATTACACTAAGACAAAAGACATTTAGTTAGTTTTAAGCCCGATGTTCATGCTAGGAAAGTTCAGTGATACCAGGTACAGAAAAAGCACCAAACATATACCAGGTTTCTTAAACACAGAGTTCTTTTGTCATTTTACAATAGCGAATACTAAAAACTGCAGGGATAAAGAGAAATATTTGAGGATTTTTCACATCTTCTCTTCAGCGTGTTGTATTTTGCATTAATACAGCACTTTAGCATATCATGTTCAATTTAGCATTCAGCCATTAGCTTCACTAACAGATTTACTAAAAATCCCCCACACTATTAATACACACACTATGTTAATAGCTATAATTAAAAAAAAGCAGTGCTACAACCCTACGTTACATATACAAATAACTTCACCAAAAGATTATCACACAAACAATTGTGTCAAGAAAGCACTGTCAATGTGACTCACTTTGGGGTTTTGGCACCCAGGTAACCTCACTCACGGTGGTCTCTGCCACACTACCACAACTCACACTGTGTCATGATTCAAAAATGCCTCCCCTTAATGGTTTGCAACTCCGCACTCACGTTATTTTAGGTACTTCAGACCTGGTGGGGAACAGGCACACTCACTCTCTCCTTGCTTGAAAGGACACAATGTGGGAGTCAGAAGAAACCAAGCCAACTGCTCTGCTGGACAAAACCTAAAGATGACACTTCAGAGGGTGCTAATTCTGAGCAGTTTCCACCTCAGACTAGCCAGCATCAATTAGTGCAAGTTCTCATCTTAATTCTTGCCTTCGTGTAAAAGCAATACAAATAAATTCACAAGGCTATGCAGTGTATTGAAAAGATACCTTTCTTTTTTTAAATCATAGTTCTGGAAATAGTTACATTTCAAAAAAATAAAACTAGCATATGAATTTGGGCAAGCACAATCTAATTACCTCTTTTTTCTTGTGTTCATTTTCACCTTGCACTCCATCCATAGTCTCATCAGGACCCTGGCCTTTGTACACCCAAAGCTCTGATTTTTCCACAATAGACCTCAGCTGGTCCAAATCTTGCTTTATCTGCTTGTAGTTGTCAACATCTTGGCTGGTAACAAGCAGTTGAACCTTACATGAATGTAATCCATTAGTTGCACAAAAGGACGTTTTAGTTGAAATATGTACATTCAGATGAGGAATAATGCATATAGCATGTAGACATACCTGTTTAAAAGCTTGAAGGACTTCTTGCCTCTGACTAAAATGCCGGAAGAGTAGCTGAAGTGCTCCAGACACCAGAGGAGGATAATCATGCATTGTTAAATGCAACAAAACTCTGAGAAAGGTTCTGCCACCGTGATCATCCAAATCCAATGGTGTATTCTCCTCACTGAAAACAGAGTGTAAGAATTAACTAGCATATTAAACTTAATGTCCCAGAGGGTTAAGTAGTCCAGTCTCCCATGGTAGGAAATTATTATTATTATTATTTTTTAATTGGGAGGCAAAATTATCAATCAAGCACAATCTCAAGATATACAGGTTTTCTGCCATTCTGCTTTATTGGAAAACTGTTCCAGAATCTCAGGGCCAAATCATACAGGATTATTTGTCCCTATGCCAGTATCATCCTTTTGCTTGAACAATTCTTGTCCATCCCTAGTACTACCCTTTCCTCACTATTTACAAAACACAGCCCTATGTCAGTATCCAGGTTGCAATGCTAATTGTCAGGTACTTCTAATCTCTGCACTTCTCCTTTCTGAGAATGAGAAACTACGCTGGCTTTTTGGCACCAGTGACCCTGAATCTTTCTTGCATCCTGCTTCCAACTGAGTCCACACACTTATATTAGAAACTCTGGTTATTAATTTTGTAAGTGGATCTCTCTCACCCCTTATCCCCCAAGGAATCAGTTATCTTAGGTTTACAGAAAAGAACTGCAGCTTCAAACAGCTTAAGGACAGTTCAAATATAAAGTTTCATGGTGCTCTAACAGACAGGGAGTGGAATAGCAGGATAAGCTCAAGCACTTCAAGTTTGTCATTGACTTGCCATCCTGTGATTCAAGAAAGGATATAAGCAACTCCAAAAGAATGGCAGATATTGAAAGTACAGCTTATTTTGTTCTGTCACGTGTGTGCAGTTTAACACTGCATTAAAAAAAAAAAAAGCTAAATATATTTCTAACTCAGTAAAAGTGCCAATCCTTGTCTACAGAATCTTTTCCAGCTAAGATTTTACAGCAGTATTCAGCTTAGATGCACTAATCCTCCAATTTCTCTTTCATCTGCACAAGTGAGGCACTCCCATGAAGATCTTTCTGACTGAAGAAAGACCACCTGTGCCTTATCTGGGACTTTTAATCCATATGGATGTTACTTTGAGCGGTATCAAAGCCATCTCATGAAAATGAAGCCTAGGTAAGTATGATGGCTGTTTCTAGTCTTTTCCCAGTTACCACCTCACTTTCAACTGCAAGCTGCATCTCTGCTGAGCCCACTGAGGGCTTCAGTCTGGGAACTGAACAACCGTAACATGATTACTAGTGAAAAGATACTTTCCTTCCACCAAAGATCCCCTCAGCTTGTTCTTCAATATGTTCAAAGTCTAGGGCTCCTGAGAAAATAGGAACAGACAAATAAGTTATGTCAGAGTTGCACCAAAGATGTTTTTGCAGCCTAAAAATATTTTAAACAGTAAGTGGGGAGGCAAGTGTAAGCAAGAGGGTCATAATGAGCTGAAAGAAACAGAGAGATTACTGAAGCAATCTGGAAAGCTAATATAAAACAATAAATTAACCTGGTCTCAGCTCACAAATTAAATTGCATAGTCACTTCAGCAACATCCACATTTAATCCTCTATTGTCTATTTTTAAATTATACCACTAGCATTTAAAGATGCTAATAGGAATTAGTGTCATTCTGAGAGGGTCACCCACAAACACACTGAACTTCAGCTATTAAAAGTTCTAAGCAATAAATTGAACAATGACACCAATACCGCTATGGCTCAACAGAAAAATGTCTTTACATTTCTCAGTATAAGGTACACATTATCACATTGACTATAATTAATATTCTGGAATAAAAAAAAAAAGAAAAGAGTAAAACAGCGTTTGGCTTTTTTCCCCTCAGGAAGTTTATCAGCTACATATTGTACAACAAATGTGCATTTCTTCCCTCTATGCTGCCCCAACACTCTTTCTGACTAGCTGAAATTGCAACAGTCTGATCTGAACACTGCTGGGTGTGTTAATTCGTAAGACAGTTGAATTACAAGACCTACTATTGAGAACAAAAGGCAAAGTAAGGAGAAAAGCTTGAATGAAAAAACTGATGGTAAGTTCAAAATAGAGAAAGACTGTTGATGTTACCAGGTCAGCTTCTGTTTGCAAATTTTGAAACAGCCAGATCAAAGTGAATCATTTCATTTTCTAAAGCTACATTCAAAGTACTTGCGCTGCTCCCCCCCAGTTCTCACTGAAGCGAGCAGGAGCTGACACTCTGCAGTCACCCGAGACCCTGGTCTGCGCCCAAAGACTTCAGACTTGGGGCTCTGAATCTTTCACGAGCATTTGCAAAGGGGAACAAAAAGAGGGCACGGGGACTTAACACCTTTGTCCAAAGTGTTTCGCCTCTTTCTTCCAAAGTTCAGCACAGAGACGCTGCTCTAGCTCTACCCAAACAGGCCCATTCCCAAGGCCCTGGCACTCCAAGAGAAGCCGTTGGACAGACAGTCCAAGGAAAAAAAAAAAAAGATAATTTTGAAGTGAGATCAAAAGAAACATGTCTCCTCCCTTGCAGGGCTTAACATCTAAAACACATTCTCCCTTATCTTTCTCCTTTGCATCTAGAGATATGGTCCCCAAATTGGGGGGTGGGGGGGGAATTGTTTGATCTGTAATAAACTGCACTTTTAAAGTCCAGTGATTCCTTCCTGGTACAGATCCTAACTACAAAACACTTTTTCCCATGGAAAGTGATACAGCAATTAACATCACTCTACATACCCAAAATATTATCCTGCTTTCAATCAAAAGCAACACCGGTAATGACAAACTCTTCTTTCCATACTTTACACATCCATACCTTTGTCTAGCAGCACTGAGACATGGTAACAGTTAGATGTCTTGTCTTTAGAAAAGAAAAATTTGGGAGAGCAGATGTATCAGGCTGGGTGGGGTGAGAGAGGATCCGATTACTTTGGGAGTCCTTTTCCGCCACCCAGAAACATTAGTAGAAAAGATTCAATTCGAAGCCCGTGACAGACCACACATGGTAGTGTTTACATCAGATTTTGTTTAAAGAGCACATCTCAGTCTCTGGGTGAAGTCACACTTAATACATGGAAACAGGCAGGAGACAGTACAAATAAGTCCTGGGTTCTGTTTGGAGTACATGGAAGTGATTTCTACTGTTATTCCCTCTGTCAGCAGAGTACTCCACTTCAGCAGGACCATTCACGTGCCAAAGCAAGGTAGGAGCCTGAACCAAGCATCCAACTAGAGCTAAGATTGAAAAGTCTTCCCTAACACGCACAAACTCACTCTTTGCAAAATAACTAACCTGGTACATTAGTTGGCAGTTCCTGATTACTGCTTCCAGTGGGCGATTCAGACATCTGGGCATTGCTTTCATCAAATTCATGCTTAAATATACACAGCAGGCAGGAGATTCTGTAGTCCAATCTCACATTCAAAATAAACTGATGATACAGAAGTAGCAAGAATGGTAAAATAATTTTTCTATTTCTAGCACATGTACAATTTGCACATATGCAGTGCTACTAATAGGCAAGATCTGCCTAGTAAAAATGTGGATTTCACTTGAAGAGGTACACAAAAGTATTTCTTAAATCCCCCAAATTCAGGATTTTTTTCAGTGATTCCACTGACAGTATAACAATATGCACATAGTGCTAAGTACTTATGAATAAAAGATTTTGACAGAGTTTTGATCCTTTATTATTGTCCAAAGCATGCATCCTCACACCACCCCCCTCCAGAAAGGAAAGCATTACTATCTCTATTTTAAATTAACAGGAACCTAATAGACAAGTGTTGTTGTCTTGCTCACACAGACTCCCACGGGCCTGTGGCAGAGAAGCTGAACATGAGCAGTCAAGAGCCAAGCCAGTGCCATAATCACAGCAGCAAAACCTGCTGTTGTTACACAACAGGTAACAGTTCAGGTGCACTGGAGGCTTCATTAGCACTGATGCACCTCAGAAGAGAGGTTCTCCTTTTTGGTGGTATCACGACAACTCTCTTGAAAGAAGTACAGTGAAAGAACACTAAGTTCTTTCTACTTCAGGGGACGATACTTAATGCCAGTATTAATAACTCATGGTAACAGAGGTAATATTGGTACATTAAAATACCTCACTGCACCTTACCAGGCCATATAAGAGAAGTTTTGGATTTAATTAAACTTAGAAATAGTGAAATAGCAGAAGGAAATGAATCAAGCTTCCTCTACGTGCTGCATCTGTTGCAGAGCGGAAGGGCATAACCTCAGACCCAGCGATGCGTGAAGCCTCCCACGGAGGGCACAGGGAAGGCACGCCATGGCTTTCCTGCTGCTTAGCATGCTTTCACCCACAAGGCTTTTGCAGCATTTTGGCTTTAGCTTGGGCTATTTGCCCAAGAGGTTACCAAACAGAATAGAGACTTTTGCATTGAGGGAAGGGAAGACAGAAGAATGATAGAGGTATTTTTCTTATTTTCCATATAATTTTGTGGGATCAACTACATCAAGACAGGGCTGTAGGAAAGGGAAAAAAACTTTTCTCTTCATGTCCAGAAGAGTTAGGAGTGAACCACTATAAAAAGCCAGAGATGGAAGAGATACTGAGGCTGGGGAATATGCATGTATAAAGAACACTTCAAGCTGATGACTGTACAAGCCTTGAGTGTCAAGTATATGCCCTTCCTCAGGGTGCTAGTCAAGACAGCCCTGTAGATTCAATGAAACTACTTAGATGGTAAGGGACATATGAGCTCTCGGCTTCAGCAAACCAAATATTTACAAATTACTGTTAAATATGCAGAAGTCAATTGCAAGCTCATTTCTGTTACATTGTTTCATCCAGGTACCACCCACACAAATTACAACTCCAGTCATGACATAGCATTGTCACATGCTAGAAGAGCGCTGCCTGCCAGAAAGAGCTGCCCTTGTAACACTGCACCAGTTTGAGAGATGCACACAAGGCAGGAGTGAATTAAAAGGCAGTACTGCACTGCCTTAACGCTGAGAATAAAGAGAGCATGCAATGCCGCACTAGTTTGTATTCTTTGAATCCCTGTTACCTGAAGTATTTCGATGATCTTCAGCTTAGTATCCATCACCAGGATGTCTTCTTTCTCTGGTTCACTCTGCTTGACGTTACCCTCAGGAGCAGCAGCGAGAGGGGCCATGGGTAAGAACCCACCACCTCTGAGCACCACCTGGGTCATCAGCTCACCAACTCCGTGGATTGATCTCATCACATTGCTCCCTTCAGAGAGGTAGGTAAATATGTCAAGTTATGATGGTGTAATGGGACTGCGTTAACAGGGCAAGGACCCTTCACGTCCCTTGAAGAGGAATTGTCTCAGCATTAAACAAGGCAGGTAAACACCTAAATCCCTGGAGCAGACAGAAGCCAACGGAGCACTGTAGTATTTTTAGAAACCCCCTGCCCTCTCCCTCTTTCATCCTAGTCACCACTCAGCTTTACAGCTAAGCCTTCCATGGATGGAAGAGAGAAGACTGGGAAACCATACTGATGTTTTGAGATGAACTAGAAACCACCAATGAATTCTCTATTCTGCCAGTCGTTTTTCACCTTACCTTTACTTTCCTCGCCTTTTGCCATCTTGGTAATAGGGAAGATGGTAGTGATGTGCACACAGTCTAATATAGCAAGGAGGATTTTGGTTAGTCTGAGGAGGTCACAGAAGTTGTAGAAACCAAAATATATCAGATTTCTGGCTAAGTTAACAACCTACCAAAATAATAATAAAAAGCCTGATTAATACTCAACGTTTTGTTATCAAAGTCAAGCTGTCTTAAGACAGTGAAAAGAAGAACCTGGCTGTGTCATATTCTTATTATACTACCTCATAATTCATTGACACTGTATAATTCTGCATTTTATCAGAAAGTTTTCTAATTGTCCATAAATATTGTAATGCCTAAGTAAAGGTCTCTACCTGCAGCTGATATTCTGCAGTTACAAAATCGTATCATATTTGTCATGTTACAGAAAAGGCAAGATACATCAAGACCAGAAGGAATGTACAGATGCTCTTTATGTTTTTTTTTTTTTTTAATAAAAAAAAAAGTCTTTGACTAAAGCTTGCTGTTACTAGGTAACTGAGTTTCCCCTCAAGTCCTCCACATGTAGTGCTTCAAAATCCACACAAATAATTTGAACTATAATGCAAATATTTAAGGTAGCTCCATCACCTGAAGCAAATCCTTCAAATGTCTGTGTGGGTTTTGTTGTTGTTGTTTTTAAATCAGATGTCTTTTCTTAAATTAATGGTTATTTAGGGAACACTATTGTGTGCATTCGCTACATTTTATTTGCACAGACTATTTTAAATGGCCCAGCAAGTCACAGGATACTGTATTGTTCTCTTAATCAGCAATACCATAAGCTCTAGAGAATATCTGTACATGCAGATATAATGTTTAGTTTAGTTTTCAAGAATATTTATGCCAGTAAAGCTTGACTTTGTAATCACACAGAGCAGAAAAAGTAAACAAGGCTGCTGCAAATCTAAGACATAAGCTCACATTCATAAATTGTATTTCAAGAACTAACGCTGCAAACTGTCACAAACTTCACTGGGGTTGCTTGCATGAGAAAACTATACTTGAAAGGAAAAGCTTGCTGAAGTTTAGTATTCACTCATTACTTGCCAATCTACCCAGTACTTAAAGTGTCAACATTCCACAAAAAAAGGATAAAAATCAAAATTGGATAACTACCTCAAAAGTGAGCTTATTTTTCTCTTTATCAGAGAAAGGGAACCTCTGACACACCACATCTCTTAAATATTCCTCTACGAATTCCATTGTTTGTGCAAATCTCTCCTTAATTTCATCTTTGGAAGTTCCACTGCTATCATAGCTGAAGAGGGAAAAAATAAAATAAAACAAACAAAAAAACCTTAGCATGCATATACACGGCTATTTTCCCCAATACATTTTTATTTGGCTTGTCAAAATCTAAGAAAAGTTAAAGGCTGTTAAACAATTTATCCAAATGAGGGAGTCAGGAAGCTGACACCATAATTTCCTGGCTTTTGCTGTTTCATCCCATATGCTCATTTCGCACTATTTAAAAACATCTGAGGAAAACAAAAAAAAGAATTTTGTCCCAATAAATAAAAAAGAAACCCCAATTTTTTTTAATGGCAACAGTGAAAAGTTACATACAACATTAACGGGAGCAGATATGGCCAAGAGATGCTGACTGTGGATGCCATTATTGCTAAGAAAACTAATACAAAAAACCTACTAGACTTCAATTTTTTTCAGTACAAATCCTAGGCTGGTTTCTAGAGTGCGCAGAGAGCATTTTAAAAAGAGAATCCCCTTCACACTCAATTAACTACCTTTTTTCCCTTTTGATCACACTGTGTGGCCTGAGCTTAAGCCATTTGTTTTTCTGTTTTGGCATTTAAACCCGAAAATGACCTATTCTATTTTAGAAAAGAAAACTAGGTTAGCAAAGAGGGAAGGAGAGGGAAAAAAACAAGAAGAAACCAAGCCCCATTACTAATACTGAAAAGACTTGAAGTCCCAATATTTAACAAAAAACGTTCAATTCCTTCAAATTAAAAAGTTCTGAACAGGTAAACGCCAGATTATTTGTACTACAAAGAGTCAGTATGAGCCCAAGGTCAGGAAATCAGGTCTACAGTCGAACTGTGGTTTTGTATAGGTTTTTACCACTGTCCCAAAATACTTTCCACAAGAGGTTAAGGAGCTTGACTCTCTATTCAGCACATCACTTGTTTCAGCCTCTTCCCCCTTGTTTTTGCTTTTGATGGTGCTAGCTACTGTATGAACAATTTACCCTGAAGAGCGTCCTCTCTAAATAAGAAAAACAAAAGTGTAGGAAGGAAAAGCAAAATACTCCTCCCCTGCTTTGCTCCCCAGGGCGAGGCCACGTGACCAGAGCCAGAGCAGCACTGTGATCACGGGAGAAAACACCTACCACCCCGTAGTCTGCACCACACATGCGCAGGAAGGTTGTTTGCTACTCAAGAAGGTTCTTTTCAGCAAGCACTACGGGCAAATGAAGCTACAGGGCTTGAGTAACAGAACTAGTGAGACTACTCTTGAGATTCACTTTTTTCTTTTTTTTAAACAGGAACAGCATAAACAATGCATTAGCTTAGAATTAATCTGCTTTTGTTTTAAAAATCAAGAGTGATGTAATTTCCTTCCCCACACCTTTCCAGCAAGTACTTACTCATCAATAGCAATTTCGGAAGGTATCTCAGACCACAGACGAGCATACTTCACCGGCGTTACTTGTTCTTGGGGGTCACGATCAACGTGCATATGAAGCATTAGCCGGCAGAAAGATGCTCTCAGATCATATGGCAAGTTTTCATCAGACATGCAACGGAGAATGAGATCCACGTCCAGCTGACCAGATATTTCATTTATGGCCAGGTACTGTCGGTCAAGGCACATTCTAGCAAAGAGGTTTAGTTGGTATCTTCAGGAAAAAACAACATATAAACAGCTTACACTTTAATTTCCGGGAGCGTCCACTGCGTACAGTATTGAAACACCCTTGTAAGGTTCAGTCTAGTGTTACATACGTTTTCCAGTAACATAGCTATAATAATTATGAAAAGAATTTAAAAAACTATCAAACTCTAGTAAAAGGTAAAATAGTAGAAAAATAGAATAAGGTCATCATATTTTCCTGATAGTTATATAGAATTAAGTAATGCTATTTATGAAAGCTATAGAGGAATTCCAAAGAACAGGAACTCAGCCTAAATATTGTGGAAGACAGAACACTTGTTGATGCTCAAGCTAAAATTGATCACTTAGGCAACAAAGTAGATGGACTACAGAATCATTTAAAATTAAGTACATGATTAAGCATACTACTGAGGTCTGCTCCCTTCAATCAAAGAATATGTGGACAAAAGCTAAACTTTATTCTCAAGCTTTTCAGCCTACAAACAGAGCAAGCAATGGCATTTAAATTATGCACATTCAGTATACTGACAAATTAACCCTAAGTCACAAACCAAACGTCCAACATTCAAAAGTGTTTTGTGCTGAGTAGTGTCAACTATGAGGTTTCTTAAAAAAATTAGGATTTAATTGAAAGCAGGCTCCTTTTCACTCTAAGTGCTCCTCAAGAGAACAAACTGTATCCTAAATCCTTGTTCTGAGCACATCCATTAGTCTATAACGTAGACTAGAATGAATTAAGAACACTAGCAATCTTACTAAAAAAGAATGCAAGAAAATCCATTCTGAAAGCAGATTTTTTTTTTTTTTTAAATATATTATAAAACAGGTCTCCTTTGAGCTCAACCTTCTAATAGGCCCAAATAAAAAAACATATATTACGGTTCACTACATGAACCATTTCAATATAAGAGATAATGCAAAAAATACATCTTAAAAAAAATTTAGTTGTACTTTCTGCACTACCACTGTTAAGTCTGTCAAACTATTTTCAGAAGTTTATAACCCAGACACAGGAATTTGGTCTGGACTGAAACTTGATCTTACACTGTGCCAAGAACTTGGTGTCTTGTCAAGTCATCTGGAAACATTGCTTCACATTAGAAACTGCTAAAAGTATAGCTTAAGCAGTACAAAAGAGCGCCGCATTAATCAAAGCAAACTTCTTGTGGCATTTTCATGAGTTCATATATTGTCCTGCTGAGAACAAGACTACTAAAGATTTTGAGGTTAAAGAGAAATTTAGCAGGCAGGGAGAACAGCAGTAAGTTCTTTAAAATCAAAAGCAAAGACATTTGCAAGCTGAAATCCTTTGCTTCCTGCAAGTGCTTGTTCACCCTAACCACCATTTGAATTTGGGTAACCTAAACAGTTAACACACGGGCTTTCTTCTTGTGATAACACACATCTTATTAGGAAACCAAGCAGAAGTACAGGCATTAAATGCTGCTCAACTCCAATGCACTCTAAGCCTTAACTGTTTTTTAAAATCAGCTTAGACTTGCTCATACTCATAACTGGACTTCTCATCACGAATAACACGGCCCTTTTAGCTCACACTTCAAAAGAGACTTCATCCTCACTCTCTAACGGCTATTTTGCCCATTAAACCAGAATCTTTTTTGACAATCAATTAAAGCCTGTGTAACTGAAGGCTTCCCCCCCACAGTCTTGATGCACTTTCCTAGCCAACTACTGCACATGCTGTTAACCTGTAATAGCTGAGTACGTCCCGATCTTCCTTCTGCCCTTCCTTAGCATCCTGAGCCAACTCTCTGATACTCTTACTGCGGATTTCCTTGTTACTGTCTCTCCAGAATAGCCACACTTCTTCCTCATCTTCTCCAACTTCCAAGGCATTTTCTCCACTTGACACCTCTTCAAATTCAAACCGAGAGAGGACCAACCTGCCAGAATGAAATGAGGTTAGATTACAGACTGCCAAGACCCATGCAGATCTGAGAACACTGCTTTTAAGACACTTGCTAAAATTTACTGGCAATATGAAAGTAACTAGTTCTATTCTGGGGAAGCTAAAGGAACATGGAAGTCAAAGATAAGGCTAACTGACTTTCAAAAACATCTTTACATGAGAACTGGTTCAAAGATCATTCAACAGACTAGCAAAAGATTTGGTGAAAGTAATATCCAAACTTTGATCAGTTCACTAGCCTATAAGTGCCAATTGGATCAGAACTTCCTCCTGTTTGTGTCAAAAATAATTAGAAACCACTCAGTTATTAAAACTAAGGCAGCAATTTGGGCTTTTAGCTCTTCATCAAAAGAAAGGTCACACATCTGAATCAAATCCAAATCAAAAATCAAACACACAAGGTAAGAACAAACAAGTGATGTAGAAACTGAAGAGAATTAAATCTGCAAGAATTCTCTCATCCATCTGGGCTTTAAATACTACCTGATAAAGTCCTGTTTCCTTTTTACTGTACTTCGATACTGATCATCTGTGCCCTATTCCACATGTCATTACAAAAAGACAACTGGGATTTGGTGCCTGCTGTGAGCTCTGGCACTGGCAGGGCAATGCTGAGAGGTGGGGACCAAAGTTCCAACAGCAGAGGGAGAAGCGAGCGCGCAGAGACACATCCGTCTGCTCTGCTGCGAGCTGAGTACGATGCGCATACCTCCAAGAAGTGCTCACTCCAGTCAAGGTAGAGAAGAGCCTGAGGCCCAGGAAAGGATCAGGCCCATGGGACCCTGCACACCTTCCTGCACAGCCTCTTGGGCAGGAGATCCCAGAAGACTTCTCCCATCTATGAGCTTCAGAACCTTTTTAACCACATTCAAGGTGCAACGCTTAAAAACGCACACATGCCTGCAATTTCTTCCAGAAGTCTGTCTACTTCTATCAAACATGAGGTATCTGAAAGATTTCTGTGATCAGAGGACGGAGAATTTATCTGTCAGACATTTTGCTGCCATCAATATCTATTTATTGTGTATTTGTGGAGGCCCCACACATTTTTAACTCCTTTCTCTAAACATGCCAGCATTGTTCTCAGCTTCAAATTGCCTTCCTTTGATTTCACCCTAGCAAAACTGTCTTTAAAGTCATTAACTTACTTAGTTTCAATGAGTATGTCTGCATTTGCTGGATTCAGTACGGCTTTACAAATCAACTCCTGTGTCACTGGAATAGACTTGTTCATGGAAACACACAGATCTGAGAGATAATCCAAAAACCTGTCAAAAAACGGAAGCCAAAAGGATATCAATTCTTCTTGAGATCTCTAGAGTGAAGCGATCTATATTTCAGAGAGAAAGTATTCAGAACTCCAATCAAGGTTGCTGAGTGAGACTGTTGCCCTAGCGGGAAGTTATGGTGAATGCAAAAGTGAACTAATGTGCTCTTTTACTCATAGGCTGGCAAATACAGACTTCTCAGAAGACTAAGAGGAAAAGGGTAATCCTGTACTTAAAAATGCAGATCTCACCTGGGCTCCCTATTTTTCCTCACAAGACTAACGAAAGTGTCAATCTCGGCAGCGGTGATGTGCTTCTCCAAGAGCTTGCGATTGTTATGAAGCAGCGCTGTAATAGTGTCCTCAGCCAAGACATCATAGCCAATTTGTTTCTGCATGAAGCCAAATTGCTTGGCAATGTATTCCTTTGAAACATAAAGGGAAAGAGGAAGGTGGTGTGAGTAAATCTCAGAATTTCGGGGCTGGGGGGAAATCAATAACAGACAATAACAAGACACTTGATAATATCAACTTCCAAAGGAGAGAAGATCAGATTTCTGATTAGATTCTAATTCTTCTTCCTCTGAGAGAAAGCAAACAATGACAGACATCATCTCCCTCATTCCTGAGCTGGACATCACCAAGGCATTTATTTATCCCTATGAGTTTGCTTTTAATAACTGACACCAAATGTATAAAACTTAATTCATAGGTAAACTTTCAATGGAGCTTATAGTGTGTGTGTATATATATATATATATATATATATATATAATCTGTGAAGAAAATCTTAGAATTCACCTAGATTCAACAGTTATCAACTTCAGTTTTCTCAAATGCCCCTCAGAACTAGTTCTAATTACACGGTATATAGTCTCTGATAGAGATGAAAGGTGCTAGATAGAGCAAGACTGAGCAACCCAAAATCTCCTGCTGACTGTAGAAGCACACCACAGCAGCGTAGGGATTAATTAATAGGACGTAGCTTTATTTTTTGGAGCACTGGAACAATGTTAGTGCCTTTGCAAATTGCAGACATATTTCCAACCTGATTCTTCCTGTAATCCTGCTGAGAGTGTCTGAGTACTCTGTAGCAAAGCCGGCATATGTGCCTGAAAGGAGCGTGACGCTGATCTCCAAGTTCCTCCAGTCGCAACATTGGGCCATCACCACTGTCTGTAAATGGTGCTTGCAACAACTTGAAAATCTATGGATTTATCAAAAGCCAAAGATAAAATCCCATGAGACACTGTCTTCATCTCATTAAAATTAATGTAAAAGCCTTTAAATGCCTTTAAATTTCTGTAAGGTATGTCAAAAAACACACTACAGTTACCAAGTTTGTTTCCTTGCCATAGAGTAACCCATACAGACAATGCTGTTGATCACCTTCTTCCAGCCCCATATTCTCTAATGTTTCTTCCAGCAACAGTATGATTAAAGGCCACCACCAAGGGCCTGCTGAAAGCTAGAAACTTGCAAGATCCTTTGGTCTCAGTAATTTGACCAGGCTCTCTATTATTAGGTTCTCTAGTCCGAGTGAGAACCATTCTTGTAGGCAGATGTTAGAGGATTAAAAAAAAAGTCTACCTGCTTTAGAATATTCTGCTCTCTCATCAGTTTTTGCCGTTCTCTATTAGGTTTAGAAAACACCACTTCAAGGACATCTTGTCCAGAATTAGTTCCACCAGTAACAAAGTAGACCAAATCTTCCAACAATTTGGTAACAGATCTACAGAAAAGCCAGAAGTCGTTAATGCAAGACTATAAATTCCATCTGTTAAAAGAACAATGAAAGTGTAAAGTTGCACAGATTTAAAGTGACAGAGGAACATCAACTAGACTAATCCAGATGTTGGATAAAAGCACATAGTCTTGAGCAGAACTTAAAAATAGGAACAAGTGCTCTCTATTGCTATAGCTTTAATATTTAATAGCCAAACTGTGGTAAAATAACCATAACCATTTTAGGACAACTATATGCTCACAAAATTCTATTTGGCAGTTCTTTTAAACTGCCAAAAATCAGATGATAATCTCTCCAAGGTCAAATAAAAACCATTTACTTTGGAAGCATATGGGACCTAGCTTTATGCAGCAGACTGCATATCCTTTTTGTGCAGCCATGTACTTTTCACATACATTGTCAGAGGATTTGCAAGAAGTCATGTGTTCAGTCTTCACAAGATGGATTATAAATTCCCACACACATTTTGCAAAGCCCGTCAAGAAAGGCATGCTACAGATTATTCCTCCAGGGTTCAGAGCAGTAGTTCTCATGCTCTCATTTCACAGAGCAACAGGGAAGGTTTGACAGAATATGGCTGGAGAACCTCCAGTACAGACAAGTCAACTACAAAACTATCAAATATATATATTTATATATTTATTTATTTTTAATCAAGAAGGAAACAAAATCTCTTCTCTGAAGTTAGTGTACCTAGATGTAATTTCACAGAAACCGTTGCTGGGTAAAGGAAACAGCATTATCTGTTCCAAATTCCTGTTTCCTTACCTTCTTTCATTCTGGGTTATTGTTCCCTTTTCCAACTTGCCAGCAATGGAACCTAAAACCTTACTTGCGTCATTTGCAAAATCCAAGTCCCGAACCTCTGCAGGAGAAACTGGTACTATAGCAAAAGCTTCTTTGTCCTCTTTCACTGGAGAGGTACCAATCTAAAATCCAAAGCAATTTTATTATTAAACCAAAAGGCAGAAAACAAAGTAGTGATTCACATACTCAGTGATAATAAAACAGAAGAAAAGCCATGCTCTGAAAGAGCTTCACTTAGAGACTATTAAAGTCAAACTTTGAGAACAGCACTGTTTCATGCAATCTTATAGGTGTTCCTGAACCAAGAGAAAACATCAGATGAGATTGAAAAACAGAGCCATGACCAGTAAGAAAAACCTCACGATGACTGTCTTACAGTGGAAATTGAAAAGCATAACTATTAAAGCACTGCACAAGCCTTTTAGGCATAATATTTTGCATAGCCACTATTCATTACTGTTACTCTGCTTGTTGTTTGACAAGCCTAGAAGAACTGTAAGTCTCAAGGGACTGGCAGTTCTCCTACCAACAACAGTTTTGGGGAAGTACAGGAGATAAAGGATGTACTTGTTAATAAAGTCACAGGACTTACTTTAAGCATCACAGGTTTTTCTTCTTCTTTATCAATAGGGATATTGGTACTATGAACCCAAGTGTTAGTGCAAAGGTGCCTAAGTCTGACATAAGAGTTCCTGAAAGAAAGACAAAAGTTTCAGTATGAGTCAGTTTCCCAGACAGGAAGTCTCAGGCTTGTTAAAACTCCAAGATGTTGGCAGGAACAAGAGAAGAAAGAAAGAAAAAAGATAGATTCTCCTACACATGGTGCATATCATAACAGGAATGAGACTTTCCTTATTTTATAATATATATTTATCTAAAGCCTTCAGTTACCCTTCATAATGAAATCAACTCAGATGTAAAATAGAATTATATCCGTATTATAGCAGCTCGGATGTCACTTTACTTCCAGGGCCTGATTGGCCCGGGGGGGGGGGGGGGGGGGTAAGGCTGATAACTGAGAATGTTCTCTGAAAACTGTCTTCAGACTGACAAAGCCAGAGAGACCCAGGTAATGCACAGTAAATATGTGGCAGCAAGGAATTTGGTGGAGTTTGCTCTGATAAAACTATTTCTGATAAAACACAGTAAATCCAGCAGAGGGATTGCACACGTGCACATGCAGATATAGGCACATATAGGTGAATACCACAAGAAATATTTTAAAACATTATATAGGAACAAGTACTAAAAGGCAAGTTAAAAGACCTTACTGAACATTACTGGAAGTTTGAGAAGTTTCTGCATATTTGCTGAGGTCAAATTCATACTTCAGACTGCTATGTAACAGTTATGAATATTAGATGTGAAAGGTCAAAACCAGGATCATCATAGGAACTGCTATTACTAGCAATACCGAATAATAAAAATATTATTTGCTTGTGTCAGAAGCATACGTACGACCCACATCACCTGCATTCTAACATTTTTGTTCTCTGTACTGAATTGGTAACTTTGATTAAACAAAGTTTTACTTCAAAATGGATCTCTACTCTGAAAACTTGCTCTTAGCAGTAGCAACATTCAATGAAGATCTGCAATATTACAAACAAACTTAAAGTCCCAGAAATTGCACTGAGTTACTGTTAGTTAATGAGATGCCCCATGTCTATGAAAGGATTTATGATGGTGCTTTTTGCCTCACATTTGTGACATATGAACAAGGAAATATGCTGCAGTAAATTAGCTGCTGCACAGTAACACATTAAACTCGTCTTTTTGACAGCATCTCCAAATCCTCACATTTCTGCATGATATTGCCTAGCTGAGCTGTTAGCTTCCTCCTGTAAGCCTGTATTTTTTAATCCATAACTCCCTGCTCTCTATTTTGCATTCCCTAAGCTGAGAAGTTTTAAACTAGCTGTATAAAGAGCCAATGCTGTACCAGCATCAGAGGCCTGCTGAAGTGCAAGAACACGACTGGCATTCAACAGTTTTCTCTAACAAGTTTCAACGAGTCTTTGCTCGTCTTCGGACAGCAGTCCCGATTGAGCTCCTCAGGTATTTCTGGCAACGACACTGTTCTGCAGTTACCAGCTTTGGATAAAACATGGCAGGCCACAGTTGGACAAACATTTTAGGTCAGCATATGAGATGTCTCAGCTGCAGTACAACCACCTTTCTCCACACAACTGTGGCAGTCCAAAGGAGGCAAGAGGCAGCCAGGACTGCTGCGTTTGGTGGCCATGAGAACTTATGCTAAGTTAGTGTATCTGATAATCTAAAGGCTCTCAGAGAGAAATAGAGTTGAACAAGTTTGCCATGCTTTCCTAGTGGGAGCACACAGCAAAGAGCCTGCAGTCAGACTGCATATCGTTGAAGTATGCAACATTTTTAAGTAGCAAGAGGTACATATGAAGTTAGGTAACTGTAAAAACAAAAAATGAAGTGTCAGATACTGTATATTATGTCCTAGCAAACACAACACACATAGGTCACACAATACACATTACAGGAGACCCAAAGCTTTAGTTCTAGTTCTTTCACTGGCAAAAGAAAGTTGCTTCATCTCAGTTTTCCCATCTGTAAACTGGGGGTTTTGTTATTTATAACTCCATAGCAAAGTGCTTCCTAATCTACTAAAGTAATGCTCTAGGCATCTGTAAGTATTATTTTAATTTGAGGTAGGGCCTTAACTCAAAAGGAAAAAAATAGAGTGGGAAACAGCTTTATCCAAACAACAACAACAACACAACCCCCTCCCCCCTCCGCCAAAACCCAGTAACCACCAAGGCAGATAGTCGGTTCTAGCACTATGCTTAGCTATACCTGGGGACAAGGCTGTCTCCTCCTCGCAGCGTTGTAGGGTCCAACTCAAATATGGAGGAGATATCATTTCCTTCAGGCACGGACACCAGGGAGTACACCATCTTCTCCTGAGCACTGTGCAAGCCTCTCCTGGAGGCATCCTGCTCAGGATCCAGCTGTGGAAGAAGTCCCATCACACAGTCAGACCAAGCTCTGCAGACCCATCTGCCTAGTGTTAAACAAACATGTCCCATATTTTGGGGACATAAGTCTGAGCTATTCCAAGTACTGGTAAAGAGAGCTCTGCCTTAGTACACTAGAAAAACCGACAAGTAGCTGCTCTTGCCAAACGTTTCTTTGCCTTCCCTAGTGTTGGTAACTTTTGAGCATTTCTGGATTATAAACACAATAAATGCTAAACAACAGAGGTTGGGTCTTGGACAGTGCCAGAAGAGACTCAAAATCCCCTGGCCACTCACCCCACAGTGCACTGGGAACTCTGACTAGTTTCAAATGACCCACATCTGCTGAAATCCCCATCCTACATACTAGTGGCTTTTGGGATGCATTTAACGCATTGCAGTTATCACCCTAACAAAGTAATTTAGTGAGCTGCAAATATAAATATCAGCAACAGTACTTCCCAGCAAGATTGTTGGTACATAAACTTGGGCAATAAAAATGGGACTCACACCCGTCAATCACAGACAATGGAAGCAAAAGCTAATCAAGAAGTTGCTGCCTCACTGTTTACACTTCAGCTTATGATGCACTCAAACATATGGATATGCTACAAAGGACATGGCAACAGAAAATCTGGATTTCTAAGGTGCCAGTAAATTACCAGCCTCTTTTATCAAAGTGAAGATACTAACATCAACTGAGTGAATAAAACCTTGGATTTTTAGATGAAAGGAAAAGTCAGGAAAAAATAAACTGGGAAAAAGGAACTACAGCTTTCTCCAAAACCTTTCCTAGGGAATACTAGCAGTTAATACCAGTCAGTAAAACAAAGTTGCCAACTCTGACAAAATATAAGAGTCAGCTGTCCATGTATAAACATCTAAATCCTAGATGTAATTTTTGAAGTGATCAAGCAACCAATTTATTAGCTTCCTCATGATCTCAGCACCAGTCAAGGTAGGCACCCAAAAGACCTAGTGAGGAGCCAGCACTTAAATATCTGTCTTTCAAAGTCTCCATGTAAGACATTGCAATACTTAAACATATAGAAAAGCTGCATAGTGTTACTTGTGCCTCAGGATACGCTGCAGTTAGCACATTTGTAGTCAGTGAACTTGGCTGCAAAGTAGTGACATTTAAAGTCTCTGCTTTTGCACGTTGGAACAGAAAGTTAGCTATATGGAACAGAAATACACATTGGGAATGTGCCTTCAAAAGAAGCAGCAACTATACACTCAAAGGAATCCATCTGGAGGCTTCAAACCAGGAGAAATTCACTCACTTGGAATGAATTCTCAGAGTCTCAGCTGCCTCCTTCATCCACACAATAAGGCAGCTGCTCTATATTCACAATTTGCAATACCTTTGGCACTTCAGAAGATAAACTGGCCAATTACAGAAATCGTGGCAAAGCTGAAAACAAGGAACAGTAAGTCAAGAAGTCGGAAGTGAGGCAATTTAGGGAGAACTAAAACCTCAACCACCAAAACAATTACAAATCTGATAGAAGCAGTCCCCTGCAATGGTGAAAGGGTACTAGCTGGGTTATCGTCCATGCCCATTTAAGGCTCATTCCTGTACAGCTCACTAAGGTATAAGGAAAAAACAACAACACACAGAGCTGTGCAAAGATACTTGCAGTCTTGCAGACAGCTCGCACTTGAATCAAGTTACTGTATCAAAGCAAGAATAAGCAGCCCACACCATCTTGTCACTAGTGAATTTTCAGCTATGCAGTAATTTTATGACAGAAGTGAATTATGTGCCTCTGATACTATTCTTTATGGTCTATTTTTGCCACCTAGTGGTAAAGAGACAGAGCAGAAAAAAAATCAGCACAAATGTGAAGCCAGTGCACTATCATTATTATTGCACTTATTATTGGAAGTAGGCATTGACATGATACTGGTAGGACAGGTGTCTATATAAAAGACAAACTTTCACACAGATTAACTATCAAAAAATAAAAATACAACAGTACTGGATTTTTTTTTTCCCCCCGGAACAAGAGCTTTGTGGATTTTTTGTTCACATTACTTCTCATTTTTCCAGTATGTTTACTGGAGTCAAGCTGTCAGAAGATCACTGTATGCTGCAAAATACTACTAAAAAATTCTCTACTCCAAGAAATAACCATGATAACAGTTAAATATTTGGGGACAAAGGTTAGCTTTTAATGGATTGGCTATGACAACAGATCCTTTTAGGAGGAAAATTCCTCCCTGCTGGACTTTCAAGCATCACAGTGTGCTCATCTCCTTTTTAAAAAGGGGATGAGCAGTTCTTTTTCATTTCCAAATGGAGCAAATCTTCTGTAACACAGGCTAACAACCAAGAAATACAGGCTTTTGCATAGACCTAAGATCTAATCCAACTAAAAAATTTAATCCACAATGGAAAGTGCTGTTCCAGTTCTATCTGCTATCAGCCACTGAAGCAATGCTGTTTCCCGCTGACGTCAATGAGAAGCTTCTATTAGCATTAAGCAGCAGCAGCACACTCAATCTTTGATGCAACAACATTTACTGAAAAGGACGCAGACTTGCTTTCACAGGAAAATCGAGAATGGCGTTAAAATCATTCTCGCCCTGCCATTCTTGCTCTTTAGATCTTTTATCATGGCTTTCCTGTGACAAGTTAAAATGAGAGAGGAAATTCATTTATTAAATAAAGGAGGTCAGATGACTGACTGGCACAGCACTACATGAACATCCCATTAGGGACACTTGCCATCTGGTGTCATCTTGAGCAACTCACTTTGCAGACCTATGGAAAGAGAATGCTTCAAGGAAGCAAAGGTTTATGAAATAGGAAGACAGAACGAGAGACAATACAAAGAGCAGGGGTGGGGGGTCCAAATAACATTTAATATTTGTTCAAAGTGCATTGCTCTTCACTAAAACCTATTCCAGTGTTTAATATCCACTCTTCCTAGATAGGCCTTTAAAGCCTTCAGATAATTCTTTCTTTATTTTTTTTTTTAAACTTTCTTCACTAGCAAAAAAGCCTGGAGCATCTATGCACTGGCCAATTAAGTGCTAGGGTCTGTGTCAAGCCCTCCTCAATCAGGGGCAAGATCATACTCTTGCCTATACTTACTGAGGATTGACACTCCTGGTCATCTTCCTCATAGTCAGGGTTTACCTGATGAAACAGAATCACAGGCATGTCAAAACTCTAACAGACCTGGAAGTGGGAAACAACCTCAGCAAGATCTAAACTTATGTTGTAAAAGATGTAATCTTTTCTACTGCTACAGAACTACCAGACATGCAAAACAAGTATACTATGCAAATGTATTCATTTTTAATTGGGCATCTGTCTGTCCAGGAATTAACCAATTAAGTAATCTGCAAACATGCAGAGAGATTTAACTAGCTCAGGATAACTCCTAAAGGAGCAAGGAGGGTAGAGAGTTACAGAGTTTGTTTTTTTGAAATTCCATTTGGAATTTCAAAGTAGCTCTAAAAATCGCTATGACTTGGCAAAAATCTCTTAGAACAAACACTATTCTAACCATGGATCAACCGAGCAATCTCCTCTGCTACATTTTTGCTTTAGCTGATTAGTGAACCCAAGATTTACTGGAAAAGCCCTATAATGGATCACTACTGAAAAGAATTTCTGTGTGCATGTGACAAAATGCTGTTGGTTCACAATCTGCAAGTTAGAAGAGTGTAAAATGGGATGTTCAATCTGGACTTTTTCCACTGAAGCTCTCAAGTCAAGAGCATGGGCCAAGACAGCCGTTCTGCCCTGCTGTGCGCTTTTACATCCAGGGCATCTTTTACTTACAGAGGTTTGTGCATTGTCATGTTGATATGTCTATACTCGGAAGTAAATAAAAGCAGTTTTAATAAACATTTACAAGTGTTAAGCAGTAAAACTCACAAAACTATAGCCTCCCACTTGCTATGGGCCTTTTATATTTTTTATAAGATGTCTTGAAATTTTGAAGATGGGCAGGGGAAAGAAGAAACTCCACTACGGAGAGAGAAACAGACTTGCTTATTTGGCACTTAGACAGCTAAGCATTATCAACAGTTCTTATAAGGCTGATCTGAACCTTAACCGCATTTCCATTTTACAGTCAGCTCTACAATTCTGTTCAGAAATCATTGATTTGAGAGAAACTAACAGTAGTTGAATTCATTTCCCCCAAAAGGCTCTCAGCCATTTACAATTTATTCATCTATTAATAAATTCATCTTGATTTCTACTGCCCACATGACAGGATGCTATTTACGGTCTATTCTTTGCAAGAGAAGAGTTACTGCCTCTAGAATTCATATAAAAAGTGCAATGAGCTCAACACTATCCCCGTATTGCAGTATTCTTTTAAGTCCCTCTTTCTTTGTTTCCTATATCTAGCCATCTACTTTTGCATTAATACTAAGGGCCCAAACACCCCTCTCCTTCCCTCATCTGTTTCTATTTTTAAGTTGGGAAACGAGAGATTTCCAGAAAATATAAAAGGAAGAAAATACTGCGGAAGGAAAGGCAGAGTTCCTAAGGAAACCTCCAACACCCACCTCTGCTGCTAAGTAGTGTCCAGTAGCAAGATGTTTGAACCTAAAAAGGCTATTCCAGTATCCTGCGCCACCACGACAAGGATCATGCTGCACCACCTGTAAGGACAGAGAAGCCAGATTTTTCACTACACAGTGACCTGCCTTTTCAAAGGCTGTTGTATTTCACCTACATTTAGGAGGAAACAGAACAAGAACCACCTTCAAAAAAAGAAAAAAAAAGAAAAAACCCACCACACACACAGAAACCTTTCATGTGTGAATATCATATAGTATAGCAAATACTATGAGCAGACTGCCATTAATTTACCTCCAGAATTTAAGAACTTTGATTTTTTGTAGGCAGAGAAGTAATTAAAGAAGATGCTTTAGATGTATATGTGTCGCTAGGTCTTGAAGAAAGAAGAGAAGGGGGGGGAAGGACCCTTCCTAAAGAGATGCATCAGATCCTTTAACTTTTTGGCATAGTTAGTTTTTGACCTTCAGGAAGTGGGGGAGGGAAGACACCTGGAAATGTTTCAAAGGTAACAATATTGTACAAAATAATTTGAAGACTGTCATGTCTACTCTCAAATTTCTCCTGTGGCAAGCAGAACCTCCAACACCAGATGATCAGTTACTGCATATCAGCCACTGTTTGGGTACACCTACTTTCTTCGGGAAAATCCAGCATAGCTGACCCCTGCCTTTCAGGGAAGGACTAGCTCATCTCCAACTGCCTATCCAGCACTTATCACAGAGTTACTGCATGCACATGGGCAGTTACCAGAGGAGCCACTGATGCGTTGTAATGCATTAATGTTTCAAAGCCTCTAAATTACAGGTAGGCTCCCAATTAAAATAGGCAAAAATCTGTACACCAAACCAGATACTTCTGGAAAGACAATATGAGAAATATCCACCATTACAATAACTATTATGGTTCTCACAGGCAGGTGACATGGCAAACATTTAAATTTATAACTATATACAACAGTTCTGTTCTAGCCTAATACCACCAATGTGGGGAGGGTATTTTAAGAAGCCTATGATGGCCAAGATGTTAGTCATTCTGTTTAAAAGCCAAGTAAAGAAAATATAGTCCAGGCAAACAATGCACAGAGACTAGCAAAGAGGTGTAATCTGTCAGATGAGGTATGCATACTCACAATATTCAACATCAAAAATAGTGTGTTCAGTACACATAGCAGTTAGCTGAAATTATTAGCTGGTTTGGAATTTTAGTGACTGGTGAGAAAATGACTTCATAGGTGCTTCTCTGTCCCCTTTTCTTAGTTGTCAAGAACCTGTATTTGAGAGCGATCTGCTGTGGCATTAGAAATCAGAACTAAATTTTCATTTTACAAAAAAGAAAGCACAGTAAGTAAAGGAATTCTAAGACTAAACCTCAAATGCCAGCAGGCCTTGTATTTAAAAAAGAAATCCAAGCATACAGTTTTTAAACAGAAACAGTAATTGTTACTACACAGCCACCCCCAGCCTTGGTTACCATTCTTACCTCTACTTCCCACAGTGCTTTTGAACTCGTCGCAGAAGTGGCTGACTGCCTCCCTGTAGTTCTCAGGAAGACGTGCTGCTTCTTCCTGTGCTCATCACAGGTCAGAAACTTCTCCTGCTCCGCATGAAACAACCTCACCACGTCCCCCTGCCAAAGCCCAGACAGCATGATCAATATAGACATTATGCATCCCTGAACAAGTCATGAGCAAGCCGAGCTTTGACTCTTACCCCTTTAAGAATATCATCTTTATTATCACTCCATTTCATGAAAAGGACTATTTTCCAGCTTGTATTGCAATTCACAGAGTTGACCTAAAAGGAGAACTAAAACTATTAGCCACACTGAAAATGTGCACATTGCCTGCATAAGATACTGCCACAAGCCACCACCTTACTTTTTACGTAATTTTCAACCGAATACTGCAGTCCCTGTTGCATCGCTCTAGAAAAAGTCATTCCTGCACTCGGTCCCAAAAAAGTAACTACAGAGCTGACTTCTTAGAAAGTAACTTGCTACACATCATTGTACGATGACTATCGGATTTGAAGAAAAGTATTATTTTTAGCCGATCAACAAAAGAGATCAAACTTAAATCTTTGTCTAGGGCCCAAGAGATAGGAGAAAAGTCTGGTAGCTTTATTAAGGTGCTGAGTAACCAGATAACCGTTTCAAAACAATGCCACAGGTACCCATCAACATAGTAACTGAGAACTTCATTTTCATAACACACAAGTCCTAGCAGCTTAGCTGAAACATACAGAGGTTTATACAGTTGTTGCAAACTGCTGCCCTACCAGTTCAATCATTCTGTCCTTACCTCGTTGCATCCTGGATTATCGACCAGCTGATGACTACTGGCATGAAGAGGCTGGCCAGCGTTGACAGGATTCAGGACTACTTTGTCTCCAATGACAACCTGTAGATAAGCACACCATCAGACACAAACTTGCAACCAGAGAAACCTTTATTTAATGGGAGTGAAAGGGGAAATCATCTTCTTGCAGGTTGGAGAGATACCAGTCTGAGTATGAAAACTGGAATTCTGACTGCTCCAGAATTCAGTTTACTGTATTCAGTCATTCCGGCAGAAAAAAAGAGGCTCAAAAGAGAGGTTCAAAAGAGAATCAGAGGCTTAGAGAAGGAACATAGCTTGCAATTCTGATAACTCATCTGTTACTTTCCTTGCAGCTGTTTCATTGGTTAATATTTAACAAATAATTCCTATAGCAAAAGGTCAGCCCAAAATCTTCCTCCTTCAAGACACACACTCATTTGTAAAATCAGATTCTTGACCAGACTGGCATATGACTCAAGATAAATGCACTTTATTATGGACAGTAAAGGTCCTGTGTTTCCCTTCTTCCAGGGCAAAGTCTTTCTTAAACAAAAATAAAAAAAAAAAAAGGAGGAAAAAAAAGGCTTTCTCTGTATTGACAGGAACTGCTCTTTTTGATAAAGTGTTTGCAAATCAGTGGGATTTGAAAGGACTTAATGACCACTAAGGTTGCATTAACTTATGTTTTGGCTTTACCTACCTTGTGTGCAGAAAAGGAATAGCTGCACCAAAATATATGGTGCTAGTCTACTATATAAATTATTCCTTTTTGATAAAGTCCTCTGTGTTTAGGTGCCAAATATATGCCTAGGCTATACCACAGAGCATACTGAATCTTGTGACCTCTCCTGATTTTAGGCAGATAGTCTACCCAGGTGCCTCAGATTTGTACAGAACAGATGAACAGATTAAAATGGTAATGCATTCCGTTCAGAACCAATCACTTTCCAGAGTTCCCACAAATAACAGGACCATTTAACCTCATTATTACCTCATTCCTCAAATACAAAACTAGGATGGATTTTGATTCAAAATTTACAACACTGAAAACCAAGATGCTATTTGTTCTAAATTCACCGAAGCAACTCAACATTTCCTACCATTTTGAAGTGGACAGGAATTCTGAAAGGCTACTGTAGTTAGGTCTCTTATTCCTTCCAATGTTAAATCATTCCTTGTTTCCAAAATACTAGTTACCATAGTAATGTTCCTCCCCCTCATTACAGCATAGGCAAAAGGTTGTTGCTGCAATATCACACACTAAATCTGTGCATTTCATTAATTGCAAGAAAGAGCTCCTGAAACAGGCTTTCTCCAGCCTTGCACAAAACAGTACAGGAAGGTAACAGCTGCTCTTAGCACTTACACTGTCTCCAATGGAGCGCAGCTTGTAGAAAGGCTGTATGTAGAACCAGGAGCCTTCATTCCCAGCTTCATCCAAGGTCACCCTCATAGCATTCTTCTCTAGTAGAGCTGGAAGCCTCTTATTTACTGTTAAGTATTTGTTACTTTTTAAATGAAGCAGCTAGAATAAGAATTAGAGTTCAGTTCTAAGAATGCTCATATTTCCTCCCCTCAATAGATACTGAGTATGCGTAAGACAACCACAATAATATACAGAAATTAAGATAAAAATTAAATGACATTAAATGAACATTAAGATGAATTCAGGCACAATTCCACTTAGACATCTTTCAGTATACATACAGTCCTCTGGCATAAAAGATGTTCAGCTAATATACCCATCCCTTCTCCAGCAGAGGATAGACATATACAAAAACTCATGCCACTTTATGACAGACTGCTCAAGATTACAGGATCAAAAGTTGTAAAATACTACAAATTCTGTTTTCCCTGGTTGGGAAGGGAGTGGTGAGAAGTAAGACTGCTCTTCAGTTGCTTTGCTTTTCTGATTTGCTTAACAGGAAACCTTACTCTGAAGACTCTCTTCAAAACGTCCTGTTCTCAGACCCTCCACCGTATAACATCTCGCACAGATTACACACAACCAGCATGCAAATGTAAGGTGCAGGAGGTCACATCCTAGTTCCTACCCTGTTCAGTTCAAAGCAACGGCTGTTAGATTTCCAGTGAATTCTGCAAACAAGAAGTACTCTCACATAGACAGCAGCTTTTTAATGCCTTTTGACTACTGAAATGGTGATTAGTCATAGAACACTTATACCACAGGGAAAATACAGGCAAAAACCTAGCACTCCTCTTAGTGTTGATGCCTGTAGTCTTATCAATTGAGAATGGATACTACCATCTTGCCTCCATCATTTAATTAAAAGTGGATATCCTGCCTCAAACATGCAGGCCAACAGCGTGCTTACTTCAGTCCAGAAAGGCGTTTCCTTGCCCTTCCTCCCTTCAGGTTGCTCCAAAGACTGCGATTACTTTCAAGGACTAGCCAATACCTCCTTACAGCACCACAGCCTGTCTGTGCTCCTAGCCACCCATTCTATTGTTTGGAATTACGTCAACAGAATAAAAGTCAAAAACATTTGTACAGGAATTTCTTAATCTAAGGCTCAAAACGCTCAGGTAATATCCCTGCTTCTAAAGGGCTGAGGTACTCTGCTTAGGGGAAGCAGGTGTGTTCTGGTTTCAGGGCGAGCCAGCACCCGCCGCAGATGACATTCCCCGATTAATAAAGACATGTTTTTCTTTCATTATGCAACTATGTACTTTCCATTTTTCTTGGTTTCGATGTGTGATTTCAGTTTCTTTTCACTCCCTGGGACCTAGTAAATTCTTTGCTTAAGTGGACTGCAATTACTTAGACAGTTTGATTCTCCTGCTTTTGCCAGTTTACTATTTGGTATCTCAACATTTGACTGCATGAAACAACATTCGGAACTATAGTGTTCTGTATGTGCCATCTTCCAAATGGCCAAATATAAGAAAGGCAAAGAAGAGAAACACTCCTGAAGAAAGCAAGCACATGGTGACCTCAAAAAAAGCACAACTTACCCATAATAAAAAATAAATAAAAATACAACTTTCCTCAACGTCCTCACACAGTTCACAGCCATAAACACAGTTCTTGCTTCACAGGATCACACTTCAGGACACTGTCAGACCATGCAAAGCTATGTGCTCTTGTCTACGAATTTCACAACTTCAAAGTCAAATTGAACAAGGGATTTTGAGCAAAATCCTATATAGCTTCCAAAGATGCCCAGAACCTACCTGGATGACATTGCCATACTGGATAACTGTTCCTAGCAGCTTTCTGTTTTCAGTTTCATTCTGTTTCTTTTCCAAATCTGCTGCATGCTGAAATTAAAGGAGAACAATTCAGTCATTAGCTGTTTTATAAACAGCACCGTCAAGCACCCAAGGTTCTGTAAAACTATTTCACAGAACTGGAAAAAAAAAGTGAAAATTTGAAGCTGTGTATCCAATTTCCTTTGAGTTTTTCAGGAAAATACAGCGTGTACCGTTAAAAGATCCTACAGATGAGGTAGCAACAACACAGAAACCATATTCTGACTTGAATTTGACAAACTTTTTGAATAAAACATGGAATGAAAAGCTCTTATCAAAAGACAAGTCATGAAAAGATAACGAAACACCAATGCACAGAGGATGAAAGGGAAGGGTGACAATTCAAGCCAGGAAGTCTGTGCTCCTTTCTACTGACTTCCGTAGAACATGAAAGGAAAGGACCTCAGCTTTGGTCCTTTACCTTGCCAAGGTAGGCCCCAACTCTTCCACACTACCTTTTTACAGCAGCTCTACTCACCATCATCATTCAATAGGATTATTTAGATGACATTTACATACACCTGCTGGAGCTCCAAACATTTGATTTCCCAGCTTCCCCATGTCACAGATTTAACACTTCATTACCAAACGATTCTCGGTGCTATATTATCATACCAACATGGTAATAAAAGTGAAAGCATTCGCAAGATTGAATGACCATAGTAACAAATTGTTCTATTTCATCTAACCTAATTTAATACAATAACCAGCTCTTATAAAAGGTGACATTTGGTATGTACTCTGTATATTCACTATTATCTTGAATTTTGTTTTGTATTTAAAGTGAGCTATTTATCCCAGGTTGTTTTTAAAACCATTTTATTTGGTAAAGAAATTCTCTCTCACTTCATATGAAAAATGATTTTTTCATTAAAAAAATCTACATTTACTTTAACTGATAGGTAATGGTACACAGTGATTTAAAAATAGACTTTTTTAGGAGGCTAGGCATGAATGCTTATGATTTGGTTCTCAGATTTCTAGGACTATGCTAGGTCCAGTTTCCCCTTGGAGGAACTGTGGGCAAAGCTTCTTGTCCTAACAGTAGCAAGACAAATTTGAAGAACTGAAAAACACAGGACAAAGTTTAGTTATTGCAAAGGAAGAGCCTTCTGTATACTGTTAGGAAGTTTTGTCATCTTCAGCTTACACACAATTTGCTATTTTTAGAAACTCTGCTAGGTATGATAGCTGGCTCTTTCTCCAGGAGAACCTGGAATACAGCTGCTCCTTTAAATTCCAGAATATATTCAAAATTACAATTAAGGATAATTTACTTTTTATTATTGAAATAA
Source organism: Apteryx mantelli (assembly GCF_036417845.1). Taxonomy (NCBI): domain Eukaryota; kingdom Metazoa; phylum Chordata; class Aves; order Apterygiformes; family Apterygidae; genus Apteryx; species Apteryx mantelli. The sequence continues at coordinate 26,431,369 of NC_089989.1, read as the reverse complement.
AACATTATTTCTGCTCAAGTTCAAAATATTCTGCCAAGAAAGGACTTTTTGAAGTAAGTACTAGAAGCCCTCAACCATCAACTGCATCATGAGAGGACTTCCATGCCTGCACAGGGCTGGGCGCTAAACTTATTCTAAAGAAAATCATCGTATTTTTACAGAAAACACTAAGATTCTGGATACATTTCAAAAGCACATAACAAAACTGACAGCGCTACCTGTGTCATTCAAGAAGAAATAAGCATTTTCTCTGGCCACTAGATGTCAGCTTTTCAAACAGCATTGATTCCTGATACCAAAGACAGACAAGTGTCCCAGATTTTAAATCCCTTAAATGGCATTAACTTAAAATAACCTGACCTCAGCATTGAGCACTCCACAGTAGATAATAAATTCCACCAGTAGACAAACAAAAGCCAAAAAAGGCAAGTGATGATGATGAATACATCTTGGATCACCAGTTTCATTAAAAATTATATGCATTGATAAGGAAATCTAATCATGGGCAAAGGCAACAATTGCAGGTATGTTTTGGGGCATGGCCTTCCCCTCTTCCCCCCTCCCCACACACATTGTACAAAACAGGTCTTTTAGTATATTCCATGCACCAATAAATGGAAAAGATGACACACGTACCATATAACTGGCAGAAAATGAAGTTGTGATTTGCGAATGATATACACAGGACCAAATTCTTTTAAAGCCATGCAACAGCCCCAGGTCACCAAAGACCTGATTTGGCACACACTATAGCTTAGCTTTTATGTGAAAGTGATGTATCTTAAACCTTTTCCAAGAGAATTGTAAAGTAATCAAAACCTGTCATCAAATCAAGCAAGCTGTTCATGCATGGTGGCACATCCCTGTGTAACCATCAGTCAGCTGTGACTAAATACTGGAAAAATCTAATCCTGTACTTCCAACAGAAGGGCCCCTTCATGAAACAGTGAAGTATTAGCCTGCTAGTCAGAAGAGGAGGAACAGGTCCCAAACACCTGAATTGGAACATACCAGGGAAAGAGAAGACAACTTTAAATGACATTGTACCCAGCACTATTAAGGTATTTTTCCTCAACACGACAATATCTAGAGCATACTTTTCTGTAAAATACATAAAAACATACATAGCTTGGGGGCATAAATTGTCTTTTCCTCTCCCCTTCCTTTATAAACCCAAAAAACCAAAGCCAGAATCATCTGATACTTAAAGCTTGAAACTACATCAGTATTTTATCATCATTAAAGGGACAGGAGAAATGAGGCACAAGTGAGGAACCTTTGTGTTACAGCCAGTACAAAAATAACTTTCTCCTTGCCAAGTTAATACTTCTAGGTTATAAAACTATGTTTTCAAAAGCAAAATGAGTCAAGCGCTCAGTCTTTGTGAAATGCAAGAGTAAGGCAGCCATATGGCAATCAGCAAATGGCACTCTCCTACAGGGCCCATTTTGTATTTCAGTCTACAATGAGCTTAATATAGGCTTTAAGAAACTAAAAATATTTAGAATTGTAATTCTGACATGAAGTACTTTAACTATGTAATTTTAAGATAAACATGTAGTTTATTTAACTCTAAAGTCAACAGATGGTATTTAAGTTACTTGGCTTTCTTTCTCCCCCCCTTTTTTAAGGAACTCTAAAAACAGCAATCAGCTTCCTTACTGGGTTTTCAACAGCTGAATGCCAACATTTTACCCGTAAAAATATTAAAGATTGCAAGCTAATACAGAAGGAATTTTGTGGCCTTATAGTTACCCTGGGTCTAAACCCATAAACCTTTACATAGGTTAATAGCAGCAATATTTGTATGAGGAACGCCAAAAGATCTATCAGACCAGCTGCTCAGAGGGTGGGTATCAGCACAGCGAGCTCCCATGACCGAGTATGTTGAGATATGATCCCCGAGAATCGACTCTTCTGCGTAGTTGTCTGAAGGGTCACATTTTAATATTGTTACTAGTCCAAACACCCACAGAGAGCACTACCATAGTTGTTCCGGGCTAACAACTAAAGCGTAAACGGCCACCACAGCACTAACCCAATATCGTACAGATCACAGCAGGACACAGCCCCTGAGCAACTGGTCATCAATCAGAGGGTGTTCAGAGAGTTAGATCTCAGTGCATGTCTCAAAAGGATTTCTGTACGCTGATTTACACATACTTTTTCAGTGTTCCCTGCTTAAGTGTGTCAAGTTTGCTGGACGTACTTATTTTAAGCATGGATGAGAGCGTTTACGGTCAACGGCAGCCTAACCATTAATACTTACATGCAGTTTATTGAGTAGCACTGCATCTGTTGTGCTGTTAGCTCCTGGTTTTGCCGCTTTCCAGAACTGCTTTTGAGCAGAGTACCGGTTCATAGGACATAGTTTAAACAGGCAATCTATAAAAACACATGAAATAAACAGAGAGTTTGCTTCAACCATTCATAATTATCTGCATTTTTATTGCTAAATTGTCCAAACATTTCAACAACAAGGAAAGGATTATAAACAAATTCCATGGAGCTCTTGAGCAGAGAAACACTTTTTTGGGCAACAGGAATGCTGCTCCATGAATGATAAATATTAACTGTCACTGCCAAACTTCTGATGCAAGACCAGAAAATTTAAAAGTAACTTGCCCCTGTCAAAAATCCTACCATACTAATATTTTTCAATGCTTTCTCAGGCACACAGATTTGTTTTACACATTTTCAACTTTTAGTTTTTATCCTTTAGCAGTAACATTACTTCACATAATTAATATTAGGCTTATGAGATAGAGATTTCTCATCATATCCTTTCTATTGTTGGGAAAATAAGGCAAAGAAAATCAGAGATGCTCACGTAATAAAAGTAGTGGCAGCAGAACGAAATACCCCAGAATAATATCATGAAAACCCAAAGACAGGCATTCAGTGCACAGCTCAGGTGACAGTAAGTGCCTCGCGGTGTCAGCTTCTTTACTGAGTTCATAGACACTGTTTATTTAACATTCTGCCCAGCAAAAGTCAGGAACGACAGCTGATCAGTCTTATTATAAATATATTTTTACATTAATGAGATGCTAACTTATCAGTAATGAAACTAAATTGGCTGCATTTACTATTTTTTCCTCTTGCCTGTTGCTAAGCAACTGACAACGCAAAAATTAAATGAAGCTATTCAAAGGCAGCGCCTAAAGTAGCAGCTTAGAAGTTTAAACAAGGTGCCCCAAACCCAGACCAGCTGTTCCCAGCACCCCTTTGGCAATGGCGCAGAAGTGGGGCTTCAGGCATCTAACCCGTATTTCTAAAGGCTCCCGATGTCCTCTTACAGGCAAGTACTGCAGTTTAGGCAGCAGGAAGCTAAGGAGATAGCTGCCTTTGTTTTCAGTGCTCAAAAAGCACAACTTTTGCCCTGCTAACAGACACGTATCAGATGCATGTTAACTAAGAGGAAGCAAAACCCACAGCGAAGACGCATCAGCTCAGCTCTGCCACAAGCTGAAGTTGCTGCGGAGACGCAGCCGCGCTCAGACAAACCCCAATAACGTTATCTCGCCGTGCCCTTGAGGACATACCCCTGCACACTTTCCATGCCTGCTTTCTTAAGGAAAAATGCCATTTGCTATTGCACGACTTGCCTGTCTAACCCATCCTCAAAGTGACTGTAGGGCACATCAGCCAACACTGAGCACCTTTGACAGAAGAGTAAAGCTCTTCAGAGTTAAAAAGCCTTCCAATGTTGTGAAAAAACAGTGGTGGATTTTCATTTCACCTTAGAGCAAACCACCGATTGCCAGACTGGCTGATAACACAGGCATTGCTGCAAATCAACTGCAGCATTTAGCATGGTCTACTCAGCCGGCAGGCCCAGGTGACCCGCAGAAGATACGGTAAGGAGCTGGGTACGATACTGGGGACCTTTCAAAGGGTTACGCGCACTGGGGAAGGAGCGAAAGGGAAGAAGGGAGTATAACCGTCCTTGCAGCCACAGCCTCCTGTTGAGATTTTCAGCACAGAAACTAGGACACAAGTGAAGCAGCTGTCCTAAAAAGATGACGACATGAGGAGGAGTGTGGAGCACTGCAGCTGGCCTGGCCTTGGACACAGAGGACCTGGGGCTTCAGTAGTTCCCCTGCTCCCTGAATAACTTGCTTCACAGGACAGCACAAACCGTCAGTTACCCCAAGATAAAGAACACAGCTATTTTCACAATGAAAAAATGACTTCAGAGCCCATTCTGAGCATCGCAGACTGAACGGGGAGGCGCACTGACAAAAGATATACAATATTCAGGTGGGATCATTTTGCTGCGATTCCTTCTGGCCCCAAAGATAAGGACTTTGGAGGAAACAAAGACGCCGCCATGGTAACATAAGGCACAGGATTACAACTACAAACCAACCCAATTTCCAGAATCAGACTGGAATGAGGAATTAGCTATTTTATTAACCCCCCCCCCCCCAATCTGGCAAAAGCAGTCAAGTGTCTTTTTACGTTGGCAAAAACTAGTGCTGCTGAGGGTATGTGAGAGGGGATCTATCCACAAATGCTTCCTCCATTTAGATGCTACCAGTTCATAACTTCTGACCATACAAGAAAAGTGGAAAGCGCAGTGCGAACTACACTTCTCAGGTATGCTCTCTTAAAGACATCTTTCATTTACATAAAGATGATTCATATAGCTTGACAGCATAGAATAGGATTCAAAAAGCCACTGCAGGCTGGCACTTTAAGCTAAGACGATGCATTGTAAGCAACACATCAGTTAGAAAATTTTCTATTTTTGCTTAAGCCATCAGTTCACACAATGACAGCAATTAACACACAGAACTGCATAGAAGAATTAATTGTATGCTAGATTTAGTCACAGTGCAAGTGTACTTTTTTTCCTGCCTTTTCAGCCAGGAAAGTTTTCAAGTTAGGCTTAACTTCTAAACAGATAACTGCAGCAACCCCCTCTCTTCCCTGGAGTATAAGGGAGAGGTCTAAAAACGTCTGACCTTGTCCAGTGCAACAAGGGAAAACATAACATGTTTTTCTCAGTTTTTCTTCCTAGTTTAAAAGCTACAAATCTAAAACAATGAAAAGCACCCAACACTTCTTTTCTAGTATTTGTTCTATGAAATCTATTTCTTAAGTGGTGGTTAAAGAGAGAAACATCAGCCCTATTTGTCATTCACTCTAATATGACCAGAGCCCTGGTTAGTACAGAATGTATTTACCTACCTAGGAATGGGATCAAACTCCATGAACTTTATGGTCAAAAGGCCTTTAGATCTCCAGATGCCATAGGTTTATATGTTCACAAAAATCAACATGCAAGTACACGCTAGTTGAATATCATCATGGTCAACGATACTTCTGCAATCCGAGTTGAACAAATGCAACCACAGAACCGATGACTGGGCAAAACACAGCACCGATTCCTCCTCCAATGCTCTACTTAGGGAAGTTAGGTCGACTTCTAACAGCTCCAAAATGAAGTCAATGTAGTTAAGTAACTCCTTGATTTCACTGCAGTTGAAAAAACACCACTGCCTACTCCGATCACAGAAACTATTCTTAATCATTCAGAAAGCTTTATCCATATAGGAAGGTTTTCCTGGTAAATAAACTCTTACCGCAAAGGAATCCCATCTTACTACACACAGCTTGTTGAAACATTCATGGTACAGAACATCCTTATCTGTGAAGAAATTAATACATTTTGTTTTCAGATCTGCATAATATATTGTTAAAAAAAAAAAAGGCAGTCACACACTGAATAAGCAGAAAAACAAAATACTGGGTAACTGCTGATTAAGTGATGACACACCATCATCAAGCCTCAACACTGCACAAAGCAAAGGTCCTGCAGGGAAATAAAACAGTGATTGTGAAATTGTGTACTTCCTCATCATGCATATGCACAAGGATGATGAATGAAAGTTATATGGACACATTTTAAATGTGCATTTCAATGTTTCCAAGCTAAATTCTGTTCTTCTGTCAGCAATTGCCTTGCCTCTAATAAAGCAGACTGAATAAGACAGTAATTGCACCATACAATATATGGATGTTCTGCCTGCTCCAACATTTAGATTCCCACATAGCCTTCTGCCACCTGAAGCTCACAAAAATACCCAACAGTAACATTTGGTCATCCTCTGCATGTACCAGCTATACAGAGGAATAATGAAAATCAAGCATACTAGAAATAGAGAAAATTCCATATTCTGAAGTATTTTGGGATTCAATGAAAAGACGCACTTGCCAGCTAGTTTACTCCAACTGCAATCCCTTCTGCTTCACCTAAAAAAAACCTAACTAGATCTATCAATTTTTTTTCTTTTATTTAAATGGAGCCTGTTTTAAAGCGTGCTTCTCAATGAAAGATGCGCACCTGGCTGTCATGCCCTGTCCAGTTTAACAGTTTTTGGACTCCCTTGAGTTTCTGCTCCCTCTTTGACTTCGTCAGCTACAGAAAAAACTGCCACTTTTAGCAAATCTGCAACTGGAAAACTTGACACAGCTTTTCACAGCGAACTAGAAAATCCCTGCTTTGCCATCAACAGAATACTGGAAGTCAGGAAAATCATGATTCCAACCCCAGGAGTCAAGTTTGGTTTACAGTCATTAGAAATTGGTTAACTAAAAGCAATAATCAGTATAGCATAAAAAAGCTTTGAATTACCAACATTAGAGATCAGCATTCTGTGCCTAGCATAACTTCAGATTTTGGGGGTGGAGGAAAAGGAAGAGAGGAGTTGTGCAAATGGCAAATATCTGCTGAATATTTCCCTCTGGTCTTTACTACTTCAACTAAGTTGTAAAATTGCACAGGAATTTAAACAGCAATTGGGGAACAAGAGCTAAATTTCTTCTCTCCTTTCTTTCCCTGTGTTGGGAAATTTTTCTAAGCCATGGAATTTTTTGGTGACAAGACAGGTCTTTCACACCTCTGTTGTTGATAACATAGAAAATTTGTCACCAAATAAGCACATTTGACCTGTTAGGTATATCTTCCATTATCATTAAAATAGATCACAAGCACCTATGTACAGCAGGCACTTCAGGAAAACTCATGAAGAGCAATCACATGTCCAAAACATGCATCCTGGATGTATTACGTTGCTCCACAAGTGATAAAAGGAAGAGAGAAACTAGCAAGAAAGCTGCTGAGAAGGTACTAGATTTTCAGTTGTTTTTCTTTTCCCAGTCAAATTCCCTCAAACCACCAAGGAAAGGTCAAACTACATACAAATTACATCTTTTTTTTTTTTAGCCACTTGATTAAAAGTTGTATGGGAATTTAAGTAGCATTTAGCTGGTATGTTAATATGATTGTTATAAAATATAATGCAAGAGTTAATAGGTATTTGCCATTTTAGACAACTTCAGAGAGGCTGGAATGTCTTAGAAAAGCAAATGGAAGAGCCCAGAGTTTAGCTAAGATACAGACACCATTTTTGACCACAACCCTCTAGAAATACGTACCATGAACTCATTCTACATATGCAATTTCAGTCCTCTCTTCAGAAGGTTTCTTCACCGCTTGGAGTATTAAGTGATGTTGTTATGACAAGTCCACCCTCTATATATGAATACAGCTTAGGAAGGTGCTAAATTTGCACTGCTGATTTTCAAAGCTCTTAGCAGTGCCTCAGCCCTTCAGCCTTTGCTAGGCGACAGCTAGACACCAGCTACTACTAAAACTTTCCACCATCGCTACTTTACAGTGTGATCAGCTCAGACCAGTTCTGACTTCCAGCACACAATTTAGTGTGCCATTAGTGTGCCGTTTGCTAAATTATCTGGACGTACTCGTAGTTTCCACCAGGCTGGTTGTGCAGTATGTCACTCACTCTTTTTCCAAATCTCCCTTACTTTAAGCTTTTAGGAGAGAGTTTACACCAATTCTTCTGCAGTTTGACAAGGTACGCATCAAATATTTGCTTGGCAACAGAAAGGTTCCTGCCCCCCTCCCCCCGCCCTTTTTTTTTTTAAATACAGACCTGGACTTTACAAAACAGCAACTGAGAAATAAAAAGGTAAGAGTCTAGTAAGAAGTTATTCCCCCTCTCAAAAAGGGGAAATCTATAGAGATGAAGATACTTAAATAAGTCACTTACAAAGCCTGCTGAACATTTAACACCAACACAGCTGTTTCTTCATTATTTGATAAAAACTCCTTTTTGTAGGGAATTACTAAATTTAAAAGAAAATTAACAGTTCCCTATTGAAATTTAGCAGTTTCTCTTCAAGCTTTTCTATATTTAGATACCTGATATTTTCCCAACACCAAAGCTTGTTCACACTACAAAACAGTATTAGGATTTTTTTTTTTTCAATATAAAAATAGCAACAAAGATGAAGAGGTAACAATGAGAGCCAACAATGATGGATATATTGTAAATATTAAATAGAAGTTTTCGACTTTATGCTTATGAAGGTTTCATAACTTTAGTACACTCAAAGATGGTAACACACCACACAGCTGAAGAGATCATTTATTTCAAGACAAAATAAAGACCACCTTTCCATGAAAGTAAAATGTTTTCATGCAGGAAGCATGAAGCATATAGAATAATGAAAAAATACATATATTCAATCACAGATAAGTTTCAGCTTCTCAGAAGCTGTTGGGTTACTGCATTGTCTATTTCTATACTTGTTCCTTCCGAGTTTTAAAATGAATAGATGACAGCCAAAGAGGTTCAAAGAATACAGCACAAAAGAGGCTACAGAAATGTGTTGATTATTAATCATTCCTGCATTTCCATAAAGAGAGGAAAAAAATGAACCTGAGGCTGTCTTCGTGATGAGAAGACATCCTTTCATTTTCAATTTGCAGTGAACAAGCTTTTCTAGGAGGAGTACAGCAACTCATTTCAAAATACGTATTTTGTCAGGATGCACTAGGTAAAGGCTTGACCTTCTATCCCAGCAGAGCTCACTCCATCAGCAGCTTCAGGAAAAAAGCTAGAAAACAAACTTGAACTGCATACAGTCAGCCCAGTGAAAGAGCACTGAAGTCAAATCTCTTGTGTTGCTAATAGTTCTGCCATGCAACAACTGGGGAAAATTCAAACGCAGGCCAGAAGGGCATTTATATTGCAAGCTAAAAGATCTTGTCCCAGTCACAGATGTCACTGCAAAGCTACTCAATCATTCAGCATTCACGCTCCAAATTAATTACCTGACAAAACATATTAGAGGTTTCTGCTGCTCTGAAATCTGTTACTTCCCTTCTGCATGCTGTTAAATATCTTGCCTGGCTCAAGAGCTTTCAATAGCTTCCTTTCTAAAGTAGCATAAAGAAGAAAAATCGCCCTTGTGATGAACATTTCAATGGAGAGGCCACATGGTCTATGACCTAAATGTATTCTGTTAAAATAACCACCCTCCATTCATATCTGCAAGATGTTTGGGCAACCACCCTCTTGCCATTGCACTCATTTATACTTAGTTCTACCAATGGAAATCACTACTTAATTTTTTCAAGCTGCAACAACACAGGAAATAACATAATTGTTAGCAACTTAGAGCTGAGACATCACCAAAAAAAGAGAGGAGACTGCAACAGTGATTTCAGAGGAAAAAACTATGTATCTGAGAGCTGGACACTGAATATCAATGACTAAATCAACAGCCTTGTAATGTGACATTCATTCAAAAGCAAAGGCTTTTGGAACACAAACCAAATGAGGGTGCAACTTCAGAACCCTTGGTGACTTCACAGAAATAAACACAGGGCTTAAGCACATAGTGAACCCACATTTACTGCTGGATAAGCCACCTCTTCAGCAAGAGCTGAATGAGAAAACTTTATTCCAAAAGGAAGAGCAAACATGTAGTTCCTGCTTGCAGGAAAAAAATCACCTCATGAGAGACTCTACACATTGCAGTACCCAAGGTTGATCTAAAGAACAAAAGCAAAGACAACTGACAACATGACAAGCAAAAACCCTCCAGAAGTCCTCAAGACCACAATGGCAACAAAGTGCCCCAAAAGCCAAAGACTAACATGAGAGAAATACCTTTAGGTAAACATTTGAGATATCTAAGAGTTCGGGATACAGCAAAGTTAGTTTGTTTGCTTTCCTGCGTGTAACCTCTTTGGTCTCCTTCAAAAAGGAAACTGCTACTTGAAAAGACAGAAATATTTAGATGCCAGATACACAGGCAGTTTCAAAGGAAAACATCTGTAGGGAAGACCAGCTATTCTCGGTCTCTGGTATGAGCAAAGTTGGTTGAAGGTGTGTGGTGAAAACCAAGGCACAAGGAATAGCAACACAAGCAGAAGGAGGAAAAAAAAGTATTGATCAATTTAACTAAAGCATATCCCATTTGACATTGAGGGCATCAGGCTAAAGAGTCCCAAGATAACTGGCAGTCCAGCTGCAGTGGAGAAGGGGGACCGTGACAGACAGCACATTCTTCAACTGACCACTGCAGAGATACGACACACGAGGACACCACAGCGCACTGAGCTGCCTCGTAGAAAATTGTTCAGAACAGAACAAATATACCAGACATCCTTGAAAGCACTAAGGGACAGTCCTATTTATGGACACAAAGGACAATTTAGACCAAGAGAAGATATTTAAGTTAAGCCAAAAATAATCTCAAGGATCTAAAGAGTCAGAACACCACCATGGTTTGTGGCCAATCAGAAATGCAAACCAGAAAACACTCAATGTTGAAGGAAGGGAAAAAAGAAAAAAACACACACAAAAAAGAAAAACTAGAGAAGAGTTCACAACTACATACATCAATTTAAATTACTCCCTCATCTCAAGTAGGTTATTGATTTCCATGAGCATTTTTACTGCTTTAGATAGCTCATCTCAGTCTCTGGTCCAGCACAAAAAGAAATCTGGACAAGAGGCAAACCTCCAAGTCAAAAGGCCAACCCTTCCTGTCCCCTGTTCCCTTTTTTTCTCCCACAGGTTCTGAAAATCAAGTTTTACATACCACAAGGAAAAGCATTTATATCCTTTATATGAAGGGAATTCAGCAACTCTAATGGACTTAAGCACTGCAGAAACATTTAAGTAAACTGTCTTGGCTTTAGCCTTTGTCACAGCCTTGATAGCTATATTCTTAACTCGGGAAGCCCTCCCACTACCCGTGGTCTTCCTCCCTTTTGATAGTTTCCATGATAAGGTCCATTGCAAGGCATTAAAACACAAGTGGTAGAACGTGACTCCTAGAACATTCTCCGTCAAAATCTTCAGGTCTTTTCAGTGTACACCTGTAGCATTTTATGCCAGTAGTAAATCAAAGTATATTCATTTGCTAGCTAGATTTCATTTTATTTCTACCACTAGCCCCTTGGATTTCATTTCTACGTTTGCTTCTTCACTTGTCCCTGCTTTTCCGGAGTAAAATTCCTGCTCCAAATGCAGCAACAGAAATCTTTGAGGAGATTTCTGCTGGGTCAGGAAGTGGGGGTAGGAGGAGAAGCTCTCATGCAGCCTGAGCACAGGAAGAGCAAGACATAGATCAAATTTCAACCGCCATCTAAGAGTGTAAATGTGGAGCAGTAGAGAGAGATGATGATTATGTTATTAGACAGAGTTGAAGTGACTGCACAGCATAATAAAAATTGTTTCTATTTCAGACTGTTTTGTGTGTATGTCATAAGAAACAAATCATCATAGCTTTAGAGAAAAGGCTAAATTTTCAGCTTTTCAATAAAGTAACTTGATTTTTGTTCTTTAAATGCAATTTGGCTTTAAATAAACCTCACTACCAAAAAAGCACCTGAAATGCTCATTTGTTTCTTTTGTTTTGCACTGCTGCATATCTTCCCAATTTTTGGCCCAACTTCCACAGATGTACCCACATCTCAATCACAGGACTGGAAGACCCTTAGAAAGCTTATTTAATTCACCCCTCCATCTTAGAGACAGAACTAACTATGCCTGCTCCATTCTTGGCATATCTCCTAAAGCAATCTATTCCAGCACTCAAGTATTTCTATGCCTAACCTATTTATTTTTGCAATTTAAGCCCATTTTTTCTTTCCCTCTCCTTGGGGAATGCAGAACAGAATTTCCTCCTTTCCCAATCTCTTATGTAATTAGACTTCTACATCCCTGTCCCACAACTATTGCGGCGCAAGACTAATCAGCCTTGTTTCTAACCATCGCCCTTCTCTGGATTTTCTCTAGAAGGCTCATATCTTTCTTAAGTATGAGGTGTAAAACTGAATAAGACAGTCCACTTGAGGCTCTGCCAGTGAGTAAAATTGGAAAAAGTACTTACTATGCCTTTTAGGCAATGTTTCTTTCTTATAAATTCCAAGAGAGAAATTGCATTTTAATAATGGCACAGCATTGACTCCTGCTATTCAAATTGCGATTCCTGTAATTCCTAAATCCTTTCCTGCAGAAGTGCTGCCTAGGCCTATTGTTCACCCTGTATTCAGTCAATAAAGCACAGTCTTTGCCATATGTCCCCATTGACCTGCAATACCATTTTCAGACTATTCCTTCAATTTTTCAAGGCAATTCTGAATGAATCATTACCACTATGCCACAAGTTTTCTTCTTCCCTGTAGAGCTCACGGAAGACTGCCAGCTGTGAAAAATGCAATTGCCACCAGCGTGGCAGCAGACACCCAGTGCTGTACTGACAGTAGGACACAACATCCGGAAAGGTGCATGCTGCAACACAGATGTTTAGATTTCCAGTAAATCTGTTAACATAAATGGACCTGAGCAGCACAATTTGAGAGCTTAGCAAAGTAAAGAAAATAAAAATGTAAAACATGGGCAGACCTGCCTTAATTATAGGGAACGATATCCTGGAGTTGAATGGAGCAGACATGCTGTCAAGCAGTGCTGCGCTCACGCAAACAGAATAAAATACCACTGTCCCCATCTGTTTTCCTCAATCTAAAACTTTTCCTCATTCCTTTCCATTCCTATCCTTGGCTTGAGCCTTTCACCTCACTTACCGAGGCCCTCTCCCTCTTACTTTAAACAGTCACCACTCTTTTGGCAGGGGACCACAGATGCTCCTGCTGAAGCCTATCAAACAGTGCTGCTCATCCTGCCCGGATCCACTCGGCCGGTGCACGCCGCTCCCCATCTCGGGGCGGAGAACTCAAGACACCAACAAATCAAGCAACTAATTAAAACATGGCCGAGTCCTCTGTAGTCTTAGCACCAAAGGCTGCACTGTGTCATTTTAAAAAGTAGATTTTACATTGAAAAGCTGTAAACACGAGTGCTGCCATATGTTGCCTCTGCCCAGATCGGCTGCATCAGCATGCTCGCGTGTTACAGCTGAGAATCAAACGCTTCCAGCACTTATAAAACCTGCAGCATTCCAGTTCCGCAGCACTGAAGAGTTAAGCCATGCCAGCACTGCTGCTGAAACACAATCTATTGCTGTAGAGATCAAAAATGAAAGTGGAAAATAGTCCCTAAACTAGTAAGGCAGCCCCTTCCAGGAACAGCTTAAGAGCACTACTTTACCAAATAAGGCAAGTGAAAGCTCGAAGCCAAAGCAGCAAACCCACGTTGTATTAAAAAAGTCAGAGAGCTGGATAATAGAAATGCGAATAAGCCAGTTTCACTAGACTGGATTGCAAATGGGAAGAACAAATGTTCAGAAACCATGAACGGAAGCAGAGACTGCCAGCAGAGGCCTGAAGGCATTTATCCCAGCCTGCAGGAGCCTACGTTACATTTTTATTGGATTCATTTTTTTTAATGCAATCCAATACCTTCGTTCTAAATGGGCAACAGAATCACCACAGATTATGCGTGGAAAGAGAGGCTGATGGGGCGCTTGGCACTTCAGTTCAGTGAGCCTGTAAAATTAAAAAACAAACAAAAAAAACTAGAAAGACCACCAAACCCTGCTACCTACAGCTGCCCACATGCTGCTGGATAAGGACAAGTATTAACGTACAGTAACTGAAGACAATATTGTTCATTTCTCAACTTTAACAAAAGAGACTAAGCTGCTTTCACCACCCCCCCCAAATCTTTTACATCACAGATATCTCAATTTTAGCCTCCTCCACTACTTCATTTCCCTCCAGAAAAGAGACCTACAACCTGTTTTGATCAGCCATCTCTAAGGGATGTTTGATATAGGCTCAAGAATATGCCTTCTGCAGAAATAAATACTCTGTATTAATTTAATATCTATCTTTCAATGCACAAGGCAGCTTCTCAGACTCTTAGGCTTACTGCAACAGATTATGTCCCTGGAGAACAGATTCTAACAGCTTGTGACAGTAACACCAAGATCTCAGGCAAAAATCAAGGAGCTAAAACACATCTGTAAAGGAAAACATCAGTTTCACTTCTCTACCTTCTCTGTCCAACTATTAAGCAGAGCTACAGGTTCTTTTGGGTGCCATGATGTGGCATGGCAATGCTGCCTTATTTCCCTGAACCTCTAAGACAAAAGGAACCTAAAAAAACCCATTACACCGACACCATGGTGAGAACAGGCTAGCACTGGACTGCAAGTGTTTTTTATATCCCTCTGTCACCACCACTGCGGAGGCCGAAGGGAGCCCCTCTGCACCAGGCTCAGGTGCTCCACTTCTGCAAGGCTTTGCTCTCCGGCCCCCTGCCAGAGTCCCCCTCCGCCCGCGGCCAGCAAGGACGCACCCGCCCGCATGCGCAGCTCCGAACGCTGCTGACTTCCTAAGCCAATTTGTCCTCGAGAACACAATATTTACCAGTCATCGAATTTCAAGACCTGTTATTTGTTGCCTTCTCACAAAGTGAGTGAATCAACAGATCCATTCATTTCGATCCCCTCTTCTGCCAGCTGCAGACAGATGAACAAATCTGCGCATTAATGGGGCACTTGACACTCACAGCTGGGAGGCCTTCACAGCAATGCATAACTGACAGAAGACTGGGAGGGGAGAAAAAAAGCAATGATTAAAACTTTACCTAGCTATCCCTACCATTTAGGCAAGTTTTTTTTGTTAATACTGTTTTAAATCAAAATGTGTTTTTCCAAGCTTTAATCATTCCTTGGGAGGGAACTGTAGTGAAGCCTAAGGACCATAACAACAAAACTTCAAGGTATTTGCACCACCAAGGGAAGGAACACAAAAGATTATGCCTCATCATTTGAGCTTCAAAGCATGACCGTTGTATTACATGGACTTGCATTAAACACCATACGCACTCCCCTACCTGTATTTGTTTCTTTAAAGTCTTGAGAAAATAAATTTATTCCAGCTGTTTCATGCTAAATCCCTTTTGAAATTTTCCTTTTCCACCAAGAACAAGAATTAGGCATTTTCTACACTTTAAGCCATCTTTCAGCTGCCTTACTGACATAATGATAACTTATCAATCAGTACAGACGAAAACTGGATTCAGAAGTCACGGATGGGCTGGTGAGAGCTATTAAATAATGCCAGCTGCCTCACTATCTGAGCCCATCCTACAATCATATCAGCACAGACTTAGCAAAGATGGTCTTCTTGGATCATGAATACTACCTTTTTCAGTAGTCTCCAAAAAGTAATATCCTTAACAGTTCATAAAAATGCACTGAAGTCATCTTTTAACATTGTCTGCTCCTTTCCCTCCTCTTCATTTGTTTCCATCACTTTTTTATTTATTATTTTTAACAATTGTATTAAAACTATTTCCTGGTTGTTTGCGTCAGGTTGTTCAGTCTCTACTTCCAGATCTACAGCAGGTTTATTCTCTTCTTTCAGATTAATTTTCTTTTCCTGCACAAGATTGTGGCATTCAAAGAGCAGAAGCAACTGAAACCAAGCAGGTTACATCCAGTGGAGATGATGCTATTGATTTACAACTGTTATTCTGCAGACTACAGAAAACAGAGCAGCAGTGCAGATGGATGAAGCCCTTCGGCCAGGAACGCCAGGAGAGCCGGAGATGGCAACTCATTGCAAAGAGGGCAATGCCACCCAAACTCAAACATGCTCACAGGTTCACAGGCAGCACCTCACACTGCAACTTTCATAAACGTGACGGAGTATTTCAAAAATTATTGTGGCCCTCTCCCACTTCCTGGTAAATTTAACAGAAGTTCACAAGAGCTACATCAACAGTGACGTTTGAACAGTATCATTTCACCCGTTATTGTGCCAGTTGCCGTTTTCAACCACCAAAAAAATGGCTCTTGGCACCGACAGCTAATAGAAAAATAAATGCCACCATCTGATGCCAGCTCTCCCACTGAGAAGGTCTGAAACAATGCTTTCTAGATTTATGACTTTAAAAGAAAATCTCAATAATAAGAGTTAGTATTTCACTATTGTACTCATTTGTGGACCCCATGAATCATTTTTACCTGCAATAATTTTAACATGTTTTTGGGGAAACAAGTACAGCAGCCTTCTGAATCAAGGAATAACTATCATGCTATGAAACTAGACATGGGTTATGAGAGATGGAAGTTAAAATATTGCAAGTATTCTTGATACTAAAGATGCTCAAAACCTAGATTCTACCTGGGAGTTCAGAAACAAAGGCTATTTCTGCAAATCATACACGGAACACAGACACTGATGCCATCCAAAGGCTTAATCACAGAAATTGCCAGCTATATCGATTAATTATCTAAACTTTATCCAAAGATAACTGATGGAGTTAGAGCCAAACCTCCCCTCAAAACACATAAGGATATATATGTTATATGTTGAAACAGAAAACTAAGCGAGATAAAGGTCGGTAAGTTACTTATCTATCATTAGATGTACAGAATTTCCATATGCTTTTAGATCTGGATAAGTGTTTGGGACTTTCCTCACTGACTTTCAATTTTAGTAAGTCACTCAAAGTATGGATAAAGAAGTCTCTAGAAACAGTGGCCTAGATTTATTTTCTGGCATGCTTCAGGGTTTTTAAAAAGTGAATTTCAAGAGCCTGTTGCCTTCCTGTCCTTTGAAAGTATTCAAAAAGCCTGCTACTTTTCCAAAGACATGAACTGCACATGAAAAATATTCAGGCACAAATCCATTATTTTCTTAAAGATCAGCGCACTAATGATATTACATTAAGCTAAATGAAGAACTTTTTAAAGAAAGAGGGACTGTGAGACTTAACCAAAAGATATTGGCTGGTATGAACCCATGTGAAGTGAATTACTTTTCTGTGATCTCTCATTGTCAAAGGAAGAGAGGACTGGGAAAGTCCTTATGTGGCTGTTAGCTCCTTGCACCCTCCAGCAGTGCGGCAGCAGAGGAGTGTCTCCGCACCGGGGTTTTCAGCCCTTGGACCAGGCAGCAGGTGACAAGCAGCCCACTGATGGCAGCAAGAGTTCTGCACTTTCTTTAGGGGCCCCACCAAGGGGACAGACATGCCTAAACCCACCCACAAACCCTCAACTCTCATGATGGAGAACAATTACTCAATCCTCTTAAAAATAATTAAAAAAATCCTTTTACATAAGGGAGGAACTCCCACTCTTCAGTCTTCTCTTCAGTCATATTTTCCAGCATGATTTCTTGTGAAACTCCAACTGGTCTCCATCTTTCTTAGAAAGCACAGAGGCCTAAGATGGTGACAATTTCTCGTCAGAGGAGCCAGCATCTCAGAGCAATGGGGAACAGTTACTTCCCATGTGACGCTGACAGCACTGCTTTTAACAGGTTCCAGGCAGACTGTGTTGCAGCAGCGCAGCACTGCTGACTCCCGCAGCCTGCGGTCCGGCCTAACATCCCAGATCCTGCTCTGCGGTATTGCTGCCTTGTCAGCTCTTCCCCTTTTTCTACCTGTGCATTTGATTTCCTGTCTTCTCCCACACACTTGTCTTTTAAACTGGAGAAATGTGACAAAAACAACATCGAGAAAGTAAAACTAAACTTTTACTTCTGATGCCGTCCCCAAAGTACTTGCAAACAGCTCTGCATCATGCACAACTAAGTATTTTTCTGTATTATTATTTAGTCATTAAAGAAAATGTTTCAATAAGCATTTCTCATTTAATGTCCACTGTGGTATTTTGTCATCATTACCTCTGTTTTATATTTTGAATCTCACTAGGATGTTATAGTAGCCCATTCTAAGTTTATGGTTTCCACATCAGGAACTTTAGTGAGTTATGGTATAAACCAGAAGAATTGCTTGTCTCACACTAGAAACTCTCAGTGTCAGTTGTTTGTCACAGCAAACGCAATCCATTGCCAATATAAAGATTAAATACTAAGACTGAAATGTTGAAGAATGACAAAATCTCTCAAACATCTCATATGAGATTATACGAAGTATAAAAAAAGCATTTTTTTCCAGTTATTCTACATTTGCCTGACTTCACAGATAAAAACAAAAGTATTTCTTTTTTTTTTGTTCAAAACTGCTTAGCATACTGTGCTTGACTGCAGGCAATGGAGTTGGTGTGCCTCATTTTCCCCGTTCACATTAATTCTGATAAAAGGTCTGAATCTCAATCCATGTCAGCAGAAACACTTGGAATGGTGAAGCCATTTTAAGGTATGATTAACAACATGACAAAGACTCAATATTTAAAGAAGAGAAACAGATAAGCCATTTAAGGGGAAGCGTTAGAGAATTTGCATGATGGTATAACAGCAAGTTACTGAATGAAACGAAACCTCTTCTATGATATGGAAAAGAATCATCACATTTTTCAAAGGAAATACCAAGACCGAAAGTGTAACGGTAGGTCACAGCACGTGACCTGCCAGAGTAAGAATAGATTGAGAATTTTTGCATTCCATCCCTGAACTTGCACTGCTACAAACCTTACCAAATATTATGCTATTTTCATGCATATGATCTCCATTTCTTCATGATAACATTTTTTGAAAATTGTCATCAGATGGCCCACACACCCAGACAACCTATGTTTGGGGACACAAATGATTGCTGAAATCAGAAAGTTTTGAGTCTTCACCTGAGAGCAGCTATTGAAATACTAACTTCATAATCCCAACCTTATTCTAGAGAACAATTTTTTCTTGTCAAACATCTCCATGCAGTACTTTTACTAATAAATACATCCAAATAACTGCTGAGTAGAAAGCCTTAAGCCATATGCTTATGTATACAAATCGACTTATTTTTATGAAAAAAATATTTAAATGAAGACTGCTGACATACCCACCATGCCATAAAAATGTAGGATTAGCATGCATGTTTCAGTTCAGCAACAGAACACCCTTTTGCTCCTATTGTAATAAAATCTGATGAAACATCTATCTCCACTGGTCCAGATGCAAACAGTCTCCATTTTGCCAGGTCTACTAGATTTAAGGTAAGAGTTTTCACAAATCACAGGAAAATGGTAACAAAATGGGTCTAAATGATTGCAACACTTCATTTGACAGAGATACCAAGCATGCACAAAGCATATCACATCACATCATCTTTATTGCTCATAGTACCCAGGATTTCTGTTGCCCTTCCTAATGCCTGAGAGTGGTCGAGGTAGACTTCGTCGTTTGAACCTGTACTCAGTCATCCTGATGACTGACCACTCCACCCCATTTACAAAAGATAATATGCACAGGAGCAATCAGAAGAGGTCATGCATTTCCGATAATGATACCTAGAGTAATTTCACCATTCTGTCCAGTCCCCTGCTGTCAATTTGTTGCTCTGCAGGAATCTGATCAACAGAAAAATGCTTCCAAAGCTATGCTAAATCTTAGCCTCAAACAGCAGACATACCCAAGCCGTATGGAAACTGCGGACCGCAGGAACATCTGACCTAAGTTCATGAGAAGGGACAAATAAATTTTAACCTACATGCAAAGCAGCTGGCCAAATCACAAACATATTCCAAGTAAAGGTGTCTTAATTATCAGCAAGTTTATTATGCTGGCTACCTAAAAAATATCCAATGCAATGTGTAGAAAGTAATAAAATTGTACTGCGTATGCTTTAAGTGCCACATTACAAAGCAGTACTTGTTTAAGCAACACATAAGGCTGTACGAGATTACCAAGGCAATCTTCGCTAAAAACAAAGGCCCGTGAACTCCACATGAACGTTCGGTTCTGTGACCTCTTCTCTCCCAAGCAATGCAGGGAAAGGATTGGCATCCTTGTTTTCCTCTTAAAAGATCCACCCTTCCCTAAGATGCCTTCAGAGCTCTTCCATAATGAATGCACACAATACCTGACAGTGAGAAGTTCCTAGCATTGTGTGCAAGAGCAGACTTCATGCACTTCTTTGCCATTATCCTCCTCCAGCCTTCCTCCCAGCATGGCCCTAAAGCAGCTGGTTCCTGCCTACTCCCACCCCACGCTCTCCTCCATGGCAACACTTCTGTGTACCAACAGGCAAACACAGAGAAAATGAGTAAGAGATTATTTCCATGTCCCCTGTTCTAGCACTGGAATGACATTGGTGATCAAGGATCATTGCAAAGTAACGTGTCCACTTCAGCAATTCAGCCACTTTTATGAGTTTTAGCAAGACATTAGACCAGCTCCATGTGAATCTAGAAAGCCCAACCTGACAGCTGGTTGTGCCACAGACTTGTAAGCATAAAAAATCCACACAGGATGTCACCTGATGAAGCCCAACCTCAGACTATTAAAGTTGTCCTACAAGGTGCTACCTCTTATGGAAGGGCTATTCCATCAAATAGATCTTACTTTTATTTGATTTAATCATCACAAATACACATTTGCCATCACCCATTCCTCCTAGAGCCCTCAAGCTTCTGTCCACCGAATAAAGATAAAAGGATATATTGCAGCTCTACCACACCGAAGGATAGATTTGTGCAGTTTTTCCCTGTACAATCTACTGCTTTTGTTTTTTGTATATATTACACAGGTTTTGCTCAAAAATTCTCTTTCATGCATCTGTAACCATTTCTCACCAGGACACCTAAGTGATTTGCAAAAGCTCTGGCTAGAGCCAACTCTGTCCAAGCTACTAATGCTGTTCATAGACAAAGAGCTTGAGGCTGGATAACGTAGAACAAGGCAGGTCTTGTCCCTGAGAACATGGAACACGGGACAGAGACATGGAAGAATTATCTGAGCCCACAACAGCAAAGATGAGATACTCAAACTGGATGCATGCAAGGATGTCGCTGGAATATCCTGAAGGCATAGTATAACCAGCACGCAGATCTGAGGAGGTCAAAGCACTGTAGGAGAAACTGTTCATTTCTTCAAGTGAACTGATTCAGTCACCAACCCCCCCCCCCCCCCCAAAAAAAACCCCACACAACCACAACTCCAAAGGACTCGTTTTCAATTCTTCAACAGAGATCAGAATAATCCACCATTATGCTGCTATAAACATTAGATGCACTGTCTCAGGAGCAGTCACTTTCAAGTGGGGAAAAAAACAAAAACAAGACAACTTTACCTTTTGCAGTTGCAAAATAACGAATATTTATAAATAAATGTGTTCTTTCTACTTACCAATATCAGGGTACCATGCCTCTGCACTTCTTTAAAAATCTGAATATTTAAAATATATCTAAAATTAGCATAGAGCAAAAGTTACTTCCAATAAAGTATCCACCAATAACAATCAACTTTGGAGGTGGAAGAAAATCTTAAGGCCTCCAACATGAACCACACAGTACCAGAACAGATATTCAAAGCAGCTGAGTCACTGTGGTTTTCTGAAATGAGCCTTTAGCTATGACTTGAGGGAAAGAACATTAAGTGACAGGCACTTCAAAAAACCTCTGAAGTATAAAGTTTTGGTTTTTTTTTTTAAAGAATTACTTGGTTTTTATGTTTGAGGCTGCAACTCGTTTTCCTGCCATTTTTGAGTACTTTGCTGTCTAGTTCCCAACACAATGTTCAATTTTAATCCTTTATTAGCCATAATTTAAGCCCAGCACAAATATCACATTGCTCTTTAGAGCAGTTAACTCTTTGGTAACTCAGTGTACAGACTCAAAGGTAGTTCTCAGCTAGTTCTCTTAACTCTTCTGCACATGTAGCAAGCATAATCTCTACCAACAGATTTGTGTGTTTTACTAAAAACTTACTGACAATTTTTTTTTTTTAATCTCTACAAATAACAGCCTCTCCTGATTACCTCTATTTGTGGTTTCACAGCTAAGGTAGTAACCAGGGCCATCCATTGGAAGTACGTAAATGGAAAGTAAGGTACAGTAAGATGGAATCAATTCTGCATTACAGGCAGTCAGCTCTAATCAATCCCTTCCCAGTTATCAGACAGACGCATCTGAGGCAGGAACAAACCTTAGCAAGGATCACAAAGATCCTCGTTATAGCAGAAACGTATGCAAGCTATCAGTTAAAGGTTTAGCAGAGAAAGCTAGAAGAAAGCTAAAACCAATTTCCAAAGATAGAAACTTTTCCCCCTCAAAAACGTCTGAAAACAGAACCACTTTTTCTGGTGATTTTCCATGAACTTTTCCAGTTCTCCCAAACCCTTTGGGGTTTGTATATTTCTTTTATCTGAATTTCAGAAAATGAAAAACTTCAATATTTTCATGCTCTTTTCAATAACACCGTCTTGGAAAGTTACAGGAATGGATTACTCTTTCCATTTTTACTCTAAAGATTCAGTTATTCTTGCTCATCTAAAGAATGAGAACGCCGTACACTCCATATGCATTCTCTCCCGCAAGCCTGCGCAGGGCTTTCCTCTCTCCCTGGGGTTACTCCCTCTCCCTCCAGCCTTTCTGCCTGCGCACACAACTGATGCTGCTTTGGGGCACACAGGCAGGACTGGAAGTGAACTGTAACACCCTTCTGGAAATGCACTGTCATGCCTGCAAACACTTTTATCTCAATTTCCATTTAAAACTATAGCACAACTCAACGCACCCTAAAACACTGCCCCATTTCAGGCACAGCTTCCTCAGGGTCCCTGATCAACTGGACCGTGTCACAGTAGGCTTAGTCATTTCTTAGACCGTGCTCATGCTGACTGAAATGGAGTTTAGCCTCAACACAGCAGCAGGGTTTCCCCTCAATCAAACATTTCATAGAAACAAAACACTAATTACTCACATTTGTTCCTTTTATGGAAGCACTTTATGGCGTTTCTCTGCTACCCTCATGCCTTCAAGGTCCTCAAATTACTGCTCAGCACTGAGGATTGAAAAGCTATGGTGATGACTAATGACTTTTCTAGGCAGCTTTAGTTAAACACTAAAAATAAATAAATATAAAAATACCCTCTCAAAGATAAACAATAGAAATATCAACCATTGTCTTTGGTATCTTTTAACCTTAAGTGAAATAGCAGTAGGTATTCATAACACAATCTACTACATTTAAATATAAAATCTACAATATATAGCGCACTTCCTTCTCTTGCAATTATATATATACAAGCCAACTTGTAACGAGATGGGAAGACGACTAAACTGTTAAATTCCAAAGAGTTCTCTGCAGGCAAATTCTGATCCAAATGTGGAATTATCCTCTGTCAAGTTGTTTAACATTTCAGGATTAATACTGTGGTGTACAATTTACAGTATAAATGAGTACAGCATATTGAACCAGGATAAAGTTGTCAATCTTCCCTATTTGGAGCTGAGTTGCTGCTTTGTACGAATGGGACCCAAGCACTGAAGCTGCTACCACCCCACAGATTATTTATCCCAAGTCCTCACAGAATGCAAAAACTTTATGCACGTGACTGATAGCATATGGAAAAAATATATTTAGAATTAAATCCTGTAGATCATATTTGAAGGCTCTTCCCCTCATTGTCGTTCTTCATGACCAAGACCATCTGCCTGACAAGGAGTAGGAGGGGATAAATTCTTAAGAGAGCTTATTTTAACACTTGTCAGTGATAACCAAGAATTGTCTGTAAAATATATATTGCCTTCAGATTTGACCCCCAAACCCTAAGCCATTAGCTTGCAGGGTGCTGTCACTCCACTTTACAGAGTATGTATTTTCTAGCAGGGAGAACTATTCTCATGTGTATTGCTCAATACTGAGTACACTTGCCGCATGTAGTCACCATCCAGTTTCCTGATGCAACCTGTGAAGCTCCTGAAGCAACCAGTGAAGATGAATTATCTTTTTCTTGGAAAAAATTTTAAGTTATTCTTGTAGCTGGGTACCTCAAGTTCTTATCAGCTTTCTGCTGTCACTTCATTGTGATCACTTAAGTGTGGGATAAGTTATTTGCTTATCAATCAATACTAAACTGAGCTTTTGAAAGACAGAACTAAATAAGCCAAAGACTTAACTATTGCTCTTCTGAGCAGAGCACTCAGTGGAATTACGAACAGGAATAATCAAATTTAATTTTTCTTATTTAAAATTGACACAGCCCTCCAGAAAATTGTACATATGCATGTGTTCCAAAAAGCACCTGTGCTTAATATTAAAGTTAAGACATGAACAGCAAGTCAAAGGTAGCTGTATGCTTTTGACAGGAACATCTAATTAGGTTAAAAGAAAAATGCTATAGTTAAAAGTCCTCTGCATCTGTGCTCAGGATATTCTTAATCCAGTGACAGTGCAAGTCTGCTACAGGGTTCCTGAACCTTTCTCTGAAGCCTTTGGTGCCGATTAATCCAAACTTTCACACTGGACTGATGAAGCATTCATCAGATCAGTACTGCAATTTCTACTTTTTGAAGATGTTTTGAAAAACACTTGAACTAAGAATCCAGCTCAGGCTCCCTGAATATTCCAGTATTCCCGAACATTCAGACTCCAAAAATTCACTGCAGAGGTTTGTGGGGGGGGACAGGACATTTCCTCTTTCCACATAGATACTGGTTACATTCTAATACTACTAAGATTTATTCTTGTTTCTTCCAAAATAAAACCCAGCTTTAACACATAACGAGCAGTCATGGACTGGAATCCCTAACACAAACAAATCCTTTTGTCCTGAACCCCCAGCCTGTTCCTAAAGACTGGCGGGCCGACATCAATCTGAAAGTCTCCCTCTTTGGGTTGTTTAAAGTTAACTGGTGAGATGATGTGCTGCTCTGAAAGAGGGGTGGGGGGAGAAAAGAAAAGAAAAAGATTTTTGTAGATACAGCTAGGATTTTTTCCTTTTCAGGATGGCTGCTCCCTTATCCCAGTCTCTCACTTCCTCATGCCTACATGTTCTGTGTTTATTTTTTCCTTGCATAATTTTTAACCCCAACGAATAAAAGGGCCGACATTCACTAAATAAAAGATTTAAGTGCTACCAGATTGCTTTTGCATAGCAAAGCTTTTTATATCTTTAATGTAATCTGAATCAGAGATAATTTGTTCTAATTAAACTAGGAGAGAATCTGACAAAAAATAGCAGTGTTTTCTAGAAATGTCACTGTGTTTCTCTGCTGTCAGCTGAGTTTGGAGAAGGTGTTTTTTTATTCTAAAAATCTAATTGAAAGCTACAGAAAGACTATTCAACTAAAACATAAGGAGTTATATTTTCACTGAACTTGTGTATTATATAGTCAAAACAGACGATAAATGCCAACACTGAGAACTCGGTGCTGATTATTTTCACAAATTAGGTACAAAGGAAGTGCTAATCCTAACACATAAGAATCTCTTACTTGGCTGACTAATAAGTTGTTCATTAGAATAAAATTTTGTAGGAACACTGCATTTACTGCCACTCGATCTGTAACGGTTATTCTAGTGTTTGAAACATTCACGAGACATGCCAACCTTAGTGCTTTGACTTTCACAGCAAGGTAACAGTATTTAATAGGAGCTACCTAGCTCCGATTTCTTAACATCTCTCTATTAGGCTGCACCTAGACCAGCTGCAGGCACAGAGGAACAAATGGCTCCATTAGCACCTCACAGCCTGGAGAAAGCCTCCACCCGAGCTTCTGCAGATTACACTGAACGCTGCTTGTGTTTCATCCTTTGCTATGACTGACCACAAAGTCAGAAGTTTAAATAGCAAGTGTAGTGCTTAAGAAACAACCTCCTACACATGCCTTTTTTCTTTTTTTTTTTTAAGAAAGTGAGAAAAGCTAGCATAGATGTTATGTTTACAAATAGTACCTTTTCTGGAGGAGAAGCACAAGGCTACTTTATACTGGGTGCATTTGTTAGAGGCCACTAAATGTTAATCCAGAATTTCTGTAACTACCTACTCAAGCAAGTCAGTTCTGAAGAATAGGAAACAAACTGATATTTCCTGTTTATTCCTAAAGAACTAGCAAATATATTTTTTTTAAAACAGACCTTCTCTAACAACCAAGCAAACGGAGAAACAAGTTCTTCTGGACTGCAAAAAAATGTAATATAATTTTCAGAATCAAGCAGCTTCACCAATAATTCACTTCCTGTTTCCTAGCATTTGGATCAAAAATATTTTAAAATTATACAGGAATGACAGAGATTTTTATACCGCCAGGTCTCAAATCACAAGAAGCTTGGCAGATTAGCATTGGCACCTTGATCTCCGCATTGCTGGCTGAGTGGAGAGCTCAGCTGGAGGTGCCAGTGACACACCAATAAATGAAGAGGAGAAATCATAGCCCTATACTTAGGTGTTGGCATATTAAATACTTTTTATTTCACCTTGAAAGATGAATCTGAAATGAAAGGTAAATCTGAAACTCTGAGATGAAGAGGATGGGTTTCAATCTCCAGTAGCAATGCATCAGTAGAGGAATATGAACTGTCATAGATGGCTCACTGAAGACAACTGGCAAGGTCCGACTTATAACACTGCGTTTTTATGGCTGGCTATGCTGGCAGCCTCAGCATTTTTCTTCTGACTGTTCTCAAACAAACCGAAGTACTTACAGGATTACTTCCCTGAACTTGCAGCTGAGGATATACCGGAGCTTTAGTCAATGCTCTTGGTCAGTAAAGAACAGACTATCCAGAGAATGAGAAGTGAAAATATTTAACTTCTCAGTTGAGGCTGGGTTCCTCTTTGTCGAATGGCTTCCCCGGGGCACTTACACATAGTACCTGTAAGACATTCTTGTTATGGAGTACTTCGCACAAAGGATAAAAAAATGCATATTTATCTCATGTCTACTTAAGTAAGCAACCTAATCTGAAAATGTTTTTGAACTGTAGGTCCTTGCAAAATATAAAGCCTTATTTTTTAGGTAAAGTAAAACAATCAAGCCTTAGTATATCTTCTACTGCTACTATAAACAGCACAGAACTTAATTCTGTCCTAAAAGCAACGCAGAACTAAGATCCCGCAAAAGAGAGTTTCTGAAGAGTTAGACATGGTTGAGATCCTCATGGGTGTCACCCTTAAACACCACATTTTTCTTCTCCATCAGAAGAGTGAAATGCCCAGTGATCACATCAAGTCAAGGGGTAAGAGGAAATCAAGTTCAGTCCCATTAAAAATGTAAAGGTGAAAAAACTTGAGAATATTGTCCTTGCCTTCTACCAAAATAAAGCTGTACGAATTCCTAAAGTTTACTGTGGAAGACGGCTGGACTTGCAAGGCAGATGGACAAACCCCGTAGTGTACACATGCTAATCCAAATCTGTATCAGACCTGAGTGTATGCATCACACCTTTCAGCGATCGTGCTGTTTCAGGACTCATAAGTCACAAGTCACAAAAGCAAAACTAAGAGCTGAGAGGAACTATTTGATAGCTCAGCTATGCAAGGCTCAGATCACTCAAGATGAAGAACATTTTTCAGAAGGAAACTGGTGCTTTTGTCACCGAAGCGCACAGACTGCCCGTTTGGCTTCCTTAACTACAAGCTACTGTTCTCTCAAGACCTACCCAGGTAAAAATTGAACATGTTGGGGACTCCAGAAAGCTAAGCAGGCAAAGCAGTTTAACCAGGCAGAAATGCTGAGCAGGCTGAATGAGAACTTCAATTTCAGACATGTAACTGAATATGATACAGCTCACCTAGCTTCAAGAAAAATTGCATCTTACATACTTTTCGTACATTTACACCCAAATAACCAACTTACACATAAAAGAAATGCTCACAATTCATCACAGTTCTCATATAGCCAAGAAACAGTCTTTTACTCCAGGTTACAGCTCTTTTATAAAAATTTCACCCAAGACTTGGCCAGTTAGGCAAAGAATATGTACCTAGGACATAAATGCACTCTCAAGTAAGGTGTTATAAATTGATGGCAAATATTTTACAGGCAAGACATTACTGAATCTCTCCAAGTTTCTCAACACTTCGGACAATAGGTGAAAAGCTGGTTGAAGATGGATAGTCTCATACCTGGAAGACTGCCTGCCTTCCAACACACACTCCTTGAGTTTTTTTCCCCCACAAACTTGATACTGATGACTTCATTCATCTGCTTCAGTATTTGCATCCTTATGTACAAATTAGGTTCCTTCCTCTGTAAAGCACTCAGATTGTACTAATGAAAAGCACTACACTAGGTAGGTAATTTATTTTCAGATCTTCTGGAAACAGTATATGAGTTCCTAATATTGAGGGGAGTAATCAGCATCTCCATTTTCCCAGTTTATAGGAACAGACTCTGCTTTTAGAAGGAACAGAGTAAAGTACATGGAGCACGTGGAAGAACACAACAGCTGAGCCACCCTAAATATTAAGCAAGCCACAAAATTTAATAACTTTGCTATATTAAAAGATACACCCCAATGTCACCCCACCCCCACAATTCATCAAGGCATTTCACTCCCTTGGGCTCTTGTGACTAAGTATAATATTTCATTAAATATCCTGTTCATACTGGCTTATGTACTAGGGAACACACTAATTTTAGAAAACTGATTAGCTAGTTCTTTCTAACTGAATGTTATTGTAGCTAAGGTCAGATTTTGCACTGAAACTATGGCAACAAAGCCACAGTATTCTTTTGTCTACAAGGTTGGGGCTAGGTTTATTAACAGTACCGTTCTACTTAATTGCTAAGCACTGCTTTTTGGCAATCCTTCCCTCAGTCCTACCTGAAATACCCTGAACTTTCCACTGGGAAAAAAACTCAGATCTGTGAGAGCAGATAAAGAACGAATATTTCAATCAGCACTTATTTCTTCATTTTTAATACACAGTCACTAACTAGATCAGCACATGTCCCATGTCTTCTTGCACAGTATACCTGGTAAGTAGAGAATTACATCCCACGTTTTTTAGACAGGCAAATGAAGCACACAGAAGTAAAAGCTCACACTAGTTCAATAAAATCCTCCTTCATTCTTAACCAAGAGTCTCTTAACCAAGAGACTGAACAGTTGTTTGACCACAGCGCTCTAAGCACAGACCAGCATGCAGACTCAGCCTGGCCACTTTTCACAGCCTGTGCCTCGTACCCAGATGGACCCATCTCCTCTCCTTGTTCAGTATCTACAACTTCTTAGGCCACATTAAACAGACTAAGAAATCTGTGCCATACAGACCCTTCCCATTTTGATGTTGGTATCCCATCTCTAGGATTCAGCAAAACCATGCTAAACCATCACTTTAAAACCAATCATTACTTAGCCAATCATTTATTCGCTATTTCAACAAAGCGCATGCGCATCACTGAGTTAGAATGTGTTTAGGATGTCTTGGTGTTTCAGCACACATAGCCACCAAATGGACTGCAAACTTGTCTTGCTCAATAGGCCTATAAGGAACAATATTGCAGTAGACATGGCAAATTAAATGAAAAACAGCCCACGGACCCACTCTGCCATGACAATACTTATCTTCCTGTGTAAAAAAACAAGACAAAAACAAAAAACAAAAAAACCACACACCCTTCCCTTTGCTACATCTAATCACCACCGTCAAAGCAAAGCAAGTTACTCTTGCACATTAAAATTAAATACAGGACACAGCATCTACACAAGCAAATGTATAACCTCTGTTTTCTAGCTATGCATATTAGCAAGCCATATAAAGTAATTATCATTCATGAGGCTGGCACTATCACAAAACCCGTGGTTAAAAAATGCTTGGGAATGTGGTATTCACGATACCGCTACAAAGTCACCATGGGCAAGCAGAGAGAAAGCAGTGTGCATTGCTGACCACCTCGCTTGGCAAGAAGGAAGGAAGCCTGGGTGTGTTCGTTTAAGTGGAGCACCAACACTTGATTAGTATTCCTTTCTCTCACAGAATTTTCCAAGCTTAGGCAGACATAAAACACATTCATGTAGCCTGGAAATGCAACACTTCTGACTTGTCTGTTTTGTGAAGGATCTAAATACCACTGTAACAGTTGTCTATAACATCTGCTTGTATGTAGGATGCAGTGGGCTAAGGATTCACATTTTAGAGATACAGCGCACAGGAATTTTCGATCATATAAAGGGCACCAAATTCAAATGCATACTAGCAGTTGGAAGATTTCTCGTATAGTTCTATAAATATTTAGAATCATGCTAAAAGGATTCCGCATCAAGGCAGAGAACATGTACTTTTGATATTATAACTATATCCTTCTGCAGCATCTAAAGATTTTTTTCCCTGCAGAAAATGACCAATGATTCAAGCTTAAATAAAGAAATTATAAACACAAAATTAGACTGCATTTGTATTGTTTTCCTCTTCCATAACTCTAACCCTAAAAGCTTCTTTTGATTTTACAGTAAATTGTGACAGTAGTACCCTTTTTAAAAAGCGGCTAAGCAGCATATTTTTTTCCTATTTATGCCATTTGACTCTTAGGAAAAAACACATAAAAGATATTTAAGTAGATATTTACTGCTGTTACCCTACTTCAAACTTTGCATACTCAATGAGTGCATTTTAGTCCAATTTAGACATTTCAAAACTGAAAAGGAGTCACATTTCTACTGCAACCTATTTACTACTCTTCAAGATCACCATGCTAAGCCTTGAACTTAGCACTCAAGCACTTAAAAGCTCTGCCTTAAAAAGGAATCCTGCTATTTTGCCTGTTAATACATGGTTATCAGAATAAAATTGGGACACATTCAGACATAAGTTTAAATACTCCTAGGCAGCTTAACAATTAAGATACCCAAACATTTCACCAGCATTAGTAGTCTCATGTTTAAAGAGAAAAAGGAGCCTAAACTTGGCCATGCATCCCAGGCCTAACACTCCTCCTTTTCACACCATCATCCCAGGAATGTGCCCTCAACCCTCTGCAAAACACCAGCTCTAACTCGTTTAATATACGCAAAAAGTTATTCAGTTCAGGCTATTTCATATCAAAGTTTAAAAAGCAATCTGAACTGATGTAACCGCTTCCAGCAGAGTGGATTTGGAAAAGTATTCATAGGTGTATGGGAAAGCAATACGATTTTAGGCTACACACTTACATGAAGCTGAACAGATGATATGCAAAGGCTCATACTGCTAAAAATTCTTCTGGACAAGTACAAGGGGATGGTACTGAATTACCTTACTACCCAGAAGGTGCACTTTCATGTTCAGCTAATATTTTTCCAAAACTAACAGGCAGATGAATCTGGATATTTGTTTTGCTTTTATAATATTCTGAAGCATTTGGGAAGCAACTGCAGAGTAAGTATATTACCCTTTAAATGAAAATTCCTTTAAACTCAGTTCTAATGCTGAACTATAAACAAGGTTGCATTCTACTCTGTCTAGAAAGCTAAATAGTCTAATATGTATGCAACATATCATCTAACTCCATAGCCTGTATCAGTATGGCATACATTACATGGTTTTCTTCACATTAACCAAAGCAGTAGGGTGTAAGCTTCGGATTATTGATGACAAAGCTATGAAGAACAAAACATGCCTCAAAACATTTCCATTAAGGAGAAAGCATACTGACTTTCATCTGTGTTGAGCACAGTGTGAATTTCAGAGAAATCCATCAGAAGAATCGGTATATATATTTTAAAGCTTTTCTGTCCGGATTCAGGTCATTACTTCCATTAAACATGAACTTCTAGTTCAAAGACTCAGATCCTCAGCATTAGCCTTAACAATGCTAGCTAGGCGTGATAGAATGCTTCATGACAGCCGGACTCAGAAACAGCGTACAGTATGGATTAGGATCAAAAGAACAAACAGAATTTGAACTACTCATCTTCTGCTTCACCATGAGGGTATTTTAAGTTTAAGAGATATGGGTTCGTTCCTTGAACGCCTTGCCAAAAAAAGTGTTGCCCAGCAACTACTAAAACAATGTTCTGGGAAGGAGGTGGCTGCCGGACAAGTTAACCCAGTAAATGCCCTTTTTCCCTACGCTTCATGGAGCTATTGCAAAGCTTTTGGATCACTCACAGGCAAATCTGCATCCCAAATAAAGAAACGCAAGGAATTTCCCGAGAAGGCTGTCAGACAGACTGTTTTGGTGTAGTACTAGTTTCTTGCATTGAGCAAACACATTTGGCTTAGCGCAGTGCTACGTTCCAACACAAAATGAACACAAATAAAACCTCTACAAAAGCACATACGAACTAATAGAGCATGGATCCAGCAGCATATGCACAAAATTTGCAGCCCTGGGTTCTGCTTCAACTTTGCCACTATTGCTAAATCTTTTTTTTTTTTTTTAATTTGCAGAAGAGCTATCTGTTTCTGTGCATTTAAGTACAAATTATTTCTAATGAAACACTGTGGTGCTTTTAGCCTAGCTAGGTCAGTTACAGTTCATACTTTCCACATAAATCCATGCATATTAAAAGGATGTTCATTTATAGTCACTATTCAGATGCATACCCATACTCAAAGACAGCAATTATAGCAGCAAATCCAGCTTTATAAAATAAGTAAAATTTCTTTTTCTTGTTCAAAACAGTGCAGATAGAAAGACTGAGACAGTTCTTCGGTTTTCTTTTTTGAGACCAGTACAACTAGGATTTTTTTTCCAGGAATCTCATCTGTACACAGTATATTCAGACAAGATAAGTAAAATACTGTTTGACAAGAGTTTTCACATTAACATTTCTAAAAAGAAATACCCTAACGAACCTACTCTAAGTCTTAAAATGTTTTTCAAGACAATCTGAGAGGGCTTTTGACTTA
Source organism: Apteryx mantelli (assembly GCF_036417845.1). Classification (NCBI taxonomy): domain Eukaryota; kingdom Metazoa; phylum Chordata; class Aves; order Apterygiformes; family Apterygidae; genus Apteryx; species Apteryx mantelli. Next base: position 26,398,613 of record NC_089989.1, on the reverse strand, counting down.
ACTGAAGCTGAAAATATGAAGTGTCAGAACAACTTATTGTACATTTTAAAAAAATAGTCATATTTAAAGTGAATCCAAAAAGCCAGAGAAAAAAAAATCCACTCAAATCTCACAGCCCATAATTACCATCCACCCTCAAATGAACTTCAAGTGCTATCTAGTTCTGACGCGGAAAGGAGAAAGGAAGAAAAGTAGAAAGATCAGCCTTCACACCTGCAAGTGATTATACCAGAATTTTAAGGAACTAAAGCTACAACAGTGTATAATATGTGAAATAACTACTGAAAAAACACACTCAGAGTAACTTGGAGCCAAGGAGCTGACTAATAACTTTCTTCAGAGTTCAGAGGAGTATTACTACTTTAACTCAGGCACTTCACTTTTTTTCATGTAATACACCCTTTTATTTTTTATTTTTTTCAATTTGTCTCATTTATATTTTTACCCCCCACTCCAAACCTTGTCTGAACTCCATCCCATCTTACTCTAAGCCTCCTGTTGCATTTTCTCCCTTCCAGTGCTCCACCACCACCAGATCATCAGTGTACTTTTTCCACAGCTTTGTCAACAAAACAAGCCCTCGTGTCCTCAAGATACCTTTGTATGTTTTCCTCCAAGCAAACTAAAAAGCTCTATCGTTCCCATCTCCAACTCTAGTCATGCCTCTGCAAATCATTCCATCCAACTCAGTTCATCCAGACTCACATCAAGACTCCCTCACTGAGTTTTCCTTCGGACAACTTTCACAAATTTCAGCTTCAAGGAGCAACTTACTAGCATATGAAGCCCCCTCCATTTAACCTACAGAGCGCTTGCTTTTCAAAGCGCACTCCTCTACCAGGCACTATTTTCACACTACTAGCAGATTATCAGAATTTAGTGATGGTATGTGCTCACTGATAACTAACAACAGTCTTCCATACAAGAGAGACTTTCTTCAGGCAGAAGAACAGTGCATGTATATCAGCACCCTGTGCACAGCAGCTCTGGTATTTCAAGGGCCTGAAGTAGAAAGAAAAAATATCACCCCATAGACCAGGGCCTTGCAGTGCCACTAGATGCAACTGATTGAGTGTAGCCTAGGCAACAAGACTTTTTAAAAGCTGAAACACCCATGGCTAAGAAAAAGCAGGATGGATTGATTTTGCCACTGGAAATTCATGCTTTAGTTTCTCCCTCAATTTTCTCAGTCATTTATGCATATCTAAGTAGCGAATCTGGCTTTCAGACATCTCCCCACCACTTTGATTAAGCATAAAAATTAGATTTACAGCTATTTTACATCTGCCCACAGAAGCTACATCTGCTCACAGAAGCAGAAAATTATATTTCTTAAAAATATTATCCAAAGTGAGAGTCTTTAGATTAGCCATGAAATCATACATGTTCAGAGTTTCTTTCAGAAGGTGACTTAAGTTTAACTGACCTGTATCTGGAAAGCTTAAAGCACGCTTCATTTGAAAGAAGATTCTCATAGATATATGAAACAGGTTATAACCTAGAGGCATTCTTCCAGTACCGTGCAAAGCTATCATAGAAGACACTGACATTTGATTAATTTTAGTCCATGATTAAGTTTGGTCCTGCCCTAGTGAGATCTTTGCACATTACTTCTCAAGTTATCAGTGCTAGCGTTTTGCATCTATTCTAAATTCGAACCAAGATCGTGCTTCTTCTGAGGCCTTTTTCAGGTCTCAACCTGCTGTGAGAACAGCTCCACACATCAAATCCTATCAGCTGCTCTGGCTAGTATGCACTATATGAAATCATTGAACAAACTTGCCCACAACTTACAGAATTCATAGGATGCTAGAACATTTCCATGTCAGTTCCTACCTCACTCTGCTAATGCACGACAGGTATCTTGTGTGACTGATCTACCGTACCTGTGACACTGCTCAAAGCAATAAAGACTAAATTTCAACTATGACAAAACTAAGTATTGGGACTCCTGAATTACATTCACTAGATGCCTATGGTTGCCTTAGATCCCAGAATTAAGGGGTACTGTTTGGTTAAATGCACACCTTCAGACGACTTTGTGTTCCATTTGCAAGGAAGGCATTTTTGCAAGGCATCATTAAAACTCCAAATAAGATTGAAGAGACTTGGATGTAGTTCCTAACTTTGCCACAGACTTCCTATGTGACACTCAATCTCTAGGTGCCTTTGGTTCATAATAAAAAGCAGAGATCTTCCATTTGCGTTGAGATAAACTTCATTATTACTTCTTCTGAACATATTTATTGTGGAAAACATTTTATCTTAGATTATGCTTACAAAGCATGTGTATAAATAGCAAACGCCTTTTAAGATTTTATGAGTTTTGCTACCATTCACCACTAAGCATAAACTTTAGTGAAGTTACTACAAAGGTTGAAAAGGTTCACACCATCCTTTCTCCACATATAAATTATAAGTAACATGAGAACTTTTACAACATCTAACCACAATGTTTTATGTCAGCCAAATGTCTCTTTGTATCTGCAGTCCCTAAACTGTGCTAGTAAGATTGCCATTTTCTTGTTCTCTCTCCCTCTGATTTTATTCCTTCAGTTGATTCTACCGTTAAGGCAGTCAAGGTCGTGTTCTAGTTCATGTAATAACAGCATTCTTTTTCTGGAGAGCTTAACATTGAATGCTAAAACTTCCCCAGGCTGCCTCTTCAATATTTGAATGATGAACTACTTAATTTTCCAGTAAAAAGGGGGACAAATCCACCAAGAACTGATGGACTATAGCAATATTTTAAACAGAGGGTTTCATGGTGTCAGACATCTTTGGCACAGCTAAAAACAAACCAGCCAAAAAAACAAAGCAGCAAAGATCCCCAGTAATATAAGACAACACACGATTTTAAGGGGCAATCACCTGCAATTCTGATCAAATCTGAATAGATTACGGTAACTCTGAGCTTCCAGGAAAGCCAAGGCATAACTATAGAAACGAGTTTCATCCAGCAAAAACAGATGAGACAAACAGATGCTGCCACACTGATGAGAACAGCAATAAAAGGTAGATCAAGTTTTAAGAACATTTGGGCTGAGCTACCTTTTGGGCAGAAGAGGCAGTCAAGGGGTGAACCTTCCAGGGACATTGTGTTTCCACAGAGCTGAAAGCCAGCCTCAGTTAGCAACCCCACCTTCACCCTCCTCACAAAGTATACTTTTAAGTCCCACAACTCAGTTCACACAGACACACATACATTTTTTCCCCACCCCTCACCTACAGACAGCATTAAGTTTAAAAGTTGCCCTTGGTGGAAGACGGTGACATACTAACATATTCTATAGAAAGCAAAGGCAAAAATAATTACATGTGACTGCACAAGATGAAGCACTTCTTCCAACCAGAAAGGTGATAAGCTGCCTAATAAACTTACCTCTGAACTTTTTGGGTGGGTTGTTAAGATCACCTGCTTCTGGCTGTACAACACATCGATCATCCACAAGGCTGCAAAGAAACCAGCAGTTGAAGTGAGGTTCTTTTCCTTTGCAAATGCTTACATCCTTGTTAGCAAAAACAAAGTGGTTTATTTGCAATGTTTTATCTGATTGGCCACTTCAGCAGAAGACATTCCCCAGATGCCAACTTATGCCAAACCTTTCTAAAAAGCATGCAGCTAATTTTTACTGTTGCCCAGAGCTATGCTCCTGGATAGGTGGGACAATAAATAAGTCATTGCTCCTATTTACTGCATCATCTTTATGTCCCCTCCTTGAGGTGCAGACAGAACAGCCCATATTCTAGTTACGCGAGAGACAGCCTTAGAACAAATATTGCCTCTTGGACAGATTTGAATGATGTTGCAATTGTGTTTATATTAAAGGGTAGAAAACATGAAAATATGACAACTAGGCAAACCAGACACTACCCCTGTGACCCCTCAAGTATCAAAAAAAGGCAGAAACCTCAACTGCCACAACAGAAATTCACTCCTAAGAGAAAGGAAGGCATAAATACACCCCCCTTGCTTACCAGTCACCAACACAAGAGAAGTCAAGAGATCACACTAAACTCCTCCTGCTTTACCAGGAAGGAAGTGAATTGTACAGCTGAAGCCAAGACATTCCAATAGGGAATTCCAGGAAAGAGCTTCTCTTGTGACTACACATGGGCAAAACATCCCCAGGGTCAAGTCAAAGCCCACAGAATACAGAAAATAGCGAAGATGCACCTGTCACCACTGCTGTGCCCTTAGCACACTTTGAATCAAAGTGGAATTGCACTTTCAAACACTATTTCCAAATCATGAAAATACAACTGTAACCAAATATTTTGTAGTTCCTGATTTGATCATAAATTACTCAACTTGGCACCTTTAAACAAATCTGTCAAAGAGGCCTTCTACACAGAAGTAGAAAGTAAAACTCCAAGGTCTTAAAGAATTGAGATGTCCATTCTCATGCAGAATCAACTTGAGAGAGAGATTGAGACCTAGAATATGAGAGTTGTTCCTTGCAGAGGCTGGTTACATGCAGGGAGCATCTTGAGACAACAATTATGGAAAATCATGAAGTGCATAAAAGTTAAGTGATTCAGAGAGATTAAGTGAACTCAACAGTTCTATGCTTCTAAAATTTGCATATGCAAACATTCAGAGTAAGTTGCTTTTTCCCCATGGATTTTCCCCCTATTCACTATATATATGTGCTCCAACAAGAACGTTAATATTAATATTTGAGCTGACTGAAACACCTACTTCCAGTGAACAAAGGGCCAAAAAAATGTTAAAAGTCAAATGGATTACTCTGATAATCCCCCAGATAGTTAATCTCAGTGCAATATATCCCTCTCATCCTGAGATTAAAGTGGAAATAAAGAGGAACTTCCAAAATTACTAAGAAAATAATTTTATGGGGTGTGAAACACAAAAGAGGATATATTATACACCAGTAATCATAACAATTACTGAGCACTGAGTTTGGGAAACCGCAAGAGTGAAGTTCCAATTAAGCAAGAGTCTTGTCATAGGAATATCAAATAGGAATATTCTTCAAAGATAGAGTTACTTGGTTAGAACTACATTAGAATGTATAGTGGTGTCTGTTTCTCAACCTTCATTAACCATATGAACAAGCCATTACACACTGTTATGACATAAGACTGTCAAAACTCCACATGGTCTAGAGTACAATTACACTGAATCTTTCCTTTGCTTCTTTAATTTTCTCCAGGACAAAAACTAAATTAAATATGGGACAAAACTAATTTGATTATGAAGGCTTATTAAGATGATAATGCATTTCATGTTTCACATAGCAGTTGGGATTTCTGGCTTAAATCAGGCTCAAAAGAGGTGTGGCCATTATATAACACAGTTACCTTAAAACAGTACTAACCAAATCAAAGAGGATACTTATAACACTGAGGGATATTCAGACCTGCCATCAGAACATCTGATAAAGCCTAAAAAAAAGTACGTGCCTTAAAAAAAAGTATGTAAAAAAAAAACATACTGTAGGGCCTACAATGTCTAAAAGGACTACCCATGGTGAAAAATATCTGCTCAGCAATGCCATCAAAAGCCACAGCCACTGCATACTGTTCATCATGCACTGTATGGGATTAAACACAACATAACAACTTTCTACTTATTCTGGAATTATTTACTGCCAAACTTGCTTCAATACTAGGAAGAAAAAAAAATAGCCAAATATATATTGTTCAATTCGTTTTGCCAGTTTTCAGCAGATAGTATTTGGCCATTTACACAGCTGATCGAATACTGCAGAGCGTACATGTCATATTTGACAGGTACCTGGGAAATTTGTCAAATACATTCGCCAAATACTATTCGACCAACCCTACTTACTACATCCCTTGCTTTTATCATACCTTCTTTCCCTTCTGGCAGCATCCCATATTTTCTTCTCTTTCCTATAATAGATCATGGTGCATCTTCAGTGTCTGCTTCCTCCTCTGCCCCCTTATTTTCCAGAATCCTAATAGCTAGAGGACTAAACCTACAAGTTAGTTTGGAGTCACTCAGATGAGATTTCAGCCCATTGTTTCCTAATGAGAGACTTACCAGGATGCTGTCTCTGTACCCTGCTTGGGAGCTCCATTTATCAGATGCAGCTTGACAGTAGGCATCAAAAAAATTTGCTGTCACTGTCCCCACCCCGAGGCCCTTATGGCTACTGGAAATGAGAAAGAGCATGTTGTGTGTGCCCACTCACGATACCATCAAGCTTCCCGGTTGCTTCTTTACTATCCATTCAGGATTGAAGTACCACAGCAATGTGGCATACTATTTCCCTCCCTCTAATTTCTCACTGCTTTGAAAGAAGGTGGCAGATGTGCTCTTTTAGCTGCTCATCCAGCCCCCTGGTAAGGTCTGCCAAAGCAGCACACAGCTCCACTGCCAGCTTCTGATGTTCTGCGAGATTTCTCCTAAACAGCAGTTGAGCCAAATAAAACACACCCTGTCACTTGTCGAAGTTTCAGTTCCACTGTATGTCAATCGCATGGCTTTTCTCTGCAAAATCTTTCTTGCCCTAGGTAAATGGCTACTTTCTTGTTTAATAAAGTGGCATACACTTCTTACTGGTTAGAGGTACTCTCCGATAGAGTACCTAAGGGTTCACAGGAGAAAGCGCAAAGGAGGTCTATGAGGAAGCACAAGAGGTGACAGAGTAGGCAAGGCATGGCTCTCATTGCAGTTCTGGGGGATGTTGGCCCTTGGCAAAGCCAAAGATTCAAAACGTGTTCTCCTTTGACTGGAGGAGTACAATTTTGTTTGTATGAGAAACCTCAAATACTGTAAGAAAAGACAAAACCAGTCATAGTGGTAAGTTAGTGGTGTATAAATGGTTTGGCTCAGGGCTTTCCTTTATTTACTTTTTTTCCCTCCCCCCCCCTTTTTTTTTTAAACTACTTGCATCGCCTATGCTACATTCTTTTTTCCAGTCAGACTGCACTGTGGGGCCTATTCATTCCTGACTGGGGAGAGAGGAAGAGGGGATGGGGAGGGACAGGACGGGACACACGGATGGACATGGGACAGACAACATGAAAAATCATTTTCTTGCATTCATTCCCTCTACTCATTGCTTAGACTTGGCAAGCTTCTTCCTCCCCACCAAACACATTAAAACTGAATGATAGCCATTAATATCCTCTCCAGCTTCCCAACATTTAATTTTCCATCTGCTATATTAGCTTCATGCCATTTTTAAATTTAGGGCCAAATCTGTACAGAAGGCTACCTTGCTTTACCCAGTGTTTCCTGGGAGTCAGGCTCAGGATAGCTAGTTGACCTCTGTCAGTCCTTCATATGGATGTTTTTAGTATAAGAGAACAGTTGTTCTTACCCCAAAGTGCTAATAAATCCATTTGTTGAGCCCTCTGCATAGAGAGAACAAATATCTCCAATATGAAGGAAGCTCGACATCTTGTCAGTCATCTCTGGCTTACTGCCCCTAGAAGAATAAAATGGAACATTACTATTTGTTAGGCAGAATGATTTCTTGACATAAGCTACTTGAAGGTTACAACAACAATAGGACCCTTCACTTTTATTTGTTTGCTTTTATTTAGTTGAAAGTCTGAACAAGTCCTTGCAGTGGAATTTCAGGTATCAAAGAACATGCAGCATGTCAAAATACTTGCTTAGAAAAATAAACTAGGTAAAAACAACAAGCTATTGGCATCTCATTCAATGTAGGATTGTTTTAGTAGTAGCTGTATTTATCCCACAGATGCTCAGGGACATTTCCATATCAGGCATACTGACCCCATTCATCCCATGGTGAGACAGGGAAAGGGGGAAGAAGAGTGGGCTGCCTCAGTTTAAGACGTATTATTTACACTACCAAAATCACCATGTATTCCTCTGCCTAACCGGTTTTGTCAGAATCAAAGCCTGTAGGTTCAAACATATTTTAAAGGTCCTCTGGAGTGCTGGCACACCTCAACACTGAAACGGTGCTCTAGAGAATTTTAATGTAAAATGTTGACACGATTCATAATAGCATGTCAGCTACATCACCATCGGGGTAGCCACATTCTTACAGCTGCAGTTTTAAAGGCGGCATTATGTGAAAAGACACTGAATATACCCAACAACAGATTTTCCATGCAAAAATGTAAAGATTAAGATTTTTCAAAGTCAAATACTTTAAAGTATACGTCAAGAAGCCAAATCCCTATGAGACTAGGAACATTTCAACCCTGTTTTCAAAAAGAATGCCCAGATGTAACACTGAGGAGACAGCCACTTAGTATGGTCAACTTTCACAGTATTAAGAACTATCATTATTTTCTTTAAAGCCCCAAATCCTGGGCTGAATGATTCAAGACTTACCTGTCATTCAAATAAATGTGAAAAGCAAGTTTCTATCTGTCATAGCAACAAAGAAAGAGACAAACATGATCCCTAATAAAAAGGAGCCCAACTGAACAGCTTTTAAAAGACCTCTTTTCAAAAGCCATTTACTGGCTTCTTGCAGATCCTCCTAAGCCATGCTTTTTGATCGCTGGGTTCAAAATGCTGAAATAGCTTTCTATACGCTAGGTTTCAAACAGCAGGCAGTAACACAGCTCTTCCAAGCTGCTCATTCTCAGCATCTGATGATATACTCTGAATGCTGCCCAAGATCAAACCCTCAGATTTAAGGGAATGTAGTTGAAAATGCTTTCACCCTCCCTGACATCTAGCATGACACACCAAAATCAACTTTAAATGGTCTGCCATCAGGAGAACTAAGCAGCAGGAAATTATGCTTATTACAGAGCACAGCCCTGACATTGTACATGGGCTAAATATTCCCTTTCACTGAACATTATCTTGTTTACCAAAAGTGTAAGGATCAAGTTTATTAAGCAACGCTGCGGCTCACCAAGGACAGATTCCTGGAGATTTAAAAGTTGATGCTGATAACACAGTGCAGATAGAGTGCAAGCAAAAGACAGGGGCTGCGCTTTTCCTCTGAAAAGCTGCAGACAGCTATCCTTCTTCACTTCCCCCCTGCCCCACAATAATAATGTCAAAGCACATTACAGACATGATTCTCATACCTGGAAGTCCCTTTGTTATTTGTACAGTTAAAATCAAAGTCAAGAAAAACAAAAGATAACAGGCCAAGTTCATGAGCAGGGTAAGAAGTCTCTACTCCTCTGAAGTCAAATCTGTGTGCGTACAGAAGCAAGCATTTGGCCTCAGGGTCCCTATTTAATGCCAAATCCTTCAGCCATTGCATATGTCACACAGTCCATTCCCATTCTCTCGATAACTGGACAGCATATCATCACCACCTATTTTAAACTAAATGCCAAAAACATACAAAAATACACAGAATGACTGAATTAGTATCACTAGAAATACAGTTTTCCTCATTTCCTGACTTGGATTTTAACCATGTACTTCATGCCAAAAGTTTTCAGGACTTCACAATTAAAACTGAGACCTAAATTCATATAGCCCAAAGCAAAAGTATCTGAAGTCAAAAGAAACAGACACTTCTGGAAGAAACTAACCACCCGTCTTACTCTTACATTTAGGCTGATTTTAAATACTTTTGAACTTTTGGCCTGTGGAGTGCTGTAACATGATTACACACACACAAAATATTTTTAGCTCTAAACTATTCCTTTTTACAATTGCATATAAGGTATCCCCTTCGTTGGGGAGGGGGAGTACTTTATTGGACTATGTCGTTTTACTTTAGAAGAGACAGATGTTCACCACAGCTGTTCCCAAGAGAATGCGAAGGTCAAAATTATTGACTTCCATTAGGGAAGAGAAGAATTTTTTCTTGGCAAAAAACCTAAAACTCCAGACCATTGACCAAAAGCAGGCCTAAGGATGGACAATCAAATGTCTGCATCATATTAATTATTTTGTGTGACAATACAGAATCTTTTTTTAGTATTTTCTTTACTGAGAAAGTTCAAGACATACAATGCGCTGTATACCATGATATTCCAACACACAAAATAGACACATTTGCAATCTATTGACATTTCTATCAGTAAAATGTTTAGCAATTTCAACTATAACCATTATTTCTCCTTATAGATAATGGAAAGGTATTTTTAACCCTCAAAGTAGTTCAGGTACACTATACAATTTGAATTTCATTATCTACTTGTTCACTAGATTCTTTTTAAATTTTTCCATGCCAGCTAATAATCCATCATTACAGAGTCAAATTCTACTTCTGTTTAGCTCAGTGGTGCAAACTGCCTGCATCACCGCAGGGAGAATATGGGAATTGTAGCAGAACTTCACCAGCAAACATGCTCCAGGCAAGGCACCCTGACCTCTCATATTCCCAAACATACAAACCATGCTCATCAGGCTTGTTGCTGACCATCAACTCTGTTACTCTGTTGGAGTCAAGACCTACACAGGGTTGACCTGACTACTATAATCTTATTTTCTATGGCTTTCCTGAGGCATGCAGTATTTAGTGGGTAACTGCTCTTCCCACCCCAACCTCATATTCTTTTCTGAATACTATTTAAACACTGATCAGCATGATGTTATCTCCAGTGAAGCATGAGATATTCACATGGACCTTGCCTCCATCGCTCTAATGAAACACATTGCCAATTCCAAGTAGGACGAGCCCCTTAGTAAAATACCTATTTATTCTGGTCATCATAAGGCTTGCCCCTACTTAAAAACTGATGAGACTGTGCCTATCTACATCTATTACACGCTTTTATAACTAAATACCAAAAGTCAATCCATTTGACATTTATGTTTAAACATACTGCTTCTGAGGTTGGACAGTGCTCAGGAACATGCTGAACTGGCAGATGGAGTGAGGGACTAAATGACCCAACAAGCCTCCTCATATATAAGGTTTGCTAATTCAGCTTACTTCAAAGCTGCTTTGATACCATCATCAAAAAGGGGTTTATGACATCTAACAAAATTAGTCTACCGATTAGTGTTTAATGCAAATAATCAATTAAGTGATCAACTACTGCAAAGGGATCATTTTATACCTTTGACTAGGAGGCACAACTGGGATATTTGAGAAAAATAAAAATCCCAAGTTTTTCAAGATCAATGTATCCAGGTGCCCAGTTTGAAAATCCTTTCAAAAATGTGACTGCCAATTTCTGAAGACTATGCTAATCCACACAAAGTCAGACTTCTTGGCATCTCAGTTTGAGAACCCTGAAGTTAAGATATAAAAACAAACGAACAAAAGTCAACCTTGGCACTTTTATCCCAAGTTCACAGCACAGGTGGGCCGCACAGACTTAAGAGAACAGATTCCCTCCTGAACATCAGAGTCAAGAGTCAATGCACATTCCCTTGTCAGGAAGGATGTGCTTCCTTCCCCCTGCCCCATGTCTATGGAACACTGAAGATGACTACTAGAAAACACTTGGAAGAGAAGGGAAGGAGGATTCTTACATATGCCATCAATACCTGGCTTTTATGGTTAAAAGCATAATCACTCTGCTCAAAAAACAATTATGCCCAACAGAAATACAACCATTACTCTGCAATTTATACATTTTAGATACAGCAGTACCAAGAGCAATTAATCCTAGAGGGGGAAAACCCTAAGAGCGTTTCCAGCTACTCCCAAGCAGAACCAGAGTTCTAACGGCATTCCCACACTCTCACAGAAGAGCAAACTTCTGCAAGAAACCCATCATATT